>NC_079490.1:25605882-26253382 GCF_020520425.1 Spinacia oleracea
ACACTAACGTTTAGGCGCAGCAACTGACCCAATGTGTAATCATCAAAATCTAACCAAAACCTTTAACTGATTATACAACCAACTGCATAATCATCAAAATCAAACCAAACCGAACACGAACTTTCTAATCAAATTATAACCCGCATCCAAATCAACAAACGACCTACTTGATTACTATTCAACCACCAAAACAACTTCATGATCATCACAAATCAAGCCACAAAATTTATTCTAGCAATTGAATCAAAACTGAATCCTTCGATTATACTTCAAATTGAATCGATAATCAAAACTGAATCCTTTAATTATACTTCAAATTAAATCGATAATCAAAACTGAATAAAATCACGATAAACTAGGAAAATTCGATTATCAAAATTAAAAAAGTGATTACAGGAAGCAAGGGGGAGGGATGATGAAGGTGACTACAGGAAGCAAGGGGGATAGAGAAGATGAAGGTGATTACAGAAAAGCATATTAAAAAAGTAAAAAGAAAAAGGGTTAAAATTAAAGAAGCTACCTGATAGTCAGGTAATCGGTCACAAGGGACCGATATAAGATGATACCCCTAAAAGGTTGGATTATTTTAAAATAACTCATAGGTAGGCTTAATAAAAGAAAATCGGTCAAAGGTTGGATTAATATTACCAAATTTTCCTAAAGTATAAAACAACTAAAATTTTATGTGACTTTTTAATTTCGATGAACTAGTTGGGAAAAATAATAAAAATTAAAGAGTTAGGACAACCATGAAGAAACATGATATCATAAGTCTCATAAGCATCAACTATAGGATTTCTCTGCATAGCTGCATATATATCTAATTTGATGTTTATTGATTTGAAGCACTTAGTTCCACAAGATAACAAATTATACAAATATAAGATGATATAATTGAAAAATTAATTGGCATGATGAATGACGTAGTGTGTCTGTATAGTTGACAGACTTATTTCATGCTTTTCAATATGTGGAATATAAATATTTCGGTGAAATATTGTACTCAAGAAAAATCTAAAAATTTAACTATTCAATGTAACAACCATGGTATCGCCCGAGCCACACACTAGTTTATATTAAGAAATTGTCTACAAAGTTGTGCTCTGTATATTAGTTTTCTAAAGAAACACGATTTACTCCATAAAAAAATTAATAGCGTATCGATTGTCCTCGAGAGAAGGTGATTAGGAACAAGGTACTTCCGGAATTACTCGTAGTGGAAAAGTTCTCTTGTCTACACCAATTTACGATAAAATCCCATCCTATGAACCTCTTGCCTTAGGATTTGAGTTGGACTCGTTTGGAAAATCTATCTTCATGACTTGTGCTTCGTGGGTTAATGAAGACTGAAGAGGCGAATGGAGTTTTAGCAGTAAAGTAGTTAAGCATTTTAGTAGTGTAATTATATTTAATTATTTAATCTGTTTTAGTTTATTTAATTAGATTTCCTAAAGCTTGTAGTCTTCCTAATAATATGTGGGAAGCACTTTATATTTTAAGTTATATAAATAGAGCACAAGCTCCATCAAGAAGGATGGAAGTTTATGAAATCAGTCAAATATTTGTGATTTATTGTGGGTGAGTTTGTCTTGAGAGAATTTGACTTACAATCCTTAGAGGCTAGATTTGACTAGTATACTCAAGGTTATTTGCTTTGGATCATCCTTAAGGTAGTTGTTCATACTTTTCCTTAAATTTATTCAAGAAACGTTTGGTTCATCAAGAACCATGTCAGCTGGTATAAGAGCTTAGTTCTTTTTTTTAGGGAGGAGAAGTTACAAAATCCTTCAGCAAAGATCCAGATTCAAGGTGTCCAACCTGAACACCATAGATCCGGGGAAAAAGGGAAAAGAGGTCAAACTTGTGCATCGTTTAGGGTTACTATATGCTTTACCAACAAATATTATCGTCCATAATGATTACCCCGGCAATATTAACATGACCCCATCTAGTATGCCGTAAAATTATGGCGCTTGTGTTGGTGCGCTAGAACAATTGTGGCGCGTGCTTGCCAAGCGCTGGAATGTTCCAGTGCTGGTGTTTTACTTCCACTTTTCTAAATTTATTCCGTTTTATCCGATTCTCACTCACGGTTTAATCTTCTAAGAATATCAGTTGGTGTGCAACTCTTCATACTTTATCCAATGACTAATTATAGTGCAACCTAATCACTTGAATATGTATCTTATACAGTTACTATTCTGGGCAGCAGTTAAGCATAGTAGTTACTATAAATAGCAGTTTCTAAAAATGGAAATACGGTTTTCGGGATTGTCAGTCAGCCACAGGTTGTTCGTCGCTTGCTTAGGAATGACTTCGGGCCTAGGGACGAATGTAGGCGTCTACAGTTTATATTGATGAGTCTATTGATTTACGGCATGCTAGATGGGGTCATGTTAATATTGCTTCAATTAAAAGACTTAAACACTTAAATACGATTGCTGGTTTTTCTAAAACTGACTCTTCAAAATGTGAAGTATATGTTGAAGCAAAATTTGCAAAGAAGTCATTCAAATCAATAGACAGACAGACAAAAGTATTAGAACTTGTTCATAGTGATTTGGGGGATTTTAAAAATTATGAGAGCAGGGGTGGTAAAAGATATTACATTACTTTTGTTGATGACTAGTCTCGATTTACCATGGTTTATCTTCTCAAGTCAAATGATGAGGTTGAGGAGATGTTCCTCAAATACAAGGCTGGAGTTGAAAATCAGTTAGACGGGAAAATCCAGAGACTTAGGAGCGACAGGGGTGGTGAGTATGACCCTAATACTGTTAAGGTGTTTTGTGAACATAATGGTATAATTCGGGAAACAACGACTCCTTACACACCAGAACAAAACAGGATTGCTGTAAGGAAAAATAGAACTTTAAAAAATATGATGAATTCAATGATTATTAGTTCTGGTCTTCCTAATAGTATGTGGGGGGAAGCTATTCTTTCTGCTTGTCATGTTTTAAACAGGGTTCCTCACAAGAAGCTGGACAAGACCCCGTACGAGCTACGAAAAGGTCGATCACCAAGCTTGAAATACTTGAAAGTGTGGGGGTGCCTGGAAAAGGTTGCCATACCTAGTTTCATGAGAGACAAGATTGGTCCCAAAACGGTTGATTCTATCTTTATTGGTTATTCTTATCAAAGTGCTGCTGATTGTTTTCTTGTTAAGGATGCTAACAACTCTTATGCAGGTGGTAACATTATTGAAGCAAGAGATGCTGAATTTTTTGAAAACACTTTTCCTTTAAAAATCTCTTGCATTAATAATGATGTACCATCCTATAGCACTTCTAATAACAGCTTTTTGGAAAGAGGTCAATGATAGTGAACTTCAGTCAATCCTAAGTAATAATACTTGAGAATTGGTTGATCTGCCTATAGGTTGCAAGCCCATTACTTGTAAGTGGATCTTTAGAAAAAAAATTTGAAATCATGTGGATCCATTGACAAGTATAAGGCCAGGGTTGTGGTAAGGGGTTTTATCCAAAAACATGGCATTGATTATTTTGATACATATTCTCTTGTAAATAAAATTGCAACCATTAGAACCTTAATTGCTTTTGCATGCATTCATGATCTTGTTGTGCATCAAATAGATGTGAAAACTGCATTTTTGAATGGAGATTTGGATGAAGAGATTTATATGGTTCAACCTGAAGTTTTGTTGTCCCATGTCAAGAAAACAAACTTTGTAAACTGGTTAACTAATTGTATGGGCTTAAACAAGCCCCTAAGCAATTTCATTACAAGTTTGACAAGACAATGACTGGTAATGGAAATCATGTAAATGAAGGTGACTCTTGCGTTTATTATAAACATGATTCATCTACTTGTGTGATTATTTGTCTTTATGTGGATGATATTCTAATTTTTGGTACTGATTTGGATCGAGTGAATGAAACAAAAGAATTTTTGAGTTCAAAATTTGAAATGAAAGAATGGATGGGGCAGATGTGATTTTGGGAGTAAAAATTATTAGAACTCCAAATGGAATCTGTCTTAGTCAAGCTCACTACGTTGAAAAACTTCTTAAAAATTTTGATTCATCTAATGTCAATCCAATCAAGATCCCCTATGATATAAGCATTCATTTAAAGAAAAATAAAGGTGATTATGTTTGTCAATCTGAGTATGCTAAGATTATTGGTAGTGTCATGTGTCTTATGAATTACACTAGACCTGACATTGCTTATTATGTGAGTAGGTTAAGCAGTTAAAATCATAACCCAAAGAATGAGCATTGGGGTGCTTTGAGGCGGTTACTTAGGTACCTATGGGATACTATGGATTGGGAATTTCACTACTCCAAGTTTCGAGGAGCGTTGGAGGGATTTGTGATGCCAACTGGGTATCCGGAAATGATGAAGTCAACTCCACTAGTGGTTATGTCTTCACCCGAGGGGGTGGAGCTGTTTCTTAGAAATACTGTAAGAAATCTTGTACTGCTATGTCTACTATTGAATAGGTGTTTATTGCTCTTGAATTGGCAGGTAATAAGGCAGAATGGTTATGGAACGTGCTTACAGATATTCCACTATGGGGAAAACCAGCTCCTTCAGTTGCACTTCATTGTGATTCGCAATATGCTATTATCGTTGCAAACAACCACGCCTACAATGGGAAGAAGAGACACATTCGTTTGAGGCACAAGGTTGTCAAAGAATTGTTGTCAAGTGGAGTGATATCAGAACACTATGTAAAGTCTGAAAAGAACATCGAAGATCCATTAACGAAAGGCCTATGTAAGAAACTCGTTTTGGAAACGTCGGAGGGGAAGGGCTTGAGGCCCAATGGATGAATTGTAAGGTAATGAACTCATACTCACTATGAGTTCAAAGGGGAACATTATGTAATAATTCAGAAGCACAATTTTTTTTTTTGTCCATCCCTTAAATGTTTATTATGTGCTTGCTAATTTTAGGAACGAGGTTGAGCACATGGCTCGTAATGAACCCATCCATAGTTTTGGTGGTGTGATGTAGGTCGCACTTGATGGGATTCACCTACTTAGGTGTGGAAGTGTGGCCTCTTCCTATGAGAATTGCATGGATTATTGTCTAGAACACCTATGAGCATCCAGGTTATGGACGTATGGCCAGTATAATGCGTCACTTTTATTGGATGAGATTAAGAATATTATACATGTTCAATTGTGTGCTTTGAGTAACAGGTTTCTAACCTCCTATTAAGTTCAAAACGAAAGGCACTTGGTAGGAAAGGATCCTAACTTGAATGTCACTAAGTGTTAATTCAAGTCGCAAGACATTGATACATATTCAATTGTTTGTTTTGCCCAAAATATCAATTCCTTCGTTTCTTTCTTTTTCTTCTCATCTTTGAACATGTGGGGGTTGTTGGAAGTCCTTGTGAAACTGCAAAAGAAAAAAAAGTGGAAAAAGTGAGAAAGTGAAAAGTCCCACATTGGAATAATACCAAATTCATTTCTTGTTTATATTTGGGGGCTTGAGTACCTTACTTGTTTAAGGAAGCATGAGAGTGTCACAGGTGGACATACAACACACACGAGCGCGTGCGCGCCGACCGATCAGGTCGGGCTCGGGTTGTGGGCCATGACCCATGGTCATGGGCCTTGGTACTTGGCGAATGCGGTTCGCGGGCATGGGGTGAATTTTGTGGGTCCTTTTATTGTAACAATACACAAAAATAGTTCTCCCAACTCGCTAACAAGGCTAATGTCCGATCCAGTAGTTTACTTGCATATATGTAGCAAACTCAAGTACCCAACTACGCAGATCAACAGTTAAGCCACTCCCAAACATAACATTGTTGATGGGGCTCAACTTTGTGATCTCCAACGATGTTAAGAGTAATAACCATATGGAAAAAAGAGAGAGAAACTCATCATAATGACTAACATATATGATGGAATACTTCATATATCATCAATTGATTAAAATGGAACCCTATCAAACTTATATGTGCCAGACTCTCCTCCAACATTGATTTCGACTCTGGCACAGTAAAATGTATAAAAGTCATTACTTTTTGTACGATCGAGTTGTATATCCTCGTAAAATGTATAAAAGTCAATAATCTTGTACACGTTACAATAAATTGTTCGGAGTATGGTTGGATATCCTCGTAAAATATACCGTTAGAGCATGTACATTGGGGCTCTTGGAGTGGCTCTCCAATTAGTTCTCCAAGTAGCTCTCCAACAAAAACTAGCTCTTTGCCAACATTGGGGCTCTTGAGTGGTTCTTGAGGGGCTCTTGAGTAGCTCTTCATGGAGAGCTACTTCAACATAGCTCTTCCCCAAGAGCCCTCCAAGAGTCGGTTCTTGTTGAAAATTGAGGAGTAACTTTTTTAAAAGTAGATATTAACTTTGGGTAAAAATACAATTAAGTAGTAACTTTTTTACATTTAATATTTATGATTCAATAAAATAAAAAACTAATATGTTTAATATTTTTTTATGGAAAATCTACAATATGGTTACTTTTTCTTTTTTCCTTCCCTATTTAACAAGCCTAATATTGGGCTATTTATTTGCAACTAAAATTATTTTGTCTTCTTCAATTAATCAGTTATGATTATCCTTTATAGCTATAATTTAGGAGATAATACCAGTTAATTAGTACAAGATGTTATCAATGTTTTATCATCAATAATATTTTGTTTTTGAAATCTAATTATTGTTAATATTGCAGTAACCTAAAATTTTCTATCATGATTACTTAACTTATTAGTTATTACCAATAAATATTACGGAGTAACATTGTTTGATATATATAAAATAAATGAAGAATTGACATGGGACCACCAAATGGTAAAAAAATATTGGAGAGCTCATTTGAAGAATCAATCAATGTTGGTTGTTTTTATAAATGAATTCTTGAGTGTATCTTGTAGAACGATAATGATAGAGAGAGAGTAGAGAGCCCTTTAAAAACTCTTTTGACGAGCCAATCAATGTACGTGCTCCTAGAGATCCTGCTACCTACGCACGTTGAACGTAAATTGCCGTGGTAGCACCGTAAAGAGAAGAGGGCAACCGCATATGTGACATACAAAGACGTAAGTGGTTTCGAAAAGCCGCCGCTGGTTTTAGTTAATAATAATGTATATATGTACCTGCACGAGGGGCAGCCGTACAATTGTTGGCCCATCAAATCTTTCAATTATGATCCACCTCCTACTTTTCCTACATTAGTTGTTAACTGGCAGACCATTCAAACTAGTCCATATTTGTTGGGTCTTTCATAATCGAGCATTATTTTAAGCTACTTGTTAAAGAATTTCTACTGGATGTCCATTGCTAATAAGGGTTACACGGAGTAATATTTTTTGGTGTGCTCTAATTCTAATGAAACTCACATGTAAGCATGTGAGGGCATCGGAGGGTTATGTTACCCGCATATGAGTTGTCTTACATCGGAGAAAGAGGGGAGAAAACACAATTTTATAAGCTTGAGGAGTTAATTTCACGATTGTCGATTAGTTTTAGTGTAGAATATTCGTTAGACTTATAAATGGACCGAACTCTCCTTCTCTCTATTGAGTTGTCCAAACTCATTTTATATTTTCCGTAATTTAATAGTTCATGGTTCAAACCTTGTGAAAAACGCAACCCCTTGAAAAAAGGGAGAAGATGTTATTTTTTCTGAGTTGTCCACTTGTCCGTGGGATTCTGTTGTATCATACAATTACTTTTACAGAGTATGGAGTATCGTTTAATCATAATAGGGCAGTTTTTAAGAAATGGAAAAAAATAAAAACATAGTTAAAAATCAACTAATAATTCACTGGCATTCCCATTTTCTGTAAATCAGAGTAAATGCAAGGTCTCAAGGGAACATGCAATTAGGAGAGAAACAACAAAATTCTTCCATTTTTAGTTTCCCAAATTGGAAAAAATTATTTAATACATATATCTATATATATTATTAAATCTTCAAGGCAATCCATGCCATCTCGCCATGTGTCGCAATGACTTGGCAAGTGACATGTCATCGTTGAGCCATGTCATATGCGCACATAATTTTTTATTATGTCCTTACAAAAAAATGTTGCTTCCCATCCTTGAAACCATGACCTCACATATGTTAATGCAAAGTTTTATCCATCAATCCAACAACACAACTTATGACTTTAAAACAATTAAAAAAGAGAAAAATCGGTCTTTTGAATGTATAAAAATTTAATGTGCAAATTTATCTATTTGAGTAACAATTTATGATAGCAAAATTTTTCTTAGTTTATATTCATTTACTAATCAAACCATATCTCTTTTTTAGAACTATATTTAGATGAAACATAAAACCATGAAATTAACAGAGAAAATAATAGAAAAAAATATTGCGCTTTTTTCACTACAAGAAATTGTACTATTAACGACGGGAAATCCCGTCGCTAAAGGCCAATAATTGTTGATTAACGACGGGATTTTCCGTTGCGAACCCGTCATAAAAGGGGTCGTCGTTAATGGAAAATCCCGTCATTAACCCGTCGTAAAAGACATTTGCGACGGTTGTTCCCGTCTTTGTTGGGTTGTTATCCTCGTCGCAAAAGCTCGTCGCGAACCCGTCATAAAAGGGGTCGTCGTTAATGGAAAATCCCGTCATTAACCCGTCGTAAAGACATTTGCGACGGTTGTTCCCGTCTTTGTTGGGTTGTTATCCTCGTCGCAAAAGCTCTTTTGCGACGGGATTTTTATCCGTCGTTATTAGGTTGTCATAAAATATACAAATTTTTGTAGTGCTTTTAGATAATGAAATGTGTTTTTTTTTTCCTCTAAAATGTAATTTGATTTTGTAGCTCAATATACAATTGTAACTTAACAAATTTCTTAAGTTATAAGTAAAGTAGTACAAAAAATAAAGTTTTTGACAAATAAAGAAAATCACTAAAATATTTAGTACACCAATTGTTGGTCAACCAATTTTATTGTTAAACTGCATATGAAATTCATATTATTTTCAAACTACATTTATAAAATAATTTATAAGTAAATTTAAAAAAGAAAAAAAAAATCAAACTATATGCAACACTCCGGGACATCGCCCGAGCCACTAACTAGTTTTCTTTACCATTTCACCACTCTTAGTTTCACCCTAGCTTAAATTAAAAATAAAAAATTAAAAATTCACCCTAGCTTTTTACAACATATTTTATACACCGTCATTGTTGAACTATTATGGGATACTCCCATGTCCCAACAAGTATTTTTGCATTTGTTTTAAAAGAATACCCTATATATAGTTTGAGGTTTAACTTTTACGAATTATCATTAAATTGAAAATTGCATAACATTAAATAGGCGCATTCTTTAACATGGTTGCTAAACTCAATCCATGATTACTTAACGTACGCAACCTAATCTCCCAAATAGGCAATACCCATAATAGAAAAGGACATGCAAATGCAAACAAAAAAAGTTTAGAAACCATGATATATCATGTCAAAATATCATATAGCTAGATTACCAGAAATTGTGGTGGAACACATGCAAAAATCGACATTTGAACTAGAATATTTATAATAAGTTGTGTCAAACCTAAGCTAGTTTCGCAAAGACACAGCCAAACAGCCCTACAAGGACAAGGTGGTTGCGTTCCTGTCTCTCAATATTGCCAATATTTGTGCCACCACATCAAAAATCTTTCTTTGTTTTCTTTCTTAGATTCATCGGATTTAAATATTTAATCGATCATTCTAATTATTTCTTCACCCACCACTACCTATATGTATATTTTAGGAGATATTTTTTTTTCATAATTAGGAGATGTATTTTAGGAGTTATTGTGAGAGTTATTTACGTTGCTATAAGAGACAATTAAGGAGATATTGTTAGCTATCCTTTTGTATATATATATGTAATCCTAAAGTCTTATATGTAATCAATCATACCATCAACTTGATGATATGACATGTTCACATTTGTAAAAAAGATTATCGCGATTAAAGCCCATTAACAGAGTTTAATGACAGTTTTGTTTTAGGGAAGTTAATTTTAAAGATATATGCCAGTTACTTTTATAATTTTAGGTCAAATACTTTTATAGATTTAGTCAAGACACTTCTATAGTTTTATAGTTTAAGGGAAATACTTTTATAGTTTTAGTTGAGGTGCTTTTATAGTTTTAGGTGATGTACTTTTATAGTTTAGGCCAGATACTTTTATAGTTTTATTGCAGATAGTTCTTGTAGACACCTAAATCGTGTCTCCCCATTGGGATGATAACGATACCATTATCCTTGTTAGGTGGTTGGAACAACTCCGTGCGGAAGTACCAATTGCTAGAATACATTCCAAAATCCAAGAGCCAAAGTCCAATCCCCGAGGCCGTTCCCATTCCGGAACTCGGTACAAAATACAATTTCCGAAAATCAATTTCAAAATCCAAGTACAATCTCACCAAATGGACCTCCATTGGTTTTACAAGGCCTTTTCCAGTCGAAATGACACTAAGCAATCCAAATTCGGGCGCCGACCCACAAAACCGAGCAAGCCGAGCCTCGTCCCGTAAAACCGAATTCAAAAACCGGAAACGACTAGTTTTTATTCGCAAGCTTCCTTAGTCCCCAAGCAAGACTACGTGCCAAACAACGTATAATTCGTACAAAGGTACACCCATTACAAGCCAAATACAAGGACGACATCTTCGTCCTTGTTTGGCAGCTTCTACGCCACGTCAGCAGCGCCTGGCGCAGCTGCTGCGCTGGACGCTGGCGTCAGCTGGCGTTTAGCTACAAATTTTCCTATTTAAACCCCTAATTCTGAGCATTTTAAAGAGGCAAATCGAAAACAGAACATCGTAATACAAAAATTGCCACTCAAATCAAAATACAAAAAAACTCTTCAAAAATCTCATACAATCTCAAAGTTCTAAGCAATTGGGAGCTCCAAAAGGAATTCTAGCCTAAACCTAACTAGGTATTTCCGAATCCCAATCCTAATCTACAATGTTTCTATGATTTCTATTTCAAAATGATTAGCAAAGTTGGCACTTTTATTCTTAAATGTGTCACTTGGAACAATCACATACTCTTACAAAATCAACACTTTATGTGATACAAATACAAAACTTCAAGATTCAATGATGTTTAAGGTTGTTTGTAATCACTTCCTTAAACTAGAATCATTTTCAAACCATGGAGTAATCAAAGGTGAGGCCTTTTCAATGTTAAAAGGTCTAATCTGTGAGATTCAAGACTCCATTTTTCAATATACAAGCTCAAGTTTCCAAATTTCAAGATTCAATGATGTTTAAGGTTGTTTGTAATCACTTCCTTAAACTAGAATCATTTCAATACTTGGAGCATATCAAAAGCCTTTTTAACATTAAAAGGTCCAATCTTTGAGATTCAAGACTCCTAAGTTCAATATTTCAAGATTCAATATTTCAAGTTCTATATTTCAAGTTCAATATTTCAAAGTTCAACATTTCAAGTTCAATTTCTATGTTCAAAATCTAGGACACTTTAGGATGAGCAACTTGCCCTAAAGTTGAGATTTTTAGCTTTGAATCCGTGTCGGACGCACTTATTCTTAAGGAGTCGTTCGGCGTTCGGATCTCATGTGCTAAAGTTCAAATTCAATATCGCACCTTTTCAATTATGCACTTCAATATTGCAATTTCAATAACGCTCTTCAATTATGCACTTCAATATCGCAATTTCAATAGCGCTTTTCAATATTGCACCTTTGAATTCCGCACTTCCAATTATGCAACTTTACTTGCCTAGTCCTTCTAGGCAATGTTGTTTCCCACCTAGTCCCTTTCTAGGTGGTGATGTACTTTACTAATTATGCACTCATTTCCTATTGTGATGTTGCTTTACTTGTTTATTGCTTTCATCACCTCACATGCTAAATACAATAAAATACAAGGTTACACCCCGCTTAACGAAGATAATTTCTTGGACAAACCGATCTTAGGTTCCCTTAAATTAACTTTAAAGCAAAGTGGTCACGATACAAAGTTGAAATTCTATTTGTTCAAATACTAAATCCAAACCCACATAGTGTCATGACTAGGGTTATTCGAATATGTTTTGTGCCATGCATTTGAATATAGTTTCTAAAGCTCGTGGAATAAGCATCTCGTTCCCTTGCCCGGATCTCACCCATCCGTTTCTAAGATTCAATGCCTTATCCTAATAGAGTAATTTTTTGTTCTTTCCAAACGGGACCCTTAAAAATGTTTGGTGGCGACTCCTTCAAAATCCAAAAATACAAAGGTTCTAAAGCCTCTCTCGTAGGGGAAATACAAAAAGTACGAGAGGAAAAAGTATGAAAAAAACCTTCTACACATCTGGCGACTCCACTGGGGAGTTCCTGATTTCAACTTCGAAAATACGAGCATTCTTTGAGCAGCAAGCCACTGATCTGCTTAATTTCTGGATGCCAGCTCTGGCGCCAGGCGCAGGCCCCTGCGCCAAGCGCCACTGCCTGCATCCAGCACAGTGTCTCACAGTGGCTCGTTGCCCATGTTGCTCAAGTTTTCAAGTGGGAGTCAGTCTGTTTTTGAATTTTGAAGGACGCTCCCAAACCTTGAGAACGAATGTCGAAAAACGAGCTTTTCAAATACAATATTCAAATGCGATTTTCAATTTTCAATTTCTAGGCATTTCATGCATATTTCGAAAACCATATTTGTGCAAAACGAATTTCTACCTTGCCCACTACGGATGTGTTCTACATTCGGGCTAGCCCCAAGGGCAACGAAATGGTGATTCTCCATACGGTTCCCGACCAAAGTGTGTGACTATTTCCGCGCCTACCGAAACTTGGCATTTGCTTGACATTCTCGATGTCAAGTATGGAGGTCGTCTGCCGACACACACGTTCCTTAGGTGGATTTGCAAGTTGTTGCCAGATCCGCCTCTTAGTCGAGTACCTTTTGACACCAAAGCCGACCACTTGCATCATACAAAACTTAGACCGACCTTAGGTTGAGAACTTTGCATGTCGCATTCCTATTCATGTTAGTGTGACAACATGCTACTTGTGCATTGTGTGGGCGTCTTTGCACGCGTGAATGGCTAACCTCGAGTTCTAGCTTTGCCAAAACCATTAGCCTCCAACTAGGAAACCAAACCCCTAGGAGCATCAATCAAACCTCATGCATCTAAAATCGCCGATTTAAGGTCTTTTAGGAGTGCCACTCCATTTGATTCAAAACCCTTAAACACGCCTCACGCACAAAAGCCAAATTCAAATTCAATCCAACAGCGTCATAATGCCAGATTTTCTAGTCCAAATTCAAATTCAATCCAACGGCGTCATAATGCCGGATTTTCTAGTCCAAACTTCAAGTTCCAAATTCAAATTCAATCCAATGGCGTCATAATGCCGGATTTTCTAGCCCAAATTTCGAATTTCAATTCATCGACATCATAATGCCGGATTTTCTAGTCCAAATTTCAATTTCCAAATTCAAAAATTCAATCCAACGGCGTCATAATGCCGGATTTTCATTATTCAGACTTGACAAGTATTACATAACACAACCTAGGAGCTACTTATTGAATGATTCTAGTTGATCCCCAAAAATGATTCTAGTTGAATACTTGTATATTTTAAGAAATTCACCTTAAAACTTGAATGAGCTCTCCATTTTCTACTGGTACTTGAGAGTAAACGGAAATTCTTTTTTCTATTGCCTGATGATCCAAGGGAAATAGCAGAACTCCATTCAATCTTTTGAGGTAACAGTTCACAAGATTAGAAACACACAACATTAATAGCCATCTTGTTTAAATCTTGCTTTCGTAGGATATGGAGAGGTCCAAAGCGGTTAACACTCTCCCTAAAATCAAACACGAATTAAAACGTTGTTTTGGAAAGGCAATATCCTCCAAACGGTTGCAAGTATAGTTCTATGATTTCTACCATTCTTGGTGTAAGTTATGTAATACCATGTTCTGGTAAGCACATAACTTTCAGATATGGTACCTTCTCTACCAAATTCCATATAAATCCATACCATTCCTTCCATTTAACGCCTACAAAACGTGGCGTAAAGATTTTCATATGAATAAATTAACGGTAAAAAAAATGTAACTAATTTAAACAGATACCCATCATTTAACGCCCTCCTCCTGGCCGAAAGGGTTGAGATTTGAAGATAATTTAAACAAAAATAAGGGAGCATAAACTCTAGGCAGTTAAGCATATGAACCAGTCAAGCAATCTCAGAACTTCATCCTAAACTATGAACATATCCCCATCGCTATATCAGAACTTCATAAACTCAAAATGAAGGGGGTTTTACAAATTATTGTTCTGTTGATGCAACAGAATATGACCTGGATCAGTAACATTAAGATCACTTGTCTAAAATTATTTTCTTTTGAGCAATCAAAATATTAATAACATTAACTCCAATATTCATAATTTCATATAAGAAGACATGCGCAAAAAATACTGATGCACCAAAGTATTAGAGGATACAATACCAATGCAAACTTTTAACTAAAGTTGTAAAAGGCATACTTTTAGTACAGGCAAGAAAGAAATTAAATCTCACAAACAAATTTTAGCCTTACAAACGAGACCATGTGATCTTGGCAGACAAAGTGTTAAGTGTTAACAACCTAGCTATCATGAGCTTAACAAGAGATATAACAGAGAAAGTGCAGTCGATATGAATATCATTTACCCACGTTAAGGACATAACATATGGTTGTTAAGATGACATACATATTCCAAATGTACTCAGAAGAAGAAATATGTGCCACAGTTATCCAGGTCTATCACTACTGATCTCCTTTGCAGACTATAAACCCCAAAAAGATTATTTAAGAAGCATCTACAAAGAGGAAGAAAGGAGATAATGGTAGAAACCTTTCCAGTTTTTGTGTCAACCACAGTAGAAACTTGAAGACGAGGCAAAGCAACAGCTCTCAGATAATCACATTCCTGAAGAAAACAAGAAACTTACATCAGCAGATAAATCTCACAGACCCATAAGAAATACATGTAAATTCGTGACACAATTTTAAGTAGCTCCTAGGTTGTGTTATGTAATATGTAAATTATTCAGACTTGACAAGTATTAACAATGAAATAATCAACTTAGTAATGAATTCAATGTAACTGCCGTTTCTTCTTGTAATGTGTAATGTAATGTACTCCGTAGTATTCAATTTCAAATCAATTAGAACAAAGCAGATTTTGATACTTTATACAATGACCTTAAAAACCACACAAAAGAATTAAACTTAGGCATATATTTGAAACTAAACAATTACATGACATCCAATACTAAGTATCGTACCCTTCTTCTCTAGCTTTTCTTAATTGGCTCATCATCATCTTCAATATCCCAACTCAAATCTTCATCATCATCTTCAACAACACTCAACCTCTTTCGCAATTCTTCCTTGTTACTAGAACTACTTTGCTTACCTTTCTTTTCTTAAAGAATACAATGAAAAACTGACTAAAAAGTAAGAACGTTCAGGTTCAGAAATCAACAGCAATTCCTACCAACTAAAAATATGTTTTGCTAATCATGGAAGAGCAATATGCTTTTTTTCCCAACCTCCTACCCACATATTCTACTCCGTACTGTCTTCTTCCCTATCTTCTGAACAAATTAATCATGCATCCAAACTCATCAACGAATTCAGATTACAAACCACCACCACCGCAACTAATTTGAGACAAAAAACCTAAAATAAAAAACCTAAATTCACCACAATTGTAAATCATTAATTGGAACTGATGAGAGTAATTCCAAGAATAAGAAGAAGATTTATTTACCACCACAAGATCAGAGCCACCAGCAAGCCATCACCTTGCTTGCGTCGCCTCATCCGACCACCCACGACCTACCTAAACCCGAGCCGCACCTCCACCACCGTCACCTCCCGTTAGAAAATAAAAAATCGTTAAAATCAACAAAAATAATCAACAACCTAAATTATAAATCAAAAGAGTTAATAAAAAATAATATGAAAAATAAAAAACCTAAAAGAATTGAAGAATGCAGGAGAGATGGAGAGAGATGAAAGAGTTACCTCATTTAAAGAACGACGCCGTCTTCCTCGAGAATACGAAGTAGATGACGGTCGAATCGATATACCCTAGCTTGAGGAGGGAGACAAATCGACGAGTTTGAAGAGTCGAGGGAGAGAGGTCGCGGAGATACCCTAGCTTTGTAACTCTTCCATGGAAGGCGGAGGAAAAGCTTCCATGGAAGCCAACGACTGTGAGGAGAGCGAGAGGGAGCCCGATTTGTTGACGAAATAGCGGGTTTGAGGAGTTTTGAACCAGGAGAGAGGAGAGGGGAGAGGAGAGAGAGAAATGAAACGGATGAAATGAGGAGGTTTAAATGTTGTGAAGACCTCTTGAAGCGAACAAACATAAGCCCGCCCCTTTAGACTAGTGTCTATTGAGGTGGGCAATCAAAAGCCCCCTTCAACAGTATCTATAGAAGCGAACACTACAAAAGCCCGCCCCAATATGTTAGTAAAACATTTGACCCGCGTTGACTGAGTGGTTATTGAGGCTCACTTATGTATGCCTCCCTCAACAAGGGGGCTACAACAGACGTTTTTTCTACTAGTGAGATACTATGGTTCAAATGATCACCCAAATCGAAGATTTTGACCCATCCAAGCTGATTATTCCAAGTGAAAGGATGGTCAAAGGCTGGAGGAAATCCCTCAAGATCTCTGCTCCAAATGGCAAAATGTTCAAGATTACTGTTGGCGAAGGATCTATGATGAGCGAGTCCGAGTCAGAGGATGAGTCTGGATCCGAGTCTAGTGATGAGTGTAAGATTCTAAGACTAGAGACTTGCATCAATCAAGAGCCTCTAAAGGCCGAACTTCAAGTTAAAACTGTCGATGTAATGATTCCCAATTTCAATAACACTTCAATTTCCTCCTACTCTTCAAGTCCAATTTCAAAACACACCTCTAATCCAAACAACTTTGCTTCACAAGAAACTGACCTTGAAATACTAAAAGCTATTGAAAATCATGAAATAGGACCCCATAATTGAGGAAACAGAAAAAGTTAACCTTTCTAACAGCAGTGATCCAAAACTAGTTCAGATTGGTCTAACTCTATCTCAAGCAGAGCGGGATGATTTTATCAAGCTACTTTCAGAGTAAGTAGACGTCTTCGCATGGTCCTATCATGATATGCCGGGGGTTGATCCAAGCATCGGTCAGCATACAATTTCCCTCATCCCAGGTTCAAAGCCCATCGAGCAGAAACTCCTTCGCATGAAACCGGATGTTTCCCTCAAAATTCAAGAAGAAGTCTCTAAGCAGATAGAGGCGGGGTTTATTCGAGAAGCCAAATATCTGGAATGGATTGCAAATGTCGTCCCAGTTCCAAAGAAAGACGACAAAGTACGAATGTGTGTTGATTACAGAGATCTTAACAGGACCAGCCCTAAAGACGGTTTTCCTTTGCCTCACATCGACATCTTGGTCGAAAACACCGCAAATCATGCCTTACTCTCTTTTATGAACGGGTATGCAGGCTACAATCAGATTCCCATGACAGAGGAGGATATGGAGAAGACAACCTTCATCACTCAGTGGGGTGCATATTGCTATACAGTTATGCCGTTCGGACTGAAGAACGCGGGAGTTACATATCAAAGAACAGCCACAACCATCATGAGTGACATGATTCACAGGGAAATCGAGGTAAATGTCGACGACATGATCGTCAAATCCAAAGAGCGACATGAGCATACCTCGGTACTTCGAAAATTTTTCAATAGGCTCAGGAAATACAATTTGAGGCTCAATCCTCAAAAATGTGCATTCAGGGTAACGTCAGGCAAGTTGCTCGGATATGTCATCTGTTCTCGGGGCATCGAGGCTGATCCTTCGAAAATCAAGTCCATCCTAGAGATGAAACCGCCAGCGAATGAGAAAGAAATTCGGCGGTTCCTCGGCAAACTACAATACATCAGCAGGTTCATTTCAAAGCTCCCTATGATCTGTGAACCGGTATTTCGAAAGCTCCGCAAGAGTGAGCCCAAAGTCCGGAGAGGACTGTCAACATGCGTTTGACATTATCAAAGAATACCTTTCCAACCCGCCAGTGCTAATGCCTGCCATGCCAGGAATTCCCCTAAGGCTTTACCTTACAACGAAAGATTCAGCAGTAGGGGCCATGCTCGCCCAGGAGATTCAAGGCAAAGAGAACGCCGTATACTACATAAGAAAAAAGTTGATCGAGTACGAAACTAGATACACTCAGCTCGAGAAACTCAGCATCGCCTTGGTTTGGGCCACAAAGAAACTACGGCACTACATGCTCTCCTATACAGTGCATGTAATTAGCAAAGCGGATCCTCTCAAGTGCTTATTTGAAAAACCAGCTCTCAACGGACGGTTGTCCAGATGGTTGGTCATGCTAGCAGAATTCGATCTCAAGTACACCCCTCAAAAGTCTATCAAGGGTTCAGCAGTCTCAGACTTCCTAGCCGACTGTCCTGTCGAGGCAGAAGAGGAGGATTATGACTTACCTGACGAGCAAATCCTAATGACAAGCGACGATAGTTGGTCGCTGCACTTTGACGGTGCTTCAAATCAGAATGGATGTGGTGTTAGAGTAATTCTAGTAGCCCCGGACGGCACCCACATTCCTATGTCAGGAAAACTGGAATTCAACGTCACAAACAATGCAGCAGAATATGAAGCATGCATTATGGGCCTAGAAGCCGCCTTAGCATTAGGTGTACAGAAACTTCGAGTGTACGGGGATTCCTCCTTGATCATCAATAAAATTTTCAGCAAATGGAAAGTAAGGAGCGAAAGCTTGGCTCCATACCAGTCCTACCTTAAGAAGCTGTCTGAGCAAGTAGATGAGCTTCGCTATACATATCTCCCGAGAGAGGAGAATCAATTTGCCGATGCACTAGCAAAGCTGGCTTCAATGATCAACATTCCAAATGGCAAGGCTGAAATGCCACTTACAATTGAAACACGTCAAGAAGCAGCATATATATGCTATTGACGACATTGAGTCTGACAGAGATGAACCTTGGTTTACACACATTCAAAGGTATTGCAAAACTCTGAATATCCCCCGCACTTTTCAAGCAAGATTCAAAGAGCTTTACGACTACAATCAACCAATTTCGTCATAGAAGGCGGCGTTTTATACAAAAGGTTCCCTGACGGCCCCAATCTCCAATGTGTCGACAAACACGAAGCACAAAGAGTCATGGACACCGTACATGCCGAAGTCTGTGGTACCCACATGAATGGGAAAATGTCGGCCCTCAAAGTCATCAGGGCTCGATATTACTGGACTACCCCAGAAAGGGATTGCTACTTCTTTGTCAAGAAATGTACTACCTGCCAAAAGTGTGTGAATCTGAAGCACATTCCCCCGTCCTTGCTATATTCTCAGTCATCACCATGGCCATTCTCAGCTTGGGATATCGACGTCATCGGTAAAATCACTCCAACAGGCACCGAGGGTCATGAGTTCATACTGGTCGCCATCGACTATTTCATTAAGTGGGTCGAAGCCAGGTCATTCAAAGTGTTGGGTTCCAAGCAAGTGGCCCAGTTCATACAAGAAAACATCATATGCAGATACGGAGTTGCTCACGAGTTCATTAGTGACCAGGGAACCCATTTTCAAGGAGAGTGTGCAGATCTATTCACCGAGTACAAAATTCAACATCACCGTTCTTCACCTTATCGCCCGCAAACAAATGGGGCAGTTGAAGCAGCCAACAAGAATGTCAAAACCATCATCATGAAAATGACAACCAATTACAAGGACTGGCCCCTGAAGCTGCACTTTGCATTGTGGGGGTATCGAACTTCAATTCGCACTTCAACTGGTGCAACCCCATTTTCATTAGTCTATCGAATGGAAGCAGTACAACCTATCGAGCTGGAGATACCTTCTCTAAGGATAGTCCTCGAAAGAAAAATCCCAGAAGCTGCAAGGGTGCAAGCAAGATATGATGAGCTAATCATGCTCAATGAGCGTCGGCTTCAAGCCGCTCACCATATACAAGTCTATCAGCGCCGAGTGGCCAGACATTTCAACAAGAGAGTCAGAACCCGAAACATCAAGGAAGGCAAGCTTGTCCTGAAAGCCCTTCGCAAAAGCGTCATGGACCCAAGGGGAAAATTCAAACCCAACTGGACAGGACCATACATTTTCAAGAAAATCCTCTCCGGGGGAGCAGTCGAATTAACAGATGTCGATGGGACAGAGTTTCGATCCCTTACAAACCTCGAGCAGCTCAAGAAGTTCTATGTCTAAAGTCTATGTTCAAAATTCAAAATCCAATTCAAAAAGTTCTGTAAGTTAGAACTACGTTCGGCCTGATTCCTTAATAGGACACGTAGGCAACCTCATTCCGAGGCCCGACCACTTTAATACAAAAAAATTCGAAATTTCCTCAATTAAGGGCATCCTAAAAATCAAATCAAAATTCAAAATTCAATTGTTGTTGCTGTCTTTATTCCAAATGTGCAATTTCAAAACAAAGCATGTTCAAGCGATATTTAACAAAATAACTTTTCATTTGGCTCTAAAGCCTTCAAAGCTAATTCAAGAGCAAGGTTAGAATCAAGTGAAGCAAAGTTCAAAGCCTTTTCACTTCCACTAAACACAATTTCTAAACACATCTTCTAAACACACTCCAAAACACACTTCTTGCTAATAAAACTTCAAACAAAGATTTAGCCTACAAAGATCTAGGGTCGGGCGACTATGCTCTCGAGTCTTGGCACCTTGAGTACTATCCCCTGGATCTTCCCGCAATCAATCATCAATCTTCCCTTTGCCCAAGCGGCGGGAGAAGGAACTTGCTAGTCTTCCAAGACGGGAGGATGACGAACCTCCTTTGGACTCAGATCGGTCAAGCACCGGACGGGCCACACTCCCGTCACCTTCCTCATAATCAGTTGATGCAGGGCGTCTAGCTCTAGAACCTCGGACTCTTGCTGGTCTGGAGAGTGAAATGTCCCTTTGGCTTGGGCCTTTCATCCATACAATATACCCCGTAGACAGAGTAACTGGCTCAGGTGGGGACTGAATATTCATGAATGGTTTGGCAACCCAATACTGCCTCCAAACTTCAAGTCGATCTGCATATAGCACAACGGGTCTCGGATTCTCTTCAGCACAGTCCGGGATTTCCTGTTTCAAGACGTACTGTCTCATCACTCGAGCAGGCGAGTAGAAGACCAACATTGTGAGGCTTGGCACTCTCAAAGCAGTAGAGCCAGGTGCATATCTCATAGCGGTAATTCCCCACCAAGGAACTACCCACCTTATACAAGATTCAACCCCAAAAAGTGCGCATCGCCACTCAGCCAATGAAAACCGGCCATACACCATGGGCCACACGGTGAACCCTTTTCTATTATAGCTTTCCATGTTCTCCGGTGGTGCCACCAGCATGAGCCTCTACATAAGCCAGACCTTGGGGAGTATACAAGAAAAACTATTCAAAATTCAACATTCAAAGTACAAAGTACAAATTCAATATACAAGAAAGCTCCAGATCCTTACTTGGAGTAATACCGGACTTCCCGACGGCAAAGAAGAGGGGTCTGACTTCAACATATAAAGGCCCATCAATGTTTCTCCAATCACAAGCGGCATTGGGTCCCGGCTACTAGCAAACTGCTCCACAATCTCTATAAGGGAGACATCGCCATTGCCAAACCCCTGCTTCGAAAAGAGGAAGCGAGCAAAGATACAAAAACCCAAGGCCCTCAAGCGGAAAACCTTGGGGACATCAAGCCCAGCAAAGTAGGTAGCAAGGAGGGACAAATCCACCCCTCTGCCATATATAAGAGCACTCAAAAGTGGGGGCTTCAAGCCCAAATATCTTTCAAAACCCAAGAAAAAGTGTTCTTCAACACTAGGCATGGATGGCTCCGGCATAATGGGCCACCTTAATATGGCACTAAACTCTTCAGGGAGGGGACATACCTCATTATTTCCAAAGCGGAAGACATGCTGATTTGGGTCCCAAGCCTCCGGAGCAGCAAGAATGAAGTGCACATCAAGATTTACAAACCGGAAAGAGGCGAGCAGCCCAAGATACATGCCATCAAGCCCCTTTTCTCCATCTTGCCTAGCGAACCAAACCAAGAGTTCAAGGCATTTTCAAAAGACATGGCCATTTTCTCTCTCTTTTCGTGAAGAAGCAGTATACAAAGAAAAGCAGGGAAGGATTGATGCAAAGTATGATCCGGAAAGCTCCCTATTTATACAAAAACCATCCCTCATGGTAGTATGCCGGCGCTGGACGCCGAAGCCTGCGCCTGTGGCAGGGGTCTGCAACAAGGACGAGGCTACCGTCCCCTTTATTATTTCGAGTACGCACTCTTTATTGGTTTGGACAACAAAGTGCAGCCTCAATTATTCAATTAAGATTCCAAAGCCACAAGTCGCGTAATTTCAAGAAGTCCGAGTCAGCGCTTCGGGCCGATTTCGAGTCAATCTGTTCAAAATTCAAGCATTCTAGTCCTAGATCGGCGTCCTAAGTCGAGTCTGCATATGCATAAGAAAAAGTCGAATATACTTTGACTTGCGCTTTTCCTAACCAAAAACCTCAGTCGAAGTGGGGGCTTATAGTGGGTATATACACCCGGAAAAAAAATGGGCAAATTTTTGCAAAATTTTTCATGCATGCATATATCTAGAAATTTCAAAAGCACACACAACGCATACAAAATTCAAAATTTTCAGCCATACTAGATCCAAAAGTTCCAAACCTTGCAAAATTCAAGTACAAAACCATAAAAAAATTCCAAACCTTCCAAAATTCAAATACAAAACCATACAAAATTCCGAAAATTCCAATTCAAACCATATCAAATTCAAATTTCCGACCGCACAAAATCCAAGTTCCAAAATACAATCCATACAAATACAATCCATACAAAAATCCAACCAAGGCAATCTGGAACTCGCTACCATGCAGGATCAGTTTGAGTCATCATCAGCCATAATGTCAACCACAGGCTCCTTGTTCCTGTTTCGGCTCCTATAGCGCTCCAGATCCTGATCCAGCTCTGTCCCAGGGGTGTCAGGCTCCTGCTCCGAAATACGAAGAGTACCAGGAGGACGATAGATTTCCTGCTGAGGGGAAGGATACTGAAAAGGCTGCGGCATTGCCACGAACTGGCGTTGCATCCCAAAAACCTGGGCCTGTCGCATCCGCTCCACCAGTAAGCCCAAGAATCAGCACTCCAAGGCTGAGAGCTACTCGCTCCGAAGTAAGAACCAGGGGGTGGCGCAAAAGGCATCGAACTGCCCTGGCCTCCAAAAGAATGCCTGGTAGGGTCAGCATATACAACGGGAACACCTCCCCTATCAACATCTGAATGCCTCTGATGAGTATTAGTACCAGGACCTAAGCTCGGTCCCGCCTGCCCTACTGAAGTCTCCACCTGGGGCTCCCTGTCAACGGAACCTCTGCGACCTCGATGACGCTTCTATACAAAGTACAAAATTCAAAATTCAAGAATCAGTCATCCACATTCAAGTTTCAAGAATACAAATTTTCCAGTTAATGAATGCACCTCTCTGTCCCGGCCAGTAAGCTTCTGGGTCAGCTTGGCGCACTGCCTCTTCAAGGAATCAATTACAAGCATCCAGCGACGCACTCTCGCCCGAGGCGCCTGCATACAAAATTCAAAATCAATTTCCAGATACAAGATTACAAACAGTTTCAAGAAAATACAACGGTACTTACAGCTGTATAATTCTCCGGTACAGCATTATACGAACTCCGATGTGGAGGAGAAGCCACAGGAACGGTCACCTCCACCTGCTCCCCATCCGAGTTCTCATAGCGGACAACCCTGTCAGCATAGGGAATGTCCTCGAGGTCGATCTCCTCCTCCTACAAGCACTCATACAATGATCCAATTATACAAGAATACAAGAATACAAGAGTACAAGATACAAAATTCAAAAGCTGACCGGTAGTACGAAGCGTACAGGTGGAGCAAGCCTCTTCAAAAGGTCCCCATGACGGCCTCTCCTATCTACAAAGTTCTCCCAAGGGAGACAAACAACATCGCCCCCAGCATTCACATAGAGTTGGGCGACATCTTCATCTCGCGCTAACATGGTCTTCGGTGGGTCCTTAGGGAAAAGCATGCCCCTCGTACTATGCTGAAGGGACACTCGTTCCCCCAAATACCACATGTGGCGGTACACCCCCGGGAGCAAGACCCGACGCCCAGATAAGAAGTTGGCCTGCATGGCCGAAACAGGTATAGGCGCACCAACAAAGGGACGCCAAACCACCTACAAAGCAGAAAACTCAGGCAACTATACAAGTACGAATACAAAAGAACAGAACAATACAAAAGCATACCTCCTCAACACGCAAAACCCGCAAAGCTCTGCGGGAGCTCGCCAAAGACATCCTCCTACGCATCGCTCCTATCAAAGAGGCAGCATAATGGTAAGCCGCATCCCCAGTACGAGCCGGCGCCAAAGTCGGGAAATGCCCGTACATCCAAATCTTCAAAAAATACAAAGCAAAAGCATCACCTCAAATCCTATGTGTACAAGGCTCAAGATACAAACATGCAAGTACAAGATACAAAGTACAAGGAGTCCCAAATACCTCCAGCACGCTCCACGAAGCAGCAATGCTCGCCTTGCTCTCCGCTGAAGTCCGGGAGGCGTACTTCATCTCATACAAAAGGTGGCTATATGCCAGACCACCCCAGTTGAAGCTCGAAACAGCCCTCGGGTCCCTAAAAGCTTCTAAGAAGCCAACCAGCACCCGACTATTCCTGCTTGGGGCCAGCACTCTACTCACAAGAGCCAGGAGAAAGAGCATAACCCTCTGCTCCGCAGATATATCTGCACCGCGGATTGCGTCCATGATCACTGTCACAGAAGCATGTGTGTCATCAACCATCAGGTCGACAACAGGGCCGATCAACTCCCTGAATGCCACTTCAAATAATTATCAAAAATCACGTTCCTCTTAGAGACGGGAAGGCCCGTGATCATAGCAAACTCGAAAGGGGTAATGGTGATCTCCCCCCATGCCATATGGAAAGTGTTGGGAGTAGCTACAGATGTTTTCGAAATCAAAGCTATAAAGTGTAATTGGGCCTGGCCAAGCCTAATCACCAGGTAAAAATGTTTTTAAAGATTCTCATTTTCAGGGCTAGCTAAACGAGAAAACCCCCTTGTTTTTATGGGACGTAAAACGAAGGAAAATCCAGCACATCGTTCTTTTTTGGAAAAACGGAAAACCAATCCTTTTAATTTTTGGAAAAAGGGAAAACCGAAAAAAGTTATCGTTGCAGCGACTAAGGACCTGCGTGGTTAGTGACGCAGACCCCGCCGGCTAAAGATGGCGAGCCTGTCCGCTAAGGGTGGACACCCCGTCCGATAGAAGTGGACGAATATGTTTTTGAAATTTGAAAATAAGGACCTACGCGGTTTGTGACGTAGACCCCGCCGGCTAAAGATGGCGAACCTGTTCGCTAAGGGTGGACACCCCGTCCGATAGAAGTGGACGAATCTATTTTGAAATTTGTTTGTGCTTTTTGAAAATAAGGACCTACGTGGTTTGTGACGTAGACCCCGCCGGCTAAAGATGGCGAACCTGTAAACATATATTTTTTTTAAGATTCTTTTTCGAAAACTGAGGACCTGCGCGGCTAGTGACGAAGACCCCGCTCGCTGAGGGTGGGCGAGCCCATTTTGAATTTCCTACTTTATTTTCATTTTGCCTATGTAGAAGGGCTTTTGTGATTACAACCTGTTGGTGGGTCGCAATATTTCCTGATTAGGTGTGTCCTATAAGTGGGCCCACACTGTGTATATTTTTGTTAACGATATTTTTAAAATATCGTTTTTTCTTTGGGAAAGAAATATCAAGATAACGGATATCTTACACAAATAGAGGAATCGCGCGTGCCCGACAGCGAATATTCGCTTTCTGGGAAGCATTTTCAGCGCCCAGCTCTGGGCGCGGGAATTTCTAACGCCCAGGGCTGGGCGTTGAAAACGCAAGGGGGAGACTGGTCTTTAAAAGACGCAGACCGTCTCCCTCCTTTCCCATTTCCACCATTTTCGTTCTCGCTTCTCCACTTCATTCTACTGATTTTTGCTCGTTTTCTTCACTTCTCTTCACGAGTTCTACTCCAAATCACTTCCTAATCTTCAAAATGTAAGTAATTTTAAGTAATTTTGAGATTTTTTTGTCAATTTCAGTATTTTTGTCAAGTATCTTTGTGCATGAAATTGATTTGGGGGTTTTTGATTTTGTGCCCCTTTCCTTCACTTAGATAGTTGGAAATGTTCTACATGACATGTTAATCAGTTTGTGCATGTTGATTTTCGCAAGTATGTTGGTTTTTGTTGATTTCGGGCATGTTTATACTAGCCCCCAAGTATACCTACGATTCTAGTATTTTCTTGCAATGTAGGTGTTCTTGGTATATTGCTTGCGTTCCTCATAATTCATGAGTGACAAATTATGGAAGAATTTTGATTTTGCTGGAGTAATTTTTACTTAGGGAATTTTTGCTCAGTATGAACTTAGTATCATGTTTTTAGGGAACAAAAATTGTATGACTCCATTTCATGAGTGCAATGCACTCTTTTTAGGGATTGGTGTGAGTGCCAATTTTGTTAAAGGTATAATGCCTTGTTGTATCGTTGATCAGCATGTCTGACGAGTCGTCACCTCCCTCTGGCGGCCACGAGGAGCTTGGTATGACGCGTCAGTCCACTGGCGCGGGACCCCTATGAGTGGGTCCTGAGTACTACGACGGTCGGGACTTGCACTACGACCTGGAGCATCACGTGACTACCCGCCTTCACGCGAGGAGGGACACTACAGTTCGCGGCAACGGTGCAGCGACGAGCGAGACTGTCTTCGGTTACCTGAGCTCGGACGCCCAGGCTTTGGTGAGGGCGAGCTCGCTCTTTCCGGTGGTTGAGACTTTCTGGGAGATACTGCGACTCAACATCTCCCTATCTTTTCTGCGGTCACTCATGAGGTGGTGGTGGGATACCACCAACACTTTCCAGTTTCCTTGGGGTGAGATGACGTTTACTCCCGAGGACTACACGGCTTTGACGGGCTTGACCTTTACAGGGATTCCCGTTCGCCTGAGGTCAGATGGCCCACCGCCGACCGTTGCTGAGGGTACCAGGCTCCTGGGCTCGTGGCTGGGTACGAGATTGCCTTCGTACCAGCCCCGTGGGATACCTTTTGCTGACCTGATGTGGGCCTTGGAGCGTGGGGCGGAGGAGTCATCTTTGAGACATGCCCGACTGTTCTACCTCCATTTCATCACTTCCACTTTTCTGTCGGGTCCTACTGACACCTTTGACCCGAGGTGGATAGGCCTGGTGGAGGACGTGTCTACGCTGGGCGACTATTGCTGGGGTGATTTGGGCTATGCGACGCTCGTAGGCCAGATGAGTTTGGCGGTGCGAGACTCGGAGCCGCGTAGACATCACTTTGTCATTGCATTGGCGTAGCCCTTCTTTTGTTTTCTCGCCTTTACTGGGCCTTTTTCTGATGTATTATTATTATTTTTTCTTTTATAGCTGTGGGCCTTTGAGCACTTGCCTTGGCTGGCTCCCTGAAAGGGGTAGAGGCCTTTGGAGTACCCTGCCGGTCGTCGTTGGGGTTGGAAGAAGAAGCTGACGGCGCGTCTGCCGCCCGATACCGTGTGGGATCTTATCCGGGACGGGAACCCTGAGCATGTGCAACACCTTATCCTTTATCTCGTATTTCGTCATTTTTGTTTCTATGTGCGAGATCTGATCGTGTCTGTATTCACAAAACAGGTGGTCTTGACCCCATGGCTCTCCTTTAGGGGTGCTTATGCCTCGGTCAGGGATAGCTATGCCCTGAGCCAGATGCGGGTTTTGTTCGTTGGCCGCCGCGACCCTGTCTGGTACCTGGGAGAGCGGGTACGTATGCAGACTGTCGGGGTTTTTTCGGTGCCTCAGCCTCCACCCGCGACCCTGCTGTCTACTCGTTCGATAGGTGAGGCGTGGAGGGTCCATTCCAGGACTGGCGTGCCGGCGACGGAGTTGGTGATAGCGGAAGCTAGCTATCATCAGTTTATCCAGGATTCTTTTCGTCTCCCGGAGCCTGGCGCTGTAAGTTACTCTTTTTTCTGTATTGATTTTTCTCAGTGTCTTCATGTTCATGCCCATGTGTTTATGTTTACTTCGTTAGGGGGATGGGTGCTTCCCGATGCTCGGATCTCGTATATCGGGGAGAGTGGATCCGCGATTGTGGAGACTGTCCCGGAAGGCCGGGTTTTCCATGCTCCGCTCCCTGAGGGAGTACAGGCGGTATGCACCTTTTATTTATGCATCCTTCTTATATCTTTTGTTTTCTTTTGTTACTAACATTCCCGTTTCAGGTTCCGGCCCGCACGACCAACGCGATGGTGGGGGTGATCAACCGGTTGAAGTCCGCGTTGGTTCGGGCCCGATTTGCACTTTCTTGCAGGAGCCCCCACTCCACTTGGGTAACGTGCCATTTTTCCTTTTGATCTGTACCTTTTATTTGGCTTTCCGTCACTCACCTTCCTTTTTTGTCTCTGCAGACGGGGACCGGACGAGCCAGGGCTGACGACGCAGGACCATCGGGCGGGGGACGCGGTCCTGAGGAGAGAGAGAGGGCACGACACTCGCCCCTACGGCATCGCCGTTCTGATGTGGGGGCAAGTTCTTCCGGGGAGAGGTCCGAGCCGGAGCGTAGGCGACGTTCCATGTCAGTGGCTCGAGAGCCTAGCCCCGAGTTGCAGCCACAGCCTCATTTTTGGGGCGATTCTGGCTGGGGGTCCTCATACCATGGGGAGTGGAGCGGATGGACTGGCGATGCTTGGAGACATGAAGCCGATGACGAGTCTTAGGCTTGCCTCCTCTTTTGTATTTATTCATTCTTGTATTTCACATGTATATATATTTTATTTATTTTTGCGAATTTTTGGTGCAAGAATGTTTTGAGCCTTACATGGGCTTTGCTATGCGGCCTCAACATATTATAGCAGTACTAGCTTTCTAAACCAACGATGAATTTCGAAAAAAATAATTCCATTGCCACAAAAAATGAGTTAATACAGGAGTGCATACATGTTTTTAAACTAGCCGACTACTTGGGGTATTACATATGCATGTTTTCCTTATGTCTGTATTTGGGGTTTTCGTTTTTTGCCGACTCGTGCCATACTCCTTTCTTGGGCTTGCTCCTGAAAACTCTTGTGGCTCCGTTTTTCGTTCTATTTGGCCTTGCCCGTGCATGGGTTAGGGTATAGTGACCTTTGTAATATCCTTTCCTCTTGATGTGTTCCATGACTTTATTATTACTTAATTTTTTATTGGACCGAATCCTTGGTAAGGATTGCCTACGTATCTTGTCAAAATCAGGTCGCGCGTAGTTCTAGCTATATGTTTTTTGAAAGGGGTGTTCATTACACCTCTGCTACCCCCCCAAGTGTTCGTGGTTCTTTTGATGATCCATCAAAGGAGTACGAACAGTTGCAGAAGCGGGAGAGTTGGTGGCAAGAGGGAATGACGCCCAAGCTTGGGCGTTGGAAATATCGGCGCCCAGGCCTGGGCGTGAAAAATAACCGCGCCCAGTCCTGGGCGTTGAAACTGCGTTCTTCGCCCTTTCTACTTTAACGAGTTTTATGCCGTTTGATTAGAGTAATGCGCAGATTGCTTGCTTATGAGTCTTAATATGTTTTATTAGATGCCTTAACCCCGGACTGAATTTTATTAAATATAGTACTTTTTCAATTGGTCTAAATTCGTGAGGTTAGCGAATTCCGCTCCATCTATGTCGGCTAGTTGGACCGCTCCGCCAGGTAGGATGGTCTTTACAAAATATGGTCCGGTCCAATTAGGCCGGAATTTTCCTCGAGGGTCCGTAGTAGGTGCACGGACTTCTTTTAACACAAAATCGCCTTCTTTGATATTTCGAGGTTTGACTCTTTTGTTGAATTGCCTTGCGATGCGCTTTTGATACACTTGCACGTGATGTAAAGCTCTCAACCTCCGCTCGTCTAAAAGGACGAGCTCGTCGTACCTAGCTTGAACCCAATCGGCCTCGGGCAGCTTGCTTTCTAGGACGATCCGAAGGGAGGGAATTTCCAACTCGATCGGTTGAAGTGCTTCCATTCCGTATACCAAGGAGTAGGGTGTTACTCCAATGGAGGTGCGGATTGAGGTTCGGTAACCCCATAACATAAAGTGTAATTTGTTGGGCCAATCCTTATAATTCTTAGCCATTTTTTCGATTATAACTTTAATGTTTTTGTTGGCCGCCTCTACCGCGCCGTTCATTTGCGGCCTGTAGGGAGAGGATTTATGATGTTTGACATGATATTTTTCGAGCAGGTCTTGGACTTCGGCCCTAAAGTGGGAACCTTGGTCGCTTATGATTTCATGTGGAACCCCGTATCGACAGAATATGTTCTTTTCTAGGAATCGAGCGACATGCTTGGCCGTTAATTTTGCATAGGAGACTGCCTCTACCCATTTAGTGAAGTAGTCAATTGCGACTAAAACGTACTCGTGTCCCCCTACGCCTGTTGGTGTTACTTTGCCAATTATATCTATACCCCAGGTGGAAAAGGGCCATGGGGAAGTGAAGGTGTATAGTTCTGAGGGAGGCAAGTGGTTAAGGTTACTGAAGATTTGGCATTTTGGGCAAGTTTTCACAAAGTGATGGCAATCGGTTTCCATGGTGGTCCAATAATACCCTGAGCGGGATATTTTCCGGGATAGCATTTTACCGTTCATATGAGGTCCACACACGCCGTTATGGTATTCTTCCATTAGTCTTTGGGCTTGGTTTTGGTGAACACAAAGTAACTTGATTTTATTCGGCGTGTATTTGTACAGTTCCCCCAGGATTATGCTATATTGTGAAGCGAGGAGGCGTAGGGCCTTTTGTGCTCGCGGGGAGGTGTTTGGGGGGAATTCCCCACTTGTTTTGTAACGAAGGATGTCCGCATACCATGGTTCTTCTTTGGTGTTTTCAGGTTCGGAGTCTATGGCACAGTAGTAAGCCGGCTCTTTTCTTCGTTCGACCCGAAGGATCATTCCGTCCCATTCATTCGGGATGTTGAGCATTGAAGCTAGCTTTGCTAGTGCATCCGCGAATTGGTTGTCGTCTCTTGGTAAGTACGTATACTCGATTTTTTCGAATTGCTCGACTATTTGGTCTAAGTGAGCTTGATATTTTGAGAGACTAGTGCTTCGGACCTTCCATCTTTTGGATATATGGTTGATTATTAGGGAAGAATCTCCGAAGACTCGTAAATGCTTGACTCCGAGGCTAACTGCGGCCTCTAGCCCAACTATGCAGGCTTCATACTCAGCGGCGTTGTTTGTGGCCTCGAAGTCAAGTTTGACGGAAATTGGTATATGGGCCCCTTCGGGACTGACTAGGAGAACTCCGACACCGCATCCCTTCTGATTGGACGTGCCATCGAAGTATAGTGTCCAATAGTCGTCTCGTATCATCAGAAGTTCCTCGTCTGGGAGGAGGTAAGCTTCCGTGGTTTCCTCATTCGTAGCATGCTCGGCCAGGAACTCGGCTACCGCTCTTCCTTTGATTGTTTTTTATGGCATGAATTTTAGGTCGAACTCTGAGAGCATGACTAGCCACCCGGACAGGCGACCATTTAGGGCGGGCTTCTCGAACATATATTTTAAGGGGTCTAGTTGTGACACTATATGAACGGTGTGGGCCAATAGGTAATGTCTGAGTTTTTTGGATGCCCAGACGAGGGCGAGGCAGGTTTTCTCAAGTTCTGTATATCTCGTCTCGTACTGTATGAACTTCTTGCTCAAGTAGTAAATGGCTCGCTTGGATCCATGTACACACTGTGAGAGCATAGCTCCCGCTGCAGTATCCGTGACGGTTAGGTATAGGCGTAAAGGGATTCCAGGCAAAGGCGGGGAAAGGACGGGTGGTTTGCTTAGATATTCTTTGATTTTATCGAAGGCAATTTGGCATTGTTCATCCCATTCGGCTTTTTCTTCTTTTCTTAATTTTTTGAATATTGGCTCGCAAGTCATAGTAAGCTTGGAAATGAACCTACTAATGTATTGCAGCTTTCCTAGGAAGCCCCTTATCTGTTTTTCAGTTTCTGGTGGGGGCATTTCGGTAATGGCTTTAATCTTGGATGGGTCAATCTCGATTCCCCGCGTACTAACAACATATCCTAGTAATTTTCAAGAGGTTACCCCGAACACACATTTTTGCGGATTTAGTCTCATGTTATATTTCAAGATTCGGGTGAAGAACTTTCTAAGTGCCGGGAGGTGACCGTGCCGGTCTTTAGATTTGACGATCATGTCGTCTACATAGACCTCGATTTCTTTGTGTATCATGTCATGGAGTAACGTGGTGGCTGTTCTTTGATAGGTGGCCCCCGCGTTTTTCAAACCAAAAGGCATTACAGTGTAGCAATATGTACCCCAAGGGGTAATGAAGGTTGTTTTTTCCATGTCTTCTTCTGCCATAAGTATTTGGTTATATCCCGCGTACCCGTCCATAAAGGAGAGAAGCGCGTGTTCTGCGGTGTTGTCTACCAATATGTCAATGTGAGGTAGAGGGAAGTCGTCTTTGGGACTGGCTTTGTTGAGGTCTCGAAAGTCTACGCACATTCGCACTCCTCCATCTTTTTTAGCTACGGGGACAATATTGGCCACCCATTCTGGGTTGTTGGAGACTTTTATGAAGCAGGCGTCTAATTGTTTAGTGACTTCTTCTTTTATTTTCAAGGGTATCTCTGGTTTGAGCCGCCGTAGCTTTTGTTTTACTGGCGTCATTTTGGGATCTAGCGGGATTTTATGCTCAGCAATTTCTCGATCTATTCCTGGCATGTCTTTGTAGGACCAAGCAAAGACACCCTCGAATTCCCCCAAAGTGGAGATTAGATCGGTTTTTTCGGTGGGAGTTAAGGTGAGGCCAATTTTAATGATTTTAGGATTTTCCTCTGTTCCAATATTTACCGATTCTGTGTCCTCAATTATAGGAGTTTTGAGTTCTTGTTCATTTACAAATTTTATTAATTCGATATATTCCTCTTCTGGCTCTTCTTCGTGCTCATTAGTGGCGAGATATTCTGTATTATTACTCGGATTTTTAAGCGGCATATACTCGAAAGTTTTGTTTATCTTATTAAAGTCATGAAGCATTACAATTTTGCTAGGTTCGGACTCGGGGTCGGACTCGGATTCAGACTCTAATTCTTCGTATATTGGACCCTCTCTCGCAGATATCTTGAACTTCATTCCACGAGCGTTAGTCCATTTGAAGGTCTTGCGCCACCCTCGTTGGATTTGGTCAACTTTTGAGGGTGATGGAGCGATCAGTTTAGTGGGATCGAACAATTCATCTTGAAGGGCTAATGCCATAATTTCTGTTTCGTTTCTTGCTTTTTTCTTTTCTAACCCAAACAGTAGCCCGAAAGCATGCGAGTTGGGGACCGTTTTTGGCATAGCGTGGTTCTTTGAGTCGAGTGGCCTTTGAGAACGTAGAGGGTCGTGTTCCAGAGCATGCATCTCTTGGGCTTGTGCGACCTCTAGGAATGGATGTTCGAGATATGCTCCTTCCATTGCGATCTTTGATGGCTATCACGGGTAGGTATTCAGGGGCCCTGCATTATTGTTGTGGAGTAGGAGACACATTAGTTTATTTCATGAGTCAGTTTTTAGACGTTTTATGACTACCCTTAAGTCGGACTAGTATACTTGGACTACTATGTGTGCACTTTGAACTCTTTATATTTTCGAAAATCTTTGCCCGTGTGACATTCATAATTATTAGCATGTTCGGTTTTGGTGTCGAACATTGTCGTCGTAGGAGGCCTATCAACGACACAAAGAGCTATTTATTTTTTTATAAGTCGCTTTTAGGATCGAGCGCTTTTTCATACGCCCTCGTAGCAATTTTCACCAAAGGTTTTTTTTTTGCTACGTGTTTTTTTTTGCGCGGGCACCGAGGCTGCTGCGCCTGACCAAAAGGCCAAGCAGCAACTTCAGCGCCCAGCAAAGGGCGTGAGAAATTTTGGCGCCCAGCCAGGGGCGTTGAAAATGCGTCCCTAGCTGGTTCTCGTTTTCAGTTTTCGTCTACTTTTGTTTTTGCGACTTTAGTTTTGCGTGCTTGCCTTATAACGTCCTTTACGCGTTGTGCAGCGTTTGTGGGATTCGTTACAGGCCATCCCGAGCGTCGCTTATTTTTGTGGCGATCGTTTGGGTTTGCGGAACACGTATTTTGGTATAACTCTTTGGCCAACTGGTTTATGAACGTTTGGGCAATTTTTTAAGGTCGTTGGTTTTCTAGGATTGTTTGTCACACACAATCATATATTTCGCTACACATAACTAACATTACATCATGAGGCAATAATAACATGTCATGTAGTTTTATGATAGGCTTCTATGGCTAGCATTTGCGCCTGGCTTGGTACCGCTTCTATCGCAGATCCAACACATGCCCCGGTGGAGGTAGTGTCTTCAACAGACGAATTTCAGCCAAGAGGCTAATCACGATGTAAGCCAAGGGGGCATGCACCGATGAGAGGGACCTAATGGGCGAGCGATTGGGTTTGGGACGGGGGTACTACTAGCGAAAGTGCCGAGTGGACAACATTCGAAGCGTATGCACCCCCCGGTTGGCGATGGGTATCCTTAGTCCTAACTCTCTGAGGGAGCCAAGATTCGTTATGCAGTTCTGCCCGTTCACATTAATATGCTGATTTTCAGGTCGTCCCAACTTGATGGGGAAATAATCGCGGGGTAGTGTCGTTTCACCCTTCGGCTATTTTGATTACCTACAAGCACGAGTATTTCCTTCACTATCCCCAGCGGAGTCGCCACTGTGAGGGGGTCGAAAAAGCGCGAGGCTAATGCGTGACCTCGTCCCTCGTGGGTGTGACGCTTCTTTTTTGTCAAATCAAGTGTAATTGGATTTCCTGTGAGTTTAAACCCAATTGACTAGTAATATAGGAGTCGCCATTCAGTTTTTAACGACAATGAGAAAAACTGACAAAACCCGGTTATCGTGACATAAAGGGAGTGCAATTATGTTTGACCACGACGGCCGTAGGTTCCCTTGTGATCCCTGGTGTGGGGATCTCTCAACATACACCCGCAAGGTAGAGATTGAGGGTTCGGGGGACTGTAACTACCGAGAGGAGTACTCGCTCGTCGATAACTCCAGAGGCAAGATATCCTTACTAGCTCAGCATAAATAATTGAAGGGACATGCGTTAACTATTAAACTAATCTGAGTTGATTTTAACAATATGCAACATATAATACTAGCTCGATCACGATTATCTGATTTAGATTGTTTTAAGGGACCTAGAATGATAATCCAATTTCCCAACATATTATCTTTATTAGGCGTGATAGAACAATTAGATTTGATTAGTTTAACAGTTTATAAAAGGGCGAGGAAAGCAATTAAATCATGAAAAGGGACACATTACGACGCACCCTTGAGAGGTGCGCCACGGTTCTCAGGAAACTAACCACTTTGACTTTGCTATTTCTCCTTTTATTTAACGGATCTCAAGATACGGGTCAGGATACGTTCTGTTCGTTTTTTGGATAGATTGCGACAGAACGCGTGATCAATTTCGCAGCGTGAGGCTTAGGTTTAGGGATTGGAGTCAATACTCAGAATAATAATTGTGTCTTGTGTGTCTTTCACGTCGAACTTGGGGCCATATTTATAGAAAAGAGTTCGTGGAAAGATAGAATTGTAGAACTCTAATCCACGAGGAATTAGGAAAGAACACGTCCCAGGTAATTTCAGCGCCCAGGTCTGGGCGCCGAAGATTTCTACAATTCTAGGCTCTTAGAATCGGGTCTGGGCCGTTTCTTTGTCAGATTCGGACTCTTAGAATCCGGAGTGTATGAGACTTAATCGAGTCTTTTAGTGCGTACTAATTTTATGACGGAATGCGTCTGGGCCCGTTACGAACTCTAGGCTCGTTAGTATTTTAATTAATACGTAACTCTTATTTTCGAATCGTATTAGGAATAGGATTCTCTCGCAATTTCTATCTCAATTAGGATTTATGTTGGAGTGCAACACCTAATTCTGACAGGTTTCTATCTTTTATGACTTCCCACTTTTAACAACTACCCATTACGGAAGTTACCATTTTTAGCAGGTTTCCATAAATAACAGGTTTCTATAAATAGCAGGTTTCGGGTGAAATGAAAAGGGGAATTGAGATTCGTTATTTTATAGGAGATGCGTTGTCTAGTGGAGATTCATGTTCTCATCATCGAACCTTCCCTTTCGGGAATGGGGACAAAAGTAGGTGTCTACAGTGAGACCCTCGCAAAACAGGTCACATACACCATGGCTTGTATGACGCACTCCGTCCAGTACTTTGACCATCGTCTCATCTCGAGACTCAGTCAAAGTGGGGGCTAACTGTAGACACCTGCTTTTGTCCCCATTCCCGAAAGGGAAGGTTTGATGATGAGAACACAAATCTCCACTTGGAAACGCATCTCCTATAAAATAACGAATCTCAATCACCCTTTTCATTTCAGCCAAAACTACTATTTATGGAAACCTTCTAAAGATAGTAACTGCCGTAAAAGTTAGTTGATAAAAGTGGCAAAGTCATAAAAGATAGGAACCTGTCAGAATTAGGTGTTGCACTCCAACATAAATCCTAAAAGAGATAGAATTTGCAAAAGGAATTCTATTCCTTGTATAATTCGAAAGTAAGAGTTACGTATTAATTAAAATCCTAACGAACCTAGAGTTCGTAACGGGCCCAGCCGCATTCCGTCATAAAGTTAATACGCACTAAAAGACTCGGATAAGTCTCAAAAGCTCCGCGTTCTGAGAGTCCAAATCTGACAAAGAACTCGGCCCAGATCCCATTTTCAACGCCTGGATCTGGGCGCCGAAATCTTCGGCGCCCAGCCCTGGGCGCTGAAAATGCCTAGGGCCGTGTCGTCTCCGAATTCTTTTTGGATTCATATTCTTAAAATCTATCTCTCCGCGAAATCTTTCCCTATAAATACAGCCTCAAAACCGACGTAAAGAGGACACACAATTCCATAACGTGAGTATTGACTCTAGACTTAAGCCTAGCCTCACGCTGCGAAATTGATCCGGCGTTCTGTCGCAATCGACCCAAAAGTCGAACAGAATGCATCCTGCCCCTTGTAGCTAATGAGTTAAGCCTAAATACTGGAACATTGCTTGGAAACCCGAGATTCGTTAAATAAAAGGAGAAATAGCAAAGCCAAGTGGTTAGTTTTCTGAGAACCGTAAGCACCTCTCAAGGGTGCGTTGTAATGTGTCCCTCATATGATTTAATAGCTTTCATCACCCTTTTATAAAATTGTCAAACCATTAACTTGATTGATATATCACGCCTAATAAGATAATACCTTGGACAATTGAATTATCATGCTAGGTACCTTAAATCAATCTAAATAAGATAATTACGATCGATTTAGTGTTATGTGTTGCATATTGATAATAGTTTAATAGTTTAACGCATGTGCCTTCAATTATTTATGCTGAGCTAGTAAGGATAACCTGCCTCTAGAGTTATCGATGAGCACTCCTCTCGGTAGCTACAGTCCCCCGAACTCTCAATCTCTGCCCTGCGGGTGTACGTTGAGCGCTCCCCACACCAGGGATCACAAGGGAACCTATGGCCGTCGTGGTCGAACATAATTGCACTCCCTTTATGTCACGATAACCGGGTTTTGTCAGTTTTTCTCATTGTCGTTAAAAACTGAATAGCGACTCCTATATTACTAGTCGATTGGATGTAAACTCACAGGAAAACCAATTACACTTGATCTGACAACGTCACGTCCACGAGGGACGAGGTCACGCATTAGCCTCGTGATTTTTCGACCCCCTCACAGTGGCGACTCCGCTGGGGAACGTTAACGAAATACCCGTGCTCGTAGGTAATCAATATAGCCGAAGGGTGAAACGATCCTACTCCGCGTTTATTTCCTTATCAAGTTGGGAGGACCTGAATATCAGCATATTAATGTGAACGGACAGAACCGCATAACGAATCTTGGCTCCCTTGGTGTGTTTCATCTCGGGAGTTGGGACTAAGGATACCCATCGCCACTCGGGGGGTGCATACGCTTCGAATGTTGTCCACTCGGCACTTTCGCTAGTAGTACACCTGTCCCAAACCCAATCGCTCGCCCACTAGGTCCCTCTCATTGGTGCATGCCCCCTTGGCTTACATCGTGATTGGCCTCTTGGGACGAAATTCGTCTGTTGAATGCACTACCTTTACCGGGGCACGTGTTGGATCTACGATAGAAGCGGTACCAAGCCAGGCGCAAATATTACCCATAGAAGCCTATCATAAACTACGTGACATATTATTTTTTGTTTCATGTTGTAATGCTAGTTATGTGTAGCGAATTATGTGATTGTGTTGTGATTGTGTGTGACAAATAATACCAGAAAACCAACGACCCTAAAAATTGCCCAAACATTCATAAACACCGATTGGCCAAAGAGTTATACCAAAATACGTGTTCCGCAATCCCGGGCGATCGCCACAAAAATAAGCGACGCCCAGGACGGCCTGTAACGGATCCCACAACGCTGCACAACGCGTAAAGGACGTTATTAGGCAAGCACGCAAAATTAAGTCGTACGAAAAAAGGATAGACGAACAGAATACGAGTACCAGTCAGGGACGCATTTTCAACGCCCCTGGCTGGGCGCCAATTATTTTCTACGCACTTGCTGGGCGCTGAAGTTGCTGCATGGCCTTTGGGTCAGGCACGGTAGCCTCGGTGCCCGCGCATAAAATATACGTAGCAATAAAAAAATTCGTAACAAATTTGCTACGAGGACGTATGAAAAAGGCACTCGATGCTAAGAACGACTTATAAAATAAACAACTCCTTGTGTCGTTATTAGGCCTCCTATGACGACAATGTTCGGCACCGAAACCGAACATGCTAATTAAAATAACTTTGAATGTCACACGGGCAAATATTTCGAAAATCCAAATAATGACTAAAAGAAGAGCCAAAGTGTACCAACATAAGTGAGAATAGAAAACCAATAGAAAGAGTCGGAAGTCTAGACTGAGTAATGCTTAACTTTGGGCCTAAACTTTAGCTTGTCTTATGCATAGGGCTGGTTCTGCCACTTGGTGTCGATCTGAAAATCAAAGGTTAGTGCATCTCGTAGCTACATCACCAACACAAGGTCTAGTAACTCCAAGCTCCATCCGCCATTCCCCCTTTCAAGGATCTCCGCTTCTCCAACCTCGATTCGCACCCTCAAACACGTCCATGGAAGAATTACGAGACCAAATGGTCCAAATGACCCAACTTATGAACCAATTGAAATGGAAAACGAATCCTTAGCAGCTGCGCAAGCAAAAAATGACCTCGATAACGAGAAGAAGATCGAAAAAATGGTTCTGCAGCAAACCATGGGGAGCAAGTATTTCTCCTCGATCCTAAACCTTTTCCCGGCAAACTACCGGAAAAGTTCAGTTCATCTGACTTACCAAAGTTCAAAGCCACGGACAATCCCGGTGATCATCTCTTGAGCTTCGTGAATGCCATGAACTTGAAAGGTGTGGACAAGTCCATGTATTTACCCGCTTTTCCTTTATACTTGGAACATGTGCCACTCAAATGGTACTACCACCAGGACCCTAAGCTCTTCCCCACTTGGGAGGACTTTGTCAATGTCTTCGTCAAGCAATACTCGTCGAACATGGATTTTCAAGTCACCATGCGCGAGCTGGAAGTACTCTTCCAAAAGAAAAATGAAGGTTTCACGACCTATTTTGCTAGATGGAGAGACCAAGCGGCCCAACTAATCAATAGGCCTCCTGAAACTGAATTGGTCCAAAAATTCATTGAAAACCTAGACCTAGCTTATAAAAAACACCTTAGGTACTTGGGCCTTGATACCTTCAAAAGGGTTTATGATGTAGGAATAAAGATCGAGGATGACCTGGAAAAAACAGTACAAAGCAAGCCTGCATACAAAAGTAACACCTACAACAGGGGCCACACGCCTCAAGCCCAAGAGGTCCACGCCTTAGAGGAAACCCCAACCCGAAGGAACCCTGGGAGGTGGACCCGAGATCGAAAGTTTGCCCCACTCGGATCGACTCTGGTACAAGCCTTCCAAAGACTAACCAATCAAGGAAAGCTAAGGCCCATAGGCCCCACACCTGACCCTTCATTCAAAAGTAAATATTGGGTCGAGGGCACCTATTGCAAATTCCATCAAGGAAATGGGCATGACACTGAAAACTGCTGGAATCTAAAAAACACAATCCAGGATATGATAGAGGATAAAATAATACCTCTCCCTAACGTTGGCAAACCCAACAACAACAAGAGCCCACTCGGTTCTTGTCACATCTCTCTCGACCAACCAGAAAATAAGGACTTTGACCCTACGGTGTATATCACGCCTCAAGGTGCACCACTCACCGTGGTCCCTATGGATCAAATCGAGAGAGAAGTGTGCGGCGTGTGGGATGATGATGCTGAAGATGTCTACCTGTCTCAAGTGTCGGACCAGGACCTCTTTACTGAAACTTGGCCCGGGCATGCTCCCATTGACACCACCCCTCAAGAGTCCAAAGTTGACAATTTCACTCGGTCCGGAAGGGTGTACCAACAGGATATTCGCCCACCCCCTATGGACGACATCCCAGTCAAATAGACTCCTGAAAACGTGCGGCACACCACCGTCGCAGAAGTCATCGAAAATCCTCTCTTGAAGCAACTAAAAAGAACTAAAGCCGAGATTACCATCTGGGATCTCATGTGCACTTCAAAGGAACATCGTGAAAAACGCATTCGCTCACTTGACCTCATCTCGGTCCCTACGGACATCACACCTGACTCGTTGGTTAACCACGTGACAAGGGATGTTCAGGAAAAATGAATAGTTTTTACTGACAAAGACTTACCTAAAGAAGAAGGCGCCCACAACAAGGCCCTCTATCTAGTGGTCGGATGCAAAGGACAAAACATCCCCCTAGCACTCGTAGATAATGGTTCAGCGGTAAATGTTTTCCCATTGCGAACCTCCCATTGCTTGGGGCTAGGAAGCGATGACTTCCAAACCTCCACGTAAGGAGTACGAGCTTATGATAACTCTCAAAGGCCTGTGTTGGGAAAAATCAACCTCACAATACAAACCGGGCCCGTGGCACGTACCACGGAGTTTCAAATAATCGACATCAAGCCCACTTTCAACCTCCTCTTAGGACGCCCTTGGCTCCATGACTTAGGAGGTGTGGCTTCTACCCTGCATCAAATGGTTAAACTTAACCATAACGGGGTAATTCTGGAAATACGCGCCCCTCCTCTCGACGTCAGCTGTACTATGGTTGGAATGGCCGACACTGCGGAAGACCTTTACGGTTTTCAAGTGGATGAAGCCATCCAATTCATTGAGGACTATAATTTAGCGTTTCTAGATTCGCGTGCATCCCGGGTCATCCCTAAAATATTGCTAGCTCAGGGTTATTTCCCGGGAACTCCATTGGGCATAAGGAAGAAGAACTACATGTTCCATCCCCCACCCAACAAATCTAGTCCCTTTGGCCTAGGCTATGAACCAGCGGAGGAAGATATTGCTGATCACTTGTCTAGGCTACGCCTTAAGCCAGCTAAGACAAAACGAGCCACCCTCCATTCCCCATATCAAAGAACCCTTAACGGTATGTTTGTCCGGGAAGGAGAAGAACACCCATGCTGTGACTTCCCTGAACCCTTCGTTCAGAATGCCCTGCTAAAGCCCGGATTCGAAATTTTCCATGACTGTCATACTTTGGACGAGGCACCCCACCTCACCAAGACTGAAACCGCTGAAATATTGGACAACCAAGCTCTATGGACGTTGTTTAACGAATCGAAGCCTATGGAGGACGAGACTGTGATGACTACCCTAGCTCTACAAGATGAAAGTTTCGATCCAACTCGGTTAATCACTCCTACATCAACACTAGAAGAGGCCGAGAACGGATGGGTGAAGACATGTCAGTGGGTCAACGTAAAGGGAATAGAGTTTAAAATGAGTACAGGCGAAGGACCAAAGTTCTATGAGACTAAACCCAAGGCTTGAGCCGTAGAGAGCACTTTAGCAAAACGCCTATTAGTTCTTTAGATGATAGAAAGAATAAAGCCCTAGATATGGTCCTAAAAACCCCCTAGAATACTGATTATTTATTTCAGTGTGTTTTCCTTACTTTCCAAATTAATAAAGGCGTAAGATATCTCCTAAAATATTATTCTAACACTAAACAACCACTAATCATATTTGCAAATATAAAATCATAAAATATAAGGAAGCGGCCCACTTTAGGCCCAATAGCAAGGCCCACTCGGTCTTGAATCGTGACATCAAAACCAATTCTCGAAATCCACAAAATAAACCGTACCATCCCCTAGATATCTCCAAGACGTAAAGGTCAACCCGTGCAATCATAAAAGTCAACCCATGCAACCCAAAGAAATCAAAGGAAATCAAATCCAAAACAAATGCAAATGTTGCTTAAAAAGAAAATTAATAAAACGTAACCCCACCATACCCTTCATTAACAACACGCACCTCAACCCACCCAAAAGCCTACGCAAAGATCTTCATATCTTCCGCACCCTAACTCCATTTTCAAAGCCGTTTCGAGTCACGAATAGAAAAAATTAATCCGGACGAAAATGCGTCTAACGCTAACAGTCCAAAAAGCTTCCAAAATAGCGTCAAAAATGATTCCTGACGAACAAAGAGTAAAACAAAACAAAGAAAAAGAAATAAATGCAAGAACATGTCGAGGAAAAGAGGCAACGCGCCAAGAAACTTGCCCCGGAATCATTTTCAGCGCCCAGGGCTGGGCGCCAAAATCTTTAACGCCCCAGCCTGGGCGCTGAATCTCTCTGCTTGCCGACTTTTGCCCAGAAGTGCTCATCATTTTATCCGCACATACACGGAAAAATAACGAACACTTGGGGGTACATCACGTATACGTACCACAAAAAAAACGCATGAAAAAAATGAAGTGCAAAATACGTGTACTCAAAAAATAAAATGTACTCAAAAAATAAAAACAATTTTTTATTTTTCGGCAAAGCAACAGATTAAAATAAATAATAAACTTCACTTATTCTACAGTTTCAAATAATATGTTTCCAGTCTCAGAACATACTTATCGAATTCGGCATCCTAGAATCTATTCTAGCTAGAACTACGCGCGACCTGATTCTAAGTTAAAGTTATTTAGCAAGGATAGTTAGGCAATCCTATTTATGGATTCGGTCCAATCAAATAAAAAAACGTGCATAAGTGTTAGAAATGAGCAAATAAAAAAGAGAAACAAAAGGAAAACAAGGAAAAATAAAATCACGCCTTTATTAATATTTAAACATAATAAGAAGGAAAACAAAAAGTGCTAAGGAATGAAAAACAAACACAAATGAAATAAATAAAGGGCACCTACACCCTAACAAGAACTACATTACTCGAGTTCTTCCGGATCATCAAACAAAGTGTTGTAGAGGGCAATGTTCGCAGGGTCCACCTCCACAGGCTTCTGCGCTGCCCCTATATCAATCTCCATAAGAACAGGCTCCTTGACACTAACTTCCAAGGATGCCAAAGCCTCAGAAACATTTTCAGTTTGAACATCTATAGCCCGCTCAGCCTCAAGGGCACAAACAATGGGAGGGGAAGGATTATCAACATCAATTGGATTAGCCACTGGTTCTACTAGGGGCTGAACTTTTCTAACCCATACATTATTCCGGCGACGATCTCCGCGAGAGCTTGCATTTCTCTTGTGAGCGGCAGAACCCTTCGTGTTGGGCACCTTTTTAGGCCTAGAACTGGAACGGGGAGGAACTTCCTTTCGCTTTCGATCAGGACGAGCTTTTACAGTCTTAATACCATGGTCGCGAGATTAGCAGTATCACGGTTCTCATACTTAGCCCTACCTCGAGGTATCAAAAGCTCAGCCGGCTCTTCATTTCGAGCCTTAGTTCTCACAGCCTTATCATCGGAACTCATCCACAACTTGTAGTTTTCGGAAAGACCCACAAAGCCATCTCTAGCCACTGTCCAACGCGGGAGGCCACCATAATACTTAGCCCACGCTTGAACCCGTGCTTCGGAAAAGACCGCCACTTTAGGTGGTATCGAATCGGAAAACGGGATAGTCTGCCTTAAGCCGTACTGTCGCATGACTCGGTAAGGAAAGATGTAAATGGACCGAGATAACCCCAACAAAGAAACATAAACTAATGCCTCGGAACCCCCCGTCATATTAGTCAAACCCCACCCCAGTACCACCCACTTAATAGAGCATATGCCATGAGTAAAATAGGAGGCCCACACGGCCTCGTTCTGGCCTTGATGCAAATACTTTCGGTTACCCAAGGCTATAGGGCGATAACGTTTAGGATCGGCGGGAGTTTCTAAAAGACTGAGTCGTTCCATGAGCCAAATCTGCAAAAAAAAAACGGGTACGATCAGAAAAATAATAATGCCTGGGACGCACTTTCAACGCCCAGGACCAGGCGCCAGAATATACGACGCCCAGCCCTGGGCGCTAAAAATCAACTCCAGGCAGGGGCAAACGAAAAGAATAAGAAACAAATATGTGCGCGCAAATAAACGATCGATTACCTGCAGCAATAGGGGGCTCCCCTTAAAAATTTCAGACTTGGCATCCTTCTTTAACTCATCCGCACTCAGCAAGGTCTCGGCAACAACCAACGGCATAATGGAATAACAACTCTCCATCTGGATGATCAAGGGGAACAACCTTATGTCACCGAACTCGCCATTATTATTTGACAGTAAATAGTGGTTCAACAAGCAGAATACAAATGCTCGAATATTCAATTTCTGTTCGGTCATATTCTTACTAGGTCTAAAATGGTGTTTTACAAGCTTTGCCATATTAACCTTATCACCCACAACGATCTCAGCAAGCATGTTATCATCTAGTCCTAGGAAAGCCCCTATGGTTGTTTTACCCTCTTCAACAGTGCCAGGGGTAGCAGGAGTACCATTGGTAGGATAACCAAGGATCGCGGCAAACTCATCTGGCAGAGGGCATACTTCATTGCCCCGAAAAACAAAAACATGGTGATCAGAATCCCAAAAGACTAGGGCTGCATACAGAAAGTTATAATCAATATTAATTTGTTGTAAGCCTAAGAATGCCTCTAAGTGGTATCCTTTCAACAAAGCCTTTTCTGTGGGATTAAGAGCTCTTAGCCAACGCCTAACAACTCGTTGGAGGGAGAAAGGAGGAATCGACATGGCAAGAATAGGAAAGAGTAAAAGCTGGGCAATTGTGAGAGAAAGGAAGATAGAGAGTGGTGAAAAAGAAAAAAGTACTTGACCCCTATATATACATGAAAGCATCAAGTGACATCCTGATCCCATTCGGAAACGTGTTAAGAAATCCGGAATTAAGAAAAGAAAACTGTCGAAATAGCATTTCCAGCGCCCAAGGCTGGGCGCCGAAATCTAGTCCAAGACCCGGACCCTTCAAAACGCGGAGCAGGAAAGGACTTAAAATCGTACGAAGCCCTGTTGCAATCAAGATCAAGCCCAAAGCACCGTTAGAGCCCGAATAGTGAAAACAAATGTTAAAGCTTGTCGAAACTTAAACTCATCTCAAGAAAAATATATGTACATTTTGATAAGGCGATATAGAAAAAAAAAATAAAACAAAGTCATTTTTCGAAACACAAAAATAAATCAAGTCCTTGGTTTTCTTAAATTAAAAAGCGTTTATTTGTCAAAAGATCAAGCCGGGTCAAAGTGAGCTCGATGTATTAATTGTTGAAAACGGAAGCACTTTGTCGCCCGGAAAATGAAGTCGCACTCCACGACTTCATCAAAGTAGCATACCACTACAAAGATCGCTCGCACTTACGAGCACGATCCCAAACACGATCAAGGACATTACAAAATGTGTATCCCCAAGGAACCTCTTTGACAAGAAATGACCGTCAAGCACGAATGCTTGGGGCTTGAAAGAAAATATGTATTTCAAAAGAGAGTATGCGAAGATAAAACAATATTCCCAGACTATGCTGTACGAAGTCCCGTGTTTGGATAATCTTAAAAGATAAAACCGGATTACGACCTCAAGACAAAGGTCGCCGTCAATACTTATACATAGTCCTCTAATCAAGGACCCAGAGGTGGCAAAATTGGGCCGTAAAAACTAGCACAAAACCATGAAAGATGATGACCACGAGACAATAGTCCGTCTAAAGCACGTTGTCAACCCACATTCAGGTTGCAACTAAATCCGAGCGTACCTCGAAAGAATTCGCTCTTACAAGAATGAATCAAAAAGAAATTCTCAAAAGAAATCCCAAGAACAAAGGAAATGGGGACTTGCCCAACTCAATCGGGCAAGATTGCGCCACTAACCGCGCAGGTCCTCAGTTTTCAAAAATGAAATCTTCAAAAACACAAAACAGGCTCGCCATCTTCAGCCGGCGGGGTCTACGTCACAAACCGCGTAGGTCCTTATTTTCAAAACATTAAAACAGATTCGTCCACTTCTATTGGACGGGGCGTCCACCCTCAGCGGACAGGCTCGCCCACCTTCAGCGGGCGGGGTCTACGTCACAAACCGCGTAGGTCCTTATTTTCAAAACATCAAAACAAATTCGTCCACTTCTATCGGACGGGGCGTCCACCCTCAGCGGACAGGCTCGCCCACCTTCAGCAGGTGGGGTCTGCGTCACTAACCGCGCAGTTCCTTAGTCGCTGCAGCGATAACTTTTTCTGGTTTTCCTTTTCTAAAAATCAAAGGATTGGTTTTCCATTTTCCCAAAAAAAAGCGATGTGCTGGATTTTCCTTCGTTTTACGTCCTATAAAAACAAGGGGGTTTTCTCGTTTAGCTAACCTTAAAAAATCAGAATCTTTTAAAACTTCTTACCTCGTGATTGGGCTTGGCCAGGCCTAGTTACACTTTATAGCTTTGATTTCGAAAACATCTTTAGATACTTCCAATGACAAAGTGAGGGAGTTTTTATACTATAGGTTAACAGATTCCAATGACACGTGAGGGATGTGTTAACACTTCAAGTGATGACCCTTAAGTCAAATGTTATCACTCGGGGGCTCGTGAGACCCTCGCAAAACAGGTCACATACACCATGGCTTGTATGACGCACTCCGTCCAGTACTTTGACCATCGTCTCATCTCGAGACTCAGTCAAAGTGGGGGCTAACTATAGACATCTACTTTTGTCCCCATTCCCGAAAGGGAAGGTTCGATGATGAGAACACAAATCTCCACTTGGCAACGCATCTCCTATAAAATAACGAATCTCAATCACCCTTTTCATTTCAGCCAAAACTGCTATTTATGGAAACCTGCTAAAGATAGTAACTACTGTAAAAGGTAGTTGATAAAAGTGGCAAAGTCATAAAAGAAAGAAACCTGTCAGAATTAGGTGTTGCACTCCAACATAAATCCTAAAAGAGATAGAATTTGCAAAAGGAATTCTAGTCTTGGTATAATTCGAAAGTAAGAGTTACGTATTAATTAAAATCCTAACGAACATAGAGTTCGTAACGGGCCCAGACGCATTCCGTCATAAAGTTAATACGCACTAAAAGACTCGGATAAGTCTCAAAAGTTCCGCGTTCTGAGAGTCTAAATCTGACAAAGAACTCGGCCTAGATCCCATTTTCAACGCCTGGATCTGGGCGCCGAAATCTTCGGCGCCCAGCCCTGGGCGCTGAAAATGCCTAGGGCCGTGTCGTCTCCAAATTCTTTTTGGATTCGTATTCTTAAAATCTATCTTTCCGCGAACTCTTTCCCTATAAATACAGCCTCAAAACCGACGTGAAGAGGACACACAATTCCATAACCTGAGTATTGACTCTAGCCTTAAGCCTAGCCTCACCCTGCGAAATTGATCCGGCGTTCTGTCGCAATCGACCCAAAAGTCGAACAGAACGCATCCTGCCCCTTGTAGCTGATGAATTAAGCCTAAATACTGGAACATTGCTTTGAAACCGAGATTCGTTAAATAAAAGGAAAATAGCAAAGCCAAGTGGTTAGTTTTCTGAGAACCGTAACGCACCTCTCAAGGGTGCGTTGTAATGTGTCCCTCATATGATTTAATCGCTTTCATCACCCTTTTATAAAATTGTCAAACCATTAACTTGATTGATCTATCACGACTAATAAGATAATACCTTGGACAATTGAATTATCATGCTAGGTACCTTAAATCAATCTAAATAAGATAATCACGATCGATTTAGTGTTATGTGTTGCATATTGCTAAAATCAATTCAGAATAGTTTAATAGTTTAACGCATGTCCCTTCAATTATTTATGCTGAGCTAGTAAGGATAACCTGCCTCTGGAGTTATCGATGAGCACTCTCGGTAGTTACAGTCCCCCGAACGCTCAATCTCTTCCATGCGGGTGTACATTGAGCGATCCCCACACCAGGGATCACAAGGGAACCTATGGCCGTCGTGGTCGAACATAATTGCACTCCCTTTATGTCACGTTAACCGGATTTGGTCAGTTTTTCTCATTGTCGTTAAAAACTGAATGGCGACTCATATATTACTAGTCGATTGGGTGTAAACTTACGGGAAATCCAATTACACTTGATCTGACAACGTCACGCCCACGAGGGACGAGGTCACGCATTAGCCTCGTGTTTTTCGACCCCCTCACAGCCGGGCCTCGTCCCGTAAAACTGAATTCAAAAACCGAAAATGGCTAGTTTTTAGTCGCAAGCTTCCTTAATCCCCAAGCAAGACTACGTGTCAAACAACTTATAATTCGTACAAATGTACACCCATTATAAGCCAAATACAAGGAAGGCATCTTCGTCCTTGTTTGGCAGCTTATGCGCCACGTAAGCAGCGCCTGGCACAGCTGCTGCGCTGGACACTGGCGTCAGCTGGCGTTTAGCTACAAATTTTCCTATTTAAACCCCTAATTCTGAGAATTTTAAGCAGGAAAATCGAAAACAGAATGTCTTAATACAAAAATTGCCACTCAAATCAAAATACAAAAAAACTCTTCAAAAATCTCATACAATCTCAAAGTTCTAAGCAATTGGGAGCTCCAAAAGGAATTCTAGCCTAAACCTAACTGGGTATTTCCGAATCCCAATCTTTATCTACAATGTTTCTATGATTTCTATTTCAAAATGATTAGCAAAGTTGGCACTTTTATTCTTAAATGTGTCACTTGCAACAATCACATACTCTTACAAAATCAACACTTTATGTGATACAATTACAAAATTTCAAGATTCAATGATGTTTAAGGTTGTTTGTAATCACTTTCCTTAAACTAGAATCATTTTCAAACCATGGAGTAATCAAAGGTGAGGCCTTTTCAATGTTAAAAGGTCTAATCTTTGAGATTCAAGACTCCATTTTTCAATATACAAGCTCAAGTTTCCAAATTTCAAGATTCAATGATGTTTAAGGGTTTTTGTAATCACTTCCTTAAACTAGAATCATTTCAATACTTGGAGCATATCAAAGATAAAGCCTTTTTAACATTAAAAGGTCCAATATTTGAGATTGAAGACTCCTAACTTCAATATTTCAAGTTCAGTCTTTCAAGATTAAATATTTCAAGATTAAATATTTCAAGTTCTATATTTCAAGTTCAATATTTCAAAGTTCAACATTTCACGTTCAATTTCTATGTTCAAAATCTAGGACACTTTAGGATGAGCAACTTGCCCTAAAGTTGAGATTTTTATCTTTGAATCCTTATCGGACGCACTTATTCTTAAGGAGTCGTTTGGCGTTTGGATCTCATGTGCTAAAGTTCAAATTCGAATATCGCAATTTCAATAGCGCTTTTCAATATTGCACCTTTGAATTCCGCACTTTCAATTATGCAACTTTACTTGCCTAGTCCTTCTAGGCAATGTGGTTTCCCACCTAGTCCCTTTCTAGGTGGTGATGTACTTTACTAATTATGCACTCATTTCCTAATGTGATGTTGCTTTACTTGTTTATTGCTTTCATCAACTCACATGCTAAATACAATAAAATACAAGGTTACACCACGCTTAACGAAGATAATTTCTTGGACAAATCGATCTTAGGTTCCCTTAAATTAACTTTAAAACAAAGTGGTCACGATACAAAGTAGAAATTCTATTTGTTCAAATACTAAATCCAAACCCACATATTGTCATGACTAGGGTTATTCGAATATGTTTTGTGCCATGCATTTGAATATAGTTTCTAAAGCTCGGGGAATAAGCATCTCGTTCCCTTGCCCGAATCTCACCCATCCGTTTCTAAGATTCAATGCCTTATCCTAATAGAGTCATTTTTTGGTCTTTCCAAACGGGACCCTTAAAAATGTTTGGTGGCGACTCCTTCAAAATCCAAAAATACAAAGGTTCTAAAGCCGCTCTCGTAGGGGAAATACAAAAAGTACGAGAGGAAAAAGTACGAAAAAACCCCTTACAGTTCTATAGTTTCATAGAAGGTACTTTTATAGTTTTAGGGTGGGTAGTTTATAGTTTTAGACAAGATGCTTCTATAATTTTATAGATTCAAATAAAGTACTTTTATAGTTTTAGTCAAGATACTTCTATATATAGTTTTACAGATTCAAGGAAGATACACTTATAGTTTTAGGGGAGATAATTTTATACTTTTAGTCAAGGTACTTCTATAGTTTTATAGTTTCGGGGAAAATATTTTTATAGTTTTAGGGGATGTACTTTTATGGTTTTAGGGAAAGTACTTTTATAGTTTTTGAGCCAGATAATTTATACAAGGAACCTATAACATGAAATTTAAGAAACTGCAATAAAACAAGAAAAGTAACAATGAATACAATGTGTAAGTAACACCCGTCAATAACCTTCTCCATAGTAGTTGCGCGCGAGGGAGTTAAGTGCGCGCGTCCCACCATCAAGATGACGGTGTGGCTGGTCACACAGGAGACACGCTGATATGTGATATAATTCTGATGAATGAGAACATATAATATTGAGGAGGTGAATTTCTAGTCAGAAAAGTGGGAAAGGAGGAGGATAAACAAAAAAGTTTTTTTAAGCCACCAAAGTTGATATATAAGTATTTAAAAAACACCAAAGTAAAAGTTAGTATGTATTGAACACGAGCTCGTTTCTAAATAAGAATTTTACTTAGACTCGGATTCTGATAAGCATTGTTGGCCCTAAACCTTAAAGCGCATCATTTCTTGTTATATGTTTTCCGCTTTCTGTTTTTGTTTAGGTGAGTCGGTATACCTGAAAAGGCAATACCTTCGGCTAAAGGGCTAAAATGCAACAAAATACAGAAAAATGGAACATTGTTCGCAAAAATCGACGCATGCACAGACGAACAAAATAAACTAAAATTATAAAAATATAAAGTCTGTAGCACAATACGGAAAATGATACACGTCCAAATACGTGTATATAGCCCCCTAAGGGGGCCTAGTAAACCCTGGAGGAAAAGCCTCATCCTCATCCTCGTCATCATGAGCACCACCACTCGTGACAACACCTTGCGAACCCTACGGACCACCGATCAAAGTCTCGAATTGAGAAGAGTCCCGGCTCTGCGTCTGCGTCGCGGGCACCCACCCGGGACGGGAAGGCTGCTGAAATGGCTGAGACTGTCGGCCGGTCTGAAACGACTGGAACGTAGGAGCCTGCCAACCCATCTGAGACTGAGGCACCCCGAACGGCCCTCCATAGCTCATCCTAGGCCCAATCGGCGGCCGCATGGGCCTCTAACCCAAACCTACGTCCGAATAGCGCGGCCTAACATGCGACCCGGAAGCACCATGGTCACCCTCAAATGAATGATGGTCCCTCCGAGGAGTCTGCATCTGCTCCGGCACACGAGCCTGTGGACCTCCAATCTGCAAAATCTAAATACAAGTCAGCACATACATAACCAAACTGACTGGATAAAGCAAAGTTAGCAGGCACAATACCTGAGCCGAGCCTGGGTTGCTGCAAGAGAGGGTCGCCCGAGCTAAAGACAATGCGGCCTTTAGCCGGTTGACTACGCGCACCACCTGGTTGACCATCCTAGCAGGCACCTGGGCAACAAAAGTGTTAGCAATTCTACGCAATAAGTATGGCTACCAGGCAAATAAATAACATACCACGCGAACATCCGCAAGAACCAACGGACGAGCTCTGTCCTCGTACCTCCTCTGTGAACCTGGACCCGCCCCCCGTAGTGTAACAGACCGAGCAATCTGGTGGCACCCAACCACCAAGGTCAGTGGGCTCAGGCTGCAACACAAACAAATAAGTCAAAACACAGTTGAAGGAACTTACGTTCATATCAATAAAATCACAAGGTTACACGTACCTCGACGATGGGCGGAAGAAAAATACGGAGCTTCACAAACTCGGCATAGCTATGGTCCAGCAACACGAAGTCGCCCGCATGCATACCCTGCCGCAACATTTCCTGACGGCTAACAAGGATGCCCGTAGGGCGCAGCATGCTCGAAGGAGGCGACCGGGGCACCGGATGAGCTCCGTAGTCTGCCGGAGTACCCGCTCCCCCCAAAACCAGGCCGGACCCCTAGGACCCTGGTACAAGATCCGACACCGAGACTAGAGCCGGGCCTCTCTCTACTCCTCGGTCTCCTCCAGTCCGGCCCAGCAGGACCAGCTCACCTTTTTGCAAAGAACAAAAACAAACAGGTCAAGTACTCGCATAAAACGAGATAAGAATAAGTAAGCAAAAACTAGAATACTCACCAGGTCAGGGCGCCCAGCTCCAATCATGTCCCTGAAGTTCTTGTTAGACACAATAATATGTAAATATTATTGTTCCATATTTAGTATTGTAAATATAGTAAGGTGTAAACCCTAGTCTCCCTTGTAAACTATATATACGTAAATATCAATGCATAGCCTCCTCAAGGGAGATTCTATCTAATCTTACATGGTATCAGAGCCTAAACCCTAGGCCGTTTTTCTTCCGCTGCTCTTTACCTTTCTCTTCTTCTTCTCGGTTTTCTTCTCCCATGGCTGGCTTAGACGGTTCTGAACCTCCTCACCCCACCCTCGTCAATGCTTATCATCCAGCCCTTAATGCCACCAATGTCAAAGCCTTAATCCCTCTCACCCTTGATGTAGACAACGTTCAATACTCACCATGGGCGACGTTGTTTCGCACTACCGCTAAGGTTTATATGGTTGGATCACATCGATCCAACGGTCACGAAGCCAAAGGACATGGACGACGACTTATGGGGTCGGTTGAATGCCATCGTTCTCCAGTGGATGTATGGCACAATCTCGAAGGATCTTCTTCTCAAGGTGCTTGATGACAATGCTAGTGCCATGGATATCTGGAATCGGCTTCGCAAGATTTTTCAGGATAATAAGGGGACTCGTGTGGTAATCCTGGAAAATCAGTTTTGCAATGTTCGGATGTCGAGTTTTGCTTCTCTGGACAAGTACTGTCAGGCGCTGAAAACAATAGCCGATCAGCTTGCGGCTCTCGGTCATCCGGTCTCCGAGGAAAGGCTCGTTCTCCAATTGGTGGGTAAGCTTGACCCTGAGTATCGTACCATTGCCACCATAATCCGTCAAACATCTCCGTTGCCGTCCTTTGATGAGGCGTGCTCTACTCTCGATTTGGATCGAATGGGACGTCTTTCCGAGCAAGATAGCGACAACCTAACCACCGCGTTGCTGGCTGCGGCACCCACCATGCCCTCTTTGGCCCAGTCGCAGCCACCGGCGGTTTCTGGTGGTGGTGGGGGACATCTTAATGGTGGAGGTAGGTCAGGTGGTAAGGGGTACAAAGGAAAGAAGAATCACAAGGGTGGGAATTCTAGTGCAGGCTCGACCTCGGGTCGAAATTCTGGTAATGCTGGGAATGCTCAACAACAACAACAGGCCCAAGCTATGTTTGTTCACCCTTGGGCTCATCATTGGGCCCAACAATGGATGTTTCCCCCATGTCCATTCCCCTCCCAGCCTTGTGTAGACCCCTACTTTTGTCCCCATTCCCGAAAGGGAAGGTTCGATGATGAGAACGCAAATCTCCACTTGGCAACGCATCTCCTATAAAATAACGAATCTTAATCACCCTTTTCATTTCATCCAAAACTGCTATTTATGGAAACCTGTTAAAGATAGTAACTGCCGTAAAAGGTAGTTGTTAAAAGTGGCAAAGTCATAAAAGATAGAAACCTGTCAGAATTAGGTGTTGCACTCCAACATAAATCCTAAAAGAGATAGAATTTGCATTCCAAGTATAATTCAAAAATAAGAGTTACGTATTAATTAAAATCCTAACGAACCTAGAGTTCGTAACGGGCCCAGACGCATTCCGTCATAAGTTAATACGCACTAAAAGACTCGGATAAATCTCAAAAGCTCCGTATTCTAAGAGTCCAAATCTGACAAAGAACTCGGCCCAGATCACATTTTCAACGCCCAGCCCTGGGCGCCGAAATCTTTGGCCCCCAGCCCTGGGCGCTGAAAATGCCTAGGGCCGTTTTATCTCCGGATTCTTTTTGGATTCGTATCTAAAAATCTATCTTTCCACACCCCCTTTCCCTATAAATACAGCCTCAAAACCGACGTGAAAAGAACACACACAATTCCATAACCTGAGTATTGACTCTAGCCTTAAGCCTAGCCTCACGCTGCGAAATTAATCCGGCGTTCTGTCGCAATTGACCCAAAAGTCGAACAGAACGCATCCTGCCCCTTGTAGCTGATGAATTAAGCCTAAATACTGGAACATTGCTTGGAAACCCGAGATTCGTTAAATAAAAGGAGAAATAGCAAAGCCAAGTGGTTAGTTTTCTGAGAACCGTAACGCACCTCTCAAGGGTGCGTTGTAATGTGTCCCTCATATGATTTAATCGCTTTCATCACCCTTTTATAAAATTGCCGAACTATTAACTTGATTGGTCTATCACACCTAATAAGACAATACCTTGGACAATTGAATTATCATGCTAGGTACCTTAAATCAATCTAAATAAGATAATCACGATCGATTTAGTGTTATGTGTTGCATATTGCTAAAATCAATTCAGAATAGTTTAATAGTTTAACGCATGTCCCTTCAATTATTTATGCTGAGCTAGTAAGGATAACCTGCCTCTGGAGTTATCGATGTGCACTCCTCTCGGTAGTTACAATCCCCCGAACTCTCAATCTCTGCCCTGCAGGTGTACGTTGAGCGATCCCCACACTTGGGATCACAAGGGAACACATGGCCGTCGTGGTCGAACATAATTGCACTCCCTTTATGTAACGATAACCGGGTTTTGTCAGTTTTTCTCATTGTCGTTAAAAACTGAATGGCGACTCCTATATTACTAGTCGATTGGGTGTATACTCACAGGAAATCCAATTACACTTGATCTGACAACGTGACGCCCACGAGGGACGAGGTCACGCATTAGCCCCGTGATTTTTTGACCCCCTCACAGTGGCGACTCCACTGGAGATACGTTAATGAAATACTCGTGCTCGTAGGTAATCAAAATAGCCGAAGGGTGAAACGATCCTACTCCGCGTTTATTTCCTTATCAAGTTGGGACGACCTGAAAATCAGCATATTAATGTGAACGGACAGAACCGCATAACGAATCTTGGGTCCCTTGGTGTGTTTCATCTCGGGAGTTGGGACTAAGGATACCCATCGCCACTCGGGGGGTGCATACGCTTCGAATGTTGTCCACTCAGCACTTTCGCTAGTAGTACACCTGTCCCAAACCCAATCGCTCGCCCACTAGGTCCCTCTCATTGGTGCATGCCCCCTTGGCTTACATCGTGATTGGCCTCTTGGGACAAAATTCGTCTGTTGAATGCATTTCCTCGACCGGGGCATGTGTTGGATCTACGATAGAAGCGGTACCAAGCCGGCGCAAATATTACCCATAGAGGCCTATCATAAACTACGTGACATATTATTCTTTGCTTCATGTTGTAATGCTAGTTATGTGTAGCGAATTATGTGATTGTGTTGTGATTGTGTGTGAAGAATAATACTATAAAACCAACGACCCTAAAAATTGCCCAAACATTCATAAATACCAATTGACCAAATAGTTATACCAAAATACGTGTTCCGTAGCCCCAGGCGATCGCCACAAAAATAAGCGACGCCCAGGACAGCCTGTAACGGATCCCACAACACTGCACAACGCGTAAAGGGCGTTATTAGGCGAGCACGTAAAATTAAGTCGTACATACGAAAAAAGGATACGCGAACAGAATACGAGTACCAGTCAGGGACGCATTTTCAGCGCCCCTGGCTGGGCGACAATCATTTTCAACGCCTAGAGCTGGGCGCTGAAGAACAACAACTTCGGTTCCCGCGCATAAAGTATACGTAGCCATAAAAAAAGTTTCGTAACAAATTTGCTACGAGGACGTATGAAAAAGGCACTCGATTCTAAGAACGACTTATAAAATAAACAACTCCTTGTGTCGTCATTAGGCCTCCTATGACGACAATGTTTGGCACCAAAACCGAGCATGCTAATTAAAATAACTTTGAATGTCACATGGGCAAAATATTCAAAAAATAATGTTCAAATAAAGTTTTCAAAGAAAAATAATGTTCGAATAAAGAATAGATAAATCCGAGTCTAGGCTAGACTATGCCAAAGTACAATCTAAATCCTAAGTCTTAGTTGTCTTATCCATAGAATCGGTCCTAATGCTTGGTGTCGTTCTGCAATTCAAAAGGTTAAACCATATTGAGTCTCCCTTCCTAACATTTAAAAGAAATCAATAAGCACCCATATGTAATTGTCATCCCTTGCTAAGAATCTACGGCCTCAATATTCTCTCTCAACAATAAAAAGAATATATTATCTAATTCAAGTATTTGCAAAATGGAAACAGTCACATTCTATAAATCATTCCTCCATAGTCGCACAACCCCCAAAGTGAACCTAAGGTGTCAATACCATTGGCAAAAAAAAAAGTATGGCCTCAAGGCTTATGATCACATTGGGTCACGACTATCATAATCCTCTCGAGCCACTCGCTCTTTGAAATGCTCCTAAGTACGGACTAAACGATTTTCCATGAATGCAACATGACAAACCATGAAATTACCCAAATCGGCATGCCATAAGGCTACCATCGGGGTAAAGCAATACACACTAAGAGGGAAGCCGCACTAATGATTCTAGTCTTGCAAAAATGAAAATTCGATCTCCCCAACTAACTACCTTGCCAACACTAAGCAAAATGGCGCATGACAAACGAACACCCAAGGGTTAAAATCTAAAGTATCAACCAACGAAAGTTATGGTCCAATTAGCCTAAGTCTGAGAGTCGCTTGGTCAAGTATTATAGGCTTACGCCACGTCAATATTTTGAGTCTAGGCCACCTCCTTGTATTCATACACGGGTTATAATCAGAAAAATTAATGAAAGTTCGAGTCTAAATCACAACTTCCAATTAAATCCCGGAAATTAAAATCTGAAAAGAAGCAAAAAAATTATTTTCGATGTAATTCTTTCGTTAAATTTCAATAAAGTAAAAACGACATTTTGAATCTACGCTATTTGCACATTTTAAGAAACGGCTAAATACGCTTGCAAAGTAAGACAATTTAAAGGTCCACCCTAGGCCTACTAAAATTAAAGGTCCACTATAGGCCTACCAAACGAGGCTCACTCAGTTTCGCCTCGTGACTTAAAGACCACAACCATCTACCTTTTAGCCCAAGTAAAAAGGGGGAGAAATCCCAAGCAAAAAAGAAAAAAGAGAAAGAGAAAAGGGAGAGCGAAAAGAACGAGCCATGAAATACTTAAAGAGAAAGAGAAAAGGGAGAGTGAAAAGAGCGAGCCATGAAATACTTTGCCCGTACCTCCCAAAGTGCGAAATTTGCCCAAGTAAACGAAGGAAAAGAATTGAGTCAACCAATCGAAATCATACCACAAAAACTACATAAAATTCTACGATCTTCTACCCTTTCCAATCCTCATGCTTGACTAATACCTATACGAATTATCCTATCTCATTCAACCCATCTTTCAAGCCGTCTTGAGTCACGAATAAAAAAAAAAGACAAATGAAAAGTACATTCTACGCTTAACATAAAAAAAAAAAAAAAAAAAATAGAAACTTTGCAAAGCGCCTTTAAAGTTCGTCAAAAAAAAAAAAAGCATTTAGCGCACAAAAAAGATTCGCACAAAACGAAAAGGAGCAGCGCAAAAAGGCAGCCCAGAACACGTTTTCAACGCCCAGCCCTGGGCGCCAAAAATAATAACGCCCAGCCCTGGGCGCCGTTCTTGCTTATCACTTTTCAACTCCCAATTCCTAAAAGTGTTCGTATATTTTCCTATATACATGCGGAAGAATAACGAACACTTGGGGGGTAGAAGATCATATAAAATACGCAAAATACGCGCGCTCCAAAATTTTCGTACACTTATTTCACCCTATTTCAAACATTACGATTCCACTCGAACGTACTTGTTTAAAATCGGCATTCTAAGAAACCATTTTCTGGCTAAGAACTACGCAAGACCTGATTCCAAATTAAATCTATTTAAGGCGGATACGTAGGCAATCCATGATTCGGTCCAACCAATTTGCAAAAATGTTAAAGCCTATAGAATAACAAGAATAAAAATAGAGTCCCTTATTGAAATTTAATTACTTGCAATCCAAGTCGAAAGAAAAATTTAAAGTCAAAGGAAGAATCCAAGTCATCAAGATGCCAAAATGAGCACACATCGAAAAATAATAAGGGCATGTACCCTTGCAAGAAGGAGCACTCACACTCCTAGGCACTTAGCCAATACTCAAAAGATCGATTTGCCTCAATTGAATGGGGGCTAGCGCGAGCGTCCATGACCTCTAAAGTACTCGACTTGACCCTCCCTAAAGCAAAGTAACTCACTTAAATTAAGACCTTATTTCACCACTAGACACAGTCATAATCGCCAACAAGTAGTAAAGGCAGTAAGCTTGCAATAAAGAGGATTGTTCTACGGCATCTCCCCATCGTTCCTTCGAACTCAGGGCACCCGTTCATGGTAATTCAAATTCTTGCAAATCCCCTTTGAAAAAAATCAGACATTGTCAATAGGACTTGGCACTTAACCAAGGCTGACCCTACTCAGACATATGACACGGGCATCTAAAATCGAAATCTGAAAGCATCATTAATGAGAAGACATAATAGCAACTGGGGGCTAAAAATTGAAATGAAAGAGCTAGGGAAAGAACTAAGTATACCTTGACCTTTTGTACAGACATACACCAAGTAAATCTAAGTCAATTTGAAAGCGGTTTATATTCCCGCAATTCTGGAAAAGATGGCCCTAAAATCCTAAAGCATGTGCCACACGGGCACAAGTAATACCTTGACGCCTGCACCCTAGCTTCCAGCAAATCCTTAGACAGCAATCGTAACAGTATTTTGATTCACTCATGTAATCCTGTACGAACCCTTCTATAAGTCAACTTACTTAGGACACCTCAGATTGTACACAGTAGGACTCGGATTTCAAATAATTTTCAAAGACTTCTTCGAACATAATAAAGTGTCGTTGGTTTAAGCTAAGTATGCGTTTATCTCGATGTTGCAAGTGAGTCAAAAAGATTTCTAAATATGATTATAGGTAAAGAAAGGCACCTAGCTTTTGGTCAAGGCACACTTCAACATGTGACTACCTTGACCATGGCAATGTCGCACAATACAACATTTACAAGAGAAGTAGCAAATCACTACTCGAACGTACCTCGCACTAAACGAGTCTAGTTCAAACTATTCATGATCCATGTCACCATGAATGCATAAAAACGTATGCCAAGCATTATAGCACCAAGCCAATCCCGTAGCTACAATTGGGGGCTTGAGAAAAACACTCTAAAAATGCTCGAAATGACGATTTTATCGCAAATTATCGACGCTAATGCTATACACACGTCATAGGGGCACAATCCTAAGTTTTGATCGTGTAAAACGAACCTTAGAATGGCTACAACCCCTCCCAAATTCTAAGCGCTACTTAGAATATATAAAGTCACCCCATTAACAAGGGTAACTGAAAATCGCGAGCCACCAAAACTCCGATCAAACTACTGCACATAACACTCTCCCTACAAGCGCCTGTTACACAGTCCACGTCGTTCCAAAGCAAAAGCGAAAGAAAAATCAGGGATAAAAAAAAAAACATCTATGAATCCTCGCATCAAACGAAGTAATAAGCCGTGCACACCCACGCAAAAGGTGCTACACTTGTTCGAGCACCTGAACGAGGCGTGATGAAGTACTCCAATGCAAAAAATAATAATGATGTCCCAACACCTGGAGGAATGTTCTAAGACACGCTGTTAGGCCACACAAGCCTACGTCGAACCATAAGTTCAACCATCCCACGGTACAAGTCTAAAAAAGAGTAAGGCATATTACACTAATGCAGGCACGACCAAGAGCATGTGTAAAAGAGGCAAAGACTACTTATCGCCCAAATTCAAAATGCAAGCCACACGACTCCTACATTAAGGATTAAAGGTAGCAAAATATTACCTACCACGGAAGGGATAGCTCGCACCTACACGAGCGGAACCCTAAGGCATCTTTCTCGAAAAAACCTACAAAAATCGTACGCCAATAGGAAGCATCCCAACATACATACTTGGGGGCTCCAAGCTACGAAACGACCGTAGCAAAATAAAAAAAATCTCAAAGCAAATGTTTGAACGACCGAAAGGGCACGATGCTTAAGCCCACTTCATGAATGGGCCTGAACCCTATAAAGCTTCTAAGCAAACTATTCAACATCAGTCATTGCTCAAAAAAAAAAATTATTCAAGCAAACTGATTAATGGACTGCACGCAACGGCCATTCTATGAACGCTCGTTCGCACATACATTCTAAGTATCGAACATTCACGAACACGTTCAAAAGAAAAAAAATATACGTTCAAAATAACAACAAGAGCGATCAAAGTCTTACGCCTCAAGGTATGTTCCTCGGGCCATATAGACTCGCCCGACTATTGCAATAACTGTACGCCTTAAGAGCAACAGTTTCTTTAAATAATCGCCCCAAAGCGACAAACACCGTAGTCCACCAATCGGCTACCGCTTCTCGAGAAATCATCACGAGAAAGTCCTGCCTGGGACGCACTTTCAACGCCCAGGACCAGGCGCCAGATATTCCGACGCCCAGCTCTGGGCGCTGAAAACCAAAAATAAAGAAAAACAAAAGAGAAGAGAATACGTAGAATTTCCAAGTGAAATAAACGAACGAACAAGAGGCCAACTGTGCCCAAACAATATTTTCAACGCCCCACTTGGGCGTGAATTATTTCAACGCCCAGGCCTGGGCGCCGAAAATGAGCCCAGGCCCAAAAGGGGCCCTGACTTCTATAGGGTCCTGCCGTATCCATTCGACTCGAAAATTGTCGATTTCTTTACTAAAAGTCGCACCTCACGGCTTTGTTAAGAGTAGCACACCACTACAAAGATCACTCGCACTTACGAGCACGATCCCAAACACGATCAAGGACATTAAAAAATGCGTATCCCCAAGGAACCTCTTTGACAAGAAATGACCGTCAAGCACGAATGCTTGGGGGCTCGAAAGAAAATATAAATTTTAAAAGAGAGTATGCAAAGTTAAAACAATATTCCCAGACTACGATATACGGAGTCCCGTGTTTGGATAATCTCAAAAGATAAAACTGGATTACGATCTCAAGACAAAGGTCGCCGTTGATACTTATACATAATCCCCTAATCAAGGACCCAGGTAGTGGCAAAATTGAGCCGTAAAGACTAGCTCAAAACCATGAAAGATGATGACTACGAGACAATGGTCCGTCTAAGCACGTTTTCAACCCACATTCAGGTTGCAACTAAATCCGAGCATCCCTCGAAAGAATTCGCTCTTACAAAAATGAATAAAAAGAAATCCTCAAAAGAAATCACAAGAACAAATGAAATAGGGACTTGCCCACCTCAATCAGGCAAGATCGCGGCACGTACCACGCGAGTCCTAAATCGAAAAAACGAATTCAGGTTCGCTCACCTCCAGCGGGCGGGGCGTCCACCCTTAGCGGACAGAGCTCGCCCACCTTCAGCGGGCGGGGTCTGCGTCAGTAACCGCGCAGGTCCTCAGTTTTCGAAAATGAAATCTTCAAAAACACAAAACAGGCTCGCCATCTTCAGCCGGCGGGGTCTACATCACAAACCGCGCAGGTCCTTATTTTCAAAACATCAAAATAAATTCGTCCACTTCTATCGGACGGGGTATCCACCCTTAGCGGACAGGCTCGCCCACCTTCAGCGGGCGGGGTCTGCGTCACTAACCGCGCAGGTCCTTAGTTTTCGAAAATGAAATCTTCAAAAACACAAAACAGGCTCGCCATCTTCAGCCGGCGGGGTCTACGTCACAAACCGCGTAGGTCCTTATTTTCAAAACATCAAAACAGATTCGTCCACTTCTATCGGACAGGGCGTCCACCCTCAGCGGACAGGCTCGCCCAACTTCAGCGGGCGGGGTCTGCGTCACTAACCGCGCATGCCCTTAGTCGCTGCAGCGATAACTTTTCTGGTTTTCCCTTTTCCAAAAATCAAAGGATTGGTTTTCCGTTTTCCCAAAAAAAAGCGATGTGCTGGATTTTCCTTCGTTTTATGTCCTATAAAAACAAGGGGGTTTTCTCGTTTAGCTAACCTTAAAAATGAGAATCTTTTAAAACGTTTTACCTCGTGATTGGGCTTGGCCAGGCCTAGTTACACTTTATAGCTTTGATTTCGAAAACATCTTTAGATACTTCCAATGACAAAGTGACGGAGTTTCTATACTATCGGTTAACAGATTCCAATGACACGTGAGGAATGTGTTAACACTTCAAGTGATGACCCTTAAGTCAAATGTTATCACTCGGGGGCTCGTGAGACCCTCGCAAAACAGGTCACATACACCATGGCTTGTATGACGCACCCCATCTAGTACTTTGACCATCGTCTCATCTCGAGACTCAGTCAAAGTGGGGGCTAACTGTAGACGCCTACTTTTGTCCCCATTCCCGAAAGGGAAGGTTCGATGATGAGAACGCAAATCTCCACTTGGCAACGCATCTCCTAAAAAATAAAGAATCTCAATCACCCTTTTCATTTCAGCCAAAACTGCTATTTATGAAAACCTGCTAAAGATAGTAACTGCCGTAAAAGGTAGTTGTTAAAAGTGGCAAAATCATAAAAGATAGAAACCTATCAGAATTAGGTGTTGCACTCCAACATATATCCTAAAAGAGATAGAATTTGCATTCCTAGTATAATTCAAAAATAAGAGTTACGTATTAATTAAAATCCTAACGAACCTAGAGTTCGTAACGGGCCCAGACGCATTCCGTCATAAGTTAATACGCACTAAAAGACTCGGATAAATCTCAAAAGCTCCGTATTCTAAGAGTCCAAATATGTCAAAGAACTCGGCCCAGATCACATTTTCAACGCCCAGCCCTGGGCGCCGAAATCTTTGGCGCCCAGCCCTGGGCGCTGAAAATGCCTAGGGCCGTTTTATCTCCGGATTCTTTTTTAATTCGTATCTTAAAAAATATCTTTCCACACCCCCTTTCCCTATAAATACAGCCTCAAAACTGACGTGAAAAGAACACACACAATTCCATAACCTGAGTATTGACTCTAGCCTTAAGCCTAGCCTCACGCTGCGATATTGATCCGGCGTTCTGTCGCAATCGACCCAAAAGTCGAACAGAACGCATCCTGCCCCTTGTAGCTGATGAATTAAGCCTAAATACTGGAACATTGCTTGGAAACCCGAGATTCGTTAAATAAAAAGAGAAATAGCAAAGCCAAGTGGTTAGTTTTCTGAGAACCGTAACGCACCTCTCAAGGGTGCGTTGTAATGTGTCCCTCATATGATTTAATCGCTTTCCTCACCCTTTTATAAAATTGTCGAACTATTAACTTGATTGGTCTATCACGCCTAATAAGACAATACCTTGGACAATTGAATTATCATGCTAGGTACCTTAAATCAATCTAAATAAGATAATCACGATCGATTTAGTGTTATGTGTTGCATATTGCTAAAATCAATTCAGAATAATTTAATAGTTTAACGCATGTCCCTTCAATTATTTATGCTGAGCTAGTAAGGATAACCTGCCTCTGGATTTATCGATGAGCACTCCTCTCAGTAGTTACAGTTCCCCGAATTCTCAATCTCGGCCCTGCGGGTGTACGTTGAGCGATCCCCACACCAGGGATCACAAGGGAACCTATGGCCGTCGTGGTCGAACATAATTGCACTCCCTTTATGTCACGATAACCGGGTTTTGTCAGTTTTTCTCATTGTCGTTAAAAACTGAATGGCGACTCCTATATTACTAGTCGATTGGGTGTAAACTCACAGGAAATCCAATTACACTTGATCTGACAACGTCACGCCCACGAGGGACGAGGTCACGCATTAGCCCCGTGCTTTTTCGACCCCGTTACACCTTGGAATAACACTTCCAACCAAAGAGGTGTACTGGGCCCAGCTCCGCGTCCACCACAGCAATCCAACCAAAATGGATCCGCTTTTCTGGTTCCAGGCAGTAAGTACCAACCCACGGACCTACCCGCCTTCTTCAACGCAATGACGATGCAACCTCCGGACTCTAATTGGTACATGGATACCGGTGCAACTTTTCATCTCATGAATGGTTCAGGTATTACTTCTTCTATTGTCAATTGGCGTAATTTGAATTCTCATATTATGGTTGGTGATGGCAATAAAATACCAGTTAGGGGCTCCGGCACTACGATTCTCCCCAAACCTTTCCCCTACCTTACTCTCAAAAACATACTATTTGCCATGGCTGCCATTTAGGCAAGCATTGTCGCCTTCCCTTTTCGGTTTCTTCTAGTAAGACTTTTGCACCTTTTGATATTATTCATACCGATTTGTTTACATTTCCTATAAATAGTCATACGGGACTTAGATATTACTTGCTTTTCCTTGATGATTTTTCTCACTATTTATGGGTATTTCCTCTTAAAACAAAATCGGATGTTTTTCCCACATTTGTACGTTTCCATACGTATGTTAAGACTCAATTTGGGTTTTCTATTAAGGCATTGTAGAGTGATAATGGTCGAGAATATGATAATGCTCTTTTCTCTTTATTTTCCCACAACCATGGCATGATAAGGCGCCATTCTTGCCCACACACTTCCCCCACAAAACGGGAAAGCCGAGCGGATGATACGGACTATAAATAATATTTGTCGTTCTCTTCTTTTTCATGCCGCTCTCCCTCCTTCCTTTTGGGTTGAATCTCTTCACATGGCCGCTTATTTACTTAATATCCGGCCTACACGGCTTCTTCATAATCTCACTCCTAAGCACATTCTTTATAATAAAGCTCTATCGTATGACCACCTTCGTACCTTTGGTTATCTTTGCTACCCCAACCTTTCGGCCAACTCACCGAATAAATTGAGTCCCCGCTCTACTCCGTGCATTTTTCTAGGATATCCGTCGTCCCATCGTGGTTATTGTTTATGCCAAATTTCATCTAGGGGCGACTTTCGGCTAGGGTCGACACTAACTAAGCAATGAACGAATAAAGCAAATAAAAGAGACACGACACAGAGAAGTGTTGACTCGGAAAACCCAGGATTAAGGTAAAAAACCGCGGTTAGCTATGAGGCTATCAATCCACTAAGTACCTTTTGTAATATCTATGAGTGTTTATGCTTAATCGAAATAACTAGTACAAGGAATTCCTTTAGATTATGAATGTAAATAATGCTTGAGTATTGAGAGCTTTCGTTCACTTGTCCCTTCTGATACGCTGTCGCCGTGCTTTTATACGCAGAACACAATGGCTTCGTTGGTTAGGAGAATCCCTAGAAGGTAGGGATTTCCTATAGGCCGTTGCCCATTATCTTTTCCAGTCTCCAACAAATTCCGTATTCTTTGGTAAACCCTTGGACTCCTTCCGCTCACATAACGGCGCAATCTATCTTGGGCTTTGGGCTTGGTTTTTGACCTATCTCCGCTTGTTTGCCTGTCCATCATCGTTACTTCCTTGTCGCTAGTGCTTCATCGCTGGTCCTGTGTCGCCTGGGCCTCGTCGCCTGTCGTTTCACTTGACGCGTCTGCTTGGCGCGATGTTTCCTGCGACACGACAATACCTGGGTGACACGACATGATCAAACGTCAAAGAAGTTATGTCGTTAGTCCAAAAAGTGGGATAACAGTTTGCCCCCAATTGTGAATTTACGGAGTCATACAGAGCAAAAGAAACAATTCAATTTCAAAAAATAAACCGACTACAACTGCTTAGTTCGTGGGACAAAAACCGTTCAACATTCCAGAGTAATAAATACTAATCTACGACATGCAATAAAGTTCTTCTCACAGAGAATTTTTTCAAAAACTTCCAGATCTGAAAACAAGAGAGAGAAAAAGGAGAAAGAGGAGTTGATTTTCGCACTGGGTTCGTCCGAATTCAGGTAAAGTTCGCTTACTTCTTTCGATTTTCCTGTAGAATTTCATAAGTAGGATGGTTAGATCTAAGTCGATTGTGGCTAAAGGGAAGGGGGAATCCGGATCTGGTCGGGTTAAGTCCCTTAACCCGATATAATCTACCGTAGTGGATCCGGCGACATTTGTCGAGCTTGCTGGTTTACCGCCGTCAGCGGAAGTGAAGATTCCAGATCCAGACGAAGAAGCTCTTGACTGTCCGGAGGGGTACGTAGTCATGTACGAGTATCCATGCACAATTGGTTTCAAATTTCCTTTTACTCCGTTAGCTAGGTCTTTCATCGAGGTTTTTCATTTGAGTCCAGGTCAGTTAATGCCCCAGATCTGGCGGGTTTTCGCGGTGGTGCAAAGGGTTACTGCAGACTGGCAAGTGCCCTTTGACTTAGCCGACTTCATGTTTTCTTACGACCTGGAGCTGAAGGAGTGTTGTAGGTATACACTAGTCACGAAGAAGGGGAAGAAGAACTTAGGCGTCGGCTTAGCTGTGAACGACAGGGGTTGGCAAAGTCGTTTTGTCTATGTGAACAAGGATTCTTTGGGAGAGAAAGGACAACTTTTGGTTGAGAGGTGGACGATGGAAGGTAAAGGTGGTTTTTTGTTTTTGTTTCTCGTTGTTTTACTGAACATCGCCTTACTTGGTTTTGTTTTGCAGTTGTCAAGGCATCGTCGTTGGCTGAGTTGAACGCTCATTCGATCGACAAGTATCAGAAGTTTTTAAGCTACTCTGTCGAGGACAGATCTTTTAGTCGCGACAGTGGTCTATTAGACAGGCAGGAGGAGGCTTGTCTCGACGACGTCGAAGGTGCGGAGGAGGAGGTAGAGCAGGAGACAGCTCCTTGGGTTCGTCGTCGTAAGAGGTTGAATTTGGCTGAAGAGGTGGTAGCGAATTCGTCATCTGCTGAAGAGGAAGAAGATATGGCTGATACTTCAGGTTTTTGTGTTGACATTTTTCTTTTGTCTTTTTGGTTACGTGTTTGGGGATTTGTATTTAATGGTGTTACGTTTTTTGTTTGAAGAGTACACGTTGTCAAGTAGGCCAGTGTCGAGGATGTCGCAGAGTGAAGTGATGGAGAGGGCGAGGAAGCGTCTGAGATCGACGGCTGCTGGTGGTGGGCAGAGTTCGTCTGCTGTGTCTGTCAGTCGGGCCATGTCCGTCGTCTTTCGTCATTCTAAGATAGGGGCGTCTCCTGATACGCCCGTCGTCACAGGTGGTGAAGGTTTTCACCCCATTGCTTCGTCGTCGCCTCCGAATCCATTCAAGGCGCCGACGTCTGCTGCTGTTGCTGTTGGTAGTGTCTGCCGGGTCGGCCAAGAAGTGTCCAGCCGAGAAGAGCGCTGTCGAGGATACGGTTATCTCCTTGCCCCCAAGCTTTTTGGGCGACGGTGAGGCGGCTGTTATTTGTCCCTACGCTGACCGTTTAATTTTGCCCACGACGTACCAGCGATATCACGAGGTGGATCCTCTTCCTGTCGCATCGGACGCTGCTGAACTTAGCTTGCGGGTGAGTTTTATGGTATTTTCGTTTGTCGTGTGTGAAATGTACATTGTGTTAACTTGTTTTGCTTGTGGTTTGTTGCAGGCGTCTCAAGCCGCTTTAGCTGTGCGCAGGCAGTGTTCGCTGTTGTGCGACGAGTTGTCTAACGCTGGAAAGCAAGTGGCGGCGATGAAGAAGGCGGCTGCGTCGTGGGAGGCGAAATGGAAAGTTGCTAAGAAGAAGGTGGTTGATCTGACTGCGGTTGTTAAAGCAAAGAACCAGCAGCTAAGGGGTAAGGACGAGCAGCTTGCTGACGCGGCTAAGGAGTTGGAGAGAGTGAAAGGGGAGTTGGTCTCGACTTCGGAGGAGATGGAGGGGCTACGGAGTTTGTATAAGGCCTTGCAGGAAGAGGCTAAAGATGTCGAGGCATTGGCTATATGGAGGACGAGGGCGCAGATGATGTACTCTTGCATGATTGGGGAGACCAGTATTTGGCCGTGTCAGAAGGAGGTGGATGAATTTCTGGCTAATGGTGGCACTATGGCAGAGCTATCGGTTCCGGTGGTGGATGTGGACGAGTTGGCGGTGGAGGCGGATACTACCGCGACTGTCGCGGCTGACACCGACGCCACTCCCCTGGTCGAGGATGCTCTCATGTCGGAGCAAGGGGGGAACCTTTAGAGGGACAACACGAGGGAGATGCACCCGTCGTCGCTGCTCAGGAGGTGGTTTTGGCGGAGGAGTCGGACGTAGCTGACGTCGTCATGCCCCCAGGCCAGGAGCAAGAGCAGGAGATTTTGGCCTCTACCCAAGAAGAAGGAGTGTAATAGTTTGTAGTTTTGGATTTTTCTGTTGGTTTTTGGATTTTTTTTTTTACTCGTCGTCGATGGCGGCGACGAGGTGCTTTGGATAATTTATGTTTGTGTGTGTTTGGTTTATACTTTGAAAGTCGTGGCTTTATGGGTCGCGCAGTTTGTTTATCGTATGACAAGTGTATTTTGTGTTTCAATCATGTGTTTTTTCTTGCGATGATGTTCTGGGTCTTTTTTTTGCGTGCGACGTAACAGGCATTTAAAATGGTAGATAAAGAATAGACAGAATTGCATGTATGTAAAGCAGTACCTGTGTTACTTTCTTTATTTTTCGTTGCTTGCGGTTTACTCTGTGTCCGATATCGTCGTTTCTGCTCGGAGTTCGTTGTCCGTCGTGCATTCTGCAAAAGGAAAGCATGGGTTGCTAGGAGGATTGGCCGTTGGGGATGCCAACGGCCCTTCGATTCTTAAGTCAGTAATGATTCCGAATAAAAATAAAGCGGTAAAAAATAAATAAAGGACAGAAACGACAAGGCGACGACTGATAAAATTGGACGCGACGGGTGTTCAGAAGTGATAAAGTTTGAGGTGGGTGGCGTTCCAGCTTCGGGGGACCGACTTTCCGTCTTTGGTGACGAGTCTGTATGCCCCCTTTCCGACGATTTTATCGATCAAGTACGGTCCTTCCCAAGCTGGTGCGAGTTTACATGCGTTTAGTTCCTTCGTGTTTTGGAATAATTTGCGCAGTACCCAATCGCCTTCCTTGAACATTTTTACTTTGACTTTTTTGTTGAAACACTTTGCCACGATCTGTTGCTACGACGTCATCCTTATAAACGCTGCTTCCCTGAAATCTTCGGTGTTGTCGAGGTTTTCCCCAAGTTCCACGTCCTTTTGCTCTTGTGTCATGAGTCCGTATCGTGCACTGGGCAACGTCACTTCAGGGGGCAGTACTGCCTCGCACCCGTAAACGAGTGAGAAGGGAGTCTGTCCCGTCGCCGTCCTAGGCGTCGTCCTATTGGCCCACAGGATGGATGGCAGTTCTTCTGCCCATCGTCCCTTCTTGTCGTCCAGACGCTTTTTTAGTGACGCGATGATTGTCTTGTTACTGGATTTCGCCTGTTCATTGGCTTGGGAGTATCTTGGCGTCGACGTCTTTAGATCGATGTTCCATGTCTTGCAGAAAGCCCTGGTTTTGTCGTTGATGAACTGTGACCCGTTGTCGCATATAATTTCCGACGGTATTCCGAACCTGCATATTATGTTAGTCCATATAAACGAACATACTTCTTTATCTCTTACTTGTTGGAACGCGCCTGCTTCTATCCATTTAGAAAAGTAATCTGTTAGTGCTAACATGAAGACCTTTTGTCCTGGGGCGACGGGTAGTTTACCGACGATGTCCATTCCCCATTTCATGAAAGGCCACGGAGTCAAAGTGGGATGTAAGAATTCAGATGGTTTATGTGTCATACCTGCGTGTCGTTGGCAATTGTCGCACTTAGTTACGTACCTCATGGCGTCTTTAAGCATAGCTGGCCAATAGTACCCGTTCCTTTTGATTCTGGTCGACAAGCTTCGTCCTCCTTCGTGTCCACCGCATTCTCCTTCGTGGTATTGTTTCAGTAATCCTTCCCACTCGACCTTTTCTGCGCATCGCATCAACATTCCGTTTGCCGACCGTTTAAATAACACTCCCTGCAAAATAACATATCGTGAAGCTTTGAAAAGTATCTTTCTGGCTTCGAGCTTGTCGTCGGGTAGGGTTTCGTGTGTTAGGTAATCACGGATGGGTTTGGTCCAGCTATCTGCGTTTGTGGTTGTCATGACGAGGCTAGCATTATGGGGTATGTCTTTTTCGATGGCGGGCGGCAGTAGATGGACCAGTGGTATGGTGGAGAATGGTGATTTTCGGAGTGCGGATCCTAGGTTAGCGAGGGCGTCGGCTTGTGTGTTTAGGTCTCGTGGTACTTGTTTGATGGAGAAGGGTTTAAATTTGGAGGTTAACTTTTTTGCTTTCTCAAGGTATAAGGTCCTTTTCAGGTCTTTGGCTTCGTAGTCGTTGTTGATTTGGTTGACGATTAGTTGTGAATCGCTGAAGATGTTGAGTCCGCTTGCCCCCAATTCCCCAGCTAACGTCATCCCGGCGATTAGTGCCTCGTATTCTGCTTTTTTATTTGTCTCTTTAAAGTCGCAGCATATTGCTTGTGCTATCATGTCCCCTTGTGGTGATTTCAGCATGACGCCTAGACCTGCACCGCGAAAGTTAGACGAGCCCTCCACAAAGAGTGTCCATGTTTCCTCTATGTTGTTTATGAGTTTGACTTCGTCGTCTGCTATCTTCTCCAAGTCGGGGCTGAAGTCTGCCACAAAATCTGCAAGGGCTTGCGACTTCACAGCTGTCCTTGGTTGGTATTTGATGTCGAATCCTCCGAGTGCCATTGTCTATTTCTGTTAGGTTATGATACATATGACAATACATAAATCATGCGGAAAAACCATTTAGCCAGGAATACATATTATTTACACATAATCATATAGCATAGTTTAGATGCATACTCTTTGTTGCGTGCCTTCCCTAGCTGCGCCCGAACCGAACAAGAACAAGTCTTTAGGACTCCAAGTGTCGTCCCTCCGTAGATAGTCCACAGCACGTCCGGATCCGCCTTAAGATTGACCAACTAGAATCGCCCTTAAGGTACTAAAGATTTTCGGCACTTTTAGTCAAGGAATGTGTCTGAATTTTCTCTCAAAAACTCACTTTGAATACTTGAATAATCTATGAAAATATGTGACCCTAGGCACCTATTTATAGAGTTATGGAAAGGGTTTTGGAATCCTATTAGGATACTAATTTATTTAATTATAACCCTACTAGGACTCTAATTAAATAATCATTATCTAATAGTTTTAGGATTTAATCACACTTCGAATCCCGATTGCTTCAGGATTCCCGCACAAGCATTGCACGAGCACCGTACACCCGCGCAAGCCTTGCGGCCCACGCTAGGCGCACAGCGCTCGGCCCACTGCTGTGCTCTCGCGCGCGCGCCCAAGGCTTTGGCTGGGCCTGGCCTTGCGCTGGGCCTGGTCGAGGCTTGGCGTGCGATGGTGCGCGTTTGGCTCGCTGGGCGACGGCCTGGCTTCGTGCTGGGCCTTCGTCTAGCGGGCCTCGTCCGATGCTAATTCGTACGATACGCTTCCGATTAAATTCCCGATTCCGGAATTCATTTCCGATACGAACAATATTTAATATTTCCGATTCCGGAATCAATTTCCGTTTCGAACAAATATTTAATATTTCCGTTTCCGGAATTATTTTCCGATTCCGATAATATTTTCGATTCTGACAAAATTTCCGTTTCCGGCAATATTTCCGATTCTGGCAATATTTCCATTTCCGATAATACTTTCCGATACGTACCATGTTTCCGTTTCCGGCAACATCTACCACTTGGATAATATTTATATTTCCGATACGATCCATATTTCCGTTTCCGGCAATATCATCGTTTCCGGAGTATTCATTTCTTGCCTGTGACGATCTCAGCTCCCACTGAAACCAAGATCCGTCGATTCCGAATATCCATAGATGGAGTATTTAATGCCATTAAATACTTGATCCGTTTACGTACTATTTGTGTGACCCTACGGGTTCAGTCAAGAGTAAGTTGTGGATTAATATCATTAATTCCACTTGAACTGAAGCGGCCTCTAGCTAGGCATTCAGCTCACTTGATCTCACTGAATTATTAACTTGTTAATTAATACTGAACCGCATTTATTAGACTTAACATAGAATGCATACTTGGACCAAGGGCATTATTTCCTTCAGTCTCCCACTTGTCCTTAGGGACAAGTGTGCATTTCCTAATTCCTTTGTCGCTCGATGCTTTCTCTTGAACATAAGGTAAGAGTTGTCATCCTTATTATGTCCAGAGGTGCTCCTCGGTTTCAGAGTTCAACTGATCAAATAAACAGATAATCATAGCCTATGATTCATCCGAGCACGGCCATGCATTTCACAGTTTCTAGCTCTCCGAGTGGCCTTGTACAACTTTTAAGCATCTCATCCCGATTTATGGGAGGACAATCCCAATCTTGTGATCTTGAGATTAGACTTCGTTTGATAGGTGATTACCTGAGCGTTGCCTTTATAGCCTCCTTTTACGGTGCGACGGTTGGTCAACGTCAAAGCAACCAGTTCTCAAACAAGTAATCTCAAATCACTCAGGTATTGAGGATTTAGTGTCTAATAATTTTAATGAAATTTACTTATGACAGATTTTCATCTCTTACAGTAAAGTTTCATAGGTCTTGTCCGATACTAGTCTTCCCAAAGTAAGTATCTATGCAAATGATTATGACATTGCCATGTCCACATAGTTCAAGAAACAGAACTACTAGTCATCTTGCATTCTAATCGTCTAACGTTTTCTATGCGTCCAATTTTATAGAAAACTCCGACTAGGGACCATTTTCAACCTTTGACATTCAAGTTCACTTGATAGACATTTCTTAGTCACAGGACTGGTCCTGACAGTCTATCTTGAATATATCGTCAAATTGAAGGGACTCATCATTTAATAAACCACAAATTAAATGGAAAAATGAATTCTTTTCATTTATTGTGAATGATTAACCAATAATGTTTTACAAAGATTTAAACTCTAAAACTTTAAAACATTAAACAGAGACATCAAAGCCATTCTCCAATATGCTTGATTCCCATAGCTGCAGTGTGCGAGTTGTGCTTCGCCTGCGGCAGAGGTTTAGTTAATGGATCTGATATGTTGTCATCAGTACCAATTTTGCTTATCTCGACTTCTTTTCTTTCAACGAACTCTCGTAGAAGGTGAAATCTACGAAGTACATGCTTGACTCTCTGGTGGTGTCTAGGCTCCTTTGCCTGTGCAATAGCTCCGTTATTGTCACAATACAGGGCTATTGGTCCTTTAATGGAGGGGACTACACCAAGTTCACCTATGAACTTCGTTAGCCATATAGCTTCCTTTGCTGCTTCATGTGCAGCAATGTACTCCGCTTCAGTTGTAGAATCCGCAATGGTGCTTTGCTTAGCACTTTTCCAGCTTACTGCTCCTCCATTGAGGCAGAAGACAAACCCAGACTGTGATCTGAAATCATCTTTGTCGGTTTGGAAACTTGCGTCCGTATAGCCTTTAACAATTAATTCATCATCTCCACCATAGACCAGGAAGTCATCTTTGTTCCTTTTCAGGTACTTCAGAATGTTCTTGGCAGCAGTCCAATGCGCCTCTCCTGGGTCTGACTGGTATCTGCTCGTAGCACTGAGTGCGTACGCAACATCCGGGCGTGTACATATCATAGGATACATTATTGAACCAATCAATGATGCATATGGAATCCCATTCATTCGTCTACGCTCATCAAGTGTTTTTGGGCACTGAGTCTTGCTTAGAGTCATTCCATGAGACATGGGTAGGTAGCCTCGCTTGGAGTCCGCCATCTTGAACCTATCAAGCACCTTATTGATATAAGTGCTTTCACTAAGTCCAATCATCCTTTTAGATCTATCTCTGTAAATCTTGATGCCCAATATGTACTGTGCTTCTCCTAGATCTTTCATCGAAAAACATTTCCCAAGCCAAATCTTGACAGAGTTCAACATAGGAATGTCATTTCCGATAAGTAATATGTCGTCGACATATAATACTAGGAAAGCAATTTTGCTCCCACTGACCTTCTTGTATACACAAGATTCGTCTGCGTTCTTGATGAAACCAAAGTCACTGACTGCTTCATCAAAACGTATATTCCAGCTCCTGGATGCCTGCTTCAATCCGTAGATTGACTTCTTTAGCTTGCATACCTTTTTTGCATTCTTTGGATCCTCAAAACCTTCAGGCTGTGTCATAAACACAGTTTCTGTTAAAACGCCGTTTAAGAAAGCAGTTTTGACATCCATTTGCCATATTTCGTAATCGTAATATGCAGCGATTGCTAACATTATCCGAATAGACTTTAGCATTGCAACTGGTGAAAAGGTTTCATCGTAATCCGTACCGTGGACTTGCCTGTAACCTTTTGCAACCAATCTAGCTTTGAAAACTTCAAGTTTCCCATCCTTGTCCTTTTTCAGTTTGAAAATCCATTTGCTTCCAATGGCTTGGTAGCCATCTGGCAAATCGACCAAATCCCATACTTTGTTTTCAGACATGGAGTCTAATTCAGATTGCATGGCTTCTTGCCACTGCTTGGAGCTAGGGCTCGTCATAGCTTGTTTGTAAGTCGCAGGTTCATCACTTTCAAGTAATAGAACGTCATAGCTCTCGTTCGTCAAAATACGTAAGTACCTTTCCGGTTGAGATCTATATCTTTGCGATCTACGCGGGGTAACATTTCTAGATTGACCATGATTCTCACCAGATTCTTCTAAAGATCTCTGAGTTTCATCCTGAATGTCATCTTGAGCATTCTCTAGAGTTTGTTGTTCGACTCGAATTTCTTCGAGGTCTACTTTTCTCCCACTTGTCATTTTGGAAATGTGATCCTTCTCCAAAAAGACACCATCTCGAGCAACAAACACCTTGTTCTCAGATGTATTGTAGAAGTAATACCCCTTTGTTTCCTTTGGATAGCCCACAAGGATACATTTGTCAGATTTTGGATGAAGTTTGTCTGAAATTAATCGTTTGACGTATACTTCACATCCCCAAATCTTAAGAAAAGATACATTTGGAGGCTTTCCAAACCATAATTCGTATGGAGTCTTTTCGACAGCTTTAGACGGAGCTCTATTTATAGTGAGTGCAGCTGTATTTAGTGCATGTCCTCAAAATTCTAATGGAAGTTCGGCCTGACCCATCATTGACCTGACCATGTCTTGCAAGGTTCTGTTCCTCCGTTCCGACACACCGTTCCATTGTGGTGTTCCAGGAGGAGTCAATTCTGATAGAATTCCACATTCTTTCAGATGGTCATCAAATTCATAGCTCAGATATTCACCGCCTCTATCAGACCGCAGTGCCTTAATCTTCTTGCCTAATTGATTCTCTACTTCACTCTGAAATTCCTTGAATTTGTCAAAGGATTCAGACTTATGCTTCATTAGGTAGACATAACCATACCTACTGAAGTCATCAGTGAAAGTGATAAAGTAGCTGAAACCACCTCTAGCATTTGTACTCATTGGTCCACATACATCTGTATGGATTAAACCCAATAGTTCATTTGCTCTTTCTCCAACTTTAGAGAAAGGTTGCTTTGTCATTTTTGCCAAGTAAACATGATTCGCATTTACCATAATCCTCTAAGTCAAATGGTTCTAGAATTCCTTCCTTTTGAAGTCTTTCTAAGCGTTTCGAGTTTATATGGCCTAATCGACAATGCCACAGATAGGTGAGATCTGAATCATCCTTTTTGGCCTTTTTGGTATTTATATTATATACTTGTTTGTCGTGATCTAATAAATAAAGTCCATTGACTAATCTAGCAGATCCATAAAACATCTCTTTAAAAAAAACGAACAACTATTGTCTTTTATTAAAAAGGAAAATCCCTTAGCATCTAAGCAAGAAACTGAAATGATGTTTTTAGTAAGACTTGGAACATGGAAACATTCTTCCAGTTCCAAAACTAGCCCGGAGGGCAACGACAAAAAGTAAGTTCCTACAGCTAATGCAGCAATCCGTGCTCCATTTCCACTCGTAGGTCGACTTCACCCTTGCTTAACTTTCTACTTCTTCTTAGTCCCTGTGGATTGGAACATAAGTGTGAGCCACAACCTGTATCTAATACCCAAGAAGTTGAATTAGCAAGTATACAGTCTATAACGAAAATGCCTGAAGATGGAACGACTGTTCCGTTCTTCTGATCTTCCTTTAGCTTCAAGCAATCTCTCTTCCAATGCCCCTTCTTCTTGCAGTAGAAGCATTCGGATTCAGAAGTGGGTTGACTGACCTTCCTCTTTACAGATTTGGCGCCAGGTTGCTTAGTTGGGCTGGCCTTGTCGCCACCTTTCTTAGCATTCCTCTTCTTTCCAGATTTCTTGAACTTGCCCCCACGCACCATAAGCACATCCTGCTTATCACTTTTGAGCGTCTTTTCAGCGGTCTTCAGCATACCGTGAAGCTTAGTGAGCGTTTTGTCCAGACTATTCATACTGTAGTTCAGTTTGAACTGATCATACCCGCTATGAAGAGAATGGAGGATGGTGTCTATAGCCATTTCCTGAGAAAATTGCTGATCCAGCGGACTCATATTCTCAATGAGTCCAATCATTTTGAGAACATGTGGACTTACGGGCTCGCCTTTCTTAAGATTGGTCTCAAGAATTTGCCTATGAGTCTCGAATCTTTCGACTCGAGCCAGATCTTGGAACATGTTCTTCAACTCACTGATGATTGTGAAAGCATCTAAGTTGATGAACGTTTTCTGCAGATCCGCACTCATGGTGGTGAGCATTAGACATTTCACATCCTTGTTGGCATCAATCCAACGATTGAGGGCTGCCTGAGTGACCCCGTCGCCTGCGGCTTCGGGCATCGCCTCATCTAGGACATACTCCTTTTCTTCCTGCATAAGAACTATTTGCAAGTTCCTTTGCCAGTCAAGGAAGTTTTTCCCGTTCAACTTCTCCTTTTCGAGAATTGATCGAATGTTGAATGAATTGTTGTTTGCCACATTAAAAACTACAATTGAAAAGAATAAACAAATAAATAACCATTCACAGTTTCTCTTAATAAACTTAAATTCTAGCATACATGCATAATTCAATGTTTATTAAGCATTTTATTCAAGTTATGTGTTCCGGCAGGTGTGAATAAAATGATTCCAAGATCCTAAAATCATTGAAGAACTAAGCACAGTTTGTCGACTTAATCCTAAAACATCTTAGGTAAGCAAAAGCCTTTTGCTAATAGTCTAGAAACTATTCTTGGTTGATAGGTACGTCTAAGAACTTATTAGGTAAACCTATCGATTTTGCCACGACATAAAAGGACTCCTTACTTATATCGTTGAGTTTCACCAAAACTAACATGTACTCACAATTATTTGTGTACCTTGCCCCTTTAGGACCAATAAGTAACACCTCGCTGAGCGAAAACTATTACTAGATTGATGTAAAGGATATCCAAGCAAGTGTATATTTTGGCATGGCACCTTTTAACTCAATTTTTAAGTTTGGAACTTAAGGCTCTTACTATGTTGGTTAGATTTTAAGTGAACTAAAATCGTTAATCATGCAACATAATCAAGCCACAATCTTATGCATAATTAAGACATATTTAAAGCAATAAATAACTTAAAGCATGCATAAGTTAAATGTGATCTAGTATAGCCCGACTTCATCTTGAAGCTTTAACTTCAAATTCCGTCTTGAAAATCTCCGTGGGAGGCACCATTTTCTTCAAATAGGATAAGCTATAATTAAAACTAATTACAACTATTTGATGGTACGCAGACCATATTTGAATTGAAAAATAACTTTGGTACTTTAGACCAATTACATTCAAATTAATGGTGCGCAGACCATATTTTCTATCCTATTTGGGCCATACTAGTCACTTCATAACCTGCAAAACAGTACATATACAATATATACCATTCACCCATTGATTATCATGAATGGCCCACATAGCTGGTTAGTATAACACATTATGCATCACGTAAACATTTGCAGCAATTAATCAAGGGCACCAATAATCTACCAATTATTCAGTCCTTATTAATTCTAATCAAGTTGTTTTAACCTTAAGGATTCGTAGACCTAATCAAGAGTTTATGACTAAAAAACGCTCCCACTTAAACCAATAAATTCATATGCTTTACTAATTTTAAACATAAAAATGTATTTCAAGTCTAACCGGAAACATACAAATTTAATTAAAATTTAAAGCCCATATAAATTTATAATTGAATCCAAAATTTTTTAATTTGATTTCAGTCGTATTTAAATTAATTCATGATTTTAATTTTAGTAAAATAATTAGAATAAATAAAATTTATTATAATTACAATATTCAAAATTAAAATCCAAGAAAATAATTTAAATTATTAATTTTAAAATTAATTAAAATTACGTAAACTGAAAATTTCAAATTAAACATTTAAAACGATCTAATCGCAACGCAAACACCCTATGCATCGCACGCCCATGAGCCACACGCACACAGCCATCGCTGGCCATGTGCGCGCAGCCCATGCGCTCGTCGCATAGCTGCTGCATCTTCCCATCGCAAGCCATCGCACAAGTGGTGCTCGCTGCGCGCGCGCCAGCGCTCGATGCACGCGAGCCATCGCTCGCTGTGCGCGCTCGCCAACGCTTGCTGCGCGCGCTCCAGCGCTTGATGCACGCGAGCCATCGCTCGCTGTGCGCGAGCAATTGCTCGCTGCGCGCGATCAACGCTGGGCGCAGCGCTCGTGGCACGCGAGCTTGCGCTTGCTGCGCGCGAGGCTGCGCGCGCTTGCGCGAGGCAGTGCGCGTTGTGGCGCAGCTCGCTTGCTGCCCACACGCGACTGCCGTCTCTTGCCTTCGCCCATGCCCATTCGTTCATAGCTCGTGGCCCACGACACAAGGCAGGGCTGCTGCCTTGTGCTCGTGCACCATGCCCTTGCTCATTGCCTTCGTGCCGCATCGGCGACGAGCTCCCTTGCTCGTCGTCGCATGCCCGCAGTATACAACACCCCTTAAGGGTAACACGAAGCGTCCATTGCTTTGTGCGTGCAAGTTTTATGAACGAATCGCATAAAAGTTAAAAATTTATATTTAAAATTAATGACAAATTAATAAAATATTAATTTCATAATTTTAGGGCGAAAAATCGAAAATTTATTATTCAATTGATTTCCGATTAACATGGATTCAAGCCTAGGTCATAAAAATTTAAAATTTATCATAAATTTACAATTTTTATGGTGGTTTTTAATCATAGGTTTCTAATTAAATTATAATTAATTATGAAAATCAAATTAATTCTAAATTATTCTAATTTTCAACAAATTAATCATAATTACAAATTAGATTGCGTAATTAACAAGGCTAGGCATTCAAACTTGTTAAACATATACAGTAGGTCAATCAAAAATTCAAGATTTATCAACAAGAAACGCAAATATTTAATTTAACATCTTAAATTTACGAAATTTTGCATTCGAAAAACTAAAACCTTCAAAAAGTCATAGTTAGGCTTCGAATTTGAGAATTCTGGGTTCGGCAGAAAAAAACTATTTTTGTCAAAATTTTAGAATGCCTTTTACATGTGGAATTGACACAAAAATCACTCGATTTGGATGAGTAACGAAGAAACTGCCGAAAAACTGCGTACGTATAATTAAATAAACGCAATTTGCAGTTAATTAACAATTACGAAAATTAATCACCCCTTTTAATTCTTGCAAATTTGTAATATTTAACCATGTTCATGCAATTTAGATTATGAAAATAATAAGTGGCTCGTGATACCACTGTTAGGTTATGATACATATGACAATACATAAATCATGCGGAAAAACCATTTAGCCAGGAATACATATTATTTACATATAATCATATAGCATAGTTTAGATGCATACTCTTTGTTGCGTGCCTTCCCTAGCTGCGCCCGAACCGAACAAGAACAAGTCTTTAGGACTCCAAGTGTCGTCCCTCTGTAGATAGTCCACAGCACGTCCGAATCCGCCTTAAGATTGACCAACTAGAATCGCCCTTAAGGTACTAAAGATTTTCGGCACTTTTAGTCAAGGAATGTGTCTGAATTTCCTCTCAAAAACTCACTTTGAATACTTGAATAATCTATGAAAATATGTGACCCTAGGCACCTATTTATAGAGTTATGGAAAGGGTTTTGGAATCCTATTAGGATACTAATTTATTTAATTATAACCCTACTAGGACTCTAATTAAATAATCATTATCTAATAGTTTTAGGATTTAATCACACTTCGAATCCCGATGGCTTCAGGATTCCCGCACAAGCATTGCACGAGCACCGTACACCCGCGCAAGCCTTGCGGCCCACGCTAGGCGCACAGCGCTCGGCCCACTGCTGTGCTCTCGCGCGCGCGCCCAAGGCTTTGGCTGGGCCTGGCCTTGCGCTGGGCCTGGTCGAGGCTTGGCGTGCGATGGTGCGCGTTTCGCTCGCTGGGCGACGGCCTGGCTTCGTGCTGGGCCTTCGTCTAGCGGGCCTCGTCCGATGCTAATTCGTACGATACGCTTCCGATTAAATTCCCGATTCCGGAATTCATTTCCGATACGAACAATATTTAATATTTCCGATTCCGGAATCAATTTCCGTTTCGAACAAATATTTAATATTTCCGTTTCCGGAATTATTTTCCGATTCCGATAATATTTCCGATTCTGACAATATTTCCGTTTCCGGCAATATTTCCGATTCTGGCAATATTTCCATTTCCGATAATATTTTCCGATACGTACCATGTTTCCGTTTCCGGCAACATCTACGACTTGGATAATATTTATATTTCCGATACGATCCATATTTCCGTTTCCGGCAATATCATCGTTTCCGGAGTATTCATTTCTTGCCTGTGACGATCTCAGCTCCCACTGAAACCAAGATCCGTCGATTACGAATATCCATAGATGGAGTATTTAATGCCATTAAATACTTGATCCGTTTACGTACTATTTGTGTGACCCTACGGGTTCAGTCAAGAGTAAGCTGTGGATTAATATCATTAATTCCACTTGAACTGAAGCGGCCTCTAGCTAGGCATTCAGCTCACTTGATCTCACTGAATTATTAACTTGTTAATTAATACTGAACCGCATTTATTAGACTTAACATAGAATGCATACTTGGACCAAGGGCATTATTTCCTTCAATTTCTCCATTCGACTGGGCTGTTTTCTTTAGTCAGATTCGGATTCCTGAAATCCGTATAGTTTGAGATTAATTCGAGTCTTTTAGCGCGTATCAATTTTGTGACGGAATGCATCCGGGCCCGTTACGAACTCTAGGCTCGTTAGGATTTCAATTAATACGTAACTCTTATTTCCGAATCATATTAAGAATAGGATTCTCGCAGTTTTCTATCTCATTTAGGATTTATGTTGGAATGCAACACCTAATTCTGACAGGTTTCTATCTTTTATGATTTGCCACTTTTAGAAGCTACCTTTTACGGTAGTTACTATTTTTAGCAGGTTTCCATAAATAGCAGGTTTCGGGTGAAATGAAATGGGGAATCGAGATTCGTTTATTTTATAGGAGATGCGTTGTCAAGTGGAGTTTTTATGCTTTCATCATTGAACCTTTCCCTTTCGGGAATGGGACAAAAGTAGGTGTCTACTCGCTCGATAGGCGAGTCGTGGAGGGTCCACTCGAGGACTGGCGTGCCGGCGACGGAGTTGGTGATAGAGGGAGCTAGCTATTACCAGTTTATCCAGGATTCTCTTCGTCTCCCGGAGCCTGGCGCTGTAAGTTGCCTCCTCTCTTCGTATTGATTTTAGTGTTTTCATGCTCGTGCCCATGTGTTTATGCCTACTGTGTTTTGTGCAGGAGTGTCCTGACCCTTCGTTGGGGGGATGGGTGCTTCCCGATGCTCGGATCTCGTATATCGGAGAGAGTGGATCCGAGATTGTGGAGACTTTCCCGGAAAACCGGGTTTTCCATGCTCCACTCCCTGAGGAAGTACAGGCGGTATGCACCTTTTATTTGTGTACTCTTCCTATATTTTTTTTTTCCTTTTTTACTAACATTCTTGTTTCAGGTTCCGGCCCGTACGGCCAATGCGATGGTGGGGGTGATCAACCGGTTGAAGTCCGCGTTGGTTCGAGCTCGGTCTGCACTTTCTTGCAGGAGCCCCCACTCTACTCGGGTAATGTGCCCTCTTTTTTTTCTTTTGATCTGTACCTTTTGTTTGGCTTTCGGTTATTCACTCTCTTTTTTTATCCCTTTTTTTGTAGACGGCTGCTGGACGTGCCGGGGCTGACGACGCTGGTCCCTCGGGCGGGGGACACGGTCGTGAGAGAGAGAGGGCACGGCACTCGCCCCTACGGCATCGCCGTTCCGACGCGGGGGTGAGTTCTTCCGGGGAGAGGTCCGAGCCGGAGCGTAGGCGACGTTCCGTGTCGGTGGCCCGAGAGCCTAGCCTCGAGTTGCAGTCACAACCTCATTTTTAGGGTGACTCTGGCTGGGGGCCCTCATACCACGGGGAGTGGAGTGGATGGACTGGCGAGGCTTGGAGACATGGAGCCGATGACGAGTCTTAGGCTTACCCTCTGTTTTGTACATAATCATTCTTGTATTCCGCATGTATATATATATTTTTCGCGTTTTTTGGCGCAAGAATGTTTTGAGCCTTCCGTGGGCTTTGTTTTAACATATTATAGCAATATTAGCTTTCTAAACCAACGACGAATTTTGAAAAGGAAAAGACTTTTGTAAAAATAATGAGTTCATATAAGAGTGCACACATTTTTTAGACTAACCGACTACTTGGGGTATTACATATGCATGTTCACTATTTTTTGTTTTTTGCCGACTCGTGCCATACTCCTTTGTTGGGCTTGTTCCTGGAAATTCTTGTGGCTTTGTTTTTTCATTCTATTTAGTCTTGCCCGTGCATGGGTTAGGGTAGAGTGCCCTTTGCAATATCTTTTCTTCTTGATGCGTTGCATGACTTTATTATTTTTTGATTTTTATTGGACCGAATCCTTGAGAAGGATTGCCTACGTATCTTGTCAGAATCAGGTCGCGCGTAGTTCTAACTTTTGAAAAAAAAAATTGAAAGGGTGTTCATTACACGTCTGCTTCCCCCCCAAGTGTTCGTGGTTCTTTTGAGGGTTAGAAAAAGGAGTACGAACACTTTGCAGAAGCGGGAGGGTAGGTGGCAAGAGAGAATGACGCCCGATCAAGGGCGAAGGAAATATCGGCGCCCAGGCCTGGGCGTGAAAAATAACAGCGCCCAGTCCTGGGCGTTGATGTTTTGTCCTTCGCTTTTTCTACCTTATCGAGTTTTATGCCGTTTGCTTAGAGTAATGCGCAGAATGTTTGCTTATGAGTCTCAATGTGTTTTATTAGATGCCTTAACTCTGGACTGAATTTAAATATGGTACCTTTTTAATTGGTCTAAGTTCGTGAGGTTAGCGAATTCCGCTCCATCTATGTCAGCTAGTTGGAATGCTCCGCCAGGTAGGATGGTCTTTACAAAATACTGTCCTGTCCAGTTAGGCCGGAATTTTCCTCGAGGGGTCCGTAGTAGGTGCGCGGACTTTTTTTAATACAAAATCGCCTTCTTTGATGTTTCGAGGTTTGACTCTTTTCTTGAATTGCCTTGCGATGCACTTTTGATACACTTGCACGTGATGTAGAGCTCTCAACCTCCGTTCGTCTAAAAGGACGAGCTCGTCGTACCTAGCTCGAACCCAATCAGCTTCGGGTAGCTTGCTTTCTAGGACGATCCGGAGGGAGGGAATCTCCAACTCGACCGGTTGGACTGCTTCCATTCCGTATACCAAGGAGTAGGGTGTTACTCCAATGGAGGAGCGGATTGAGGTTCGATAGCCCCATAATGCGAAGTGTAATTTATTGGGCCAATCCTTATAATTTTCGGCCATTTTTTCGATTATGACTTTAATACTTTTGTTGGCCGCCTCTACCGCGCTGTTCATTTGCGGCCTGTAGGGAGAGGATTTATGGTGTTTGACATGATATTTTTTGAGCAGGTCTTGGACTTCGGCCCTGAAGTGGGAACCTTGGTCACTTATGATTTCATGTGGAACCCCGTATCGACAGAATATGTTCTTTTCTAGGAATCGAGCGACATGTTTGGCTGTTAATTTTGCATAGGAGACTGCCTCTACCCATTTAGTGAAGTAATCAATTGCGACTAAAACGTACTCGTGTCCCCCTACGCCTGTTGGTGTTACCTTGCCGATTATATCTATACCCCAGGTGGAAAAGGGCCATGGAGAAGTGAAGGTGTATAGTTCTGAGGGAGGCAAATGGTTAAGGTTACTGAAGATTTGGCTTTTGGGCAAGTTTTTACAAAGTGATGACAATCAGTTTCCATAGTGGTCCAATAGTATCCTGAGCGGGATATTTTTCGGGATAGCATTTTTCCGTTCATATGGGGTCCGCACACGCCGTTATGGTATTCTTCCATCAGTCTTTGGGCTTGGTTTTGATGACACAAAGTAACTTGATTTTATTCGGCGTGTATTTGTACAGTTCTCCCAGAATTATGCTATATTGTGAAGCGAGGAGGCGTAGGGCCTTTTGTGCTCGCGGGGAAGTGTTTGGGGGGAATTCCCCACTTGTTTTGTAACGAAGGATGTCCGTGTACCATGGTTCTTCTTCGGTGTTTTCAGGTTCGGAGTCTATGGCACAACAATAAGCCGGCTCTTTCCTTCGCTCGACCCGAAGGGTCATTCCGTCCCATTCATTCGGGATGTTGAGCATTGAAGCTAGCTTCGCTAGTGCATCCGCGAATTGGTTGTCGTCTCTTGGCAAGTACGTATACTCGATTTTTTCAAATTGCTCGACTATTTGGTCCAAGTGAGCTTGATATTTTGAGAGACTAGTGCTTCGGACCTTCCATCTTTTGGATATATGGTTGATTATTAGGGAAGAATCCCCGAAGACTTGTAGGTGTTTGACTCCGAGGCTAACTGCGGCCTCTAGCCCAACTATGCAGGCCTCGTATTCGGCGGCATTGTTTGTGGCCTCGAAGTCAAGTTTGACGGAAATTGGTATATGGGCTCCTTCGGGACTGACTAGGAGAACTCTGACGCGCATCCTTTTTGGTTGGACGCGCCATCGAAGTATAGTGTCCAATAGTCGTCTCGTATCATCAGAAGTTCCTCGTCGGGGAGGAGGTAAGCTTCCGTGGTTTCCTCATTCGTGGCATGCTCGGCCAGGAATTCGGCTACCGCTCTTCCTTTGATTGTTTTTTCCGGCATGAATTTTAGGTCGAACTCTGAGAGCATGACTAGCCACCTGGACAGGCGACCACTTAGGGCGGGCTTTTCGAACATGTATTTTAATGGATCTAGTTGTGACACTATATGACCAGTGTGGGCCAATAGGTAATGTCTGAGTTTTTTGGATGCCCAGACGAGGGCGAGACAGGTTTTCTCAAGTTCTGTGTATCTCGTCTCGTACTGTATGAACTTCTTGCTCAAGTAGTAAATGGCTCGGTCGGATCCATGTACACACTGTGAGAGCATAGCTCCTGCTGCAGTATCCGTGACGGTTAGGTATAGGCGTAAAGGGATTCCAGGCAAAGGCGGGGAGAGGACGGGTGGTTTGCTTAAGTATTCTTTGGTTTTATCGAAGGCAGTTTGGCATTGTTCATCCCATTCGATCTTTTCTTTTTTTCTTAATTTTTTGAATATTGGCTCACAAGTCATAGTAAGCTTGGAAATGAACCTACTAATGTATTGCAGCTTTCCTAGGAAGCCCCTTATCTGTTTTTCAGTTTTTGGTGGGGGCATTTCGGTAATGGCTTTGATCTTAGATGGGTCAATCTCGATTCCTCGCGTACTAACAACATATCCTAGCAATTTTCCCGAGGTTACCCCGAACACACATTTTTGTGGATTTAGTCTCATGTTATATTTCAAGATTCGGGTGAAGAACTTTTTAAGTGCCGGGAGGTGACCGCGCCGGTCTTTATATTTGACGATCATGTCGTCCACATAGACCTCGATTTCTTTATGTATCATGTCATGGAGTAACGTGGTGGTTGTTCTTTGATAGGTGGCCCCCGCGTTTTTCAAACCAAAAGGCATTACAGTGTAACAATATGTTCCCCAAGGGGTAATGAAAGTTGTTTTTTCCATGTCTTCTTCTGCCATGAGTATTTGGTTATATCCGGCGTACCCGTCCATGAAGGAGAGGAGCGCGTGTTCTGCGGTGTTGTCTACTAGTATGTCAATGTGAGGTAGAGGGAAGTCATCTTTAGGACTGGCTTTGTTGAGGTCTCGAAAGTCTACGCACATTCGCACTCGTCCATCTTTTGTAGCTACGGGGACAATATTGGCCACCCATTCTGGGTAGTTGGAGACTTTTATAAAGCCGGCGTCTAATTTCTTAGTGACTTCTTCTTTTATTTTCAAGGCTATATCTGGTTTGAGCCGCCGTAGCTTTTGTTTTACTGGCGTCATTTTGGGATCTAGCAGAATTTTATGCTCAGCGATTTCTCGATCTATTCCTGGCATGTCTTTGTAGGACCAAGCAAAGACACCCTCGAATTCCCGCAAAGTGGAGATTAGATCGGCCTTTTCAGTGGGAGTTAAGGTGAGGCCAATTTTAATAATTTTAGGATTTTCTTCTGTTCCAATATTTACCGATTCTGTGTCCTCAATTATAGGAGTTTTGAGTTCTTGTTCACTTACATCTTTTATTAGTTCGGTATATTCCTCTTCTGGCTCTTTTTCGTGCTCGTTAGTGGCGAGACATTCTGCATTATTACTCGGATTTTTAAGCGGCACATACTCAAAAGTTTTGTTTATCTTATTAAAGTCATGAAGCATTACATCAAAAAGATCTCCCGGAGTAGAGATTTCCGGGTCTAAACTATTTTTGGGAGGGGTTACAATTTTGCTAGGTTCGGACTTAGAGTCAGACTCGGATTCAGACTCTAATTCTTCGTACATCGGACCCTCTCCCGCAGATATCTTGAACTTCATCCCACGAGCGTTAGTCCATTTGAAAGTCTTGCGCCACCCTCGTTGGATTTGGTCATCTTTTGAGGGTGATAGAGCGATCAATTTAGTAGGATCGAACGCTTCATCTTGGAGAGCTAATGCCATAATTTCTGTTTCTTTCTTCGCTCTTTTCTTTTCTAACCCAAACAATAGCCCGAAAGCGTGTGAGTTGGGGAGCGTTTTTGGCATAGCATGGTTCTTTGGGGCGAGTGGCCTTTGAGAACGTAAAGGGTCGTGTCCCAGAGCATGCATCTCTTGGGTTTGTGCGACCTCTAGGTATAGATGTTCGGGATATGCTTCTTCCATCGCGTTCCTTGATGACTATCACGGGCAAGTACTCAGGGGCCCTGCATTATTGTTGTGGAGTAGGAGACACATTAGTTTGTCTTGTGAGTCGGTTTTTTTAGACATTCTATGACTACCCTTAAGTCGGACTAGTATATTTGGACTGTTATGTGTGCACTTTGAACTCTTTATCTCTTCCCGTGTGACATTCATGATTATTTGCATGGTCGACTTTTAGTGTCGAGCATTGCCGTCGTAGACGGCCTAACAACGACGCAAAGAGTTATTAATTTTTTCGCGAGTCGCTTTTGAAATCGAGTGCTTATCTTACGCCCTCGTAGCAATTCTTTTTTTATGAACATTTTTTGCGCTACGTATTTTCCTTTCGCGCGGGCACCGAGGCTGCTGCGCCTGACCAGAAGGCCAAGCAGCAACTTCAGCGCCCAGCGAGGGGCGTGAGAAATTCTGGCGCCCAGCCAGGGGCGTTGAAAATTCGTCCCTGGCTGGTTCTCGTTTTCTGTCTTCTGTTTATGCGATTTCGACTTGCGTGCTTGCCTAATAACGTCCTTTACGCGTAACAGCGTTTGTGGGATTCGTTACAGGCCATCCCGAGCGTCGCTTATTTTGTGGCGATCATTCGGGTTTGCTGAACACGTGTTTCGATATAACTCTTTGGCAAATTAGTCTATGAATGTTTGGGCAATTTTTAAGGTCGTTGGTTTTCTAGGATAGTTTGTCACACACAATCACATATTTCGCTACACATAACTACATTACAAACATGGATTTGAAAGTTAAATATGCCACGTAGTTTATGATAGGCTTCTATGGGTAGTTTATTTGCGCCTGGCTTGGTACCGCTTCTATCGTAGATCCAACACATGCCCCGATCGAGGTAGTTTCTTCAACAGACGGATTTCGCTCAAGAGGCCAACCCGCAAGTGCAAGCCAAGGGGGCATGCAGGCGAGAGGGACCTAATGAGCGAGCGATTGGGTTCGGGATAGGTGTACTACCTGCACAAGTACCAAGTGGGAAACATGCGCGGCGTATGCACCCCCCTATTGGCGAAAAAAGGTATCCTTAGTCCCAACTCCCGAGGGAGCCGAGATTCGTTATGATGTTCTGCCCGTTCACATTAATATGCTGATTTTCAGGTCGTCCCAACTTGATGGGGAAATAAACGCGGGGTAGGATCGTTTCACCCTTCGGCTATTTTGATTACCTACAAGCACGAGTATTTCCTTCACTATCCCCAGTGGAGTCGCCACTGTGAGGGGGTCGAAAAAGCACGAGGCTAATGCATGACCTCGTCCCTCGTGGGTGTGACGATTCTTTTTATTCAATCAAGTGTAATTGGATTCCCTGTGAGTATACACCCAATTGACTAGTAATATAGGAGTCGCCATTTAGTTTTTAACGACAATGAGAAAAACTGACAAAACCCGGTTATCGTGACATAAAGGGAGTGCAATTATGTTTGACCACGACGGCCGTAGGTTCCCTTGTGATCCCTGGTGTGGGGATCTCTCAACATACACCCGCAAGGTAGAGATTGAGGGTTCGGGGGACTGTAACTACCGAGAGGAGTACTTCGCTCGTCGATAACTCCAGAGGCAGGATATCCTTGCTAGCTCAGCATAAATAATTGAAGGGACATGCGTTAACTATTAAACTAATCTGAGTTGATTTTAGCAATATGCAACATATAATACAAATTCGATCCTGATTATCTGATTTAAATAGCATTAAGGGACCTAGCATGATAATCCGATTTCCCAAAAATATTATATTTGTAAGGCGTGATAGAACAATCAGATTAGGTTAGTTTAACAGTTCATAAAAAGGGCGAGGAAAGCAGTTAAATCATCGAAAAGGGACACGTTACGACGCACCCTTGAGAGGTGCGTCACGGTTCTCAGAAAACTAACCACTTTGACTTTGCTATTTCTCCTTTTTATTTAACGAATCTCAATTATGGGACAGGATACGTTCTGTTCGATTTATGGATCGATTGCGACAGAACGCGTGAACAGTTTCGCAGCGAGAGGCTTAGGCTGAGGGTTGGAGTCAATACTCAGAGTATAATTGTGTGTTGTTGTGTGTGTTTTCACGTCGATTTTAGGGGCCTATTTATAGGGAAGAGTTCGTGGAAAGATAGAATTGCAGAGTTCTAATCCACAAAGAATTAGGAAAAAACACGTACCCAAGTATTTTCAGCGCCCAGGCCTGGGCGCCGAAGATTTCGGCGCCCAGAGCCAGGCGTTGAAAATAGGGTCTGGGCTGTTTTCTTTAGTCAGATTCGGATTCCTGAAATCCGTAGAGTTTGAGATTAATTCGAGTCTTTTAGCGCGTATCAGTTTGTTAGGTTATGATACATATGACATTTACATAGATCATGCGGAAACAACCATTAACCCAGGAAACATATTATTTACACATAATCATATAGCATAATTAGATGCATACTCTTTGTTGCGTGCCTTCCCTAGCTGCGCCCGAACCGAACAAGAACAAGTCTTTTAGGACTCCAAATGTCGTCCCTCCGTAGATAGTCCACAGCACGTCCGGATCCGCCTTAAGATTGACCAACTAGAACCGCCCTTAAGGTACTAGAAAATTCGGCACTTTTATGAGCAAGATGTGTTTTAATTTTCTCTCAAAAAACTCACTTTTGAATACTTTGAAACTTATGTATAAATTATGACCCCTAGGCCTTTATTTATAGAGTTATGGAAAAGGAATCGTAATCCTAGTAGGATGCGAATTAATTGGAATTAGAATCCTACATGAATTCTATTTAATTAATTTATCCAATTAGGAATAGACATTTAATCATACACTGACTCTTGCAGATTCAGGAATCATGCATGAGCACAAACTCACACACACACGGCAGCCACAAGGGCTGCCCATGCGCGTGCGAGCAGCAGCCCGCGCAGCACGGCCCACGCAGCCGTGGCCCTTGGCGCGCGCTGGGCCTGCCTTGCGGTAGGCCTGGGCGCTGCCTTGGCTGGGCTTGTGGCGCGCACGCTTGCTGGGCGATGGCCCCGGCTTCGTGCTGGGCCTTCGTCCGGCAAGCCTCGTCCGATGCTAATTCGTACGATACGCTTCCGATTAAATTTCCATTTCCGGAATCTATTTCCGATACGAACAATATTTAATATTTCCGATTCCGGAATTAATTTCCGTTTCGAACAAATATTTAATATTTCCGTTTCCGGAATTATTTTCCGATTCCGGCAATATTTCCGATTCTGACAATATTTCCGTTTCCGGCAATATTTCCGATTCTGGTAATATTTCCATTTCCAATAATATTTTCCGATACGTACCATGTTTCCGTTTCCGGCAACATCTACGACTTGGATAATATTCATATTTCCGATACGATCCATATTTCCGTTTCCAGCAATATCATCGTTTCCGGAGTATTCATTTCTTGCCTGTGACGATCTTAGCTCCCACTGAAACCAAGATCCGTCGGTTCCGAATATTCATAGATGGAGTATTTAATGCCATTAAATACTTGATCCGTTTACGTACTATTTGTGTGACCCTACGGGTTCAGTCAAGAGTAAGCTGTGGATTAATATCATTAATTCCACTTGAACTGAAGCGGCCTCTAGCTAGGCATTCAGCTCACTTGATCTCACTGAATTATTAACTTGTTAATTAATACTGAACCGCATTTATTAGACTTAACATAGAATGCATACTTGGACCAAGGGCATTATTTCCTTCAGTCTCCCACTTGTCCTTAGGGACAAGTGTGCATTTCCTAATTCCTTTGTCGCTCGATGCTTGCTCTTGAACATAAGGTAAGAGTTGTCATCCTTATTATGTCCAGAGGTGTTTCTCGGTTTCAGAGTTCAACTGATCAAATAAACAGATAATCATAGCCTATGATTCATCCGAGCACGGCCATGCATTTCACAGTTTCTAGCTCTCCGAGTGGCCTTGTACAACTTTTAAGCATCTCATCCCGATTTATGGGAGGACAATCCCAATCTTGCGATCTTGAGATTAGACTTCGTTTGATAGGTGATTACCTGAGCGTTGCCTTTATAGCCTCCTTTTACGGTGCGACGGTTGGTCAACGTCAAAGCAACCAGTTCTCAAACAAGTAATCTCAAATCACTCAGGTATTGAGGATTTAGTGTCTAATAATTTAATGAAATTTACTTATGACAGACTTTCATCTCTTACAGTAAAGTTTCATAGGTCTTGTCCGATACTAGTCTTCCCAAAGTAAGTATCTATGCAAATGATTATGACATTGCCATGTCCACATAGTTCAAGAAACAGAACTACTAGTCATCTTGCATTCTAATCGTCTAACGTTTTCTATGCGTCCAATTTTATAGAAAACTCCGATTAGGGACCATTTTCAACCTTTGACATTCAAGTTCACTTGATAGACATTTCTTAGTCACAGGACTGGTCCTGACAGTCTATCTTGAATATATCGTCAAGTTGAAGGGACTCATCATTTAATAAACCACAAATTAAATGGAAAAATGAATTTCTTTCATTTATTGTGAATGATTAACCAATAATGTTTTACAAAGATTTAAACTCTAAAACTTTAAAACATTAAACAGAGACATCAAAGCCATTCTCCAATATGCTTGATTCCCATAGCTGCAGTGTGCGAGTTGTGCTTCGCTTGCGGCAGAGGTTTAGTTAATGGATCTGATATGTTGTCATCAGTTCCAATTTTGCTTATCTCGACTTCTTTTCTTTCAACGAACTCTCGTAGAAGGTGAAATCTACGAAGTACATGCTTGACTCTCTGGTGGTGTCTAGGCTCTTTTGCCTGTGCAATAGCTCCGTTATTATCACAATACAGGGCTATTGGTCCTTTAATGGAGGGGACTACACCAAGTTCTCCTATGAACTTCCTTAGCCATATAGCTTCCTTTGCTGCTTCATGTGCAGCAATGTACTCCGCTTCAGTTGTAGAATCCGCAATGGTGCTTTGCTTAGCACTTTTCCAGCTTACTGCTCCTCCGTTGAGGCAGAAGACAAACCCAGACTGTGATCTGAAATCATCTTTGTCGGTTTGGAAACTTGCGTCCGTATAGCCTTTAACAATTAATTCATCATCTCCACCATAGACCAGGAAGTCATCTTTGTGCCTTTTCAGGTACTTCAGAATGTTCTTGGCAGCAGTCCAATGCGCCTCTCCTGGGTCTGACTGGTATCTGCTCGTAGCACTGAGTGCGTACGCAACATCCGGGCGTGTACATATCATAGCATACATTATTGAACCAATCAATGATTCATATGGAATCCCATTCATTCGTCTACGCTCATCAAGTGTTTTTGGGCACTGAGTCTTGCTTAGAGTCATTCCATGAGACATGGGTAGGTAGCCTCGCTTGGAGTCCGCCATCTTGAACCTATCAAGCACCTTATTGATATAAGTGCTTTGACTAAGTCCAATCATCCTTTTAGATCTATCTCTGTAAATCTTGATGCCCAATATGTACTGTGCTTCTCCTAGATCCTTCATCGAAAAACATTTCCCAAGCCAAATCTTGACAGAGTTCAACATAGGAATGTCATTTCCGATAAGCAATATGTCGTCGACATATAATACTAGGAAAGCAATTTTGCTCCCACTGACCTTCTTGTATACACAAGATTCGTCCGCGTTCTTGATGAAACCAAAGTCACTGACTGCTTCATCAAAACGTATATTCCAGCTCCTGGATGCCTGCTTCAATCCGTAGATTGACTTCTTTAGCTTGCATACCTTTTTAGCATTCTTTGGATCCTCAAAACCTTCAGGCTGTGTCATAAACACAGTTTCTGTTAAAACGCCGTTTAAGAAAGCAGTTTTGACATCCATCTGCCATATTTCGTAATCGTAATATGCAGCGATTGCTAACATTATTCGAATAGACTTTAGCATTGCAACTGGTGAAAAGGTTTCATCGTAATCCACACCGTGGACTTGCCTGTAACCTTTTGCAACCAATCTAGCTTTGAAAACTTCAAGTTTCCCATCCTTGTCCTTTTTCAGTTTGAAAACCCATTTGCTTCCAATGGCTTGGTAGCCATCTGGCAAATCGACCAAATCCCATACTTGGTTTTCAGACATGGAGTCTAATTCAGATTGCATGGCTTCTTGCCATTGCTTGGAGCTAGGGCTCGTCATAGCTTGCTTGTAAGTCGCAGGTTCATCACTTTCAAGTAATAGAACGTCATAGCTCTCGTTCGTCAAAATACCCAAGTACCTTTCCGGTTGAGATCTATATCTTTGCGATCTACGCGGGGTAACATTTCTAGATTGACCATGATTCTCACCAGATTCTTCTAAAGATCTCTGAGTTTCATCCTGAATGTCATCTTGAGCATTCTCTAGAGTTTGTTGTTCGACTCGAATTTCTTCGAGGTCTACTTTTCTCCCACTTGTCATTTTGGAAATGTGATCCTTCTCCAAAAAGACACCATCTCGAGCAACAAACACTTTGTTCTCAGATGTATTGTAGAAGTAATACCCCTTTGTTTCCTTTGGATAGCCCACAAGGATACATTTGTCAGATTTTGGATGAAGTTTGTCTGAAATTAATCGTTTGACGTATACTTCACATCCCCAAATCTTAAGAAAAGACACATTTGGAGGCTTTCCAAACCATAATTCGTATGGAGTCTTTTCGACAGCTTTAGACGGAGCTCTATTTATAGTGAGTGCAGCTGTATTTAGTGCATGTCCCCAAAATTCTAATGGAAGTTCGGCCTGACCCATCATTGACCTGACCATGTCTAGCAAGGTTCTGTTCCTCCGTTCTGACACACCGTTCCATTGTGGTGTTCCAGGAGGAGTCAATTCTGATAGAATTCCACATTCTTTCAGATGGTCATCAAATTCATAGCTCAGATATTCACCGCCTCTATCAGACCGCAGTGCCTTAATCTTCTTGCCTAATTGATTCTCTACTTCACTCTGAAATTCCTTGAATTTGTCAAAGGATTCAGACTTATGCTTCATTAGGTAGACATAACCATACCTACTGAAGTCATCAGTGAAAGTGATAAAGTAGCTGAAACCACCTCTAGCATTTGTACTCATTGGTCCACATACATCTGTATGGATTAAACCCAATAGTTCATTTGCTCTTTCTCCAACTTTAGAGAAAGGTTGCTTTGTCATTTTGCCAAGTAAACATGATTCGCATTTACCATAATCCTCTAAGTCAAATGGTTCTAGAATTCCTTCCCTTTGAAGTCTTTCTAGGCGTTTCAAGTTTATATGGCCTAATCGACAATGCCACAGATAGGTGAGATCTGAATCATCCTTTTTGGCCCTTTTGGTATTTATGTTATATACTTGTTTGTCGTGATCTAATAAATAAAGTCCATTGACTAATCTAGCAGATCCATAAAACATCTCTTTAAAATAAAACGAACAACTATTGTCTTTTATTATAAAGGAAAATCCCTTAGCATCTAAGCAAGAAACTGAAATGATGTTTTTAGTAAGACTTGGAACATGGAAACATTCTTCCAGTTCCAAAACTAGCCCGGAGGGCAACGACAAATAGTAAGTTCCTACGGCTAATGCAGCAATCCGTGCTCCATTTCCCACTCGTAGGTCGACTTCACCCTTGCTTAACTTTCTACTTCTTCTTAGTCCCTGTGGATTGGAACATAAGTGTGAGCCACAACCTGTATCTAATACCCAAGAAGTTGAATTAGCAAGTATACAGTCTATAACGAAAATACCTGAAGATGGAACGACTGTTCCGTTCTTCTGATCTTCCTTTAGCTTCAAGCAATCTCTCTTCCAATGCCCCTTCTTCTTGCAGTAGAAGCATTCGGATTCAGAAGTGGGTTGACTGACCTTCCTCTTTGCAGATTTGGCGCCAGTTTGCTTAGTTGGGCTGGCCTTGTTGCCACCTTTCTTAGCATTCCTCTTCTTTCCAGATTTCTTGAACTTGCCCCCACGCACCATAAGCACATCCTGCTTATCACTTTTGAGCGTCTTTTCAGCGGTCTTCAGCATACCGTGAAGCTCAGTGAGCGTTTTGTCCAGACTATTCATACTGTAGTTCAGTTTGAACTGATCATACCCGCTATGAAGAGAATGGAGGATGGTGTCTATAGCCATTTCCTGAGAAAATTGCTGATCCAGCCGACTCATATTCTCAATGAGTCCAATCATTTTGAGAACATGTGGACTTACGGGCTCGCCTTTCTTAAGCTTGGTCTCAAGAATTTGCCTATGAGTCTCGAATCTTTCGACTCGAGCCAGATCTTGGAACATGTTCTTCAACTCACTGATGATTGTGAAAGCATCTGAGTTGATGAACGTTTTCTGCAGATCTGCACTCATGGTGGCGAGCATTAGACATTTCACATCCTTGTTGGCATCAATCCAACGATTGAGGGCTGCCTGAGTGACCCCGTCGCCTGGAGCTTCGGGCATCGCCTCATCTAGGACATACTCCTTTTCTTCCTGCATAAGAACTATTTGCAAGTTCCTTTGCCAGTCAAGGAAGTTTTTCCCGTTCAACTTCTCCTTTTCGAGAATTGATCGAATGTTGAATGAATTGTTGTTTGCCATATTAAAACTACAATTGAAAAGAATAAACAAATAAATAACCATTCACAGTTTCTCTTAATAAACTTAAATTCTAGCATACATGCATAATTCAATGTTTATTAAGCATTTTATTCAAGTTATGTGTTCCGGCAGGTGTGAATAAAATGATTCCAAGATCCTAAAATCATTGAAGAACTAAGCACAGTTTGTCGACTTAATCCTAGAACATCTTAGGTAAGCAAAAGCCTTTTGCTAATAGTCTAGAAACTATTCTTGGTTGATAGGTACGTCTAAGAACTTATTAGGTAAACCTATCGAATTTGCCACGACATAAAAGGACTCCTTACTTATATCGTTGAGTTTCACCAAAACTAACATGTACTCACAATTATTTGTGTACCTTGCCCCTTTAGGACCAATAAGTAACACCTCGCTGAGCGAAAACTATTACTAGATTGATGTAAAGGATATCCAAGCAAGTGTATATTTTGGCATGGCACCTTTTAACTCAATTTTTAAGTTTGGAACTTAAGGCTCTTACTATGTTGGTTAGATTTTAAGTGAACTAAAATCCTTAATCATGCAACATAATCAAGCTTTTGATCTCATGCATTTTAAGACATATTTAAAGCAATAAATAACTTAAAACATGCATAAGATATTTGTGATCTAGTATGGCCCGACTTCATCTTGAAGCTTTGACTTCAAAGTCCGTCTTGAAAATCTCCGTGGGAGGCACCATTTTCTTCAAATAGGATAAGCTATAACTAATTACAACTATTTGATGGTACGCAGACCATTTTGAATTAAAAAATAACTTTGGTGCTTTAGACCAATTACATTCAAATTAATGGTACGCAGGCCATATTTTCTATCCTATTTGGGCCATACTAGTCACTTCATAACCTGCAAAACAGTACATATACAATATATACCATTCACCCATTCATTATCATGAATGGCCCACATAGCTGGTTAGTAAAACACATTATGCATCACGTAAACATTTGCAGCAATTAATCAAGGTCACCAATAATCTACCAATTATTCAGTCCTTATTAATTCTAATCGAGTTGTTTTAACCTTAAGGATTTCTAGACCTAATCAAGAGTTTATGACTAAAAAGCGCTCCCACTCAAACCAATAAATTCATATGCTTTACTAATTTTAAACATAAAATTGTATTTCTAGTCTAACCGGAAACATACAAATTTAATTAAAATTTAAAGCTCATATAAATTTATAATTGAATCCAAAAATTTAATTTAATTTCAGTCGCATTTAAATTAATTCATGATTTTAATTTTAGTAAAATAATTAGAATAAATTTCATTTATTATAATTATAATATTCAAAATTAAAATCCAAGAAATTAATTCAAATTATTAATTTTAAAATTAATTAAAATTACGTGAACTGAAATTTTCAAATTAAACATTCAAAACGATCTAATCGTTACGCAAACACCCTACGCGTTGCACGCCCATGGGCCGCACGCACACAGCCATTGCTGGCCATGTGCGCGCAGCTCATGCGCTCGTCGCATAGCTGCTGCTGTCTCATCGCAAGCCTCCGCACAGCGCCCCATCGCACGCGAGCTATCGCTCGCAGTGCGCGCGCGAGATCGCTCGCTGGGCGCGCTGGCTAGCTCGCTGTGCGCGCGAGCCATCGCTCGCTGGGGCGCGACATCGCTCGCTGGGCGAGCGACATCGCGCGCTGCGCGCGCGAGCCATCGCTCGCTGGCGCGAGCCATCGCTCGCTGGTGCGCGACATCGCTCGCTGGGCGAGCGACATCGCGCGCTGCGCGCGCGAGCAGTGCTGGGCGCAGCGCTCGTGGCACGCGAGCTTGCGCTCGCTGCGCGCGAGGCTGCGCGCATTTGTGCGAGGCAGCGCGCGTTGTGGCGCAGCTCGCTTGCTGCCCACACGCGACTGCCTTGGCTCGCCCTTCGCCCATGCCCATTCGTTCATTGCTCGTGGCACACGACACAAGGCAGGGCTGCTGCCTTGTGCTCGTGCACTACGCCCTTGCTCATTGCATTCGTGCCGCACGGGCGACGAGCTCCCTTGATCGTCGTCGCATGCCCGCATTATACAACACCCCTTAAGGGTAACACGAAGCGTCCATTGCTTCGTGCGTGCAAGTTATTTGAACGAATCGCATAAAAATTTAAAATTTATATTTAAAATTAATGACAAATTAATAAATATTATTAATTTCATAATTTTAGGGCGAAAAAATCGAAAATTTATTATCCAATTGATTTCCGATTGTTATGGATTCAAGTCTAGGTCATAAAAATTTAAAATTTATCGTAAATTTACAATTTTTATGGTGGTTTTTAATCATAGGTTTCTAATTAAATTACAATTAATTATGAAAATCAAACTAATTCTAAATTATTCTAATTTTCAACAAATTAATCATAATTACAAATTAGATTGCATAATTAACAAGACTAGGCATTCAAACTTGTTAAACATATGCAGTAGGTCAATCAAAAATTCAAGATTTATCAACAGGAATTGCAAATATTTAATTTAACATCTTAAATTTACGAAATTTTGCATTCGAAAAACTAAAACCTTCGAAAAGTCATAGTTAGGCTTCGAATTTGAGAATTCTGGGTTCGGCAGAAAAATACTCTTTTTGTCAAAATTTTAGAATGCCTTTTACATGCGGAATTGACACAAAAATCACTCAATTCGGATGAGTAATGAAGAAACTGCCGAAAAACTGCGTACATATAATTAAATAAACGCAATTTGCAATTAATTAACAATTACGAAAATTAATCACCCCTTTTAATTCTTGCAAATTTGTAATATTTAACCATGTTCATGCAATTTAGATTATGAAAATAATAAGGGGCTCGTGATACCACTGTTAGGTTATGATACATATGACATTTACATAGATCATGCGGAAACAACCATTAACCCAGGAAACATATTATTTACACATAATCATATAGCATAATTAGATGCATACTCTTTGTTGCGTGCCTTCCCTAGCTGCGCCCGAACCGAACAAGAACAAGTCTTTTAGGACTCCAAATGTCGTCCCTCCGTAGATAGTCCACAGCACGTCCGGATCCGCCTTAAGATTGACCAACTAGAACCGCCCTTAAGGTACTAGAAAATTCGGCACTTTTATGAGCAAGATGTGTTTTAATTTTCTCTCAAAAAACTCACTTTTGAATACTTTGAAACTTATGTATAAATTATGACCCCTAGGCCTTTATTTATAGAGTTATGGAAAAGGAATCGTAATCCTAGTAGGATGCGAATTAATTGGAATTAGAATCCTACATGAATTCTATTTAATTAATTTATCCAATTAGGAATAGACATTTAATCATACACTGACTCTTGCAGATTCAGGAATCATGCATGAGCACAAACTCACACACACACGGCAGCCACAAGGGCTGCCCATGCGCGTGCGAGCAGCAGCCCGCGCAGCACGGCCCACGCAGCCGTGGCCCTTGGCGCGCGCTGGGCCTGCCTTGCGGTAGGCCTGGGCGCTGCCTTGGCTGGGCTTGTGGCGCGCACGCTTGCTGGGCGATGGCCCCGGCTTCGTGCTGGGCCTTCGTCCGGCAAGCCTCGTCCGATGCTAATTCGTACGATACGCTTCCGATTAAATTTCCATTTCCGGAATCTATTTCCGATACGAACAATATTTAATATTTCCGATTCCGGAATTAATTTCCGTTTCGAACAAATATTTAATATTTCCGTTTCCGGAATTATTTTCCGATTCCGGCAATATTTCCGATTCTGACAATATTTCCGTTTCCGGCAATATTTCCGATTCTGGTAATATTTCCATTTCCAATAATATTTTCCGATACGTACCATGTTTCCGTTTCCGGCAACATCTACGACTTGGATAATATTCATATTTCCGATACGATCCATATTTCCGTTTCCAGCAATATCATCGTTTCCGGAGTATTCATTTCTTGCCTGTGACGATCTTAGCTCCCACTGAAACCAAGATCCGTCGGTTCCGAATATTCATAGATGGAGTATTTAATGCCATTAAATACTTGATCCGTTTACGTACTATTTGTGTGACCCTACGGGTTCAGTCAAGAGTAAGCTGTGGATTAATATCATTAATTCCACTTGAACTGAAGCGGCCTCTAGCTAGGCATTCAGCTCACTTGATCTCACTGAATTATTAACTTGTTAATTAATACTGAACCGCATTTATTAGACTTAACATAGAATGCATACTTGGACCAAGGGCATTATTTCCTTCACAGTTTTGTGACGGAATGCATCCGGGCCCGTTACGAACTCTAGGCTCGTTAGGATTTCAATTAATACGTAACTCTTATTTCCGAATCATATTAGGAATAGGATTCTCGCAGTTTTCTATCTCATTTAGGATTTATGTTGGAATGCAACACCTAATTCTGACAGGTTTCTATCTTTTATGATTTGCCACTTTTAGAAGCTACCTTTTACGGCAGTTACTATTTTTAGCAGGTTTCCATAAATAGCAGGTTTCGGGTGAAATGAAATGGGGAATCGAGATTCGTTTATTTTATAGGAGATGCGTTGTCAAGTGGAGTTTTTATGCTTTCATCATCGAACCTTTCCCTTTCGGGAATGGGACAAAAGTAGGTGTCTATAGCCACCAACACCTACCACCAGTCGCAACACCCCCTGCCACCCAGACCACCACCTCACCGTCGCTCCCTCCCCTGCTCTCTCTCCTCCTCTCACGACACCCCTTCCCCCTCCCCTGTTCCTTCTCCTTTCTCCAACTCGCCGCACCACCCCCATCGCACTCCACCACCGCCCACCATCACCAACCCACACACCAATTTCCGCCGCCCCAAAAACCCCGGTGCTCCGCCCAAAACCACCAAGAACTCTCCCTCACAACCCCTCCCCTGCTTCTCACCCAAAACCGTGCTTCTCCTCTCTCACTCTGCTCCGCCGCCGTTCCACCACCGTCACCATCACCGTCGCATCGATCGGCGTCACCCACCCCAGCCAGCCTCCCTTCCTCCCTCCTCTTTCTCCTCCTCCTCGTTCGTTCCCTTCCCCTTCCCCTGTTCGTGCCCCATTCAAAAAAAAATGAAATCAGTTTCCTTTTGAAACTTGATTTTATCCTCCCTCAAACCCAATTTAAGGATTTGGGCCATTTCAATTGGGCCTTGGTAAGTTGAAAGCTGAATTGTTACTTTTAGATTTCCTAATTACTAATTTTCATGTTTCAACAAAATTTTATCATATAATTATTTACTAATGAATTGTTTATTATTTTCAGGTTTAATTATCCTTTTTAGTAAAATAAATTACTAGCCCGAATTAGCACAAAAAGGAATTTTTAATATTATTTACATGAAAATCGATTAATAAAATATAAATGTATTTCGATTGAAAATTCGATTAATAATAACATTTTCGTTAAATTTCGAAATTATAATTTTATTAAAATTCTTTATTTATAAATTTATTACTTATAAAATTTATGATTTATAAAATATTGATGTTGAATTATTTATCGATCTAGTACTAATTCAATTATTTAATATTTTTAACGAAATTGGACTCGGAGCTCAGGACGAACGAACCAACGAAAATCCTTAGCAAAGTCGTGGAAGTGAGGTAACGGCTATTGCTAGTACCCGCAATCCCCTTATAAATGTATTATGAAATTATGACGTTATGATTGAATTTATGAATTAAATGTTTTGATGTGTTTTATGGATTGTGGGATGAAATATGATTTGATTGAATTGTTTCCTATAATATGATTTGATTGAGTTTTCTCATAAAATGATGTTTATGCAATGCTATGAAAGAAATGATATTTTTATTGATCCCAGGATCAAAATGATGATTTATGATATAAAATGAGTTATGTTGTTTCAACTGAAATACAAGCCAAGGCTTGGTAAAATTACATACAACATGATAAATGAAAGTGAAAGACCTGGTTTGTCTGGCGGTATATAAACTACCATCTTCCTATCTATCGGTCATGCATGCACCACGGACACCTGTCCACCCATGGATCACGAGCCCAGGTTCCCATGGTTTATGAGCCCAGGCTCAGGGCCCAGGCCCATGTTACGATGATGAGCCCAGGCCCAGTGGAGAATTCCTTCACGGTTCGTACTTGCCGACAACTAGCATGTTAAATTGCAAAGTTTATGAATGAATTAAATACGATGTTTTATTAAATGTTTTACCTATTCTATTCTCCCTGTGTTATTAAATAAAATGAATTGAAATGAATTTTCGCTGCTAGAATAGTTCGTTACTGAGTCTTCGGCTCACCGTTTTTGTTTTCTGTTTTAGGTACTGATGGGGACGATGGACACGAGTAGTGGCGAGGAATTTCAATTTAATATTATCCACCTAGTTTATGCTTACCGTTTTAATAGTTTAATAGTTTTAATTAAAGACTTTTAGTAAGTTATGTACTTTTATTTTGATAATATAAAGGATTATATATATATTTTGGAGTATTTAATAGCATATGATTGATGTTTTCCTTGTAAATTCCAAAAAGGAAGTTACGGCAGGTAATGTCCCGACCAATTAGGTTAATTCCGCTGCTAACTATGCTCTAATTATTGAGTTAGAGGTCGGGGCGTTACAATGTGGCAGTAGGAATGGATCTTTGGGGCATGCTTTATTGATGTCGGTGAAGTCGATGCACACTCTCCATTTGCCGTTCTTTTTCCCAACGACGACGACGTTTGCTAACCAATCTGGATACTTGACTTCTCTGATCTTCCCCGAGTCTATAAATTTTTGAACTTCTTCATCTATGATTTTATTTCTTTCTGGTGCGAATTTCCGTCGTTTCTGTTTTACTGGTTTGAAGTTGGGGTCGACGTTGAGCTTATGGGTGATGACGTCTGGGCTAATTCCTGTCATGTCTTCGTGCGACCAGGCGAAGCAGTCTAAGTTTTCTCTTAGGAACGACACTAGCTGACTTCTGATGTTGTCAGGCAGTGAGGCTCCGATCCTTACGACTTGGTCTGGTTTCGTCGGGTCTAATGCTACCTCGTCGATCTGTTGATCGTCTGGCTCATCTGTGGTCGACCCGGGCTGTAATTGCTAGATGGAGGATTTTGATGGTTTCAGTACGGTTTCGTAGCATTTCTTTGCATCTCTTTGCTGCCCTTTGATTTCCATGACCCCCCATTTGGTCGGGAATTTGATTGACTGGTGGTACGTCGAGGGTACTGCTCTCATTTTGTGGATCCATGGTCGTCCCAAGATGATATTGTATGCTGACGAGCAATCGACGACGTTGAATTTCGTCATGACATTGACTCCTTCTGCATAGGTGGGCAATGATATTTCTCCAACAGTTCGCAATGATTCTCCACTGAACCCTACCAGGACCGCCGATCTCTTAATGATGTTCTTTTCCTCGAGTCCCATTTCCTGCAGCGCCTCCAAGAATAACACGTTTGCTGAACTTCCATTGTCGACCAATATCCTTTTGATCAGGGCGTTGCCTATTGGAAGTGATATTACCAGACCGTCATGGTGCTCTCGCTGTGTATCTACTGAATCTGAGTCGTCGAAGGTGATGGCCATTGCTGTCAAGGACTTGTTTAATATGATTTCATCCTCTGTCTGCCCCTCTTCGATGGCTCCTGATTCTTCTCTGTTGATTTTTTTAGCTGTAGAAGAGGTTAGTCCACAAATATCTGATCCACCAGAAATAACATTTACCACTTTGTTGAACGTAGGTGGTTCGGGTCGGTCGCTGCTCGTCATCGGGTCGGGTTGGGCGGTTTGTTCCTTGTTGAATGTTTCCTTCCCTTTGTCGCTCAGCAGCTCCTTCAAATGCCCTCGTTTTAGGAGAAATGCGACCTCCTTTTTGAGGGAGATGCACTCCTCGGTTTTGTGACCGTTGTCGGGGTGGAAATCACACCATTTGCTCATGTCCTTCATTGAATCTGGTCTGTCACTTTTCCGGGGCCACCTGACTGTTCCACCTACATTTTGAAGGGCGTTCACCACGCCTCCGATGTCGACGTTGAAGCTGTATTCGGAGATATTGGGGTGGTCGACCTGCTCATTCCTGTAAACATTGTTAGTATCATCATATTGATTGACATTTTGTACCTGGTTCTGGCGGTTGTACGGCTGGTGTCGCCAGTTGTTGTTCCTTGGGGTGTACGACCTCCTGTCGCTGCTGCCCCCTGCTGGTCGCTGAGAAGCCATTCGTGTAATCTCGTCGTCTTCGATCCGCATCTGGGCAGTGGCTCTCGATCTGACCTCCTCGAAGGTTGCGCAGGGATATTTGGTTATCTCCCGGTACAACTCCGAGTTGGGGATGAGACCTCTCTTGAATGCTTCGATGGCTGTCCTGACATCACAGTTTTTTATACTAATTTTTGCACAATTAAAACGGTTAAAGTAATCGCGTACCGACTCGGTTGGTCCTTGGACCAACCGATAGAGGTCACTTGTTTGTTTCTCCAACTGGCGACTGCTAGCGAATTGCTGGTAGAAGGCGTTGATGAGGTCGGACAGGAAGTAGATGGATCTAGGTGTTATGTTCATGAGCCATTCCAGAGCCGCTCCGTCGAGGGTTCCTCCGAACGATTTGCACATGACGGGTTCGACCAGGTCGTAGGGGATGCCGATCTGCCACATTCGCTGCTTGTAGACGTTGACGTGTCTGTATGGGTTGGACGTTCCGTCGTACAGGGTAGTCCAGATAGGGAGTCGGAGCTGGTGTGGGACCGTCACCCTGGCGATCGCCTCACAGAATGGCGATGCTGCATACCCGTCGGTTGGTTCCGTTTCCACAGGTGTGGGTGCCCCTGGCAGCTTGGTCATCAGCTTCAGCATCAGCGAGCATTGCTTCTTCATGTGGGTTTCCATCTTGTTCAGGCGCTTGGTTACGGGGTCCGGTGTTGCTTCATCTTCTTCTCCATGTGGCTCTTCGCTGTCGGACAGATCTTCGAAGTCATCAGTCATTTCGAATATCAATTTCTTCGGTTTTGCACCTGGCTTGTAACGTGACTGGTGCTTGGTACTTTTCACAGAGTCGAGCTCCTTCTGGAGGTTTTCAATGGATGCCCTTTCTTAGGCTGCTTTCATCTCTGCGAGCGTCATCTCTTCAGTAGACATGGTGTGAAGGGCGATTTTGTGTGAAACCTAGTTAATGTCCCCACAGACGACGCCAAACTGTTTATGCCAAATTTCGTCTAGGGGCGACTTTCGGCTAGGGTCGACACTAACTAAGCAATGAACGAATAAAGCAAATAAAAGAGACACGACATAGAGAAGTGTTGACGCGGAAAACCCAGGAATAAGGTAAAAAACCGCGCATAGCTATGAGGCTATCAATCCACTAAGTACCTTTTGTAATTTCTATGAGTGTTTATGCTTAATCGAAATAAGTGGTACAAGGAATTCCTTTAGAATATGAATGTAAATAATGCTTGAGTATTGAGAGCTTTCGTTCACTTTTCCCTTCTGATACGCTGTCGCCGTGCTTTTATACGCAGAACACAATGGCTTCGTTGGTTAGGAGAATCACTAGAAGGTAGGGATTTCCTATAGGCCGTTGCCCATTATCTTTTCCAGTCTCCAACAAATTCCCTATTCTTTGGTAAACCCTTGGACTCCTTCCGCTCACATAACGACGCAATCTATCTTGGGCTTTGGGCTTGGTTTTTGACCTATCTCCGCTTGTTTGCCTGTCGATCGTCGTTACTTCCTTGTCGCTAGTGCTTCGACGCTGGTCCTGTGTCGCCTGGGCCTCGTCGCCTGTCGTTTCACTTGACGTGTCTGCTTGGCGCGATGTTTCCTGCGACACGACAATACCTGGGTGACACAACATGATCAAACGTCAAAGCAGTTATGTCGTTAGTCCAAAAAGTGGGATAACATTTATCATTGCCTAGATATTAAAACTAAGAAAATCATTCTCTCTCGCCATGTTATTTTTGATGAAACAGTATTTCCCAATTCTTCAAATTATTCACCTAAAGCTAGAGAATTTGATTTCTTCGTTCCTGATAGTGAGTTTGTGAGTCCACCTCCCCTTCTTCAGTACACGGCCCAGCCTTCCCCTATCACCACTAGGCCCAACTTCCCCTTTTCTGGTGACTCACCAACCCACACTCTTTCCAATCCCTGCACTACTCCTATAGTACAGCCCGTCCCACGGGACTTGTTTCCCTCGCCAATTGCTGGCTCATCTTCTGGGCCTGGCCCAGTTTCCCCTCTCTCTACTCCACTGCAAGTTTGGAATGGGAAGAATAGGCAACCGATGGACCGTGGGCCTGTTCAATCAACTACGGCCCATCCCTTTCCTACCCACCCATCTTCTATGGAGTTGTCTTCGGCAGCCCACTCCCCACTTTCTATTTCTCAACCCACGCCACATCACATTGATCCACCACCGCTACTTCAGCCAACACCGCTTCAGCCCACTCACACTATGAGGACTCGGTCCAAGTCGGGTATTTTTAGGCTAAATTCGAAATATGCAAACCTCGTTTTGTTAGCTTCGTCCACACCTAAAATATCACCCATTCCAAAATCTCCTTTGGTTTCTTTACAGGACCCTAACTGGTTTAATGCCATGAGTGATGAGTATAATGCCATGATTGATACACATACATGGGATTTGGTTCCGCGTCCTGTGGATGCGAATGTTATTAGGTGTTTGTGGGTGTTTACTCACAAAGAGAAATCAAATGGGGACTTTGAGTGTCATAAGGCCATATTGGTGGCTAATGGTAAAGGGAAGGAGGTTGGTATCGATTGTGGTGAGACTTTTAGTCCGGTTGTGAAACCGACTACGATCCGTACGGTTCTCAGTTTGGCTTTTTCTAGACAATGGTCTATTCATCAGCTTGATGTGAAAAATGCTTTTCTACATGGGCATTTGCAGGAGACAGTTTATATGCACCAGCCACCCGATTTTGTTAATCCTGACAAGCCTAAGAATGTATGTCTTCTCCGTAGGTCTATTTATGGGCTGAAACAGGCTCCCCGGGCTTGGTATCAGTGTTTTGCGACTTACATCATTTCTCTGGGGTTTGTCAACAGTAACAGTGATACTTCATTATTCATCTACCACCATGGTACGGATACTGCTTATCTTTTGTTGTATGTTGATGATATTATTCTTGCTTGTTCTTCTGACACTCTTCGGACGAGTATCTTTGCCCGTCTTAGTTCTGAGTTTGCCATGAAGGACCTTGGTCCCCTCTCTTATTTCCTTGGTATTTCGGTCTCCCGCACAAAGGAGAACATGTTCTTGTGTCAACGTAAATATGCACAGGAAATTCTTGCTCGTGCTGACATGTCCGCATGTAAATCAGCTGCTACTCCCGTTGACACTAAGTCCAAACTTAGTGCTAAGGGAAACCGAATGCTGACCCTTCCTTCTATCATCAGCTTGCTGGGGCTCTTCAGTATCTCACTTTCACCCGCCCAGATATATCTTATGCGGTTCAGCAGGTGTGTTTATTCATGTACGACCCTCGTGAACCTCATCTACATGCTTTGAAGCGTGTCCTCCGTTATATCAAAGGTACTCTAGACTTTGGCATGCACTTCTGTTCTACTCTTGCTACTGGTCTGGTATCTTATACGGATGTTGATTGGGGTGGTTGTCCGGACACACGCCGGTCTACTTCTGGGTATTGTGTATTTCTTGGTGATAATCTTATTTCTTAGTCGTCTAAACGACAAGCTACTTTGTCTCGTTCCAGTGCTGAGGCGCAGTATAGAGGCGTTGCTAACGTCGTCGCAGAAACGACGTGGATTCGGAACTTGCTACTTGAGCTCCATTGCCCTCACAAACGGGCAACTGTGGTTTATTGTGATAACATTAGTGCGGTGTATATGTCCCATAATCCGGTATCATCAGCAAGAAGTCCACCAACAAGGAGTAAGGCATCCCCTTCCCCTTATACTTGGCCACCTCTACAGCCAAGTCATCCCCAATGCACTCTCTGACTATCTTCTGCGACGGCATGGTCGTCTCTCTAGCAACGTAAACAGGCCTACCCGTAAAGGACAAACCCATGAGAGTAGTGTATTCCTCGGGAGTGACGGTCATCTCCCCCCAAGGAAAGTGAAAAGTGTTGGTGGTATCCCACCACCACTCCAGAAGTAGGCGCACGAACCGCCTAAACACGTTAGGGCCCATGATCTCCCTAAAGACGCATATCGTCTGGTAAAAAGGACACGCCTCCACCGCGGCACGAGTCCGATCGTCCAGCTTCCCCAAGCACTCAACAAAGACCGATCCACCGTAAGGTCGACGAGTCGTATCTGTCCCAGCCTTCCCGGCACGAAACCGGGACACCACGTGATGCTCCAAGTCGTGGTGCAAGTCAATCCCGTCATAAACTATGGGGCCCAACCAAAGAGGCCCGTCCCCGGGGTCAGAACCCCCTCGGGACTCTAACGGAGGAGACGAAGAGGCATCCCTCATCCTCCGGGAACGCCGAGCACGGTAGGTACCCTCTCGCCTCATCGGACGAGAAGAAGCTATCCGAGGCTACAAGCAGTAATCTGAAGTATCCCCCTCAGTGGAGGATCCACTCCTATACGACATGCTATATTTCGCAAAAATACGAAGAAAAAAAATAAGGCAGCCATACCTCAAACCAAAAATGCAAAGCAGTTACGTTCTAAAATCCCAAATACAACAGACTAGTTGGCATCAAACAATTCCGTTCTCTAAATGGACATGCTACTAAGTTCGCAATAACTAACAAAAGTTTACGCATACGGAATCAACCGCGGACTAATCCAAACATCGAAATGATGCATTTCCTATCATCCATAGGCTATGTAATTGCGAGCAAAATATCAAGGAACACCTACATTGCATCCTAATGTCAATTCGTAGCACCCTTGGGGGCTAGTTTTGAACAAGCATAAAATCACCCAAAACCAACATACTTGCAAAAATTAACATGCTTAGGCACTTATACATGTCATAAACAACACATACAATCAAGAAATTGCAAGAAATTGGGGCAAACATCAAAAACCCCAATTCAATTTGAGGTTGAAAAAACATACAAATTTCTACTAAAAATCAAGCTAAAACGCAGTTAAAACTCCAAATTACTTACATATATGTGATTTAGATTGACTTGGGAATATTTTGGTGAAATAATCGTGCGAAACCGAGCAAAAATGGCGGAAAACGAGTGAGAGAAGTGAGAGAATGACGAGCAGCAGCAGCAGCAACAGCAGAAAAACGGCGAATGATCATGAACTACTCGGATATAGAGAGGACCTGCGCTGGAAATTTCCAGCGCACGCTTATTCCATTCCGACAAAATGTTGGGCCATTCAGCCCATATTCCTTATCAAATAACCACCTATACTTTTTCGTTATGCTTCCGCGGAAAAGTAACGGTATTTCAAAAGTTTATATCCGGGTGGCCCACTGATAGGCAACTGTGTCCAGAATCGCCGTAACCCACTTAGGTATTTTTATTTTATTCCAAAAAAAAAAAAAATGTTTTCAAAAGAAAAATTCGCATTCTGTAAAATAAGATATTCTTCAAAGTTTTGTGTTTCGTATCCCGGTTCCCGTTTTTAGGTTTATTCATTCTTAGCTAAAAAATGTCAAAGTTTTGTGTTCCGTATCCCGGTTCCCGTTTTTAGGTTTATTCATTCCTAGCTAAAAAATGTCAAAGTTTTGTGTTCCGTATCATGGTTTCCGATTTTAGGTTTATTCATTCCTAGCTAAAAAATGTCAAAGTTTTGTGTTTCGTATCCCGGTTCCCGTTTTAAGGTTTATTCATTCCTTGCTATAAAAATGTCAAAATTTTAAGGTTTATTCATTCCTTGCTAAAAAGTGTCAAAGTTTTAAGGTTTATTCATTCCTTGCTAAAAAAATGTCAAAGTTTTAAGGTTTATTCATTTCTTGATAAAAAATGTCAAAGTTTTAAGGTTTATTCATTCCTTGCTAAAAAAAGTCAAAGTTTTAAGGTTTATTCATTCCTTGCTAAAAAATGTCATTTCATTCCCGAAAAGTCAAAGCTAAGTGTCCATTTTCGAAAAGCTCTACCTATCAAAGTTGAACGTCTTCAATGACTCTGTGAGAGGACCGTTCAGGTCAGTAAGTTCCCAATGACTCGTGAGGAAACTATTGACATTTCCAGTGATGACCCTTCAGTCAAATGTTATCAATCGGGGTCTCGCGAGACCCTCGTAAAAACTTAGTTTCAACCAAGCTAGGTCACAGACGCATTCCGTCTACTAATACTTTGATTGTCATCTTGCTCAGACTCAATCAAACTGGGGGCTAACTGTAGATGCCTACATTTGTCCCTAGGCCCGACACGGTGTGTTCGATGATGAAACCAAACACCGCTTGACTAAGCTTTCCTAAGTATGCGACGAACGATCCTGACTGACTGATAATCCCGTAAACCACATTTCCATTTTTAGAAACTGCTATTTATAGTAACTTCTATTCTTAAAACGTTGCTTAAAATAGTAACCATGTAAAATAAAATAACTAAGTGTTTGAATCGCCTTACGATTCATCATTAAGTACGGACTAAGAGTTGTAGTCCAACTTGTGTTCCTAAAGGATAGAAAACGTGATAAGACTCGGCAAAACCCGATAAAGGCTGGAAAAGTAGACTAAAACACCAGCGCTGGAAAATTCCAGCTGGCTTTCCAAGCGCTACTATTTTCCAGAGCACAAACCTTAAGCGCTGAAAACTTCCAGCGCTGCAGTTTGCTTCTTATACAATCACGCAAAAAGATAGAATTGTCCAGCTGTCACCAAAACAATCAGGCGCACAAATGTCCAGCGCTAGAAATAACAAGCGCTCTTGATCCAAGCGCTGGAATTTTCTAGCGCTCAGCAAATCTCAGTTGGAAAATTCCCATTCCGAAATTTTATCTTATTCTGGCCTATTTTACTATAAATAGGGCCTCTGAGAATCGGAAAATATATAACAACAATTCCAACCCTGAACCCTTAAGCTTGAGTATTGACGAAGCTTTCTAAGTCCCGATTTAAGTGTCTTCTGCTTTAACACACTGTTAAGCAGACCCTGTCGGCACGATCACCTGCTCACCAAATACTGTCGAAGTGCTGCTGAAATCTAAACACAAATCCTTAAGCCTAAAATACTCAAAACACTGGAAGAATCCTGCCCCATAATCAGTCAGTCGTCGGAAAGTTCTAAAACCAGACGGAAAGCTAGCAAAGTCAAGTGGTAGGTGTTCCTGAGAACCGCAGTAAAGCCTACTCTTTGCTGTAACGTGAATTATATTTTTATTGCTCTCCCTGCCATATAAATTTGCTAACTTTAATCTGTTATATTGCCCACGCCTAAATCAGATAATACTTGGACAAATCGGTTTATTATTAAGCTCCTTGAATCAACCTAAATCAGCTTTTGACATCTGTTTAGTAATATATGTGCATTAAAATCAATCACATAGTAGTAATGTAGCATAACACATGTCCCATCATCGTCACAATTGAACTAGTAAGGACCGCGCCGCGTGGGCTAATGCTGTCACTCCCCGTATTAGTAAACGTCCCCCGAACTCCCAATTTTTGCTCCGCTGGATGTACGTTGAGGGATCTCCACGCCAGGTATCACAAGGGAATCTATGGCCTTTGTGAATCATACATGTTTGCACTCCAGGCATGTCACGATAACCGGGTTTTGTCAGTTTTTTTATAACGGAATGGCGACTCCTAAAGACTGGTAAAAAGAGGCTAACGCCCACAGTTAGTCCCTATTTACCTAATATGCTTGCCACATCCAGAAGAGGGAATTTTCGACCCCCTCACACTTATGTGTCATGATTTAAATTGGAAAGTAAAATATTTAACTTATATAATCTATTATACATGTTAGGAAAAAGGTAGAAAAATCTTAATATTCTAATTTGTTTCTTTTTTTATATCGACTACCTTATTTACATTTTTTCATAGTAAAAATATCGCATTAATAGTAAAAATATTATGATGAAGCATAGCCTACGTGGCGCTTATATATACCAATTAAACGTCGACACCTAAGATTGCGACAACTAAATGTTATCGCAACTTGCAACATTTATCATCACCCTTGTTTGATAAACAAACAGTAATAAATTGTAGAACGAATTTGCATGAAATATTGCAAGGAATTTAGAATAATATTCATTATCAGATATGATGACGGAACTCCATCCCAAACACACATTTTTGGATAAGAGTTACTTGAATTCTACACCTTGTATATTATTAAAAAAAAATAGGTCTATATTATGAATATGCAAGTGTAACGCGTTCTAGTTCTTAATTGTATAGATAACCTATATACTTACATAGTTACATTGGATAAGAATTACTAGTACTTAGCTCCACCCTCGAGTCTTATATTATTGAAATTAATACGTATTCCGTACATGACATAGTTTATTTGTGGAAAATGCCAAATTAAAATCATGTTAGGTCTATATAAACAACGTATAATAGTTTGTTTGTCGAAACTCGAAAGTAAGGCTGAAGCTACGTTACTACGTTAGTATGGAAATAAGGTAAGATCCCATGTTATCGGACGTATGCCATTTGCTACAATATTAATATTATATCACAAGCTAATTATAATTAGCGTTTCCCCTAATTCGTACATATATACTTTGAGCCTTAAAATATTTGACAAAAGATTCCCACTGTTTTATATGGTTGTTCTTTTCAAAAACACACAATAAAGTTACTCCCTTCATTACTAATTAAAAGAATGAAATCTCTTGTTAGAAAAATCGAACTAATACAACTAGTTTGACTCTTTGTCCAAATATAGTACGTAATTATAAAATACTTGTATTTGATAGACAAATGTTCTCGTATTTATCTAGCTAGATCAATTTGTCAGACTTCTTGATATAATAATTAATTTGCAAAATATTAAATATATTTGGTTTTTGGATTGAATAGGTTATGAAAGACATGCAAGATCGACAAAATGATCCAGTTAATTAGGCTACTTTGACACTTAAATTAGTTGGTCAATACCTTGTTAAAATATGAGTTTAATTCTTTCGCCAAGATCTTCTTTCGCCAAGATATATTGTCTTAATTTACGTTACTATATTATACATAAGTTTTTGGAATTCAATCTTTTGATTGGTTAGGATACTTTTAATATTACATAAAACTATAATAGTGTAAATGCATTACGATTCCTTCATTTTTCATTTACTATTCATGTGTCAAACTTAAAAGGCTTTGATTGTTTTATGTACAGTAACTTATACTCCGTATATTGGTGTAATATTAAACATTATGATAAAATATTATTCATTTCAATATAAGCATAACTTTAAAACATACAACTTTGTTGATTAGTATATTATTCAGATCCAATACACAAGCATTTGATCCGAAATACCCTACAATGATTATCCAACTACAACAATAAATTTAGTTTATTCGATTTTAATCATAGGATTGTAGCTGCTTTATTTAGTTTTGCAATCTGTGGGCGCTTTATAGTAAGAACTGTCCAAACTTTGGGAGTTTTCACCAAAAAGAATATAATCATTATTATGCTATAATGTCTGTTTTCTAAAACTAATCATTTCTAACATGAATTAATTTTATAAAGTTTGTACTACAAGATTGCGTAACCATGCACACACATTGTGTTCTTTCAACATTTTACTTAACGGACATTCTATTCCCATTTATCTTTCTTACTTTATTTGGAATGTAAGCTTTAATAATCATACTTTATTATTATTGATTTCTGGCACAACTCATTGTTACTAGAATATAGAAAATCATTATTCTCACAATTAATGAGCAAAGTCGGTGTTAAAGGTTTACAAGGTGAGGCTGTGAGCACGGGGCTATAAAGCCCTAAAATTTATGTGCCTAAAATCATAAATAAATCTATTGTTTACGCAAATGATAAGGAGAAATATTTGTGTTCACTGCATGGTAAATACGAAGTATATATAACACTACAAAAAATTGTACCATTATCGACGGGAAATCCTGTCGCTAAAGGTCAATAATCGTTGATTAATGACGACGAGATTTCCTGTCGCGAACCCGTCATAAAAAAGGCAGTCGTTAATGGAAAATCTCGTTGTTAACCCGTCGTAAAAGACATTTGCGACGGTTGTTCCCGTCTTTGTTTGGTTGTTAGCCCGTCGTAAAAGGGCTTTTGCGACGGAATTTTTGACCCGTCGTAATTAGGTTGTCATTAAAGATACAAATTCTTGTAGTGCTATTAGTACGTTGGCTCGAAGTTGATAAAAAAATTTAACAATCTATTAGTACGAGTTGATTTTGAGTTTGAGTTCGAATTTTGTTTCGCAATGCTTTGGTTGGAATTATGAAAAAGCCCAAACTTCTAAAACCGTACATGAACCGTTTTGTGTTTGCCAACATAATTTATTTTACGATTTATGTATGTCGTTCAATGATTCAATCTGGGTCATTGTCTGGTACACTATATTTTTATATGGAATCTTGATAAAGCTGAAATATGCTCAGTTATTATTTTGTACTGTGCAATTGCAAGTTGCGTTAGTCTATTTGTTTACTACGTTACTGTAGCAGGTTGGTTTGTAGTGATACTTGTTATTAACTTAAATCGGTTTGTTTTTGCTGTTCCCTATAATCTAGATCACCTTCTCGAGATAAACTGTACAAATTTGTACGGAGTATTGTAATACCGGAATATCCTTGTATTAGGATAAAGCCGTATTATAATCGATCTTTACATACTTGTATTGTATTTCTTTTGGTGTATAGAGATTAGAGAGCGAGTATAAACCACAAGTCCACAACGGAATAAACATGCTTCGAGCTGCTTAACGTAATCTTGAAAACTGACTTTTTGAATTAAATAAATCATACATAGTATTCCGAACAGCGTGGTTTGTATCAAACTATCAACTACAAGTTGGGTGATGTCGAAAGCATCAAGTGAGTTTTAAGAATTTGCATTGAGAGGCACATTTGTAGTTGATTGTTTGCTTTTATCCGAAAAAGCCATAAATGTCTTATGAATAGGGGAAATTCAAACATTTACCATGTACGGAGTACATACTATTATACTACATAGGCCCTAGTGTTTGCTGGTAGGCTAAAACGGCAAAACCTCATTGTTACATTGGTAGGCTAAAACAGCAAAATCTCATTTTTACATTAATAGTTTAATTTGAGTTTTGGGATTGAATATGACGTAGTACTCCGAGTAGTAGCTAGGGAGGGTGATAAATCGTTGCCCACCAACGGCCAAAAAGCCCATACAAGGGAAAATTAGTGTTTTTGCATAATATTTTGAAAAGTCAAACAAAGTAATTTAAAAGTTATTGTAAACGGAGATAAAACCAACAGTAACCAAGTTACCAATGACGTGCGAAACTTAATATAACAATGACAATATAATACATACCGAAAGACATCAACAACATCACCAAAGAAAGATTTTAACACAACAATGACAGATTTTGTACAAATGTTAACATGACAACTAGACCTGTCAAACGGGTCGGTCGGGTCGGGTTGTAAAAATTTACTTTCGGGTTCGGGTTGAATCGGGTCGGTCACTTTCGGGTTCGGGTTTACAAATGTTTGTTCAAGACCCAGAACTTTCGGGTTCGGGTCGACCCAACGGGTTGAGAGATTTTAAAACGCGCATTATATTTTCATTAATTTAGGTGAAAAATATACAAAATATTGGCACAAGTTAACAAATTTTCCTACGAAAGTTTATATTTTGTCAAATTCAATCATAAAATGGCGTATAATTCAAATTAAAATCATATTACACAGAACAATAGTAAAAACAACGTGTCTTTTATGCTTAAATTTTCTCATAATCTCATTTATTACTATAAATACAATGATTTTCAATCGGTCGGGTCTAAAACGGGTTCGGTCGGGTTTTGACCCATTCCTTTTCGGGTTGTTCGGGTTCGGATAAAATCGGGTTACGGGTCACAAAATCTTGTTCAGGACCCAGTATTTTCGGGTCGGGTTCGGGTCGGTTTTCGGGTCGGGTCGATTTTTGACAGCTCTAATGACAACACATTTACCCATTCGTTTAAGTAGACCACGGTTATTTTAGTAATGATTTTCATTTATCTTTTTTTGTGTGTGTGCGCTGGAAATGGGCTAGGTGTTAAGACTTAAGATAGTACAACACACATGTGGAGTTGAGACTAATTAATCTCTTGCATTGAAGAAGAAAGGAGGAGGACAAACATACTAAGGGTGCGTTTGGTTGGGGGTAATAATCAAAGGGAATGAGAATGGATTGTAATCATTCCCTTTGTTGTTGTTTGTTAGACCTCTTTTATCATTCCCTTTACCCTTTTTTCTTTTTGAGTTTACCCTAAAACCCTCTACACTCATTCCCCACCCCCCCCCCCCCAAGACTTTTGCATTCCCTTTCCTCTCTTTACTTCCCCCACCTCCTCTCTCTCTCCTCTAACCCTAGATCTAAACTCCGACCACCTGACCACCAAGCTCCGGCTGCCTTCACCATCGTCGACCACCGTCACCGACCATCTACACCGACACATACACACCTGCTCAGATCAGCCACGCCGAAGGGAGGGGGAGGGGCGACGACAGAGGGGAGAGGGAAAAGGAGGGGGAGTGGCGGCGACGAAGGGGAGGGGGAGAAAGAGTGGCAGCGACGAAGGGGAGGGGGAGAAAGAGTGGCAGCGACGAGGGGAGGGGGAGGAGTGGACAGCGACAGAGGGAGAGGGAGTGGCGGCGACGTGGGGAGGGAGAGAAGGATAGGACATCGACAGAGGGGGAGAGAGAAGGAGGGACGGTGTCAGAGGAGAAGGGGACGGAGGGCCGGCGACGGCGGCGGGCGGCGACAAAAGGGTGGTGAGAGAGGAGATGAATGAAAAATGAATAAAACCATCCCAAACAATTTTTTACATCAAAGGGAATGATTTCCATTCCCCTTCTATCCCATTCTTGATTCCATTCCGTTTACCCTGTGCGAACCAAACGCACCCTAAAACTAAAGGACTACTCCTCCATTTACCAATTGATTTTAACATAAACCCATGTCAATCTATTTTTTAACGGACGGTATCCGAATCAAATATATTCCGATATTCGGTTGAGCTGGACTCGGCCCAATGATGAAATATATCACTTACATTACCAACATCATACTGAGTATATTCTATGAGAACACTAATGCAGTCCTTTTTACCCAACTGATTACAAAAAAGAAAACAAATTAAAAAACAAGAGTAGCCAAAGAATTTTCACGTGCAATATATGCTGTACTACAAGAGGTAATGACCCTATAAAATCCCCCCAACACACTTTTAAAGAAACCACAAAATTAAGTCGAAATCCTAATCCTTTTCCTTTTCCTTTTCCTTTTCCTTTTGCCTTTTGTTAACAAGAAAGAGAGCTAGCTAGAGCCTGAGCCTGAGCCTGGTAAAGGATCGGAGGAGAGAGAAAAAGGAGCAATTTGGGTTCGGCGAGTGAAAAGCGATGGCGCTAGAAGCAGCCGTATATCAACAAGACCCTTTTAGCATTAATAATAACAACAAAGATCTCTACCCTTTATTATTAGAACCTTATTGGTCCGATCATACCAATAATTTTACCAATAATAATAATAATGATTGTTTTTTCCCTTATTTCAAACTCCAAGATCATTCTTATGATTCTTACTTACTTGATAGCAATAATCAACTAGATTTTGATTATTATTCTTATAATAGTAATACTAATCATGAGATTATCAACCATGATGGTATAAGTATTATTCCTCCTTCTACTCCTAGTACTTTAGTTAGTGATTTGCCACCTTTGAATAGTTATGATCATGAGTGTTGGGGCTTGGTTAACTCCTCTTCTCCCGACCAAGACCGGAATGCGGCAGCGGCGGAGGTGGAGGCGGAGGAGAATGGTTGTGGTTATGATTATGATGGTGGTCCTATGGTGAGGCCGAAGCAACGGCGTCGTGCACGAGCGAAGAAGAATCAAGAGGAGATTGAGAATCAAAGGATGACTCACATTGCTGTTGAAAGGAATCGTAGGAAGCAAATGAATGAGTACTTGAATGTGCTTAGATCTTTGATGCCTGACTCTTATGTTCAAAGGGTATGTACCTTTCTACCTCTCTTTTTTATTTTGTCTTTCTTTCTTAATTATTTTATTTACATTATTATTATGTACATTAGGCGTACGACCTTACTTGACCTTCCATGGTAATCGACTAACCGTACCCCTGTATTCTCGAGTTCTAAAAAAAAGTACACCAGGCCGGCCTCTTAACTAACGAGGGTTGATGTTGATGGAGGGTCAAATATATGTAGCATTTCGGTGTACAAAAAGTTACCACATCTTGCCTTCTGTTCGTATTTATTTGTCACGTTGCTAATAAAAAGAAATTGATGTGGAGTACAATAATGTTGTGCATAATTCTTTGAGAGGTGGATGTGAATTGAATGTGATCAAGGTAAGATACATAACACTACAAGAATCCGTGTTTTTACCGACCGCAATTCATGAATTTCTCTCCTCCTCCTAGTTTGTACTAACATAAAATCCAATTCTCTCTGTCGCGTTCTTTATTATTGACTAGCGTAAATTTAAGTAGGAACTAGGAAGAGTCATATTCATACATACGGAGTACAACTAGACAAGTATTTCTTACAGTATGTATCTAGTCGTAGTTACCTCCAGTTGCCGACCTATATTTACTGTGATGGGAACAGCCGCATTCCCATTTGTACAAAAATTAACTAAAGAGTATTTCATAAAGTTCAAATTTTAAACAAAAAAGACTTCTTTTGCTTTTGAGTTTTGATCTTCGGTCCCTAAAGTAAAGATACAACAATTACCCCTATTGTAAGTTTGTAACAATAGAATTTACCAAGTACATAGTTGATAGTTGTTTATTTGTCTTTAATTTTCACTCCCGTTACGGGTATAAAATTTCTAGACCAATCACTACGATATATAAGACACACGTTACTTGTTCGTATATAATATAATTCATGATATAATTGTTGTATGATACTTCAAATCTGTAATTGTTTTTCATTCACTCTCATTACAGGTATAAATTTTCTAGATCAACCACTGCGGTAAATAAGACATACGTTACTTGTTCGTATGTATAGTTAATAATATAAATCTTGTATGATAGTTTTACTACTTGATGATTTCACTAGTAGGACGCAAAGGGTAAACGTAGTATAGAGTAACATTTTAAATATACTACGTAGTAGTCCGTACTTGTGAGTAGAGCGTAACACTTGGTAACGTAGAGTGCGAAAATGAACTTTCGGACTTGTAATTGACAATGGATCGGATTTCTGTTCCTTTTTGAATGGATTGATAGATTAGCACAAATTTAAATTTGAAAAAAAAGGCAAGCTAGCATTGTGCGTGTAAGGCAGGCCAGTAAAAAAAGTAAAAGCTAAGAATTGCTTTATCTTTTCTTTTTGCATATACAAATTAAAGGGAGACCAAGCTTCAATAGTTGGAGCAGCAATAAACTTTGTGAAGGAGCTTGAACATAACCTACAAAGCCTTAGTGCTAAGAAGCAAATGAAAGAGAACGGTACCGATACCGATTCATCATCATCAAGCTCATCATCAATTATGCCCTTTGGTGAATTCTTCACCTTCCCACAATTCTCGTCTAGCAACAAAGGAACAAGTCAGGAGCCGCATCATGATCATGCTAGTGTTGAAGGTGGTGCCGATGTACAAGTCACAATGGTAGAGTGTCACGCACACCTTAAGATACGATTAAGGCGTCCACCTAAACAATTATCTAAGCTTATTTCTGGCTTCAATTCTTTAAGGCTCTCCGTACTACATCTCAATGTTAATACTGCTCATGATGGGGTTGTCCTTTACACTTTTAGTCTCAAGGTTTGTGTTCCATCCCTAACACTTTCTTAATCTTTATTTATTATATATTCCGGATCCTTTGCTTTTTCTATCTCATTTTCTCTTCATTTTCTTATTTAGATGGAAATATCTTACATGCATTATGGATGTATATATTCTTTTTTTTATTATTATTATTATTGTTATGTAAGATCTAGTATTATATTTTGAGTACTACTCCCTCTGTCGTGTAATACTCAACCTGTTTTGACTTTTTGCACTATTCACATAATTCACTTTGACCCTATTTTATTTATAGTATATGAAAACTAATGTTAGTATATAATATATTGTTAGCTTCATCTTAATATATACTTTCAAAATATTAATACTTTTTTAAGTTTTTATAATATGTAGTTAAAGAAATTGGTGGTCAAAGTAGTGCATTGGCAAGCGTGTCCGGTCAAAACATGTCGAGTATTAAGGGACATAAGGAGTACTTTTGTGGTTCTACGTGTCAGATTCTCAACATTTCAGCATCAATAATTGGTACTCGTACATAGATATATGTTTGGTCAAATATATTAAAAATTTGTACTACATATTAGATGATTAAATGATACCTGAAGATGAAGTCTTTGGTCCATTAAAGAATGTAATCAAGTCTAAGTAACAAATTTTAAATGCAAAAAAAAAGAATTTCATAAGAATATTTATTTTCCAATATTAGAAAGAATATAAGTACTACGTCTGTGGAAATAAAAATGTGAATCTCATATAAATATGGTATGTTGTTATTGCAGGTAGAAGCAGAGAGCAAGCTAAATTCAGTGGATGACATTGCAAGGGAAGTGTACCTGTTGCTAGGTAGGATTCAAGAAGAGGCTAGCTAATTTTATTTTTATTTTTATTTTTAACTTTTGATTAATTAGTATTTATGTGTCCTTTTTATTATTAAATAGAAGTCACTACCCTTATTAGCAGCTGGTTGTCCAATGATTCTCCCACAAATCTAAACATTTGAATCTTTTCTTCATCTTGTGATTAATCTTGTAGTATAATGTTTTTGTACTGCCAAATTACAATTAATGGCTAATTTTGTGATCACATTTTATCATTTATAAGCAAGAACTATGTTTATCATATTATCATGTCTTTCATTAATGAACTATCACCAAAATGCCAATTCATGTTTTAATTTTTGCTAGCATAAATGTGCTACGTGTCTCAACACAATCCGACCTGATATAAAATTGGTCGAAATAAAGTCTGAACGTGTAACTATTGCCTTGTATTATACGTTTTTTTGTTGCGAATGAGTTACGGGAGTAATACAAATTATACCATTAGTAATACACAGAGTATTACATAAGCCCTTATTCTTAACCATTACGTCAAGATCTCATCGATAATGTACGTAGTTGAACAAATTTCAAAGAGAATTGTTCTAAGTTATGGAAGGCAAAAAAATTAGACATTCCTAAATGAGCACTAATGGCAACAAAGGTAAATCTTGTTTCCAATTGTTTTTTCAATTTAAAAACAAAAGAAAGATTGTATTGGTTCATATTCTAGGGGGCCCCATAATGTATCACTCAGTCTGTGTGTCCGTCAAATGTTACATTAGGGATGCCCTACAAATTTAAATGTTGGTCAGAAAAATTGATGTTTGAATCCTGGCTAAAGAAAGTTGTGGTTGTTGATGAGTGGAAGAAACTGATCGAGTAGCTTAATTTGTTGGTAATGGTACGAGTAGTTTGTTATAGCAATTGACGTATCCCTTTGTGTCTACAATAACATTATTGGAGTAACTGGAGATGTATTACTATAAATGTTACACAGTTTGGGTGTGGTTGAGTCACGACATGTTGTGGCCGTCTTGTCGAGTTTGGTTGTAATGGGTCAATTTGTTTGTCTGAGTTGACCCAAGTCATTAGCTGCATGTTGAGTCATTTTAGATCAATCGACCCATAACCAGACTTATCGGTTCGTGTCTTATCAGGTTCAAATTTGTATAGGTTATGGGCCATAACTTATGGCAGATTTTTTTTTTGTGTTTAAGTCATAAGTCATCTTTCATTTCGAGGTCAATTGAATTTCGGTTGATTTTCAGGTCATATTTGAATTGATTAATGAATTATGGCAAATTATTCTAGGGTTGAGTCTATTATGGGTCAGGTGTATTGGGTACAACTACAAGTGTAAGCATTGAGTATCCTACTTAAAAAAAATGAAGCAAAGAGATTTTAGTTATAACTTAAACGTGCTACTCTTTTTGTTGTAATTGATTTTAGCCTTTAGATGTACTACGTAACATCACTTCGGGCTTTGTTAGTGCTCTTCATAATCACATTTGAAAAAGAAAAAAAATTCAATTAGCATCCCTACACTAGCAAGAAAATTGAATACAAGTACGTGGAACGAAATGCGGAGTACTTGTATCTTGTAAGGCACAACCCCTTACAGGGTGGGTAAAGTAACTAAAAACATAAATGTTCAATTACAATTCAAACGATAGCCTAATACTCCCTTCGTATTTTCTTTAGCAAAAGGCCTAATACTCCCTTCGTATTTTTTTTAGCAAAAGGTCTTGCAGATATAAGGTGTACAACTATTTATTGTAAATCAAGATAGCTTTTAATATGTTTGTTTAACTTTTATATTATGAAAAAAATATTGATGGATAGTCTAAAAGGTTGAATACTTACACCTTTATACATTATTAGTGAATATGAACGAATACTTTTTATTAATGTAAAAAATATTATACTAAAAAGTTAGATAAGTTTTACAATATATCGGGGTAACTTTTATGCATTTTGAGTTAACTTTTATTCTGATTTACATATTTATTGTACATCACTTTTAAATAAAAATTTGTCTTTTTCAAGGTTTGCAATTACCACTTTCAAACGTATTTTATTGGGAGTTACAAGTCTATTTTTAGTATTTTTCCTACCCCACTACTCCACAATTGTTTGATACTGAAAGAATATAATTCCGTGGAGATTTCATTCCATGAATTCTCAATATATACAATGTATTAGGAGACTAATTAGGCGTCAATCAAGCTAATCACAATATACGCTTTGCCTAGTTATGCTAACAAAATCTACGCTTAACTTATTTACAACAACTGAATATATATGATATATATTAGCCTATATATTCTAACACTCCCCCGCAGTCGAAACGGGAGGCTTACGAACGCTGAGACTGTCACGAAAATCTTCAAACAAGACCTGTGGAAGACCTTTAGTAAAGATATCGGCAATCTGATAACGGGAAGGAACATATAACACACGGACCTGACCGCGCGCCACCTTTTCACGAACAAAATGTATGTCTATTTTAATATGCTTGGTGCGCTGATGTTGAACTGGATTTCCCGAAAAATATATGGCACTTACAATGTCATAGTAAACCAAGGTAGCCTTACGAATAGGACAACGTAGTTCCAACAGTAGGTTGCGAATCCAACAAGATTCGGAGACAAAGTTAGCAACACCCCGGCCGGTACTCTGCCTCAGCACTAGATCGAGATAGGGTTGGTTGTCACTTAGACGACCACGAAATCAAGTTATCTCCTAAGAAAATATAATATCCCGACGTTGAATGTCGTGTGTCAGGGCATCCCCCTAGTCAGCATCAGTATAAGAGATCAGATCAGTAACTGAAGATGGGTAAAGATGCAAGCCATAATCAATAGTACCTTGAATATACCGTACAATGCACTTAAGAGCATGCATATGATCCTCCCTCGGTGCATGCATATGTAAACAAACCTGTTGCACAACATAAGAGGTATTTGGTATGGTGAAAGTAAGGTACTGAAGAGCCCCAGCCAGACTACAGTAAAGAGTGGGATCCTCATAAAGGGGACCAGAAGTATCGCTCACTTTCGATTTGGTGTCAACCGGGGTGAATGAGGGCTTACAAGAGGACATACCAGCACGATCAATAATCTCCTCCGCATACTTACGTTGAGAAAGGAATAACCCGCCTTTGTGGCGATTCACAGCAATGCCCATAAAATAATTTAGAGGACCCAAATCCTTCATAGCAAATTCTGAGCCAAGGAGATCCATAATAGACCTACGAAGAGCATCTGTGGAACCTGTGAGAATAATATCATCAATATACAATAAAATGTAAGCCATGTCAGACCCCTTTTGGTAGGTAAACAATGAATTATCACACCTGTTGTTTACAAAACCAATAGAAGCAACAAAATCGGCAAAGCGCTTGTACCAAGCCCGCGGGGCATGCTTAAGCCCATATAAAGACTTACGCAACAATCAGACATAATCTGGATGAGATGGATCACGAAAACCCATATGCTGATACATATAAACTGTTTATTTGAGCTCCCCGTGAAGGAAGGCATTTTTGACATCCAACTGATGAATGGGCCACTTCTTGAACAAAGAGAGACTAAGAACAGTTCGGATCGTAGCTGGTTTGACTACTGGACTAAATGTTTCTCCACAACCAATGCCAACCTGTTGAGTTTTTCCATCACCTACAAGACGGGCTTTATGCCTCTCAAAATCATCATTAGATTTTTCTTTATGAGTAAAAATCCACATGCAACGAATAACATTAGGTGGACGGGGTACCAAATCCCACGTCTTATTCTTAATAAGAGCATCAAATTCGTCATTCATAGCCATTTCCCAATTCGGGTCACGAAGGGCAGCCAATGGATTACGAGGAATAGGGGATTTCGTAACCGTGGTGCTCAAGTTAAACAGTCGTTTTGGTTTGACAATACCCCTTTGACTTCTAGTGGCCATGCGTGGGTATGGCAAAGGAGTGGGCTGCATGGATGAATTTGTGGAAATTGGGCTAAGAGTAGGCTGGACTGTAGGTGGGCTTGTGTCACGCTACAGGGCCGCAGGTGATGAGTGAGGCATAAGAGGAGAAGGCAGCAAGGATGCTGCTAGAATAGGCGTGGCAAAGGGGTCCATGGGATCCCATAGTGGGCCGGTTCAAAGGAGAGGGAGAATGGGACACAAGACTGGGTTGGGACACGGTACTGGATTGGTCCACAGGTGGTGATGCCAAATGTTGGACCACATAAGGGGATAATCCATCATCTAGGAATTCATATGAGTGTGACATGGGAGTATGCATTTTGAAAATGGGAACTCGGTTTCTTCAACAATCACATGACGGCATACAATTATTTTTCGTGAAGATAAACCGTAACATTTGTAGCCACGGTGGTTCGGCGGGTACCCCAAAAACACACAAGGAGTAGAACGAACTTGCAACTTGTGAATAGAAGTAGATGGATAAATGAGAAAACACAAGCACCCAAAAACCCAAATATGTGAGTAAGATGGTTCCCATTGGTAAAGAACTTGGAGAGGAGAAGCATTGTTTAACATTTACTTGGTAAAATGTTAAGAAGGAATGTGGCCATTTGCAATGCGTGATGCCAGAACGAAGGAGGAAGTGAGGCATGAGCAAGAAGAGTCCTAATGATATTATTGATGGAACGAATTTTTCACTCTACTTTCCCATTTTGTGAAGAAGTATGTGGACACGAAAGACGAAAGACATCCCATTAGACTCACATAGTTTGCCGAGCTGACCATTATCATATTCTTTCCCATTATCACACTGAATATTTTTTATATTTCGTTAAAATTGGGTTTGAACATGGGCTTTTAAGGCTAAGAATTTTGCATACACGTCAGATTTTCTAGCCAATGGAAAAGTCCACAAATATTTAGTAAAATCATCCAAGAAAAGAACATAATATCTATGCCCCATGGAGCTTAAAACAGGAGAAGTCCACAAATCACTATGGACAATGTCAAATGGTAACAAAGTTTCAGAATTTGAAGAAGCAAAAGGAAACTTAATGTGTTTACCAAGAACGCATGAACAACAAAAACTAGATAAACTAGATTTGTTACATTCAATGCTATTATTTTGCCTAAGAACATTTAAAATAGAAGCTCCCAAATGTCCCAAGCGATCATGCCAAAGAGAAGGAGACAAGGCAGCAAAGTGGAATGGTTGGATGAATTTGTGGTGGATCGATGAGATTGGATACAGATCACCCCGGCTATCACATCTCATGAGAGTCATCCCCGTCTGTAAATCCTTCATAGAAAACCCATAAGGATCAAATTCGACAGTAACAGAATTATCAGTAGTAAATTTACGAACCGATATTAAATTCTTAATGAGTTTAGGAGCATGAAGGACATTTTTTAATGACAAAGGCGGATTTAGAGGGGGTAAACTAGTATGACCACAACCACGAATAGGAATTGAATGACCATTACCAAAAACAATACCAGTATTATGATTGCTCAAATTAAAATAATACGAGAGCGTACCGTTTGCGGAGGTCATGTGGGAAGTGGCACCCGTGTCCATGTACCAATTCGGGTCAGGTGGGTTCATAGTCATTGTGTGCATTGCCGACTCAATATCCGTTAGAGCATACGGACCATATGGACTTGGAGGAGCCTGGACAGCAGCTGCATACCCCTGTGGACATGAGCCCAGTATGCCTGTCTGGTTGGGGTTCCTTGTTGGGCCTGCAGGGGGTCTGGCCCATTGAGTGGTGGGATATGGGAAAGGAGGGGAAGCCCAATGTGGCACCCACCCCCACTGCCAACCAGTGGGTTGTCCTTGCCATTGCTGAGCCGACTGTTGTTGTTGTTGGTCGCCGGAACCACGACCACCGCCACGGCGTTTCCACCCCAGCCACCAGAGCCAGAGCCACCGCCGTTTTTCTTCCCACCAGAGTCGTTGTTTCGGCGGTTATGCTTACCCCGGTTATTGTGGAGGTTGCTGGAATTGTCATTCGAAGGTGGGTCTTCGAAATCACGGTGGCCAGCCACCATCGCTGACGGAGCATCATCATCGAACTCTGCTAATGCCTTTTCTTCAAGACGAAGACTCGAGCAAGCCTCGGTGAAGGGTGGAAGAGGCTTACTCTGCCGTATATTCGTGCCCAAATTCTTGTATGCTTCGGTTAGTCTAGCGACCAACTGAAGAACTAAACAATTTTCAGTGACCAGAGCCCCCACGCTCCTGAGTTGGTCGGACAAAGTTTTGAGCTTCTGACAATACGCCGATGCGTTCGGGAAATCACGCATCTTGACATGAGAGAAATCATGTTCAAGGGCAACAGCACGAGAGTTTTTGTTGTCTTGAAAGAGATTACGAAGGTGATCCCATGCCTCCTTTGCTGAGATATATTCTTCGTAATCGTATGCAACAAATCAGTAGTGATGGTAGCATATATCCATTGAAGCACCGTTGCATCCAAGGTGGACCAGACTTCTTTTTCGTCGTCGGTGGTAGGAACGAATTCCTTACCGGTGGGCAGAATGTGTGACAGGACTCGATGCGAGCGAGCATGGAGTTTGAATAATTCGGCCCAAGACAAATAATGATCGGTTTCCATCTCAAGGATAATAGGAATGTGGTTCTTAATATTGGAGACAGCAAATGCAAGGTGGAATTTTTAGTCTGCCATGGAGGAAAGAACCAGGCAAGAGGACGGAAGGAAGGAGATGAAGGAAATAATGCCCTTGGTCCAAGTATGCATTCTATCCTAAGTCTAATAAATGCGGTTCAGTATTAATTAACAAGTTAATAATTCAATGAGATCAAGTGAGCTGAATGCCTAGCTAGAGGCCGCTTCAGTTCAAGTGGAATTAATGATATTAATCCACAACTTACTCTTGACTGAACCCGTAGGGTCACACAAATAGTACGTAAACGGATCAAGTATTTAATGGCATTAAATACTCCAACTATGGATATTCGGAATCGACGGATCTTGGTTTCAGTGGGAGCTGAGATCGTCACAGGCAAGAAATGAATACTCCGGAAACGATGATATTGCCGGAAACGGAAATATGGATCGTATCGGAAATATAAATATTATCCAAGTCGTAGATGTTGCCGGAAACGGAAACATGGTACGTATCGGGAAATATTATCGGAAATGGAAATATTGCCGGAATCGGAAATATTGCCGGAAACGGAAATATTGTCAGAATCGGAAATATTATCGGAATCGGAAAATAATTCCGGAAACGGAAATATTAAATATTTGTTCGAAACGGAAATTAATTCCGGAATCGAAAATATTAAATATTGTTCGTATCGGAAATATATTCCGGAATCGGGAATTTAATCGGAAGCGTATCGTACGAATAAGCATCGGACGAGGCCTGCCGGACGAGGGGCCAGCACGAAGCCAGGCCATCGCCCAGCAAGCCAAGCGCGCCACACGAACAGCCAAGGCCACGCTAGGCCCAGCAGGCCGTGGCAGCGCGCGCAGCGCGCGCAGCTGCGAGCAGTGGGCTGCGAGCATTGCTGCAGCTCGCGTGGGCTTGTAGCTCGCGTGGGCCGTGCGGCCGTGTGGGCTGTGCGCGGGCATGGGCTGCGAGCATTGCTGCAGCCCGCGTGGGCTTGTAGCTCGCGTGGGCCGTGCGGCCGTGTGGGCTGTGCGCGGGCATGGCCTGCACGCTTGCGGGTCATGCTCGCGTAAGTGTTTGTGTTCGCGTACGAAACCTAAAACGTGCAGAGTTCGGTTAATGATTAAATTCCTAATTCTATTTGATAAATTAATTAAATAAGAGTTTTATTATAATTCTAATTTAATTAATTCGTATCCTAATAGGATTCCAATTCTCTTTCCATACCCCTATAAATATGTGGCCTGGGTTCACAATTTATAACGAGTTTTCAAGTATTCAAAGTGGGTTTTTGAGAGAAAAATTCAGTCACACATCTTGCTCAAAAGTGCCGAAAATTTATAGTACCTTAGGGGCGATTCTAGTTGGTCAATCTTAAGGCGGATCCGAACGTGCTGTGGACTATCTACAGAGGGACGACACTTGGAGTCCTAAAGACTTGTTCTTGTTCGGTTCGGGCGCAGCTAGGGAAGGCACGCAACAAAGAGTATGCATCTAAATTATGCTATATGATTATGTGTAAATAATATGTATTCCTCGCTTAATGGTTGTTTCCGCATGATTTATGAATTGTCATATGTATCATAACCTAACAGTGGTATCACGAGCCTCTTATTATTTTCATAATCTAAATTGCATGAACATGGTTAAATATTACAAATTTGCAAGAATTAAAAGGGGTGATTAATTTTCGTAATTGTTAATTAATTGCAAATTGCGTTTATTTAATTATACGTACGCAGTTTTTCGGCAGTTTCTTCGTTACTCATCCAAATCGAGTGATTTTTGTGTCAATTCCGCATGTAAAAGGCATTCTAAAATTTTGACAAAAACAATTTTTTTTGGCCGAACCCAGAATTCTCAAATTCGAAGCCTAACTATGACTTTTCGGAGGTTTTAGTTTTTCGAATGCAAAATTTCGTAAATTTAAGATGTTAAATTAAATATTTGCGATTCTTGTTGATAAATCTTGAATTTTTGATTGACCTACTGTATATGTTTAACAAGTTTGAATGCCTAGCCTTGTTAATTATGCAATCTAATTTGTAATTATGATTAATTAGTTGAAAATTAGAATAATTTAGAATTAATTTGATTTTCATAATTAATTATAATTTAATTAGAAACCTATGATTAAAAACCACCATAAAAATTGTAAATTTATGATAAATTTTAAATTTTTATGACCTAGGCTTGAATCCATGACAATCGTAAATCAATTGAATAATAAATTTTCGATTTTTCGCCCTAAAATTATGAAATTAATATTAATTTATTAATTTGTCATTAATTTTAAATATAAATTTTAAATTTTTATGCGATTGGTTCATATAACTTGCACGCACAAAGCAATGGACGCTTCGTGTAACCCTTAAGGGGTGTTGTATAGTGCGGGCATGCGACGACGAGCAAGGGAGCTCGTCGCCCGTGCGGCACGAATGCAATGAGCAAGGGCATGGTGCACGAGCACAAGGCAGCAGCCCTGCCTTGTGTCGTGGGCCACGAGCTATGGACGAATGGGCATGGGCGAAGGCAAGGCACGGCAGTCGCGTGTGGGCAGCAAGCGAGCTGCGCCACAACGCGCACTGCCTCGCGCAAGCGCGCGCAGCCTCGCGCGCAGCGACCGCAAGCTCGCGTGCCACGAGCGCTGCGCCCAGCGTCGATCGCGCGCAGCGAGCAATTGCTCGCGCACAGCGAGCGATGGCTCGCGTGCATCGAGCGCTGGAGCGCGCGCAGCAAGCGCTGGCGAGCGCGCACAGCGAGCGATGGCTCGCGTGCATCGAGCGCTGGCGCGCGCGCAGCGAGCACCACTTGTGCGATGGCTTACGATGGGAAGATGCAGCAGCTATGCGACGAGCGCATGGGCTGCGCGCACATGGCCAGCGATGGCTGTGTGCGTGTGGCCCATGGGCGTGCGATGCGTAGGGTGTTTGCGTTGCGATTAGATCGTTTTGAATGTTTAATTTGAAATTTTCAGTTTACGTAATTTTAATTAATTTTAAAATTAATAATTTAAATTATTTTCTTGGATTTTAATTTTGAATATTGTAATTATAATAAATTTTATTTATTCTAATTATTTTACTAAAATTAAAATCATGAATTAATTTAAATACGACTGAAATCAAATTAAAATTTTTGGATTCAATTATAAATTTATATGGGCTTTAAATTTTAATTAAATTTGTATGTTTCCGGTTAGACTTGAAATACATTTTTATGTTTAAAATTAGTAAAGCATATGAATTTATTGGTTTAAGTGGGAGCGCCTTTTAGTCATAAACTCTTGATTAGGTCTACGAATCCTTAAGGTTAAAACAACTTGATTAGAATTAATAAGGACTGAATAATTGGTAGATTATTGGTTCCCTTAATTAATTGCTGCAAATGTTTACGTGATGCATAATGTGTTTTACTAACCAGCTAAGTGGGCCATTCATGATAATGAATGGGTGAATGGTATATATTGTATATGTACTGTTTTGCAGGTTATGAAGTGACTAGTATGGCCCAAATAGGATAGAAAATATGGTCTGCGTACCATTAATTTGAATGTAATTGGTCTAAAGTACCAAAGTTGTTTTTCAATTCAAATATGGTCTGCGTACCATCAAATAGTTGTAATTAGTTTTAATTATAGCTTATCCTATTTGAAGAAAATGGTGCCTCCCACGGAGATTTTCAAGACGGACTTTGAAGTCAAAGCTTCAAGATGAAGTCGGGCCATACTAGATCACAATTATCTTATGCATGCTTTAAGTTATTTATTGCTTTAAATATGTCTTAATTATGCATAAGATTGTGGCTTGATTATGTTGCATGATTAAGGATTTTAGTTCACTTAAAATCTAACCAACATAGTAAGAGACTTAAGTTCCAAACTTAAAAATTGAGTTAAAAGGTGCCATGCCAAAATATACACTTGCTTGGATATCCTTTACATCAATCTAGTAATAGTTTTCGCTCAGCGAGGTGTTACTTATTGGTCCTAAAGGGGCAAGGTACACAAATAATTGTGAGTACATGTTAGTTTTGGTGAAACTCAACGATATAAGTAAGGAGTCCTTTTATGTCGTGGCAAAATCGATAGGTTTTCCTAATAAGTTCTTAGACGTACCTATCAACCAAGAATAGTTTCTAGACTATTAGCAAAAGGCTTTTGCTTACCTAAGATGTTTTATGATTAAGTCGACAAACTGTGCTTAGTTCTTCAATGATTTTAGGATCTTGGAATCATTTTATTCACACCTGGCGGAACACATAACTTGAATAAAATGCTTAATAAACATTGAATTATGCATGTATGCTAGAGTTTAAGTTTATTAAGAGAAACTGTGAATGGTTATTTATTTGTTTATTCTTTTCAATTGTAGTTTTTAAAATGGCAAACAACAATTCATTCAACATTCGATCAATTCTCGAAAAGGAGAAGTTGAACGGGAAAAACTTCCTTGACTGGCAAAGGAACTTGCAAATAGTTCTTATGCAGGAAGAAAAGGAGTATGTCCTAGAAGAGGCGATGCCCGAAGCCGCAGGCGACGGGGTCACTCAGGCAGCCCTCAATCGTTGGATTGATGCCAACAAGGATGTGAAATGTCTAATGCTCGCCACCATGAGTGCGGATCTGCAGAAAACGTTCATCAACTCAGATGCTTTCACAATCATCAGTGAGTTGAAGAACTTGTTCCAAGATCTGGCTCGAGTCGAAAGATTCGAGACTCATAGGCAAATTCTTGAGACCAAGCTTAAGAAAGGCGAGCCCGTAAGTCCACATGTTCTTAAAATGATTGGACTCATTGAGAATATGAGTCGGCTGGATCAGCAATTTTCTCAGGAAATGGCTATAGACACCATCCTCCATTCTCTTCATAGCGGGTATGATCAGTTCAAACTGAACTACAGTATGAATAGTCTGGACAAAACGCTCACTGAGCTTCACGGTATGCTAAAGACCGCTGAAAAGACGCTCAAAAGTGATAAGCAGGATGTGCTTATGGTGCGTGGGGGCAAGTTCAAGAAATCTGGAAAGAAGAGGAATGCTAAGAAAGGTGGCAACAAGGCCAGCCCAACTAAGAAAAATGGCGCCAAATCTGTAAAGAGGAAGGTCAGTCAACCCACTTCTGAATCCGAATGCTTCTACTGCAAGAAGAAGGGGCATTGGAAGAGAGATTGCTTGAAGCTAAAGGAAGATCAGAAGAACGGAACAGTCGTTCCATCTTCAGGTATTTTCGTTATAGACTGTATACTTGCTAATTCAACTTCTTGGGTATTAGATACAGGTTGTGGCTCACACTTATGTTCCAATCCACAGGGACTAAGAAGAAGTAGAAAGTTAAGCAAGGGTGAAGTTGACCTACGAGTGGGAAATGGAGCACGGATTGCTGCATTAGCTGTAGGAACTTACTTTTTGTCGTTGCCCTCCGGGCTAGTTTTGGAACTGGAAGAATGTTTCCATGTTCCAAGTCTTACTAAAAACATCATTTCAGTTTCTTGCCTAGATGCTAAGGGATTTTCCTTTTTAATAAAAGACAATAGTTGTTCGTTTTATTTTAAAGAGATGTTTTATGGATATGCTAGATTAGTCAATGGACTTTATTTATTAGATCACGACAAACAAGTATATAACATAAATACCAAAAAGGCCAAAAAGAATGATTCAGATCTCACCTATCTGTGGCATTGTCGATTAGGCCATATAAACTTGAAACGCTTAGAAAGACTTCAAAAGGAAGGAATTCTAGAACCATTTGACTTAGAGGATTATGGTAAATGCGAATCATGTTTACTTGGCAAAATGACAAAGCAACCTTTCTCTAAAGTTGGAGAAAGAGCAAATGAACTATTGGGTTTAATCCATACAGATGTATGTGGACCAATGAGTACAAATGCTAGAGGTGGTTTCAGCTACTTTATCACTTTCACTGATGACTTCAGTAGATATGGTTATGTCTACCTAATGAAGCATAAGTCTGAATCCTTTGACAAATTCAAGGAATTTCAGAGTGAAGTAGAGAATCAATTAGGCAAGAAGATTAAGGCACTGCGATCTGATAGAGGCGGTGAATATCTGAGCTATGAATTTGATGACGATCTGAAAGAATGTGGAATTCTATCAGAATTGACTCCTCCTGGAACACCACAATGGAACGGTGTGTCGGAACGGAGGAACAGAACCTTGCTAGACATGGTCAGGTCAATGATGGGTCAGGCCGAACTTCCATTAGAATTTTGGGGACATGCACTAAATACAGCTGCACTCACTATAAATAGAGCTCCGTCTAAAGCTGTCGAAAAGACTCCATACGAATTATGGTTTGGAAAGCCTCCAAATGTGTCTTTTCTTAAGATTTGGGGATGTGAAGTATACGTCAAACGATTAATTTCAGACAAACTTCATCCAAAATCTGACAAATGTATCCTTGTGGGCTATCCAAAGGAAACAAAGGGGTATTACTTCTACAATACATCTGAGAACAAGGTGTTTGTTGCTCGAGATGGTGTCTTTTTGGAGAAAGATCACATTTCCAAAATGACAAGTGGGAGAAAAGTAGACCTCGAAGAAATTCGAGTCGAACAACAAACTCTAGAGAATGCTCAAGATGACATTCAGGATGAAACTCAGAGATCTTTAGAAGAATCTGCTGAGAATCATGGTCAATCTAGAAATGTTACCCCGCGTAGATCGCAAAGATATAGATCTCAACCGGAAAGGTACTTAGGTATTTTGACGAACGAGAGCTATGACGTTCTATTACTTGAAAGTGATGAACCTGCGACTTACAAACAAGTTATGACGAGCCCTAGCTCCAAGCAATGGCAAGAAGCCATGCAATCTGAATTAGACTCCATGTCTGAAAACCAAGTATGGGATTTGGTCGATTTACCAGATGGCTACCAAGCCATTGGAAGCAAATGGGTTTTCAAACTGAAAAAGGACAAGGATGGGAAACTTGAAGTTTTCAAAGCTAGATTGGTTGCAAAAGGTTACAGGCAAGTCCACGGTGTGGATTACGATGAAACCTTTTCACCAGTTGCAATGCTAAAGTCTATTCGGATAATGTTAGCAATCGCTGCATATTACGATTACGAAATATGGCAGATGGATGTCAAAACTGCTTTCTTAAACGGCGTTTTAACAGAAACTGTGTTTATGACACAGCCTGAAGGTTTTGAGGATCCAAAGAATGCTAAAAAGGTATGCAAGCTAAAGAAGTCAATCTACGGATTGAAGCAGGCATCCAGGAGTTGGAATATACGTTTTGATGAAGCAGTCAGTGACTTTGGTTTCATCAAGAACGCGGACGAATCTTGTGTATACAAGAAGGTCAGTGGGAGCAAAATTTCTTTCCTAGTATTATATGTCGACGACATATTACTTATCGGAAATGACATTCCTACGTTGAACTCTGTCAAGATTTGGCTTGGGAAATGTTTTTCGATGAAAGATCTAGGAGAAGCACAGTACATATTGGGCATCAAGATTTACAGAGATAGATCTAAAAAGATGATTGGACTTAGTCAAAGCACTTATATCAATAAGGTGCTTGATAGGTTCAAGATGGCGGACTCCAAGCGAGGCTACCTACCCATGTCTCATGGAATGACTCTAAGCAAGACTCAGTGCCCAAAAACACTTGATGAGCGTAGACGAATGAATGGGATTCCATATGCATCATTGATTGGTTCAATAATGTATGCTATGATATGTACACGCCCGGATGTTGCGTACGCACTCAGTGCTACGAGCAGATACCAGTCAGACCCAGGAGAGGCGCATTGGACTGCTGCCAAGAACATTCTGAAGTACCTGAAAAGGCACAAAGATGACTTCCTCGTCTATGGTGGAGATGATGAATTAATTGTTAAAGGCTATACGGACGCAAGTTTCCAAACCGACAAAGATGATTTCAGATCACAGTCTGGGTTTGTCTTCTGCCTCAACGGAGGAGCAGTAAGCTGGAAAAGTGCTAAGCAAAGCACCATTGCGGATTCTACAACTGAAGCGGAGTACATTGCTGCACATGAAGCAGCAAAGGAAGCTATATGGCTAAGGAAGTCATAGGTGAACTCGGTGTAGTCCCCTCCATTAAAGGACCAATAGCCCTGTATTGTGATAATAACGGAGCTATTGCACAGGCAAAGGAGCCTAGACACCACCAGAGAGTCAAGCATGTACTTCGTAGATTTCACCTTCTACGAGAGTTCGTTGAAAGAAAAGAAGTCGAGATAAGCAAAATTGTCACTGATGACAACATATCAGATCCATTAACTAAACCTCTGCCGCAGGCGAAGCACAACTTGCACACTGCAGCTATGGGAATCAAGCATATTGGAGAATGGCTTTGATGTCTCTGTTTAATGTTTTAAAGTTTTAGAGTTTAAATCTTTGTAAAACATTATTGGTTAATCATTCACAATAAATGAAGAGAATTCATTTTTCCATTTAATTTGTGGTTTATTAAATGATGAGTCCCTTCAATTTGACGATATATTCAAGATAGACTGTCAGGACCAGTCCTGTGACTAAGAAATGTCTATCAAGTGAACTTGAATGTCAAAGGTTGAAAATGGTCCCTAGTCGGAGTTTTCTATGAAATTGGACGCATAGAAAACGTTAGACGATTAGAATGCAAGATGACTAGTAGTTCTGTTTCTTGAACTATGTGGACATGGCAATGTCATAATCATTTGCATAGATACTTACTTTGGGAAGACTAGTATCGGACAAGACCTATGAAACTTTACTGTAAGAGATGAAAATCTGTCATAAGTAAATTTCATTAAAATTATTAGACACTAAGTCGTCAATACCTGAGTGATTTGAGATTACTTGTTTGAGAACTGGTTGCTTTGACGTTGACCAACCGTCGCACCGTAAAAGGAGGCTATAAAGGCAACGCTCAGGTAATCACCTATCAAACGAAGTCTAATCTCAAGATCACAAGATTGGGATTGTCCTCCCATAAATCGGGATGAGATGCTTAAAAGTTGTACAAGGCCACTCGGAGAGCTAGAAGCTGTGAAATGCATGGCCGTGCTCGGATGAATCATAGGCTATGATTATCTGTTTATTTGATCAGTTGAACCCTGAAACCGAGGAACACCTCTGGACATAATAAGGATGACAACTCTTACCTTATGTTCAAGAGCAAGCATCGAGCGACAAAGGAATTAGGAAATGCACACTTGTCCCTAAGGACAAGTGGGAGACTGAAGGAAATAATGCCCTTGGTCCAAGTATGCATTCTATGCTAAGTCTAATAAATGCGGTTCAGTATTAATTAACAAGTTAATAATTCAGTGAGATCAAGTGAGCTGAATACCTAGCTAGAGGCCGCTTCAGTTCAAGTGGAATTAATGATATTAATCCACAACTTACTCTTGACTGAATCCGTAGGGTCACACAAATAGTACGTAAACGGATCAAGTATTTAATGGCATTAAATACTCCAACTATGGATATTCGGAATCGACGGATCTTGGTTTCAGTGGGAGCTGAGATCGTCACAGGCAAGAAATGAATACTCCGGAAACGATGATATTGCCGGAAACGGAAATATGGATCGTATCGGAAATATAAATATTATCCAAGTCATAGATGTTGCCGGAAACGGAAACATGGTACGTATCGGGAAATATTATCGGAAATGGAAATATTGCCGGAATCGGAAATATTGCCGGAAACGGAAATATTGTCAGAATCGGAAATATTATCGGAATCGGAAAATAATTCCGGAAACGGAAATATTAAATATTTGTTCGAAACGGAAATTAATTCCGGAATCGAAAATATTAAATATTGTTCGTATCGGAAATATATTCCGGAATCGGGAATTTAATGGGAAGCGTATCGTACGAATAAGCATCAGACGAGGCCTGCCGGACGAGGGGCCAGCACGAAGCCAGGCCATCGCCCAGCAAGCCAAGCGCGCCACACGAACAGCCAAGGCCACGCCAGGCCCAGCAGGCCGTGGCAGCGCGCACAGCGCGCGCAGCGCGCGCAGCTGCGAGCAGTGGGCTGCGAGCATTGCTGCAGCTCGCGTGGGCTTGTAGCTCGCGTGGGCCGTGCGGCCGTGTGGGCTGTGCGCGGGCATGGCCTGCACGCTTGCGGGTCATGCTCGCGTAAGTGTTTGTGTTCGCGTACGAAACCTAAAACGTGCAGAGTTCGGTTAATGATTAAATTCCTAATTCTATTTGATAAATTAATTAAATAAGAGTTTTATTATAATTCTAATTTAATTAATTCGTATCCTAATAGGATTCTAATTCTCTTTCCATACCCCTATAAATATGTGGCCTGGGTTCACAATTTATAACGAGTTTTCAAGTATTCAAAGTGAGTTTTTGAGAGAAAAATTCAGTCACACATCTTGCTCAAAAGTGCCGAAAATTTATAGTACCTTAGGGGCGATTCTAGTTGGTCAATCTTAAGGCGGATCCGAACGTGCTGTGGACTATCTACGGAGGGACGACACTTGGAGTCCTAAAGACTTGTTCTTGTTCGGTTCGGGCGCAGCTAGGGAAGGCACGCAACAAAGAGTATGCATCTAAATTATGCTATATGATTATGTGTAAATAATATGTATTCCTGGCTTAATGGTTGTTTCCGCATGATTTATGAATTGTCATATGTATCATAACCTAACAGGAGATGGACGAGGGTAACTAGGGAAGCGGAAGGGGAGAGGATAGAGAGAAAGAAACCATTGTATCTTATACCATGAAAGAATATAATTCCGTGGAGATTTCATTCCATGAATTCTCAATATATACAATGTATTAGGAACTAATTAGGTGTCAATCAAGCTAATCACAATATACGCTTTGACTAAGTTATGCTAACAAAATCTACGCTTAACTTATTTACAACAACTGAATATATATATATATATATATGATATATATTATCCTATATATTCTAACAGATACAGAGTATATTTCACTTTCCTACCTCACTCCCCAAGTCTATGTGTTAACTTTTCTATCCCCACTCACTATTTTCTTATTTCTTTATTATACTCTCCCCGTCTCTTTTATTCTCTACGTATTACGTTTTGGGTGTCCATATTAATCTTTATGTTTGAAATATTTCGTTTAATCTTATATATAACAAGTTCATTGGGGCACTAAATCTTTTACACTTTTCCACTATAACATTAAATCTCTCACATTTTTCTAATGTCATATTTTGGATAAAGGTGAAAGTATTATCTATAAACGTATTTGTATTTTTTTTTCAGAAAAAAAGGAATTTCTTATCCACGTTAATAATTGTTAAATCATGTGTATGATAACGAGGTAAAAAGTAAAAAAAGGACGAAAAATGTATCAATTGCCTCCTTTGCTCTAATATTATACGAAGTACAACATTTAACTAAACTTTTTAATATTTATGTCTGCCAACTTATACGGAGTAACTCTTAAAATAATACAGTACTCCCTCCGTCCCTTAATATTTGATCTTTTTTTACTTTTTGCACTATTCACATAATTCACTTTGACACTATTTTATTTCTAGTATATGAAAATAAATGTTAGTATATAATATATTGTTGGCTTCATTTTAATATATATTTTCAAAATATTAATATTTTTATAAGTTTTTATAATATGTAGTTAAAGAAATTGGTGGTCAAAGATGTGCATCGGCAAGCGTGTCCAATCAAAATAGGTCGAGTATTAAGGAACAGAGGAAATACTTCGTATGAAGTAATAATACCACATACGGAGTAATTTTTACGAAGTACTCCGTATAAAAGGTGATACGGAGTACAAGTATTTAATTATACTCCGTGGAAATTAAAGAACTCAAGAAGTACTCGTAATTTAAACGAAGATGTCATTCGATTTTATTATAGAAAAAACTTTAACAAAGTACATAGATGAGTCATCAAAATCTTACCAAAGTACTTATGCAGCTTTAATCGAAAGCTTAGATACCTTTTGTGGCATATACGTGACGTACTATAGTTATTATAGTTTACACATGTTGAAAATCAAGATAATCATGCATTTAAACAATACTTCGCTCTCAAATGATTGCTCCATTTTTAGTTTTAAACTATTTCACTCGATCTCTTATAATTATGTTCTACAAATAAGGAAAACTATAGTTACATGCGTGGAATGCTGTTAAGAAATTTTTTCCTATGTTCATGACTACTTGTAACAGTTTGACTTTTGCATTATTTATACATTAATTTTGACTAATTTTTTTATTAATATATAAAAATCAAGTTTAATGTGTTATACATGTGAGATTAGTTATAATGTATAATTTTTTAAATATTAATTTTTTAAGTTGTTGCAAATATTTAGGAACAAGGGGAGTAATTTTCACCCACGGAGAACTAAAGACAACATTAGTTAAAATGGTGTATTGAGAAGTATAAAATCGTATAAGAAGCAATTCCAACAATCTAACATAATTTTGAATGGAAAGTAAGATAGTAAAAGGAGAAAATGTATTTTTGAACAATTTGGTAGGTATAGATCCTAGATGAAGTGACCATAAAACCAAAAAATGAAATTTGATTTCAAATCATAACATCATTTATACTTTGTTGTTTGAATACAGTACAACTATTGTTTCCAATGAAATAGTACTTCGAGTAGTACTTATATTCCATGTCGCATCGATCATTAACTGAAAGTCATCACAACCTTTGCTACAATTCGGTTTTACTCCTAGTTGTCTTTGCCCTAACATATTGCTAATTACATTTCCCACCTTAATTATATTCATTACATTTATTATACTACGAAATACTTATTAATTAACAATATTGATGTCTTAACGTCGTGGTTAAGACTGAGTGTATATACATAATAGGCCACAGGTTTAAATCACCATTCCCCATTTGTAATTTGACTTAAACACTCCGTGGAGCATAAGATAACGACACTCTATATGGTTTACCACTTTAATTAACCGATGCTTATATTAGATCAACAATGATCATATAAAACATGTAGTCATACATTGCAAGTAACAAAATCTTTACTGTTTCGTAGCATGTACGTACTACCTATGTTTCATAATGATCTTTAACTATTTTAATTAAAAACGGATAGAGTAAACTAGTAATTGTATATGTAACCTACAAGCTAGATGATCATGTGTTGTACAAGAAGATTCTTGTGATACATAGTTTATGAAATTGAGATTGATATAATTTTAGAAGAACATGATGCAATTATTGGAAGAGGTAGGTCTAAATATGAATAGGCGAGGAAATCTATGTTCCCTTGGAAACTAGGAGTGAGGAGTGACTACCCTCTTTTAGAATTTAGATTAATCAACAACAAACTTACTTTTTTTATAAAATATTTTCTCTGTTTTTTTGTGCTTGTTTCTTAGTTCGAGTTTGAATGATTCTTTTACTTATTTTGACAATGACTTGGTTTTTTGTATAAAGTGATTAAATCATGACCGAATAATTAAGTTTTTTTTTAATAATATGATCTAATGGGGGGTTGATCTAGATTAATTGTGTTACATCCTAGGAAAAACAATAAAAAAACAAAATAAAAAAAAGTTGAAAGAATATGATAATAGAGACATTTTTTTGGGGACATGCTGTTTTTTTGTGACTATATTTTTTTTGTAATTAAGGTAAAAAGGTAGTTAAAAGTTTATTTTGTAGGGACATAATTTGAAGGAAGTGAAGTTTTTATGATCGAACAAGATTAAAGGAAGGTTTTGATTGAAATATTGAAAGTAACATCCATTATTAATTATTATAGAAGTGGGATGTAATTTGGGTTGTGAAAGATTAAGTTAATCCACATAATTAGAGAAACATTATCTTAGAATAATATACTTCAAAAGGAATGTCTTAGCAATTTAATTAATTAATGTCGACATGAAAAGTGAAGAAATGCATGAATTTGCTTGTATTTAGAGTCGACATGCTTGTTAAAGGCATTTTGCTTTTTGTAAAAGGGAACCGTTGTTCAAGACCACGGGGGCACCGGGCAGAAGAACATCTAACCTTAGAGCAAATTGTCGCTATGGAATGGAATGGAATGTATGGTCATATGGTGGTATTGTTGGAGTTAGATATTGTTTAGCGGAATTGCAAAAACTTTTTAACTCTATGACTCATGTTAAACTCTTTTAGAACTCATATACGTAGTATGAATTACAAATTAGTGAGATCGTTGTTGGTGATTTATATGTAAGATAAAACATATTTATGTGGAATATTGTTAAATTCGTCTTAATATATGTTTTCAAAATATTAACTTTTTATAATTTTTTCTTAAAGAGAATTAAAGATATTAATGATCAAAGTTGTGCATTGGCATGCGTGAAAACGACAAACGTTGCGAGTAAAAATGAACGGATAAAGTATAAGGGAATAGAGAAGGAAAGTGTGGCAATCATTTCTTTACAAAAGAAAATGATATTTTGCACCTATTTACAAAACAAATTAAAACAAAAGAAAAATGGAAATTTCATGCAAAGTGTTTTGAGCCCAAATCACTCTCGCTTTATTATTTATGGTGGCGCACACTAGGCTAGGAGAAGCTTATGATTTCTTGATTGTTGTGTATAGCCATCAATAATCAATGTGATTACGTATTAACAATTATAATATGACCCATTTGAATTAGAGTGTTTGCCTATATACATGTTTAACCATTAACATCTCTAATTATTGTATAAGTTATAAATTTTATATTTTCAAAATACACATTGAGATGAATCTAATAAAAATCACATAGTTATATTTATTTTCTTAAAGATATATTATAAAAATAAAATAGATTATGTGAATAGAGAAAATTTCTAGTAGGTCATCCAAAAGAGGACGGAGAAATTAGAAAATCGGAGAGCAATCCATATAACCTGATAATATTAAGATGGTAGGAAATCACTGGTCGTGGTCGAACTTTAACAAAGATTTCATGAGGTAGGCTACACCACTGTACACCAGCGGATTTTTGCCCCATATTCAGGGGTGGAATAATATTTTCACTTAATGCGTTGAAATGTCAAACAAAGTATTAAGTATCGGCAACAATGACAGTAATTAATAAAATAATGACAAAAATTTAATACATCATTGGCAATATTTATGTAAAGAATGACAATACTCATACAACACTTTGTATACATAATTTACCTATTCATTTAATATACAACACTTTTACCCATTCATTTAAGTGGTTCCTTTACTTTTTTTCATTTCATTTCATTTCCTTTTTTGGGTGATTGAGACAATATTTTAATACAACAATGACAATATATATACAACCATGACAATACTTATATTACCGTTTGTTGGGGTGTTAAAATGGGCCCACCATTTTAACCCAAAAGCCAATAAAACCCACTCAAGCCCAATATCACTCACAAGGCCTCAAAGACCCAACAAGGCACTATATATACCCCTCAAAGGGCAAGGTAAAAGGGGTCATTCTCAAAACCCTAGAGAAGCCACCTTACTCTCTCTCTCCCCTAAACACCTCATTTTATACATCAATTGTACTGACTTAAGCGTCGGAGGCTCCGCCTCGGGGACCCCCATTGGCCCGGAGTTCATCTTGCAGGCACCGTACGAGATCGGAACTCAGGATATCAAGGACGCTCCTACCATCGTTTCAACCCTGAAACACCGTTGACAATATACAACAAGTTAGCAACATTTTTATACATTTATTTAAAGGTGGCCATCTTTTCCAATTTCTTTTCTTTTACTTTTTTTTTGGGGATATGGGAAGGAAATCCGTTATGGAGAGCGATGTAGCCTACCTCTGGATTACATACCATTTTCAATTAGATTTTCCCTTCACGGCCCGTTTGATTGCCGGCCATAAATGGTGTCAATGGGAATGAATTTGTATGCAAACTTGTAAGGAAAATCAATATCTATTCCGATGGTAATGCTAATTTGAAGGAAATAATGCCCTTGGTCCAAGTATGCATTTAATGTTAAGTCTAATAAATGCGGTTCAGTATTAATTAACAAGTTAATAATTCAGTGAGATCAAGTGAGCAAAATGCCTAGCTAGAGGCCGCTTCAGTTCAAGTGGAATTAATGATATTAATCCACAGCTTACTCTTGACTGAACTCGTAGGGTCACACAAATAGTACGTAAACGGATCAAGTATTTAATGGCATTAAATACTCCATCTATGGATATTCGGAATCGACGGATCTTGGTTTTAGTGGGAGCTAAGATCGTCAAAGGAAAACAATGAATACTCCGGAAACGATGATATTGCCGGAAACGGAAATATGGATCGTACCGGAAATATAAATATTATCCAAGTCGTAGATGTTGCCGGAACGGAAACATGGTACGTATCAAAAAATATTATCGGAAATGGAAATATTGCCGGAATCGGAAATATTGCTGGAAACGGAAATATTGTCAGAATCGGAAATATTATCGGAATCGGAAAATAATTCCGGAAACGAAAATATTAAATATTTGTTCGAAACGGAATTAATTCCGGAATCGGAAATGTTAAATATTGTTTGAATCGAAAATGAATTCCGGAATCGAGAATTTAATCGGAAGCGCGAGGCTTGCGCGGGCTGTGCGGTGCTCGTGCTCGTGTGCGGTTGTGTGCGATACTAATCCTAAAGCTATTAGAATTCGTTCTATGATTAAATCCTAATCCTAGTAGATAGAATTTATTTAATATAGTTCTAAAGGGATTCTAATTAAACTAATTGATATTCTAATAGGATTCTAAATCCTTTTCCATGACTCTATAAATATGTGCCTAGGTACACAAATTTACACACAAGTTTTCAAGTATTCAAAGCTAGGATTTTTAAGCAGAAAAATCAGCCAAAACACTTGCCCTATTAGCCGAATATAAGTAGTACCTTAAGGGCGATTCTAGTTGGTCAATCTTAAGGCGGATCCGGACGTGCTGTGGACTTTCTACGGAGGGACGACACTTGGAGTCCTAAAGACTTGTTCTTGTTCGGTTCGGGCGCAGCTAGGGAGGGCACGCTACAAAGTGTATGCATCCTAGACTAATTATATGATTATGTGCAATTAATATGATTCCTGTCATTCAGGTTTTTCCGCAAGATTTATGTTGTTCATATGTATCATAAACTAACAGTGGTATCAAAGCCTCTTATTATTTACATAATCTATAAATTGCTTAACATGGTTAAATTTTACAAATTTGAAAATAATTAAAAGGGGTGATTAATTTTCGTAATTGTTAATTAATTGCAAATTGCGTTTATTTAATTATATGTACGCAGTTTTTCGGCAGTTTATTCGTTACTCAACCAAATCGAGTGATTTTTGTGTCAATTCCGCATGTAAAAGGCATTCTAAAATTTTGACAAAATTATTATTTTTCGGCCGAACCCAGAATTCCCAAATTCGAAGCCTAACTATGACTTTTCGGAGGTTTTAGTTTTTCGAACGCAAAAGTTTGTAATTTTAAGATGTTAAATTGAATATTTGCAATTCTTGTTGTTAAATCTTGAATTTTTGATTGACCTACTGTATATGTTTAACAAATTTGAATGGCTAAGCTTGTTAATTATACAACCTAATTTGTAATTGTAATTAATTTGTTGAAATTCGAATAATTTAGAATTTGATTTGATTTTCATAATTAATTGACAATTTAATTGGGTATCTATGATTCAAAACCACCATAAAAATTGTTAATTTGTGATAAATTTTAATTTTTTATGACCTAGATTTGAATTCATGTTAATCGGAAATTAATTGATTAATAAATTTTTGATTTTTCGCCCTAAAATTATGAAATTAATATGATTTATTAATTTTTCATTGATTTTAAATTAAAAAGTTTTAATTTTTATAAAATTCGCTCATGAAATTTGCACGCACAAAGCAAAGGACGCTACGTGTTACCCTTAAGGGGTGTTGTATAGTGCGGGCACGCGACGACGAGCAAGGGAGCTCGTCGCCCGTGCGGTACGAATGCAGCGAGAAACCAAGCATGGTGTGCGCGCCAGGCAATGCTGCCTGGGCGTGTGTGCTGTGTGCATGGGTGATGGGCGATGGGGCGTGGCACAACAAGACGAGGCGCGCGCGCGGGAGAGCGAGAGTTGGGTCGCCCAACGAGCGTTGCTCCGCGCACCAGCAAGCGCTGCCTCGCCATCGATCGATTGCTCGCGCCCAGCGAGCGATGCATCCCTTCGGTAGCTGCTGCAAAGCGAGCGAGCATGCTGCGTGCAAGCGTGGCTTGGCTTGCTGCGTTTGCGCGTGGCTGCTGCTGCTTGTGCCATAGCTATGCGATCAGTCGAGGGGCATTGATGCCTCGTGCACTCGACGGGGCTTGGGCGCAAGCCCAAGTGCCTCGTCGTGTTACGATTGAGTCGTTTTGATTTTAATTTGAAATTTTCAGTTCGGAAATAATTTTAATTAACTTTAAAATTAATAATTTAAATTGTTCTCTCGGATTTTAATTTTGAATATTATAATTATTATAAATTTTAATTTATACTAATTATTTTACTAATATTAAAACCTTGAATTAATTTAAATTCATTTAATTCAACTGAAAATAAATTAAATAAATGGATTCGATTATAATTTTATATGAGCTTTAGATTTTAATTAAACTTGTATGTTTCCGGTTAGACTAGAAATACATTTTTATGTTTAAAATTAGTAAAAGCATATAAAGTTATTGGTTTAAGTGGGAGCCTTTAGTCATAAACTCTTGATTAGGTCTACAAGCCTGTAAGGTTAAACAACTTGATTAGAATTAATAAGGACTGAATAATTGGTAGATTATTGGTGCCCTTGATTAATTGCTGCTAATATTTATGTGATGCATTACAATGTGTTTTTTCTAACCAGCTATGTGGGCCATTCATGATAATGAATGGGTGAATGGTATATATTGTATATGTACTGTTTTGCAGGTTATTGAAAGTGACTAGTATGGCCCAAATAGGATAGAAAATATGGTCTGCGTACCATTAATTTGAATGTAATATTGGTCTAAAGTACCAAATTTTATTGCTTTTAAATATGGTCTGCATACCATCAAATAGTTGTAATTAGTTTAATTATAGCTGATCCTATTTGAAGAAAATGGCGCCTCCCACGGTGAAATTCAAGACGGAGTTTCCAATCCATTTTCAAGACAGACTTTGAAGTTGAAGCTTCAAGATGAAGTCGGGCCATACTAGATCACATTTATCTTATGCATGTTTTAAGTATTTATTGCTCTTAAATATGTCTTAAATATGCATGAGATTATGGCTTGATTATGTTGCATGATTAAGGATTTTAGTTCACTTAAAATCTAACCAACATAGTAAGAGCCTTAAGTTCCAAACTTAAAAATTGAGTTAAAAGGTGCCATGCCAAAATAACACTTACTTGGATAACCTTTACATCAATCTTAGCAATAGTTTTCCGCCATAGCGAGGTGTTACTTATTGATTCTAAAGGGGTAAGGTACACAAATAATTGTGAGTACATGTTAGTTTTGGTGAAACTCAACGATATAAGTAAGGTGTCCTTTTATGTCGTGGAAAATTCGATAGGTTTACTTAATAAGTTCTTAGACGTATCTATCAACCAAGAGTAGTTTCTAGACTATTAGCAAAAGGCTTTTGCTTACCTAAAAGATTTTAGAATTGAGTCTAAATACATAATGTGCTTAATTCTTCAATGGTTTTTAGGGTCTTGGAATCGTTTTATTCACACCTGCCGGAACACATAATTCGAATAAAATGCCAATAACTTGTTTAAATTGCATGATTGTGAGGGGGTCGAAAAAGCACGAGGCTAATGCGTGACCTCGTCCCTCGTGGGCGTGACGTTTCTTTTTGTCAAATCAAGTGTAATTGGATTTCCTGTGAGTTTACACCCAATTGACTAGTAATATAGGAGTCGCCATTCAGTTTTTAACGACAATGAGAAAAACTGACAAAACCCGGTTATCGTGACATAAAGGGAGTGCAATTATGTTTGACCACGACGACCATAGGTTCCCTTGTGATCCCTGGTGTGGGGATTTCTCAACGTACACCCGAAAGGTAGAGATTGAGGGTTCGGGGGACTGTAACTACCGAGAGGAGTACTCGCTCTTCGATAACTCCAGAGGCAGGATATCCTTACTAGCTCAGCATAATAATTGAAGGGACATGCGTTAACTATTAAACTAATCTGAATTGATTTTAACAATATGCAACACATAATACTAGATCGATTGTGATTATCTTGTTTAGATTGATTTAAGGGACCTAGCATGATAGTTCAATTTCCCAAGATATAATCTTTGTTAGGCGTGATAGAACAATCAGATTTAATAGTTTAACAGTTTTATAAAAGGGCGAGGAAAGCGATTAAATCATGCGAAGGGATACATTACGATGCACCCTTGAGAGGTGCGTCACGGTTCTCAGAAAACTAACCACTTTGGCTTTGCTATTTCTCCTTTTATTTAACGAATCTCAAGTTTCCAGGCTTAATTCTTCAGCTACAAGGGACATGATACGTTCTGTTCGATTTTTGGATCGATTGCGACAGAACGCGGGATCAATTTCGCAGCGTGAGGCTTAGGCTTAGGGGTTAGAGTCAATACTCAGAATATGAATTGTGTGTGTTGGTTTCACGTCGAATTTGGGGCTGTATTTATAGAAAAGAGTTCGTGGAAAGATATAATTTTAGAGCACTAATCCCAGAAGAATTAGGAGAGAACACGTACCCAGGTAATTTCAGCACCCAGGGCTGGGCGCCGAAGATTTCGGCGCCCAGAGCCAGGCGTTGAAAATAGGATCTGGGCCGTATTTCCTTGTCAGATTTGGACTCGTGGAATACGGAGTCTTTGAGACTTATTCGAGTCTTTTAGCGCGTATTAGCTTTATGACGGAATGCGTCTGGGCCCGTTACGAACTCTAGGTTCGTTAGGATTTTAATTAATACATAACTCTTATTTTCGAATCATATTAGGAATAGGATTCCTCTTGCAAATTCTATCTCGTTTAGGATTTATGTTGGAGTGCAACACCTAATTCTGACAGGTTTCTATCTTTTATGACTTGCCACTTTTAACAACTACCCATTACGACAGTTACTATTTTTAGCAGGTTTCCATAAATAGCAGGTTTCTATAAATAGCAGGTTTCGGATGAAATGAAAAGGGTGATCGCGATTCGTTATTTTATAGGAGATGCGTTGCCAAGTGGAGATTTTATGTTCTCATCATCGAACCTTCCCTTTCGGGAATGGGGACAAAAGTAGGTGTCTACAGTTAGCCCCCACTTTGACTGAGTCTCTGGATGAGACGATGGTCAAAGTACTAGACGGAGTGCGTCACACAAGCCATAGTGTATGTGACTTGTTTTGCGAGGGTCTCATGAGCCCCCGAGTGATAACATTTGACTTTAAGGGTCATCACTTGAAGTGTCGACATATCCCTCACGTGTCATGGGGATTTGTCAACAGATAGTATAGAAACTCCCTCACTTTGTCTTTGGAATTATCTAAAGATGCGTAGAAACTCCCTTACTTTGTCATTGGAAGTAGCTACAGATGTTTTCGAAATCAAAGCTATAAAGTGTAGTTGGGCCTGGCCAAGCCCAATCACGAGATAAAATGTTTTTAAAGATTCTCATTTTCAGGGTTAGCTAAACGAGAAAACCCCCTTGTTTTTATAGGACGTAAAACGAAGGAAAATCCAGCACATCGCTCTTTTTTGGAAAAAACGGAAAACCAATCCTTTAATTTTTGGAAAAGGGAAAACCAGAAAAAGTTATCGCTGCAGCGACTAAGGACCTGCGCGGTTAGTGGCGCAGACCCCGCCGGCTAAAGATGGCGAGCCTGTCCGCTAAGGGTGGACGCCCCGTCCGATAGAAGTGGACGAATCTGTTTTGAAGTTTGTTTGTTTTTTTTGAAAATAAGGACCTACACGGTTTGTGACGAAGACCCCACCGGCTAAAGATGGCGAGCCTGTCCGCTAAGGGTGGACACCCTGTCCGATAGAAGTGGACGAATCTATTTCGAAATTTGTTTGTTTTTTTTTTGAAAATAAGGACCTACGCGGTTTGTGACGTAGACCCCGCCGGCTAAAGATGGCGAGCCTATTTTGAATTTGAAGATTTTATTTTTCGAAAACTGAGGACCTGCGCGGCTAGTGACGCAGACCCCGCCCGCTGAAGGTGGGCGAGCCCTGTCCGCTGAGGGTGGACGACCCTGAATTCGTTTTTTTTATTTGGAACTCTCGTGGTTCGTGGCGCGATCTTGCCCGATTGAGGTGGGCAAGTCCCTATTTCTTTTGTTCATCGTGATTTCTTTTGAGAATTTCTTTCATTCATTCTTGTAGGAGCGAATTCTTTCGAGAGATGCTCGGATTTAGTTGCAACCTAAATGTGGGTTGACAACGTGCTTAGACGGACCATTGTCTTGTGGTCATCATCTTTCATGGTTTTGAGCTAGTCTTTACGGCTCAATTTTGCCACTACCTGGGTCCTTGATTAGGGGACTATGTATAAGTATCAACGGCGACCTTTGTCTTGAGGTCGTAATCCGGTTTTATCTTTTGAGGTTATCCAAACACGGGACTTCGTACAGCGTAGTATGGGAATATTGTTTCAACTTTGCATACTCTCTTTTGAAATATATATTTTCTTTCGAGCCCCCAAGCATTCGTGCTTGACGGTCATTTCTTGTCAAAGAGGTTCCTTGGGGGTACGCATTTTGTAATGTCCCTGACCATGTTTGGGATCGTGTTCGTAAGTGCGAGCGATCTTTGTAGTGATATGCTACTTTGAACAAAGCCGTGAGGTGCGACTTTCAGTAAAGAAATCGGCAATTTTCGAGTCGAATGGATACGGCAGGGCCCTATAGAAGTCAGGGGCCTTTTTGGGTATGGGATCATTTTCGGCGCCCATGCCTGGGCGTTAAAGATTTAGGCGCCCATGCCTGGGCGTTAAAGATTTAGGCGCCCATGCCTGGGCGTTAAAGATTTAGGCGCCCAGCGCTGGGCGCTGAAAATGATTTCTGGCGAGGTTTCTTGATGACACAGTTGGCCTCTTGTTCATTCGTTTATTTCACTTGGAAGTTCTATGTATTCTCTTCTCTTTTGTTTTTCTTTATTCCTAGAACGTGATGATTTTCTCGAGAAGCCGTAGCCGATTGGTGGACTACGGTGCTTGTCTCTTTGGGGCGATTATTTAAAGGAACTGTCGCTCTTTAAGGTGTACAGTTATTGCAATAGTTGGGTGAGTCTATATGGCCGGAGGAACATACTTTGAGGCGTAAGACTTTGATCGCTCTTGTATATATTTTTCCTTTTGAACGCGTTCGTGAATGATGATATGTATGTGCGAACGAGCGTTCATAGAATGGCAGTTGTGTGCGGTCCTTTAATCAGTTCGCTTGAATCATTTTTTTTGAGCAATGACTGATGTTGAATAGTTTGCTTAGAAGCTTGATAGGGTTCAGGCCCATTCATGAAGTGGGCTCAAGCATCGTGCCCTTTTTTATCGTTCAAACATTTGCTTTAAGACCCTTTTTTTATTTTGCTATGGTCGTTTCGTAGCTTGGAGCCCCCAAGTATGCATGTTGGGATGCTTCCTTTTGGCGTACGATTTTTGTAGGTTCTTTCGAGAAAGATGCCTTGGGGTTCCGCTCGTTTAGGTGCGAGCTATCCCTTCCGTGGTAGGTAATATTTTGCTACCTTTAATCCTTAATGTAGCAATCATGTGGCTTGTATTTTGAATTTGGGCGATAAGTAGTTTTTGCCTCTTTTACACATGCTCTTGGTCGTGTCCGCATTAGTGCAATATCCCTTACTCTTTTTTTTTAGACTTGTACCGTGGGACGGTTGAACTTATGGTGCGACGTAGGCTTGTGTGGCCTAACGGCGTGTCTTAGAACATTCCTCCAGGTGTTGGGATATCATTATTATTTTTGCATTGGAGTACTTCATCACGCCTCGTTCAGGTGCTCGAACAAGTGTAGCACCTTCTGCGTGGGTGTGCACGGCTCATTACTTCGTTCGATGCGAGGATTCATAGATGTTCCTTTTTTTTGTTTATCCTTGATTTTTCTTTCGCTTTTGCTTTGGAACGGCGTAGACTGTGTAACGGGCGCTTGCAGCGCGAGCGCTATGTGCAGTAGTTTGATCGGAGTTTTGGTGACTCGCGACTTTCAGTTACCCTTGTTAGTGGGGTGACTTTATATGTTCTAAGTAGCGCTTAGAATTTAAGAGGGGTTGTAGCCACTCTAAGGTTCGACTTACACGATCAAACCTTAGGATTGTGCCCCTATGACGTGTGTATAGCATTAGCGTCGAGAATTTGCGATAAAATCGTCATTTCGAGCATTTTTAGAGTGTTTTTCTCAAGCCCCCAATTGTAGCTACGGGATTGGCTTGGTGCTATAATGCTTGGCATACGTTTTTCTGCGTTCATGGTGACATGGATCATGAATAGTTTGAACCAGACTCATTTAGTGCGAGGTACGTTCGAGTAGTGATTTGCTACTTCTCTTGTAAATGGCGTATTGTGCGACATTGCCATGGTCAAGGTGGTCACATGTTGAAGTGTGCCTCGACCAAAATCTAGGTGCCTTTCTTTACCCATAATCATATTTAGAAATCTCTTTGACTCACTTGCAACATCGAGATAAATGCATATTAGCTTAAACCAACGACTCTTTATTATGTTCGAAGAAGTCTTTGAAAATTATTTGAAATCCGAGTCCTACTGTGTACAATCCGAGGTGTCCTAAGTAGGTTGACTTATAGAAGGGTTCGTACAGGATTACATGAGCGAATCAAAATATTGTTACGATTTTTGGAATACTGTCTAAGGATTTGCTGGAAGCCAGGGCGCAGGCGTCAAGATATACTTATTGTGCCCGTTTGGCATATGCTTTAGGCTTTTAGGACCATCTTTTCCAGAATTGCGGGAATATAAATCGCTTTCAGATTGACTTAGATTTACTTGGCGTATGTCTGTACAAAAGGTCAAGGTATACTTAGTTCTTTCCCTAGCTATTTCAATTTTAGCCCCCAGTTGCTATTATGTCTTCTCATTAATGATGCTTTCAGATTTCGATTTTAGATGCCCGTGTCATATGTCTAAGTAGGATGAGCCTTGGTTAAGTGCCAAGTCCTATTGACAATGTCTGATTTTTTTCAAAGGGGATTAGCAAGCATTTGAATTACCATGAACGGGTGCCCTGAGTTCGAAGGAACGATGGGGCGATGCCGTAGAACAATCCTCTTTATTGCAAGCTTACTGCCTTTACTACTTGTTGGCGATCATGACTGTGTCTAGTGGTGAAAGAAGGTCTTTAAGCGGACGACTATGTCTAGTGGTGAAAGAAGGTCTTTAAGTGAGTTACTTTGCTTTAGGGAGGGCCAAGTCGAGTACTTTAGAGGTCATGGACGCTCGCGCTAGCCCCCATTCAATTGAGGCAAAGCGATCTTTTGAGTATTGGCTAAGTGCCTAGGAGTGTGAGTGCTCCTTTGGCAAGGGTACGTGCCCTTATTATTTTTCGATGAGTGCTCATTACTTTTGGCATCTTGATGACTTGGATTCTTCCTTTGACTTAAGTTTTTCTTTCGACTTGGATTGCAAGTGATTAAATTTCAATAAGGGACTCTATTTCTTATTCTTGTTATTCTATAGGCTCTAACATTTTTGCAAATTGGTTGGACCGAATCATGGATTGCCTATGTATCCGCCTTAAATAGATTTAATTTGGAATCAGGTCTTGCGTAGTTCTTAGCCTAGAAAATGGTTTCTTAGAATGTCGATTTTAAACAAGTACGTTCAAGTGGAATCGTAATGTTTGAAATAGGGTGAAATTTATTTTAATCTGCTGCTTTTCCGTAAGCCGTAAATTTGTTTAATATATTTTTTGAGTACATAATTTTTTGAGTACATGTATTTTTTTGGTACGTATATCTGAATACGTGTTGTACCCCTCCAAGTGTTCGTTATTTTTCCGTGTATGTGCGGATAAAATGACGAGTACTTCTGAACAAAATTTGGCAAGCAGAGAGATTCAGCGCCCAGGCTGGGGCGTTAAAGATTTCGGCGCCCAGATGTGGGCGCTGAAAATGTTTTCTGGGCGGATCTTTTTTGGTGCGCTAAATGCTTCTTTTTCTTTTTAGACGAACTTTTAAAGGCGCTTTGCAAAGTTTGCTTTTTTTTTTTTTGTACTTTTCATTTGTCTTCTTTTTTTTATTCGTGACTCAAGACGGTTTGAAAGATGGGTTGAATGAGATAGGATAATTTGTATAGGTATTGGTCAAGCATGAGGATTATATCTGCTAGGACTCACAATTTGCAGCCTCAAGCTAGTGTCATGAGTTTACATCAACCAAGGCCAATGAGTAGCATGGGGACGGCTCAAGGGTATATCAACAGGATGTATCCAAACAAGTTATATGGTCACTATGCTAATGGTGGTGTAAGAGCAGGTTTGGGCTTTGGAAATAATGGGTATGACGCACGTGTCAATGGCCGTACGTGGTTTGCAGTTGATAACAAGTTCAAGAACAAGAGTCGAGGTAATGGTTTCTTGGGTTATGGCAATGAGAACATGGATGGGTTAAATGAGCTGAACAGGGACCCCAGAGCGAAGGCGTCTAAGAACATAAGGATTGGAAAGGGTAGACATCGCAGAACTTTATGTAGTTTTTGTGGCATGATTTGGATTGGTTGACTCAATTCTTTTCCTTCGTTTACTTGGGTAAATTTCGCACTTTGGGAGGTACGGGCTAAGTATTCCATGGCTCGCTCTTTTCACTCTCCCTTTTCTCTTTCTATTTTTTTTTCTTTTTTTTTCTTATTGCACTTTGGGAGGTACGGGCTAAGTATTTCATGGCTCGCTCTCTTCGCTCTCCCTTTTCTCTTTCTATTTTCTCTTTTTGCTTGGGATTTCTCCCCAACATAAATCTTTCAAAAAATTTAATTTGGGCTAAAAGGTAGATGGTTGTGGTCTTTGAGTCATGAGGCGAGACTGAGTGAGCCTCGTTTGGTAGGCCTATAGTGGACCTTTAATTTTAGTAGGCCTAGGGTGGACCTTTAGCTTTAGTAGGCCTAGGGTGGACCTTTTAAATTGTCCTACTTTGCAAGCGTATTTAGTCGTTTCTTAAAATGTGCAAATAGCGTAGATTCGAAATGTTGTTTTTACTTTATTAAAATTTAACAAAAGAATTACATCGAAAATAATTTTTTGTTTCTTTTCAGACTCCAGTTTCTGGGATTTAATTGGAAATTGTGATTTAGACTCGAACTTTCATTAATCTTTCTGATTATAACCCGTGTATGAATACAAGGAGGTGGCCTAGACTCAAAATAATGACGTGGCGTAAGCCTATAATACTTGACCAAGCAACTCTCGGGCTTAGGCTAATTGGACCATAACTTTCGTTGGTTGACACTTTACATTTTAACCCTTGGGTGTTCATTTGTCATGCGCCATTTTGCTTAATGTTGGCAAGGTAGTTAGTTGGGGAGATCAAATTTTCATTTTTGCAAGACTAGAATCATTAGTGCGGCTTCCCTCTTAGTGTGTATTGCTTTACCCCAATGGTAGCCTTATGGCATGCCGATTTGGGTATTTTCATGGTTCGTCATGTTGCATTCATGGAAAATCTTTTAGTCCGTACTTAGGGGTACTTCAAGGAGCGAGTGGCTCGAGAGGACTATGATAGTCGTGACCCAATGTGATCATAAGCCTTGAGGCCATTAAATTTTTTGCTAATGGTATTGACACCTTAGGTTCACTTTGGGGGTTGTGCGACTATAGGGGAATGATTTTCAGAATGTGACTGTTTCCATTTTGCAAATACTATAATATTTTTTTTTTGGTGAGAGAGAGTATTGAGGCCGTAGATTCTTAGCAAGGGATGACAATATGGGTGCTTATTGATTTCTTTTAAATGTTAGGAAGGGAGACTCAATATGTTTTAACCTTTTAACTTGCAGAACGACACCAAGCATTAGGACCGATTCTATGTATAAGACAACTAAGACTTAGGATTTAGGTTGTACTTTGGCATAGCCTAGTCTAGACTCGGATTTTTTTATTTTTTATTTGAACATTATTTTTTCTTGAAGACTTTATTCGAACATCATTTTTTGAATACTTTGCCCATGTGACATTCAAGGTTATTTCAATTAGCGTGCTCGATTTTAGAGCCGAACATTGTCGTCATAGGAGGCCTAACAACGACAAAAAGAGTTTTTTTTTTTTTTTTTAAGTCGCCTTTAGAATCGAGTGCCTTTTCATACGCCCTCGCAGCAATTTTCACGAAAGTTTTTTTTTTGCTACGTATTTTTTATGCGCGGGCACCGAGGCTGTTGTGCCTGACCAAAAGGCCAGGCAGCAACTTCAGCGCCCAGAGGTGGGCGTGAGAATATTTGTCGCCCAGCCAGGGGCGCTGAAAATGCGTCCCTGACTGGTACTCGTATTCTGTTCGCGTATATTTTTTTGTATATGCGACTTAATTTTGTGTGCTTGCCTAATAACGTCATTTACGCCTTGTGCAGCGTTGTGGGATTCGTTACGGGCCCTCCTGAGCGTCGCTTATTTTTGTGGCGATCGTTCGGGTTTGCGGAACACGTATTTTGGTATACCTCTTTGGCCAATTGGTTTATGAATGTTTGGGCAATTCTTAAGGTCGTTGGTTTTCTAGCATTACTTGTCACACACAATCACATAATTCGCTACACATAACTAACATTACATCATGAGGCAAAATAATAATATGTCATGTAGTTTATGATAGGCTTCTATGGGTAGTATTTGCGCCGGCTTGGTACCGCTTCTATCGCAGATCCAACACATGCCCCGGTCGAGGTAGTGCCTTCAACAGACGAATTTCGCCCAAGAGGCCAATCACGATGTAAGCCAAGGGGGCATGCACCAATGAGAGGGACCTAGTGGGTGAGCGATTGGGTTTGGGACGGGTGTACTACTAGCGAAAAGTGCCGAGTGGACAACATTCGAAGCGTATGCACCCCCCGGTTGGCGATGGGTATCCTTAGTCCCAACTCCCGAGATGAAACATCCAAGGGAGCCAAGATTCGTTATGCGGTTCTGTCCGTTCACATTAATATGCTGATTTTCAGGTCGTCCCAACTTGATGGGGAAATAAACGCGGGGTAGGATCGTTTCACCCTTCGGCTATTTTGATTACCTACGAGCACGAGTATTTCCTTCACTATCCCCAGTGGAGTCGACACTGTGAGGGGGTCGAAAAAGCACGAGGCTAATGCGTGACCTCGTCCCTCGTGGGCGTGACGTTTCTTTTTGTCAAATCAAGTGTAATTGGATTTCCTGTGAGTTTACACCCAATTGACTAGTAATATAGGAGTCGCCATTCAGTTTTTAACGACAATGAGAAAAACTGACAAAACCCGGTTATCGTGACATAAAGGGAGTGCAATTATGTTTGACCACGACGGCCATAGGTTCCCTTGTGATCCCTGGTGTGGGGATCTCTCAACGTACACCCGCAAGGTAGAGATTGAGGGTTCGGGGGACTGTAACTACCGAGAGGAGTACTCGCTCTTCGATAACTCCAGAGGCAGGATATCCTTACTAGCTCAGCATAAATAATTGAAAGGACATGCGTTAACTATTAAACTAATCTAAATTGATTTTAACAATATGCAACACATAATACTAGATCGATCGTGATTATCTTGTTTAGATTAATTTAAAGGACCTAGCATGATAGTTCAATTTCCCAAGATATTATCTTTGTTAGGTGTGATAGAACAATCAGATTTAATAGTTTAACAGTTTTATAAAAGGGCGAGGAAAGCGATTAAATCATGCGAAGGGACACATTACGACGCACCCTTGAGAGGTGCGTCACGGTTCTCAGAAAACTAACCACTTTGGCTTTGCTATTTCTCCTTTTATTTAACGAATCTTAAGTTTCCAGGCTTAATTCTTCAGCTACAAGGGACATCATACGTTCTGTTCGATTTTTGGATCGATTGCGACAGAACGCGGGATCAATTTCGCAGCGTGAGGCTTAGGCTTAGGGGTTGGAGTCAATACTCAGAATATGAATTGTGTGTGTTGGTTTCACGTCGAATTGTGGGCTGTATTTATAGAAAAGAGTTCGTGGAAAGATAGAATTTTAGAGCACTAATCCAAGAGGAATTAGGAGAGAACACGTACCCAGGTAATTTCAGCGCCCAGGGCTGGGTGCCGAAGATTTCGGCGCCCAGAGCCAGGCGTTGAAAATAGGATCTGGGCCGTATTTCCTTGTCAGATTTGGACTCGTGGAATACAGAGTCTTTGAGACTTATCCGAGTCTTTTAGCGCGTATTAACTTTATGACGGAATGCGTCCGGGCCCGTTACGAACTCTAGGTTCGTTAGGATTTTAATTAATACATAACTCTTATTTTCGAATCATATTAGGAATAGGATTCCTCTTGCAAATTCTATCTCGTTTAGGATTTATGTTGGAGTGCAACACCTAATTCTGACAGGTTTCTATCTTTTATGACTTGCCACTTTTAACAACTACCCATTACGGCAGTTACTATTTTTAGCAGGTTTCCATAAATAGCATGTTTCTATAAATAGCAGGTTTCGGGTGAAATGAAAAGGGTGATCGCGATTCGTTATTTTATAGGAGATGCGTTGCCAAGTGGAGATTTTATGTTCTCATCATCGAACCTTCCCTTTCGGGAATGGGGACAAAAGTAGTTGTCTACAATGATTGCTTTAATTTTCAAGTTATTACTCATGATAAATGTTTAGACTTTGCATGCTTCAATGTATGTGTTAATTATTGTTTATAATTATATGTCTTGCACTGCAGTAAACCCTTTTAGAAAGGTAACAGTAAATTTCCTCGATTGGTAGTGAATCCAAGGACGATTCACGGAAATGAGAGAAAATGAGCAATTTGAAATGTACTTTTCTTATAGCGACTTTTATGGTTGTTTTTCGAGTATCAAAGTTGAATGGAAAACCGATTGGTGCTTGTGAATTCAAAATACAATGTAGTTTTGAGATCATAAAGCATTGAGTTTAAACGCTCAGCTTTACCAATGGTTAACAACCTAATATCTTATATCCATTTAATTCTCGAATGAGTCTAGTCCCTAGACATTCGAATAGATTGATGCTTAGAGAACTTTAAAAGCTTCTAGTAAGATCATCTAGTTGAAACAAAATATTCAACATAAATTAAAATGGTAAAGAACCTTGTTGGAGTGACATTGGACATGTCTAACGAAGTATAAAAGTCAACACTAAAGAATTCAATTCTTAAGACTATAAGAAAGGGTACAAGAAATAGGAAAACAAGGAACAAACGAAAGGAATTTACAATTTCTTTTCTATCTATAAGTTTATGTTTAAAGAAAAGTGACCTAGCAATCAAACTTCCTTGGCATCATATACCGCTTGAGGTTCTTACTTCGGTAATAACTCAAACAATGGAAGCTAGGCTACACTAATGACCTACAAATGGGAAATGAAGCACGGCAATGCTAAATTAGTTGTGGGGTCATCTAGTTTGTTTTAAGTCCTTCCAAGGCTGGAACTTAATGGCTATTTTGTTCCATAATTAGCATATCTAAATTTCTGTTTTCAAACACAGAAAGACTCACATTCAAGAAAAACAAAAACAATTTTTGTTTGTTTATTTGAATGAAATGGTAATTTACGGGTTGAGTCATGATAGGTTATGATACATATGACAAAACATAAATCATGCGGAAAAACCTTAATGCCAGGAAACATATTATTTACACATAATCATTTAGCATAATTTAGGAGCATACACTTTGTAGCGTGCCCTCCTTAGCTGCGCCCGAACCGAACAAGAACAAGCCTTTAGGACTCCAAATGTCGTCCCTCCGTAGATAGTCCACAGTACGTCCGGATCCGCCTCAAGTTAGACCAACCAGAATCGTCCTTAAGGTTACTAGGAAATTCGGTTAAGTGTTTGGCTTATTTTTCTTTCAACACTTACCCTTAGAATACTTCAATCCCGTGTCCATAAATTATGACCCTATGCCCTTATTTATAGAGGTTTGGAAAGGGAATTGGAATCCTAGTAGGATACGATTTAATTAAACTTAGAACCCTACAAGGACTCTAATTAATTAAATAATCCTTTTAGGAATAGGAATTTAATCATACACCAAATCCTAATAGATTTAGGAATTGTGCATGGACACAAACACACACACGCACGGAGCCACGAGGGCGCCCGCACTCGTGCGCTCGGCCCACGCTGCGCGGCCGCGCCTTGGCGCGCTGGGCCAACCTTGCGGTGGGCCTGGCGCTGCCTTGGGCTGGGCGTTGGCGCGCGTCTTTGCTTGCTGGGCGATGGCCTGGCTTCGTGCTGGGCCTTCGTCTGGCAGGCCTCGTCCGATGCTTATTCGTACGATACGCTTCCGATTAAATTCCCGGTTCCGGAATTCATTTCCGATACGAACAATATTTAATATTTCCGATTCCGGAATTAATTTCCGTTTCGAACAAATATTTAATATTTCCGATTCCGGAACTATTTTCCGATTCCGATAATATTTCCGATTCTGACAATATTTCCGTTTCCGGCAATATTTCCGATTCCGGCAATATTTCCATTTCCAATAATATTTTCCGATACGTACCATGTTTCCGTTTCCGGCAACATCTACGACTTGGATAATATTTATATTTCCGATACGATCCATATTTCCGTTTCCGGCAATATCATCGTTTCCGGAGTATTCACTTGCTTGTGAAGATCTCAGCTCCCACTGAAACCAAGATCCGTCGATTCCGAATATCCATAGATAGAGTATTTAATGCCATTAAATACTTGATCCGTTTACGTACTATTTGTGTGACCCTACGGGTTCAGTCAAGAGTAAGCTGTGGATTAATATCATTAATTCCACTTGAACTGAAGCGGCCTCTAGCTAGGCATTCAGCTCACTTGATCTCACTGAATTATTAACTTGTTAATTAATACTGAACCGCATTTATTAGACTTATCATTGAATGCATACTTGGACCAAGGGCATTATTTCCTTCAGTCTCCCACTTGTCCTTAGGGACAAGTGTGCATTTCCTAATTCCTTTGTCGCTCGATGCTTGCTCTTGAACATAAGGTAAGAGTTGTCATCCTTATTATGTCCAGAGGTGTTTCTCGGTTTCAGAGTTCAACTAATCAAATAAACAGATAATCATAGCCTATGATTCATCCGAGCACGACCATGCATTTCACAGTTTCTATCTCTCCGAGTGGCCTTGTACAGCTTTTAAGCATCTCATCCCGATTTATGGGAGGACAATCCCAATCTTGCGATCTTGAGATTAGACTTCGTTTGATAGGAGATTACCTGAGCGTTGCCTTTATAGCCTCCTTTTACGGTACGACGGTTGGTCAACGTCAAAGTAACCAGTTCTCAAACAAGCAATCTCAAATCACTCAGGTATTGAGAATTTAGTGTCTAATAATTTTAATGAAATTTACTTATGACAGATTTTCATCTCTTACAGTAAAGTTTCATAGGTCTGTCCGATACTAGTATTCTCAAAGTAAGTATCTATGCAAATGATTATGACATTTCCATGTCCACATAGTTCAAGAAACAGAACTACTAGTCATCTTGCATTCTAGTCGTCTAACGTTTTCTATGCGTCCAATTTTATAGAAAACTCCGACCAGGGACCATTCTCAACCTTTGACATTCAAGTTCACTTGATAGACATTTCTTAGTCACAAGACTGGTCCTGACAGTCTATCTTGAATATATCGTCAAATTGAAGGGACTCATCATTTAATAAACCACAAATTAAATGGAAAAATGAATTCTATTCATTTATTGTGAATGATTAACCAATAACGTTTTACAAAGATTTAAACTCTAAAACTTTAAAACATTAAATAAGGACATCAAAGCCATTCTCCAATATGCTTGATTCCCATAGCTGCAGTGTGGGAGTTGTGCTTCGCCTGCGGCAGAGGTTTAGTCAATGGATCTGTCATCAGTTCCAATCTTGCTTATCTCGACTTCTTTTCTTTCAACGAACTCTCGTAGAAGGTGAAATCTACGAAGTACATGCTTGACTCTTTGGTGGTGTCTAGGCTCCTTTGCTTGTGCAATAGCTCCGTTATTATCGCAATACAGGGCTATTGGTCCTTTAATGGAGGGGACTACACCAAGTTCACCTATGAACTTCCTTAGCCATATAGCTTCCTTTGCTGCTTCATGTGCAGCAATGTACTCCGATTCAGTTGTAGAATCCGCAATGGTGCTTTGCTTAGCACTTTTCCAGCTTACTGCACCTCCGTTGAGGCAGAAGACAAACCCAGACTGTGATCTGAAATCATCTTTGTCGGTTTGGAAACTTGCGTCCGTATAGCCTTTAACAATTAATTCATCATCTCCACCATAGACCAGGAAGTCATCTTTGTGCCTTTTCAGGTACTTCAGAATATTCTTGGCAGTAGTCCAATGTACCTCTCCTGTGTCTGACTGGTATCTGCTCGTAGCACTGAGTGCGTACGCAACATCCGGGCGTGTACATATCATAGCATACATTATTGAACCAATCAATGATGCATATGGAATCCCATTCATTCGTCTACGCTCATCAAGTGTTTTTGGGCACTGAGTCTTGCTTAGAGTAATTCCATGAGACATGGGTAGGTAGCCTAGCTTGGAGTCTGCCATTTTGAACCTATCAAGCACCTTATTGATATAAGTGCTTTGACTAAGTCCAATCATCTTTTTAGATCTATCTCTGTAAATCTTAATGCCCAATATGTACTGTGCTTCTCCTAGATCCTTCATCGAAAAACATTTCCTAAGCCAAATCTTTACAGAGTTCAACATAGGAATGTCATTTCCGATAAGTAATATGTCGTCGACATATAATACTAGGAAAGCAATTTTTCTCCCACTGACCTTCTTGTATACACAAGATTCGTCTGCGTTCTTGAAGAAACCAAAGTCACTGACTGCTTCATCAAAACGTATATTCCAGCTCCTGGATGCCTGCTTCAATCCGTAGATTGATTTCTTTAGCTTGCATACCTTTTTAGCATTCTTTGGATCCTCAAAACCTTCAGGCTGTGTCATAAACACAGTTTCTGTTAAAACGCCGTTTAAGAAAGCGGTTTTGACATCCATCTGCCATATTTCGTAATCGTAATATGCAGCGATTGCTAACATTATCCGAATAGACTTTAGCATTGCAACTGGTGAAAAGGTTTCATCGTAATCCACACCGTGGACTTGCCTGTAACCTTTTGCAACCAATCTAGCTTTGAAAACTTCAAGTTTCCCATCCTTGTCCTTTTTCAGTTTGAAAACCCATTTGCTTCCAATGGCTTGGTAGCCATCTGGCAAATCGACCAAATCCCATACTTGGTTTTCTGACATGGAGTCTAATTCAGATTGCATGGCTTCTTGCCATTGCTTGGAGCTAGGGCTCATCATAGCGTGTTTGTAAGTCGCAGGTTCATCACTTTCAAGTAATAGAACGTCATAGCTCTCGTTCGTCAAAATACCTAAGTACCTTTCCGGTTGAGATCTATATCTCTGCGATCTACGCGGGGTTACATCTCTAGGTTGGCCATGATTCTCACCAGATTCTTCTAAAGATCTTTGAGTTTCATCCTGAATGTCATCTTGAGCATTCTCTAGAGTTTGTTGTTCGACTCGAAATTCTTCGAGGTCTACTTTTCTCCCACTTGTCATTTTGGAAATGTGATTCTTCTCCAAAAAGACACCATCTCGAGCAACAAACACCTTGTTCGCAGATGTATTGTAGAAGTAATACCCCTTTGTTTCATTTGGGTAGCCCACAAGGATACATTTGTCAGATTTCGGATGAAGTTTGTCTGAAATTAATCGTTTGACGTATACTTCACATCCCCAAATCTTAAGAAAAGACACTTTTGGAGGCTTTCCAAACCATAACTCATATGGAGTCTTTTCGACATCTTTAGACGGAGCTCTATTTATAGTGAGTGCGGCTGTATTTAGTGCATGTCCCCAAAATTCTAATGGAAGTTCGGCCTGACCCATCATTGACCTAACCATGTCTAGCAAGGTTCTGTTCCTCCGTTCCGACACACCGTTCCATTGTGGCGTTCCAGGAGGAGTCAATTCTGATAGAATTCCACATTCTTTCAGATGGTCATCAAATTCATAGCTCAGATATTCACCGCCTCTATCAGACCGCAGTGCCTTAATCTTCTTGCCTAATTGATTCTCTACTTCACTCTGAAATTCCTTGAATTTGTCAAAGGATTCAGACTTATGCTTCATTAGATAGACATAACCATATCTACTGAAGTCATCAGTGAAAGTGATAAAGTAGCTGAAACCACCCCTAGCATTTGTACTCATTGGTCCACATACATCTGTATGGATTAAACCCAATAGTTCAGTTGCTCTTTCTCCAACTTTCGAGAAAGGTTGCTTTGTCATTTTGCCAAGTAAGCATGATTCGCACTTACCATAATCCTCTAAGTCAAATGGTTCTAGAATTCCTTCCTTTTAAAGTCTTTCTAAGCGTTTCAAGTTAATATGGCCTAATCGACAATGCCACAGATAGGTGAGATCTGAATCATCCTTTTTGGCCTTTTTGGTATTTATGTTATAAACTTGTTTGTCGTGATCTAATAAATAAAGTCCATTGACTAATCTAGCAGATCCATAAAATATCTCTTTAAAATAAAACGAACAACTATAGTCTTTTATTAAAAAGGAAAATCCCTTAGCATCTAAGCAAGAAACTGAAATGATATTTTTAGTAAGGCTTCGAACATGGAAACACTCTTCCAGTTCCAAAACTAGCCCAGAGGGCAACGAAAAATAATAAGTTCCTACAGCTAATGCAGCAATTCATGCTCCATTTCCCACTCGTTGGTCGACTTCACCCTTGCTTAACTTTCTACTTCTTCTTAGTCCCTGTGAATTGGAACATAAGTGTGAGCCACAACCTGTATCTAATACCCAAGAAGTTGAATTAGCAAGTATACAGTCTATAACGAAAATACCTGAAGATGGAACGACTGTTCCGTTCTTCTGATCTTCCTTTAGCTTCAAGCAATCTCTCTTCCAATGCCCCTTCTTCTTGCAGTAGAAGCATTCGGATTCAGAAGTGGGTTGACTGACCTTCCTCTTTTCAGACTTGGCGCCAGTTTGCTTAGTTGGGCTGGCCTTGTTGCCACCTTTCTTAGCATTCCTCTTCTTTCCAGATTTCTTGAACTTGCCCCCACGCACCATAAGCACATCTTGCTTATCACTTTTGAGCGTCTTTTCAGCGGTCTTCAGCATACCGTGAAGCTCAGTGAGCGTTTTGTCCAGACTATTCATATTGTAGTTCAGTTTGAACTGATCATACCCGTTATGAAGAGAATGGAGGATGGTGTCTACAGCCATTTCCTGAGAGAATTGCTGATCCAGCCGACTCATATTCTCAATGAGTCCAATCATTTTGAGAACATGTGGACTTACGGGCTCGCCTTTCTTAAGCTTGGTCTCAAGAATTTGCCTATGAGTCTCGAATCTTTCGACTCGAGCCAGATCTTGGAACATGTTCTATAACTCACTGATGATCGTGAAAGCATCTGAGTTGATGAACGTTTTCTGCAGATCTGCACTCATGGTGGCGAGCATTAGACATTTCACATCCTTGTTGGCATCAATCCAACGATTGAGGGCTGCCTGAGTGACCCCGTCGCCTGCGGCTTCGGGCATCGCCTCTTCCAGGACATACTCCTTTTCTTCCCGCATAAGAACTATTTGCAAGTTCCTTTGCCAGTCAAGGAAGTTTTTCCCGCTCAACTTCTCCTTTTCGAGAATTGATCGAATTTTGAATGAATTGTTGTTCGCCATAATTAAAACTACAATTGAAAAGAATAAACAAATAAATAACCATTCACAGTTTCTCTTAATAAACTTAAATTCTAGCATACATGCATAATTCAATGTTCATTAAGCATTTTATTCAAATTATGTGTTCCGGCAGGTGTGAATAAAATGATTCCAAGATCCTAAAACCATTGAAGAATTAAGCACAGTTTGTCAACTCAATCCTAAAATATCTTAGGTAAGCAAAAACCTTTTGCTAATAGTCTAGAAACTATTCTTGGTTGATAGGTACGTATAAGAACTTATTAGGTAAACCTATCGATTTTGCCACGACATAAAAGGACTCCGTACTTATATCGTTGAGTTTCACCAAAACTAACATGTACTCACAATTATTTGTGTACCTTACCCCTTTAGTATCGACAAGTAACACCTCGCTATGGTGGAAAACTATTACTAAGATCGATGTAAAGGATATCCAAGTAAGTGTTATTTTGGCATGGCACCTTTTAACTCAATTTTTAAGTTTGGAACTTAAGGCTCTTACTATGTTGGTTAGATTTTAAGTGAACTAAAATCCTTAATCATGCAACATAATCAAGCTTTGATCTCATGCATATTTAAGACATATTTAAAGCAATAAATAACTTAAAGCATGCATAAGATAAATGTGATCTAGTATGGCCCGACTTCATCTTGAAGCTTCAACTTCAAAGTCCGTCTTGAAAATCTCCGTGGGAGGCGTCATTTTCTTCAAATAGGATAAGCTATAATTAAACTAATTACAACTATTTGATGGTACGCAGACCATATTTGAATTGAAAAACAATTTTGGTACTTTAGACTAATTACATTCAAATTAATGGTACGCAGACCATATTTTATATCCTATTTGGGCCATACTAGTCACTTCATAACCTGCAAAACAGTATATATACAATATATACCATTCACCCATTCATTATCATGAATGGCCCACATAGCTGGTTAGTAAAACACGTTATGCATCACATAAATATTTGCAGCAATTAATCAAGGGCACCAATAATCTACAAATTATTCAGTCCTTATTAATTCTAATCAAGTTGTTTTAACCTTAAGGATTTGTAGACCTAATCAAGAGTTTATGACTAAAAATGCTCCCACTAAAACCAATAAATTCATATGCTTTACTAATTTTAAACATAAAAATGTATTTCTAGTCTAACCGGAAACATACAAATTTAATTAAAATTTAAAGCTCATATAAATTTATAATTGAATCCAAATATTTAATTTATTTTCAGTCGTATTTAAATTAATTCATGATATTAATTTTAGTAAAATAATTAGAATAAATGAAATTTATTATAATTATAATATTCAAAATTAAAATCCAAGAAAATAATTTAAATTATTAATTTTAAAATTAATGAAAATTACATAAACTGAAGATTTAAAATTAAAATTTTAAAACGATCTAATCGTAACATAAGGTACGCAACATCACCACGCAACGCACAGCCATAGGCCACACGCACGCAGCCATTGCTGGCCATGTGCGCGCAGCCTATGTGCTGCGTCGCATATGCTGCTGCTCACCATCGCAAGGCATCATCGAAGCACGCTCGCTGCTCACCATCGCTGGGCGCGCGCCAGCGCTCGTCGCACGTGAGCCAGCGCTCGCTGCGCGCGAGGCTTCGATGCAGTCGTAGCGCTCGTCGCACGCGAGCCAGCGCTCGTTGCGCGCGAGGCTTCGATCGCTGCGCGAGGCAGTGCGCGTTGCATGCGACTGCTCGCTGCCTTGCTCTCGCCCTTGCCCACTCGCCCATCGCACATAGCACACGACACAATGCAGGGCTGCTGCCTTGTGCTCGTGCACCATGGCCTTGCTCACTGCATTCGTACCGCATGGGCGACGAGCTCCCTTGCTCGTCATCGCATGCCCGCACTATACAACACCCCTTAAGGGTAACACGTAGCGTCCATTGCTTTGCGCGTGCAAGTTATATGAGCGAATCGCATAAAAATTAAAAAATTTATTTTCAAAATTAATGACAAATTAATAAATCATATTAATTTCATAATTTTAGGGCGAAAAATCGAAAATTTATTAATTAATTAATTTCCGATTAACATGGATTCAAGTCTAGGTCATAAAAAATTAAAATTTAACAGAAATTAACAATTTTTATGGTGGTTTTTAATCATAGGTATCTAATTAAATTATTAATTAATTATGAAAATCAAATCAATTCTAAATTATTCGAATTTTCAACAAATTAATTATAATTACAAATTAGATTGCATAATTAACAAGGCTAGGCATTCAAACTTGTTAAACATATACAGTAGGTCAATCAAAAATTCAAGATTTATCAACAAGAATCGCAAATATTTAATTTAACATCTTAAATTTACAAACTTTTGCGTTCGAAAAACTAAAACCTCCGAAAAGTCATAGTTAGGCTTCGAATTTGAGAATTCTGGGTTCGGCCGAAATTTTTTATTTTTGTCAAAATTTTAGAATGCCTTTTACATGCGAAATTGACACAAAAATCACTCGATTTGGATGAGTAACGAAGAAACTGCCGAAAAACTGCGTACATATAATTAAATAAACGCAATTTGCAATTAATTAACAATTACAAAATTAATCACCCCTTTTAATTCTTGCAAATTTGTAATATTTAACCATGTTTATGCAATTTAGATTATGAAAATAATAAGAGGCTCGTGATACCATTGATAGGTTATGATACATATGACAAAACATAAATCTGCGGAAAAACCTTAATGCCAGGAAACATATTATTTACACATAATCATTTAGCATAATTTAGGAGCATACACTTTGTAGCGTGCCCTCCCTAGCTGCGCCCGAACCGAACAAGAACAAGCCTTTAGGACTCCAAATGTCGTCCCTCCGTAGATAGTCCACAGTACGTCCGGATCCGCCTCAAGTTAGACCAACTAGAATCGCCCTTAAGGTTACTAAGAAATTCGGTTAAGTGTTTGCAAGTGTTTGGCTTATTTTTCTTTCAAAACTTACCCTTAGAATACTTCAATCCTGTGTCCATAAATTATGACCCTAGGCCCTTATTTATAGAGGTTTGGAAAGGGAATTGGAATCCTAGTAGGATACGATTTAATTAAACTTAGAATCCTACAAGGACTCTAATTAATTAAATAATCCTTTTAGGAATATGAATTTAATCATACACCAAATCCTAATAGATTTAGGAATTGTGCATGGACACAAACACACACACGCACGGAGCCACGAGGGCGCCCGCACTCGTGCGCTCGGCCCACGCAGCCCACGCTGCGCGGCCTCGACTTGGCGCGCTGGGCCTGCCTTGCGGTGGGCCTGGCGCTGCCTTGGGCTGGGCGTTGGCGCGCGTCTTTGCTTGCTGGGCGATGGCCTGGCTTCGTGCTGGGCCTTCGTCCGGCAGGCCTCGTCCGATGCTTATTCGTACGATACGCTTCCGATTAAATTCCCGGTTCCGGAATTCATTTCCGATACGAACAATATTTAATATTTCCGATTCCGGAATTAATTTCTGTTTCGAACAAATATTTAATATTTCCGTTTCCGGAACTATTTTCCGATTCCGATAATATTTCCGATTCTGACAATATTTCCGTTTCCGGCAATATTTCCGATTCCGGCAATATTTCCATTTCCAATAATATTTTCCGATACGTACCATGTTTCCGTTTCAGGCAACATCTACGACTTGGATAATATTTATATTTCCGATACGATCCATATTTCCGTTTCCGGCAATATCATCGTTTCCGGAGTATTCACTTGCTTGTGACGATCTCAGCTCCCGCTGAAACCAAGATCCGTCGATTCCGAATATCCATAGATAGAGTATTTAATGCCATTAAATACTTGATCCGTTTACGTACTATTTGTGTGACCCTACGGGTTCAGTCAAGAGTAAGCTGTGGATTAATATCATTAATTCCACTTGAACTGAAGCGGCCTCTAGCTAGGCATTCAGCTCACTTGATCTCACTGAATTATTAACTTGTTAATTAATACTAAACCGCATTTATTAGACTTATCATTGAATGCATACTTGGACCAAGGGCATTATTTCCTTCAAGTCAATATGCTTGATTAAAACAAACAAACTCTTTAACAATAAGAACTTCACTAGGTTCAAATCAATCTCTTGATTTGAGTTCCACAAACCTTAGCATTATTGCTTAGACCATGTCAACAAGTTAACATTCAAAAGCTCTATTTTAATGGAATTTTGAAAGTTGATTGATTTCTAGATCAATTCAAGACAAGCAAGTCTTACTTGTTGAAAGTAACAAAAGATATGAACTATTGTTAGAACGCCTAGACAATAGAGTTCAAAGCTAAAGAAAGATTTTATGACTTTATTATTTCAACTAGATTTGAGTGAATATGGATTTATTTACTCAAAGTGATATAAATTTGAATCTGTTTGGCTAGTTCAAAGATTCAGAAGTATAAAATCACCACTTGGCAAGAAATCATAAAGATCTAGATTAGATCATGTTGATGATTACTTTAAGACCAAATATGATCATCTATGATTGTGTGTTGTAATTTCACGATCTAACTCCATAAGATATGGCATATCTAAGTTGGAATGATCGAAATCAATTGGTACTTGATTCGATCGATGATGATTCATAAAGATTTTTTCCTATAATTTCTAAAACAAAATGCTCAAACTACCACCAAACTATACCAAAATCGTCAAAGCTATTGAAAAGAAATTTCAGGATATCTTTTCAATTATATATATCTAAAGAGTTGCTAAACTCAGTGGGAGCTTAGTGTTTGTTATTCAACAAACTAAGGCCCAAGTATAGATATATGTTTCATTGTGATTTATTCAAATGAGACACAAGGGTATTGTTTCTACCACGAATTTTTGAGAACATAATGTTTGTTTGCTCGAAATAATGTCCTTTTGGAGATTCGTTTCCAAAATGACAAGTGGGAGAAAAATAGACCTCGAAAGTCTTCGAGGCAAACAACAAACATAAACGGACATTCCGGAGGCTTTTCAAAGTTCTTTAGAAAATCCGAACACTTATTTTTTAAGGACTTTAGAAGTGGCTTTAAAGAAGACTTTACAAGTGCTTCAAGAAGAACATAATATTCAAAGAACTTTCAAGTGGCTATTAATATTCTATTGTTTGATGTTCTATACCCAAGTAGGCATAGAGTTCGGGTCAATGAAACTATGAGATTCTTCTATTAGATAGTGAAGAAACCTACACCTTGCAGTCAAACTATTATCAAGATAATAATGAGTATATGACTTGTAAGAAAGCTATGACGAAACCTAGATTCCCTAAAATGGTTAAAGGCCATATATAAAATGGTTAAACGCCATATATAGACTCAAATGTTTTAGATGGTTAAAGGCCATAAAACATGATCAATGTTTTGATGACAAAATTGACATTTTGTTGATTTGCAAGAATAGTTTCACACCTATTGGTTGCAGGTTTGTTTTAAGGATAAAAACCATCAAAACATGGAATTGTGTTCACATACAAAGCTAGATTAGTTGCTAAAGGTTACAAGCGAATTCACGGAGTGGATTGTGTTGAAACCTCATGCATAATCGTAATGTTCAAGTCTATAAATCAAGCAATGATTGCATATTGGTACATATGGCAATTGGATGACAAAACGTATTCCTCAATCAAATGTTGGAAGAAACTATGTACATGGTATGTCATAGGATTTGTGGATCCAAATAAATGCTTGAAAAGTAAAGCTAGCTTATAAAATCTAAGTACAGATTTAAGCAAGCAATTGGGAATTGGAACTGTATTTTAGTGAAGCTATTAAGTATTTTAGTTTCATAAAATGTACATGATTCTTATAGATATATAAGAAGTTTAGTGGGAGTACGTAAAACTTAATTGGTCCTATATGTATCGCACACACATCTCTTTATTGTGAAATAACATTCAAATGCTAATGACTTAGATTTGAAATTATTCATCAATGATGGACCATGGCGAAACTTAGTACATACTGGGTATTAAGATCTATTTACAAAGATCTTATAATATTGTTTTGGATTAAGTAATGGCATTTACTAAATCAAACACGAAAGACTCCATTGGAGACATTCGACCCATATGAATAAATCTAAGTAAAAGATGTTAATTTGAACTATGTATAAGCATTTACTAAGTTAAAAATCAAAGGATCTAAGTGAGATTCTTAACCTATATTATATGTCAAAGAATTTAGCTGGATTGTGTGTCTACTGAAACTGAATGAGCTAAAGTTACATGAATAGAATTCAATTGGGAATTATTCTGCAAAAGAATTTATCATGTATGATATAATATGAGGATCGCCAAAAACGTATCGCTTGGCTTTAGGCATGACGAACACATACCAATCTCTATTGGTCTAAGTAAAGATCAACTAGATTGAGATCAAGAAAAACTTATGGTACTTGAAAAGGTACATAGGAATAGTTCTTGATTCAAGGAAATAAAGATATGCTAAATATTGATGCTACACGCATAAAGACTGGCAAAGGATCAAGCAAGATCCCTTTGGAGTTAACCATTGGCAAGGACGAGCTGAAGAGCATCGTGTATTAAAAATGGCAAAATGGATTGGAGACCATGAGTTGTTGCGTGGGAAATTAAAATAATAATTTCTATGTTCTAAGATACAGATGGAAAGTCTTCCACATATCTATGGACTGCTTGGATAAGTAAATCCAAACAAAGCATCACTAGCAACCTATACAGTTGAAGTAAAAGTAATTATTGCCTAAGAAGCAATGAAACAAGGTTGTTTAAGTTAAAGAGTTCTTCACTGAACTTGGGTGGATCACATGTCTGCTGACTTGATGGTTCTTCATTGCAAAATGCGTAGAACCACTATCGAAGTAAGAAAGACTAGATCACATAATAAACAAACTCAAAAGATCTTATCATCATATCTCGAAGAACATTCGATGAAAAGGATATTAAGATTGGAAAAGCATGATAACTAAACCTATGCAACAAGTGAGAAACAACACTCACATTGTGGCACTGGAAATCAAGCATAGTTTTGAATTCCACTAAATGTTTTAAAGATGGGTTCAAGGCCCATGGTTTTAAAACATCGAGGTTGAACTTTTATCATATATGAAATGTATTTTCATATTCCATTTAATCTTAGTTTAGTATTAAATGATGAGTCCCTTCAATTTGACGTTACATTCAAGATAGACTGTCAGGACCAGTCCTGTGACTAAGAAATGTCTATCAAGTGAACTTGAATGTCAAAAGTTGAAAATGGTCCCTGATCGGAGTTTTCTATAAAGATGGACGAATAAAAGACGTTAGACGACTAGAATGCAAGATGACTAGTAGTTCTGTTTCTTGAACTATGTGGACATGACAATGTCGTAATCATTTGCATAGATACTTACTTTGGGAAGACTAGTATCGGACAGACCTGTAAAACTTTACTGTAACAGATGAAAATCTGTCATAAGTAAATTTCATTAAAATTATTAGACACTAATCCTCAATACCTGAGTGATTTGAGATTACTTGTTTGAGAACTGCTTACTTTAACGTTGTCAACCGTCGCACCGTAAAAGGAGGCTATAAAGGAAACGCTCAGGTAATCACCTATCAAACGAAGTCTAATCTCAAGATCACAAGATTGGGATTGTCCTCCCATAAAACGGGATGAGATGCTGAAAGTTGTACAAGGCCACTCGGAGAGCTAGAAACTGTAAAATGCATGGCCGTGCTCAGATGAATCATTGGCTATGATTATCTGTTTATTTGATCAGTTGAACTCTGAAACCGAGAAACACCTCTGGACATAATAAGGATGACAACTCTTACCTTATGTTCAAGAGCGAGCATCGAGCCACAAAGGAATTAGGAAATGCACACTTGTCCCTAAGGACAAGTGGGAGACTGAAGGAAATAATGCCCTTGGTCCAAGTATGCATTTAATGTTAAGTCTAATAAATGCGGTTCAGTATTAATTAACAAGTTAATAATTCAGTGAGATCAAGTGAGCTGAATGCCTAGCTAGAGGCCGCTTCAGTTCAAGTGGAATTAATTATATTAATCCACAGCTTACTCTTGACTGAACCCGTAGGGTCACACAAATAGTACGTAAACGGATCAAGTATTTAATGGCATTAAATACTCCATCTATGGATATTCGGAATCGACTGATCTTGGTTTCAGTGGGAGCTAAGATCGTCAAAGGCAAACAATGAATACTCCGGAAACGATGATATTGCCGGAAACGGAAATATGGATAGTATCGGAAATATAAATATTATCCAAGTCGTAGATGTTGCCTGAAACGGAAACATGGTACGTATCGGAAATATTATCGGAAATGGAAATATTGCCGGAATCGGAAATATTGCCGGAAACGGAAATATTTTCAGAATCGGAAATATTATCGGAATCGAAAAATAATTCCGGAAACGGAAATATTAAATATGTGTTCGAAACGGAAATTAATTCTGGAATCGGAAATGTTAAATATTGTTCGTATCAGAAATGAATTCCGGAATCGGGAATTTAATCGGAAGCGCGTCGTACGAATTAGCATTGGACGATACTTGCTAGACGAAGGCCCAACACGAAGCCACTCCCACTCCCAGCAAGCCAAGCGCCCCACACACACGCTGACAAAGCCTCGCCAGGCCCAGCGCAATGCCAGGCCCAGCAAGGCATGGCGCGCGCGCATCGTTGGATGCGAGTAATGCTCATGGGCTGCGAGCTGCGCAGCTCGCGTGGGCCGCGAGGCTTGCGCGGGATGTGCGGTGCTCGTGCTCGTGCTCGTGTGCGGTTGTGTGCGATATGAATCCTAAAGCTATTGGAATTTGTTCTATGATTAAATTCTAATCCTAGTAGATAGAATTTATTTAATAGAGTTCTAAAGGGATTCTAATTAAAGTAATTGGTATTCTAATAGGATTCTAAATCCTTTTCCATGACTCTATAAATATGTGCCTAGGTTCACAAATTTATACACAAGTTTTCAAGTATTCAAAGCTAGGATTTTTAAGCAGAAAAATCAGCCAAAACACTTGCCCTATTAGCCGAAAATAAGTAGTACCTTAAGGGAGATTCTAGTTGGTCAATCTTAAGGCGGATCCGGACGTGTTGTGGACTTTCTACGGATGGACGACACTTAGAGTCCTAAAGACTTGTTCTTGTTCGGTTCGGGCGCAGCTAGGGAGGGCACGCTACAAAGTGTATGCATCCTAGACTAATTATATGATTATGTGCAATTAATATGATTCCTGGCATTAAGGTTTTCCGCATGATTTATGTTGTTCATATGTATCATAACCTAACATAATTCACTCAAAATTATCTCTTTTTCTTTATAAATTTCCATTACCATCCATTACCATTTGGGGAGTGGTATTAGATGGGAATGTAAATCTATGAAGAAAAACACCAATCTTGAGACAAGATTTCATTACCATGTACATCATGATGTCAATTTCTTTCCAAATAACACTAGGATTTATTCCCATACCCACCGTTTATTACCGGCTACTAAACGGGCCGTCAGGGATTTGATAGTAATGGACTTATTTGGTAGGTGATAATAAAACTAGCAATGATAGTGATTTTTAATTTCACAACTAATCATCCTTATGTCATAATAATGCAATATTTTAGTCTTCGTAAACGTTCCTTATCATTCAATACCACCCATATGTTCGAGTCATATTAGACAATAGTTTATACGAGGTTAGTGTGTGCATACGGATTGAATATGGATTATTCTTGCGTGGACCTGGTCCACAATAATGTTAGTGTGGACCCAAAATCAATAGTTTTCTCTAACACCCTTTTTACACTCATAGTGACCTTTATTTTTCATATAGTAACCATAATAAATTAAACACCATAATTCTTAGACATAGTAACCATTTTTTGAAATATAGTAATCCTATATTTTTAAAAGTGAATTGTGACTTAAAATCACATTATTCAAGCACAACATGTATCAACGACACTAATTTGATATATTTTTTTCATAATAATCCTAATAAAATCCAAAATAAATTAGAAACAAGTTGTTGACTTTATTTTAAGACATGGTCCACAATAAATTTAGTGTGGAACAAGTCCATTCAAAATTGGTGGAATATGTACTCATACCGTCATACGTAACATTTCGGGCCCATTCATAGTTTTTGCCTGATGGGTTAGTTTTTGGCAGGCAGCCCTTATCCCCGAAAAACTGTCCCATGTTAAAAAATAAGAAATGCACTCAAATACTTACAGCACCCGACCCACCAACAAAATTGGCCCAATCCAAACATCTTTCTTGCTTCAAAGAAACTCAAAGTCCATTAAACCGTATCGGATAGCTTAGTTAACTACCGGGTCTCTTCAAAAAGGGCAGAGTTCAACAAAATGGCCTTGATGGCTGATCGGCTGAACTTCTTGAGTATATCTTGACAAGTGTTTCAAATCCCAATTTCTTTTGGATATTAGTCAACAAATGAGTTGAGAACTTGAAGCGCAATTGTGGAGTGTGTTCATACTATCGCATTAACCTTTAGTACAACCTTGGATGTGAAACAATTTTTTTATCAAATGAAATATACTCGTATTTGTTAATTTGGATAAATGAGTTATAATTAAAAAAAACTGAATTTATAATTATCCGAAGTACGGAGTAAAAGTACTTGAAAGTAAAATACGGAGTAATATGCAAATCGGCGTTGTAAAAGACAAAATATTAATTACAAGTTTATACTTTGCAATTAGAAAGGGAAGACATTGTGGATAAATCTTGTAATTTAGAAAATTGTATCAAATGGAATGTTCAGGTTCTTCTCGGTTTGGGTTTATAATGACAACCCATTTGAATTATCAACTCAGCGGGTTCAACAGTTCGGATTGAGAATAGACCGTTTTTCATCCAGCTAATTAAGTGGGTACAAAGGTAGGAGTAATTTTTAACAAAATGGATTATTGCCGGGGTTTTTTTTTTTGGCTTACTAGACATCACCCAGATATTGCTTAAAACCTCTCTATTGATTTACCAATTTCACATTTACTTTCCCTACCAAATTCAGACCACCGCCAAAATTCGGCCGCCCTCGAACAACAATTTCGACAACTATCTCACCGAGCCTAAAGTCTCGAACGAGAAAATGCCCGCAATTGTTACATGTCCGAGTCATATAGTGGAACCTTGAAGACATCATAACGTGTAATTGTATATATTTTTTTTTGCTTCTGGAAAAAAAGAAGTAGACAATTATGCATTTTGAGCTTGTATCATGGTATAAACTTATGCATTTTAAGCGTGTAAAAAATGCATAAGTCCATGACATGGTAGGAGCTCAATATGCAAAAGTCTATGCATTTCATTAAGGGTTTTATTTGGTATATATTGAATTTGAAAACAATTAATCCGAAAATAAAAGTATAGACTTATGAATTTTGAGCTTGAACTATGGTATAATTAACATATGCATTTTAAGCTCATACCATGAAAGGAGCTCAAAATGCATAACGTCATTTTCTTTTGAGCTAAACTGAAATAAATGAACTGAATGAAACTGAATAATAAATAATAAATAATAAATAATAAAGAAAAAGTCCAACAAAAAGAAAAACAAATAAAATCGGCAAACTCCAACAAAAAAAGAAAAACAAATTAATTCGGCAAACTCCAACAAAAAGGGAAAAAAATTACACATAAGAATATGAAGAAAAAATATATCAACCGGGGATTAGATCAGTTAAAAATAAATTTACAACTAAAGAAAACAAAATAAGAGAAACTAGATCTGAGAAGTTGTTAAATCTACAGAAATGACATTTTTCAAGAGCAAATCGCCTTTTCAACCATCGAAGAAGAATCGAAACATATCCTTAAAGATTTTGTTTTTCTTTTTCTTTTAAAGGGAATACTCTTAGTTTACCAAGTATAAAAATATACGCAATTACACAAGTCAGCGAACCTATTACTTTTGTTGGTGTAAGGACGAATAATTGTATATAGATTGTTGAATATTGAAAGAAAAATCTTATAAAGAGGAGAAAGAATGAAGCTATTGCTTAATAATTTGGGTTAGATATCATTTCACTAAGCTTGGTATACCACTATACCACATAGATTTTTTAACACATGAAAAGACGATTATATTAACAAAACATTAAGGTAGGTTTGGTACAAAACCAGCTCCCCTTCTGGTGAAGCAAATAACGATAAGATCATACCTCCCTTCTACAAAATATCCCAATAACCTAGATAAACCTTGAGGCCACAAAAAATCCTAGTTATCTATACAAGCCAAAGATGAAACACTACTAAGGCACTTGGGAGATTTATTTTTTGGTGATTTCTCCATCTTTCATTTCAACAATGGTAATCGGATTATCCACTGTTGAACTGCTAACAACAAAAGGAGTAAAGTCCTTTGCCTTCGAAGAAGAGCCTTCTACCATATTCGAGTCATTTGAACCCTGAATGGCCTCCTAACTATCGTACCAAAAACTTTATGAGATGCATTTGAAGTAGTTGCCACTTTGTTGATCACCGCGGCTCTTGCCTCTTCTTCCTTTTTAATTTTTAATTTTGTTAAATAACTACATTATTCTTGAAGAAACATTTAAGTCTAATTAAAACATGAACATTAATATCATAGCCAACTAAACATTATTAAATTTGTCTTAGTTTGAGATGAAGGGATTATAGTAACGTGTGGTTGATATGATTATAAAAAATAACATATTTTTATCCATATATAATAAATGGTGACTGGACCGGCCCAAAGTTTAAAGAGTGTGAGTTAATTTTTATTAAAATAAAAATACAAGTGGGTAAGTGAGGGTATTAAGGTATTCAAAATGTAAAAGGTAATGAGAAATAAAATGAAGGTATTCAACTCCCTTTTGTCGAATCGCCATATCATAGATAAAGCTCGAACATTCAATTCTTTGTTGGCATTCACGTTAATGACGGTAAAGGCCCTATGTCTTCCGCATAAGTGGTAGTAATCATCAAAAAATTGGGTCTTTAATCCCAGAGCCAAGAAACTTGCTAAAGTTTGCGTAATTGTACATTTATGACATTGATAATGAAGTACAAAATCGCATGCATGTGATAGATGGTTCTGAATCTTCCATGATAAGTCCTATAATCCTATATAGAAGGACTACAAAAATGCTTGACAATGTAAATCCATGTGTTGCGATGTTTCGGAATGCTCGAACTATATGTTGCGTGACCAATGTGAATATCGAGATTTGCAGATTAGGATTATTCGGGCTAGAAAAGGTAGACAATATGTTCACACTTTTTTAGACTCTCATAAATCTATAACTTAATTTTGGATACTATTTTAGTTTCTTACTTCTGGTTTTATGTTTTGCATAAGGGACACACCATATCTATAAACATTTTAATATTGTCGAATAATAAACATTATAATTAACATAGTCGTTTAAGAGTTTTTTTTATACTTCGTATTTTTTATAGGTACTCGTGCAATAATACAGGCACATACTAGTATCTAATTAATTAAGGAGGAGATTAAAAAGATGAATATACATGATGATTTAACAAATAATAAAATACTCCCTCCGTCTCTTTTTGTGCTTTACGTTTGATATTTTTCACGCGTTTTAACGATTAATTATTTTGCATCGAGATTCCTCAATTTTTTTATTTAAACAAGATAAATTACGTTTATTTATAATGTTTTCACTTTTATCAAAATTATGATACTGGGAAATGAGAAAAATTTAATATCTCAATGGAAAAGTGTGAGAGATTAAATGACCAAATGAATTTAATTGGTTAAAATAATAATTTGACACAAATTTTGATAGAATATATACTAAGTCATTTAGGTGATAATATAAAAGAAAATGTAAAGAACATTTTGAAATATCCAAACGTAAAGAACAAAAAGAGACGGATGGAGTAATACAAAAGAAATGACACGTGGAATACAAGGGAGAAATTGAAGTCAGTCTACTCTAAAGCTGAACTGGAAGCAATGCCTCATTATTCAGTGAAACAAGTGTATCAAAAGCTAGTTGGAGATAGACCTAAGGTGCATTGGGATAAACTTGTGTGGAATAGGCTTAGTACTCCCAAACACAGATTTATTGCTTGGTTGGCAATTCAATCCAGATTGCAAACTACAGCTAAGTTAGCTGGTATTGGCATCAGCAATTCCTCTAGCTGTCTCATTTGTGGCCAAGGTGATGAAACTCATCAACATCTGTTTTTTGAGTGTTCTTATAGCAGGCAATGCCTGACAGAGTTGAAAACATGGCTGGATATTAGAATTGCAGCAACTGATCTCCACCTTCTATACAGATCCATCAGACATGGCAGAAGCTCTAAGTTTAGAAAGCAGGTTTATCTTGCTGCTATTGTAGCAGTGGTTTATCTCATCTGGAAATGCAGGAATTCAGTGTTTTGGGATTGTTGTATCCCTACTGTCAAGAGTACTATAGGTGCTTTAAAGCAAGCAGTGAGAAGTAGAATTCAGATAGTTATGCCTAAGTATGTGAATAGGAAAGATTGTAATTGGTTTGTGAACTTGTAATCTGTGTAAGCCTAGTTGTTTGCTTCTTGGTTGAGATGGTCCAACCTAGTTGGTTTGTCTCTCTTGAAGTGAACTTAGGTTGTACTTGACTGTTTTGAGCTATAATATTATTCTCACTTGCTTAGCAAAAAAAAAAAAATGACACATGGCATCAATTCATGAATACGTTGAGTTTTAAAATACTAGAATTAGAATAGATATATAAGCTTATGTCAAAAAGAAAAATAATAACAAAAATAAAGTTGACGTTATATTTTCTCCTAACTCAAGTTTCAAAACTTCACTTCAAATTTGTACTCCGTAGTAATTACTAACCACGGTAAAAACCTTTCTAATGCGAAAACGTAGTAAAATTAATTGCAAGATTATAAATATTGGACTGAAAAATGGATCACCAAGAAAGCCAGCAAATATGTATGATTTCTTTCCAAGAATCTCCCCAACCCAAGTTTCTTAATTTGCATTATTTTAATATATTTAAATAATGCAAATTAAGAAACTTTTTACTCTAGCTTCATCGATCTACTATTATTTAATCTTTGAAATTCTCTCACTTAATTTTCTTTGTTCTTTTGCAAAAATAAATCATGAAAAATCCTCAGCAAGAACAACAGAAGCTTATTTTTCTACCATTACCAAACAATAGGTTATTACACAATTTTATTTACATAATTCCTTATTTTCTTATTTTTGGGTGTGGCTTAATTCTTGCTACTTCTCCGAAAATCTTCCCAAATATTGATATTGGTGATCTTTTTGTCACCGTTAAAGTCATTAACAACAACATTACAGTGGATTATTCCTCCTCTCCACCACCATCATCACCGCCATCAACACCGCCACCGTCACAAACAGTATTAGATGTTGAGAAGCGGGACAGCCCGTCTCCACCGTCGCCAACACTGTCATTGAAACACCATCACATGGAGGATGAGGAGTTGCTATGGATGGCCTCAATGGTGCCAAAAAACAAAGGCAATAATAATAATAATAATTTAGTGAAACCCAAAATTGCGTTTATGTTTTTGGTACGTGGAGAATTGCCATTGGCTCCACTATGGGAATTGTTCTTTCGTGGGCATGAAGGATTGTATTCCATATATGTGCATGCAAATCCTTCGTATAATCAGAGTTATCATCAGGATTCTGTCTTTTATGACCGAAGAATTCCAAGCAAGGTATGGTTTCTCTTCTTTAAGTAGTCTATTACTCCATCCGTCTCTTTTTGTTCTTTATGTTTGTATTTTTCACGCGTTTTAACGATTAATTAATTTGCATCGAGATTTTTCAATTTTATTTATTTAAACAAGATAAATTACTTTTATCAAAATTCTGATATTGGGAAATGAGAAAATTTTAATGTCCCAATAAAAAGTGTTAGAGATTAAATGACCAAAAGAATTTAATTGGTTAAAATAATAATTGCACACAAATTTTGATAGAATACTAAGCCTTTTATGTGATAATATAAAAGGAAATGTAAACAACATTTTGATTTTGAAATACCCAAAAAGAAAAATGTAAAAAATAAAAAGAGACGGAGGGAGTATATGTTACTCGGTATCGTTTACAACTTTACACCAACATTGTTCTGGCCTAGTGGTAAAATAATAAGGTCTGTAAATGATATCACACCTTCATAAGTTTCATTCCCATTTGTACTCTGTGTACTAAGTAAACGTTTTAATAAGTAAAAATAAACTTAATGTACATCAAATAATAAGTTTTGGTCCGTTTAAATTGATAAAATACGGAAAGCAAACACAGTAAAAATAAAAGAGTATTTTTAATCGTTAAAAATCAGTTTTAATTGGAGAAAATAAATTTTAATTAATCCTTATTTTTAAAATTTAAATCAGATTCATATAATCAGTCAAACAAGTGCAACGTTGAATGCAAATGCATGAACCCTTATTAATGGAATTGAAGTTTGAGCGTTTACGTTTCCCATTTTAGCTTAGGAAGGAAAATTAAGGCTTAAAACCAAACGTCGTTACATATATATTGATCATGCATTAATAATATAATTAATGCATGATTTTGAAATTAAAATAAGCATCATGCTTTCGTATTAGCAAGCTAATTAATTATTAATGTATATTGATTATGCTGCATACAAGGTTGATTGAATATCAGGAGTCTTATTTTCTGTTTTCCCGCATATTTCTAAGGAAAAATCAAATTAACTTTTAATTGCTACAAAAAACCAAAATAATAACATGAAGGCGGGATAGGAGTTTGATAATGGCCGAATGGCCGATAAACTTTCTCAAGTTTGATCCACAGCTAGTTTTCAGATTTGAGTTTTATAATTTTGAAAGTTGTGTAATTTAAAGGGAATAGTCTTAGGCCCATTTTTTTGGTTTTTAATTCGGTTTAGTTCAGCGAAAATGATAAAGGTAGCACATTGTGCCATTTAAATCATGTCACAATGATGACATACAACATCTATATCTAGTCTATACCTAGTATTTAAAAAGGGAAACCATGTATCAATACATTTGATTAGATGACACGTGTCATCCCTTTTTTCCTCCAGCAATTTGGTTTTTTTTTTTTTGTTGTTGTTTGATATATTATACAACTCCAATCGCCTCTTTCACTCAATCTTCCTCATACAACATCAATTCAACATTTTCCACTCCATCTTCCCGATTAACACTCAATATTAATACATTATTAAATTTATGTATTCTTTCAATTTTCAAAATTTACCTCTATTTAAATCATATATTCTCTCTAAAATCACAAGCTCAATAAAATTAGAATTTAAAAAGATAGACTAAATAACCACTATACACAACTGCCCGTTCTTTGAACGGGCTCAAAAACTAGTTATACTTAACTTATATAACCTATTCTCTACGTCTATTTTTATTCTTTACATTTTCCTTTTTGGGTGTTTCAAAAAGTTATTTACATTTCCTTTTCTATTATCACATAAATAATTTAATATTCTATCAAAATTTATGTCAAATGATTATTTTAACAAATTAAATTCATTGGTTAATTTAATATCTCACACTTTTGAATTGGGATGTTAAATTTATATCAGAATTTTGGTAAAAGTAAAAAAATTATAAATAAACGTAATTTTTCTTGTTTAAAAAAAAAAAATTAGAGAAATCTCAAAGCATATTAATTAGTTGTTAAAACGCGTGAAAAATACCAAACGTAAAGAACAAAAAGAGACGGAGAAATATTATATATGTTACAAAAAAGGTAGAAAAATCTTAATATTTTAATTTATTATAAATATAATACGAGTAAATATTTGTTTCCTTCTTTGTATCGACTAACCTATTTACATATTTTTATAGTAAAATTTGCATTGACAATAAAAATATTTTTGATGACACATGGTCTACGTGGTGTCTATATGTACCATTTAGAATCCAGCACTTGTTGTCGCAACTTGCGACATTTAGTTCAGTTCCAATTATGACAGTTCGGATCTATTCAATTCAGTTCAGTTGGGTTTATTTCTACTCAGTTCAATTCCATCTGTTTAGTTAAGTTCAATTCGATCAATTCAGTTCAGTTCTATTAATGCAGTTCATTTCAAAAGAATTGCGTTGTATTAATTTTTGGTTTTAATCTTATTTTACTACTTCGTATTTTTTTTATTATATTAAAAATTACAATGTTTATCGTTATTTTTTTATAATTATTATTATTTCATTTAATATTATAATTATTAATTTTTATCATTAATTATTATTTTTATCTATTATTTGTTATTACGTACTTCCTCCGTTATTTATTAGATTGACACAATTCTTTAGGCACGTTTGACAATGCACGATTTTAAACGTTAATATCTTCAATTATGTTTAGATAAAATTATAAAAAGTTGATGTTTAAAAAATATATTCATTGATACAAATTTAATAAGACCCCACAAGACTATGTTTTTTCCGAAGTATAATTCACAAGAGGAATTAAAAGGAGCTTGTGTGAATAGTGTCAAAATCCAATTATGTCATCGAATCAAACAGAGGAAGTATTTATTAACTATTACATAGTACTTATTATTATTATTATTATTATTATTATTATTATTTATTTATTTATTCAGTTTCCTTAAGTTCCGTTCAGTTAAATTTAATTTAGTTTAGTTTAGCTTGGTTCAGTTCCATTTAGTTCAGCTCTGTTTAATCAAATAAAAATATTGAAAACTAACCCTAAAAAACTAAAACTACTTTTTTGTTTTCAAATATATTTTTTAGTTTTCTAATTGGAAAAACCGGAAACAAAAATTGGTAACAAATGAGTTAAGTTGACGAATTATATTGACTTTACATCAGTGAAAACTGAAAACCGTAAAAAACGTCCCGTGAAAAGAGTTAAGACGAATAGTAGTATTACAAAGTTCAAGAACTATCGGGGATGAACAACGATAGCGTTTATCCCCCAAGGTTTACAAATAGTGTTAGATCCCTGAAACAAGTGTTCTTGCAGAAAGATAATGATTATACAAGAACATGATCTTCTAAGTAAAGAAGAAGGAAAATAAATAACAATGTACAATTAAGATGAGAAACAAATGTGATCCCATTTTTCAATTAATTTCGACACTTTCAATTCACTTGAGACGGGGTATAGAAAGCAGACCTGTTACTGCCGAGGTACCAAAAGAAGATTTTAAGTGGGTAATTCAAATCTACTTACTCTTAACACCCACTTCACAAAATCACATACTTTTTTTAATTTATGGATGGGGGTCTCTTCATTTTCGAAATAAATGGTTCATTTCTTAAATCAACTTTTTCGCATGCATTCAGATGGGAAATATGGTTTCTTGGGAACTTCCTTTCTAATTAATTTAGATGTCATCATCTTAAGATAAGAAATACATAGGAAATGCAGTTCAAACATATAAGTAGCTAGAACATGGAATTAGGAAGCATGAAAATGTTAGAATTTATACTTGAAAGAATGAAAGAGAGTTTTTATCTGGAATCTTTAACTCTATTGGTAATTTTGCCATATTCTTTCTACCATATAAAGCTTTATTTTTTCAACATAGCGAGTAAAATCTTTTTAAAGTACTTTGCTTAGGTTCTACTCTTTTGCACAACTAGAAAAAGCAATTTCATCCATTTGTCTTTGGTATTTTGGTCGTCTCTAGCTTAGCTTTGTTCATTCCTTTCTTCATTTGAACTAAAATATTCTAACTCCCTTTTCACTTAAATTCTTCCCACAAAGTATGAATGTGGGTTCCATTTATTGCAAAGTATAATCCGAGTACTAATGTAACACGGTCATGCATTTTCAGTAAAATGTTAAAAATTTAAGGACTTATATAGTTATGTGTTACCAACATAAGTTGGTGAAGTTGGTGGGGAACTCACCTTGTGACTTGGAGGGTACAGGGTCGAGCCCCATCATCTGCAAAAATGCTTAACTTATGTTAGGTGCTGGTTCAGTAGGGTCCATTCTTCTTGCCTACTAAAATATATATATATATATATATATATATATATATATATATATATATATATATATAGTTATGTATTTTCAGTAAAATGTTAAAGGTCTAAGGTTTAGTCAACAAAATGTTGTCCAAAAATCGATTGTAAAGAAAGAAAGGACTTTTCTTTACCCATGATCTTATTCAACGGATTGACTCGTACCCTCTATCCTGAAGTCAACAAAAAGTCAATATTTTCACCTCAAACATGGCCTTCATTCTAATTAATGCTTTGATTAATTGTGTTAGGAGGTGCAATGGGGCAAGTTCAACATGGTTGAAGCTGAGCGTCGTCTACTAGCCAACGCCCTCCTCGACCACTCGAACCAACGGTTCGTTCTCCTCTCAGAATCATGCATCCCATTATTCAATTTCACAACGGTATATTCCTATCTTATAAACTCTACAAAGAGCTACGTTGAAGTTTATGATAAGAAAGGGGGTACTGGTCAAGGCCGGTATAGCCCTCGTATGAACCCTCTCATTCGACTATCTCAATGGCGAAAAGGATCTCAATGGTTCGAGATGAGTCGTAAGTTAGCCCTTGAAGTCATATCAGACCGAAAATACTTCCCTGTTTTTGCAAAGTTCTGCAAGAACGCTTGTTATGGGGATGAACATTATTTGCCAACTTATGTTAATATCAAGTTTGGGAAGGAGAATACAAATAGGACAGTTACTTGGGTTGACTGGTCTATTTTAGGGCCTCACCCTGGACAATATCAGAGGCCTCGTGTTACGCCAACGCTATTGGAGAATTTGAGGACTAAATACACTTGCAAATATAATGGGAAGAAGACCAATATTTGCTTCTTATTTGCAAGAAAGTTCATGCCAAGTAGCTTGAACAGATTGTTGTTGTTTGCTCCCAAAATCCTCAAGTTCGGTTAATTACTAAACATTTGGTTCATGTTGAACAAAATGAGTGTAATAATTTTTGTGATTTATGAGTGTAATGATTTATGTAGTTATGCACATACATTCTTTTATAAATGAAAGCAAATAAATGTACCCTTGAATCTTGATGGTTTACTAAGCTCGACTTTTGGCATACTAGAACCGATAATGGTATACTTCCTTCGTCCTAAAATAGTTGACTCACTTAGTGGGAGTTCCAAAAATAATTCGCAAAGCCCAAGAACAAAAGGGGGTTTATTAGAAATACTTCATCTGTTCTTTTTTAAATGACACGATTATTTAGACGCGATTTCAAACACCATTGCGGATAAGAAAAAAATTATAAAAAGTTGATATTTAAAAAATATTTATTGAGACGAATCTAATAAGACCTCACACGACTATATTTTTTTCTTATGTATAGATCACAAATGTAAGTCAAATGAGCTTGTGTAAATAGTGACAAAAACTCAATTTTGTCATGCCTAATGCATGTAAAATTTGCAATATAAGAACGGATGAAGTATATGCCTAATGCATGTAAAATTTGCAATATATGGTTTCTTCCTTTAGGTTGAGAAGTTTAAGAGGCCTTGCCAACAAACCAAAATGGCCTGCAATTCCTAGCCTCCAGAACAGAGGAAATAAGAAAATAAATATCTCTGCCAAATGATTTGGCCCTTGAATCACAGTTAAGAAATGTGCTCACCAGCCACCGCCCACGGGTACTAGGAGGCTGACGCTCACCAGCCGTAGGGAAGCTTTTCTGTACTCACTGCAAGGCCACTAGCAGAGGGGTAGGGACATAGGATCTTATTGAGAAAGAGAGCTCTAATCAAGCCTGTGGGCAGTGGTTAGGTGTAAATTTTGTAATCTATTGAGGGATTAAACATTTATTAAGAACCAAACTGATTCAGGGCAGTTCGCATTTGTTTTATTTACAGAGCAGATGCCAAATAGTGAACAACCTACATCATTTAATCACATTAAAAAGCTGCATGACAATACAGCTCTGATTTGATTAGCATCTATTGTGCAACAATTGAATTTGTAAACATGGGCAAATTCGATAGATCCATCCTTGACGATCCTCTTTATTTTTGTGCTGCTTCCTACTTCATTGCCACTTAAATGAGAATCCAACCTTTTAAGAAGAGAATCATGTTCATCATCATTCATCAAGCCATCAATTCCAGCAACTTAGTGACTCAAGTTCCTTGGCATCATAAACAATTTGGCATTAGTTGAGAACCCAACAGACCAAACTTGGCCTTCAACATCGGAAATTGGATTAAGAAAATTAAACTTCCTAATGTAGTCACATTCACAGTTAGAGCTTTCATGAAAAATTATCTTACCGATGAGGGCATAATATACGAGCTTACCTTTTGAAATCAATCTTTCTGATAGGTTGGTATAGGCACTCCGATCTCTTCTGTCAATTTTTGGTATACCTTCTGCAGCTCTCGCGTCACTGGTCCTACCTGCCCCTCTCCAATCAAACGCCCATCAATCTTCACAACCTGACAGAAAACACCCCATCAACCATCAAGCACCTGCAGAATATGGCTGAAAAGCCCTTTTGAATTCATGGTGCGCAATAGGAAAACTTACTGGGCTAAGTTCTCCCATAGTTCCAGTTGTCCATACCTATGACAAAAATAAATCACTCAATCAAAGACTCAGGACTTCAGGAGGTAGACTCTGGAAGAGTTAGCAAAATACTTCCATTTTCGGCACTACATTAGAAGATACTGCATCCATAAGGTTATTAAAGAATGTTGCTTCATAATAACATGCATTAGGATTTGGGTCCATAAAAGGAGATAATAATGAACAACAGATTAGATCCACATTGGCCTAGTGGCTGTGATGAATGATTTTACATGACAAAATATTTATGCATTCACAACTGTAAAGTTTATAGCATTTTCCATGTGTGCCCTAGAAAAAACCCAACACCAGGATAGTTTTTCTAAAGAATGTTGTTTCACAATAAGCATGTATTTGCATTGGGATTTGATCCGCGAAGGAAGATTATAAGTGAACGACAGATTAGATGCTCATTGGCCTAATAGACATCTCTGTGCTGACTGAATTTACATAACAAAACAATTTATGCATTTCCAACCATAAAGTTCATAGAATTTTGCATGGATCCTAGAGAAAGACATCGGGATAAGTAGAAAAAAAGACTGGAGATGCTATCACTTCACATACAGCCATACAAGTAATCAGTCAAAAGACGTTACTTTCCAAGCATCATCTCATTTAGATACTATAAACCAGAACCATTTTTCAGGGAACCAACTTTTTTTATGTTTATAGGCAGCTAACCGAACGTAGAGTTAGCAAGTGCGAACTGGAAAATTAGGATATGTTCTGTGGAGTACTATCACGAATATTACCAACTGAAGTAGCTTTTTGCAAGAATATTTACATAAAAACAACAGTGCATATCATGCAAGGGAAAGAAAGGAGAAGAGAGCATATGCAAGCCGCAAGCCTCAGCATTAACTTCTAAAATGATTCAGAAATGTGAAAATCCTTTCAAATTTACTATTTAGGCATATATTAACATCAGCAAAGTAGAAATCAAGACCTCATCTGCCGTATGGAACTCTGAGAGGCTAAGTCGTCGCTCTTCTAAGACAAAACCTTTCTTCACCACAAGGTCCATGACCTGAACATTTAAAAAGCTGAATATTAAACATTCTACAAAGGAGAAGTAAAAATATAATAACAAGGCAACTCAATAATAAGAGTTGACAACACTGCTCTATAGATGTGGAAAATTTCCAAAAAGTACTGTTATTTTGCAGGGGTTGGGGTGGAGGTGGACATATATGTAGACATGTAGTTATAAAACACCAGAAATGGTTATGGCTCATTCAAAACCCCAAATATTACATCCCATCTTTTCCCCTTTACACCTCGAAATGCAGTGCACTCATTATGTATGCATGAAGAACGTTCATCAGAGTTCCAAATAGTCCGTGAAAGATAATGCATTTGTCCCCTGACATAGTATATGATTTATATAATTCTTTTGCAAATTTTATATACTAACGGACCATATTGATGAAACAAAGAATTCAGATACAGAGTAGAAGACAAGCATTAAACGCAAGAAAAAAATCTAAGAACTTGAATCAGTATCACTCAAATCAATATCATGCTCTAATTCAAGTTTGTCAGAAAGCTCCATCTGCACTGCATGAGTCTACAAGGGTGTTTCTCTAAAACTGCTGAGTTCTAAATAATAGAGTAAAAGGAAAAGTACCAACATAAATTGCAGTCTTATCTTCTTGTAACTAGCATGCAGAATATTTAGATGCTTCAACAAAGTTTTAGGAATATTTACTTGTTTCCTTAAATGATGACAATCTATCCACAAAAAACTAGACACTATCCAGTGAATCAAATATAAGGATTATCATAACAACCAATTGGGAAAAAGGGATTAATTAGGTCAACAAATTTAAATCCTGTTAATTTGTTTAAAACTGTGGCACATATTGTGGGGCCACTGACTATCAAAAGAATCTAGAAAAAGGAAAATCTAGATCAAAATATAGACTTCTTGGGAAAGGCCGTGTTTCAAATGCGGTGAGCTTGGATATATTAAAGGGAATTTACTAAATAAGAGGGTAATATTCACAACATCGACAACTTCAGAAGAACACAACAAGAAAACCAAGAGTCGTATTATGTCTCAAATGACAAGAATGATTATTGTTACTCCGAACAATGCAATGAAATATCAAGGGGATGCTTGATTCAGGATCATCTCATCACATGTGTCCAAATAGGAAGTGGTTTACAGCTTACCAAAATTTGGACCGTAGCACATGGAAACGGTCATGCTTGTAAGACTGTCCAAGTCAAGATGTATGATGGAAGAATAATAAGTCAATAACCTTACATTTGCAGAAATACCATATTCTCTTTTTTTATTAGAGTTGCAAAATAGTCATGGAGAATGGAATAAAAGTTGTTCTTCGTTCCTTGGTAGTGATGAAGGGAATTCGTCACAAAAATCTATATCTTCTTTTGGGGACAATTGTAGTAAGTAAAGACATGCACGAGAATATGGCACAAGTCTATCTTCTCTTAGTGGACAAGGTTCTTTTAAAATACACGAAGAATATGTAAATGGAATATTGTGAACATTGTATATGGAAAAAAACACACAAGGTAAAGTTCACTATAAGCAAGCACAAAATCAGAGGATTATTATGTGCATACGAGTGTTTGGGGGTTCGACTAATTACATGGGTAATTCCAAATACTTTGTCAAATTTGTTGATGATTATTCAAGATAATCTTGGATTTATTTTCTTAAGCATAAGAGTGAGGTATTCGACATTTCCAAGTGATGGTTGAGAACAAAATTGGTAGAAAGTTGAAAACATGTAGTAATAGTACAAAGTACATAGAGGGAGCTTTCAAAGAATTGTGTTATCACAAAGGGCATTGTGAGACAGTGTAAGGCACACCTTAAAGCACATGGTCAGGGGAACATGTAGATTACGATTTACGAGAGACTCGGCTTATTCGAGTGCACAACTTATTACCATGTCAAGGATAACGAGCATGATGAAAGAGCTACTAAAGCAATCTTTTTTGGATATCCAAAAGAGGTTTAGGGTGTTTGGTGGGTAGAGGATTCTAAATTTTTAATTAGGAGGAATATGAGATTTGATTAAAGATCCATGGTAATTTTTCTCAAAAGTTATGGTGTATAATGATGGTGATGTTAGGACTTCAAATACTGAAGTGGTGGAGATAGAATCTAAGGTCTAACAAATGATGAGGATGATGAACTTGATTATGAGGAGATTGAAAATGCACATGTGCTACAACAACAACCACCACTAGCCCGAAGAGGAAATATAAAACAATTCAGAAGTTTAGGCCCTTATGAGGCTTTGCGGTAGTGGAATATGCATTTTCTATGGAGGATGATGAGTCGGTCACCTTCAAACAAGCTATTAGAGACAAGGATATAGAGAGTTGGTCGGTTGCTATAGAGGAAGAGATGCGATCTTTTCATAAGAATAAGTTGTGGGAGGTGGTAGTGCCTATAGGATAGGATATACGAACTACTGTTAGTCTGTTATTATAAGTGGGTGTATAACAGAAAAGAGGATCCTACAAATAAACTAACGTATAAGGTTAGGCTAGTCGCCAAGGCCTTTGCACGGAAAGAAGGTGTTGATCACAATGAAATATTTTATTCCGTCACAAAACATACTTCCATATGACTTATTGAGTCTAGTTGATCATAGAAATCTTTGAGCTAGAACAACTTTATGTGAAGCCAACTTTCTTACACTTCAACATGGATACAAGGTTGAGAGTAAAGAGAATCAGGTATGTCGCTTTAGGAATTCGCTTTATGATTTAAGCAATCTTCTCTCCAGCAGTACAAGCGATTTGATTCCTTTGATTGTTAGGTATACATTTGTAAGATCCGTGGAAATGATTATATTTATCTTGTTTTGTATGTCGATGACATGTTTATTGCTTCAAAGAGCAAGTTGGAGATGGATAAGCTAAGGTGAAGAGATTGAGAAAAAGACTTGGGCGCTGCAAAGAAGAGAGAGATCAAACAGGAAAGGTGGGTTAAAAGGTGCTAAGTCATTGTTGACTCCATTGGCTCCACATTTTAGGCTCTTTAAACATAAATAATGTACCTTATGGTAGTGCAATTGGCAATTTAATGTACGTGATAAACGTGCAGAAAATGTTGTCAATAAATTCATGGCGAATATGGCATATTTGGAAGCATTGAATGGATTTTAAGGTACTTGAAAGGTACCATTGACAAGCGGCTTTGTTGATTCGGCTCGTTGATCTAGATAGATGGCAAACTACTACTAGTTATGTGTTTAGAATAGACCGTGCTCCTGTGGGAATTAATGGTTATAATTGAATAACTATATAATTCTCTAATTTAAGCATTATGGATTAATGTGAAAAGAGAAGGGCATTTGTAGGAGAGTAAGGAAAACATCATCCGTTGTTTTTCAGCCATTCTTTATTTATAGCAGGTAGGGTGTTATACATTATTTAGGTTGTAATGTACTCCCTCCGTTTCGAAATAATGGGGACGGTTTCAATAAGTAAGTGTTCCAAATTAATAGGGACACTCTACATTATTCAATTTTTGGGTAGATGACCCACCATATTTAATGAATTCACACTCTTCTTTTTCCCACTTTACTTACAACATTCCACTCAATCTACTTTTTATATTCTCTTTTTACTCATAATTTTTTACTGAACCTTTTTTTTTTTATCTTTTGTTTGCACCACTCCACTCAACCTAATTTTTTATTATTTCTTTCTTACTAAATTCCACTTTTCCCATAGTTATTCATTACTTTCCAATCATTTATCTTAGTTGTTGTGAAATGTTTAAGCGTCCCTATTATTTTGAAACGGAGGGAGTAGTTATTATTCACATCAGAAAAATTAGTTGTTATAAATTAAAGAATAGTTTTTCTTACGTTACATTTATTATTTCCTTCATAGAGGTTGTTTGTTTAATCCCAAAATATTATTTTATTTGTGAGGCATCGATTTCATATTATTTAGTGGAAGCCAAATTATAAATATTTTTCAAAATAAATTTCTTACCACTTAATATTTTGACGTTGGCTCTGATACCTATTGTTAGAACTCGCAGCGCAAATTTGGCTTCTCTTAGATAATATGAAATTGATACATCACAAATGAAATAATATTTTGGGATTAAACAAATAACCACTATGAAGGATATAATAAATGTAACTTAAGAAAAACTTTTCTTAAATTTATAACAACTAAACTTTTCTGATGTGAATCATAACTACATTGTAATTTAAACAATTTATAACACCTTACATGCTATAAATAAAGAATGGTTGAAAAACAACAGATGATGTTTTCCGTCCTCTTTTCTCTCCTACAACTTATTTTCTCTTTTCACATTAATTCCTAATGCTTAAATTAGAGAATTAAATAGTTATTCAATTATAACCATAAATTTCTTCAATATCGTGGGAAAGACTGCTATTGGTTGTAAGTGGGTGTATAAAAGAAAAGAGGATCCTTCCAAGCCCGATGATATAAAGTATAAGGCTAGGCTAGTGGCTAAGGGATTTGCACACAAAGAGGATGTTGATTACATTGAAATATTTTCTCCAGTAATATTCAAGTGCTATTAAGTCTTGTTGCTTATGGTAACAACTTGATGTGAAGACAACCTTCTTATACGGTGATTTGTATGAGGAAATCCATATTTATCAACCTGAGGGATATGAGGGATATAAAGTTGAGGGTAAGGAGAATAAGGTATTGTCGCCTGAGGAAACCACTTTATGAATTGAAGCAATCTCCTCGACAGTGGTATAAGCGATTTGATTCCTTTATGCTAAAGTAAGGGGTTTCTATAAGTAATTATGATTGTTGTGTATACATTCGTAAACTTCATGGAGGTGATTATATTTATCTTCTATTGTAAGTGGACGACATACTTATTGTTTCGAGGAGCAAGGTGGAGATAAATAGTTTAAAAACTCAACTTGGGGAAGAATTTGAGACAAAAGATTTTGGCGCTGCAAAGAAAATACTTGGTATGGATATAGAAGAGAGAGATCAAACCGAAAATTCGTCTTGAGCAAGAAAGACTACATTCAGCGGGATATTGAAAGGTTTGGGATGAAAGGTGCTAAGTCAGTGGTGACTCCATTGGCTCCACATTTTAGGCTCTCCGGTAAACAATCTCCCACTACGGTGGAATATAAGGCATACATGGATAATGTACCTTATGTTAGTGCAGTTCACAGTTTAATGTATGCCATGGCCTCCTCCACGGATCTGCTCCGACGCCGGCTTCCCCTCTCCTCCACGGCTTTGCTCGCCGGCCTCCAGGTATGTAGATCTATCTTCTTCTTCTTCCTTCTCCTTCTCCTTTTCCTTCTCCTTCTCCTTCTTCTTCTCCTCCTTCTCCTTCTCCTTCTTCTTCTTCTTCTTCTTCTCCTCCTCTCCGTCTCCTCCTCCTCCTCCTTCTCCTCCTTCTTCTTCTTCTTCTTCTTCTTCTTCTTCTTCTTCTTCTTCTTCTTCTCCTTCTCCTTCTCCTTCTCCTGCTCCTCCTCCTTCTCCTCCTCCTCCTCCTCCGTTCGACTTGCATGTGTTAAGCATATAGCTAGCGTTCCTTCTGAGCCAGGATCAAACTCTTCTTTTGACTATGATTGGGTCCACGATATCGTTATGATCAATTAATGGGACTTGGCCGGAAAGTGTCTTTTTACTGTTACTTTGTGGGAATTTAATTTTGATTTTTTGTATTTAATTTTGAATTTTTTTTTCTTTCTTTTTTCGGTTCTGGATTTTTCGTCTCTGCATTTGATATTTATGCTTTTGATATTTCTGTCCTTTTTGCGGCTCTATTTGTCTTTCATTTTTATTCTTTGTTTCTGTTTTAATATTAGTTTTATCTTTTAATTATTTTTTGGTAGTGCACTAGTGCTTGGTCAGTAGGTTGCTTAGAGTCTTAGACACATTGTTGTAGATAGTAGCATAAATGAGTTTATTTGTCTATTTTCAGCTTGTTAATTTACTATGGAAGGTTCTAGTATCGGCACTCTATCAACGGGATCATTAACGGGATGTGTACGATGATGACATAGAGTACTAGCATTTTAGGATGCCTATTTTCAAGCTTGAAGAACTAATGTGTTTGCTTTTCTTTCTACTTATTTATATTATGTTGAATTGTTGATTGTGTGGAACTTTAAGTTTCTACTAAGTACTTTGTCGTTTAGCGGTATGTTCGCAACTAATTGTGCTTCTTTTCGTCCATTTATGCATTACTAATATAATTATTATGATGTTTTCTGTATAAAGTGTTTTAGTTTTGTTCTACATCGAATTTCAAGCTTTTTTTAGAATTTATGTGCGCCTCGTATCCAAAAGGCGCGCGCCTGCGCCTTGCGCCTAGGCTCCAGGGCCCTTGTGCGCCTTAGTGCGCCTTGCGCCTTTTTAAACTAAGTGTGGTTGTGGGGACTTCTAGATGATTTGGGGTTGAAGCAGAAGCAGGAATGTGTGAACATAAGTTATGACAGCCAAATAGCAATTTATTTGGCTAAGAATCAAGTTCATCATGCTCGTACCGAGCATATAGATGTGACATATCATTTTGTACGAAATGTCATAGAGGTAGGTAGTATTTCTCTTATAAAGGTGCATACAAAATGAGAACCATGAAGACATGTTAACCAAGGTTGTGTCACGAAGCAAGTTCCAACACCGCTTGGAATTTTTAAACATTCTCTCATGTTAAGGCATTATATGGAGAAATAAATGGAAATACGATTGGTTTGATCCCGGTCGAAGGGTACGTAAGCAGTAACGGAATACAGGATACAGATTACGCAATTTGTTCGTCCAAAATTTGAATGTTTTTCAAATCATGAACGAGGTGGAGAATTGTGGGAATTAATGGTTACAATTAAATAACTATTTAATTCTCTGATTTAAGCATTATGGATTAATGTGAAAAGAGAAGAGAAGTTTTAAAAGAGAAAAGAGGAAGGAAAACATCATCCGTTGTTTTCCATAGAAGAAAGTTGTAGGAGAGGAAAGAGGAAAGAAAACATTTCCAGCCATTCTTTATTATAGCGTGTAAGGTGTTATAAATTGTTTAGGTTGTAATGTAGTTATTATTTACATCAGAAAAGTTTAGTTGTAATAAATTTAAGAAAATTTCTTCTTACGTTACATTTATTATATCCTTCATGGTGGTTGTTTGTATAATCCCAAAATTTAATTTTATTTGTGAGGTCGATATCATATTATATAGTAGAAGCTAAATTTCCGTTGTGAGCTCTAACACCTTCATTTGGCTCTAAGAGGGTGAATTACTAGTGCGAGAAGGACCAATCTTTCTCGTTGACAACCAAAATACCGAGTTAGCGCACTACAACATACACTCTAATTTCTCGCTTGAATATGCTGCCAAACTAGAAAGAGTGTTACACGCTAAAGGACACTATCTATGGCCTTATCTTCGACAAAGACTGAGTATATGGCTATGGGATAAAGAATTAAGGAAGCATTGTGGTTGTGGGGACTTCTAATGATTTGGGGTTAGAAGCAAGATTGTGTGTGGATCTGAGTTGTGAACTTGTGATAGCGAAAGTGAAATTCAGTTGGCTAAGAACTAAAGCATATAGATGTGAGATATAATTGTTTACAAGATGTCATAGAGGAATGTAGTATTTCTATTAGGATGTTGCAGATTAGCATCCCTAAATTAAATTTTGATCTATACTCTTCCTCCTTAAATGGTCCTTCCTCTAGTTGTAAAAACAATCCCTGATTTTTTCTCCTGTATTCTCTTCAATCTCTATACAACATCCTAATTGTAGTAACCTTTCGAAGATCATCCGCTAAAAGTTTGAGTATCACCCATAGACATCAAATTTTGGACTAGATTTTCATAGGACTTTGGCAATGGAAGTAGTAGCATGAGTGTTTGGTCTTCATCATCTATCTTAACATCTATATCCTGTAAATCTGATATAATCCTAACGAACTTATTAATGTATTCCCGGATTAAGATGCCTCATCTTGTATAGTTGTATGTATACAATTTGGATTTTAGATAGATCTGATTCATTAGGGTTTTTGTGATGAAATTTGTCTCCACCCCCCCACCAGCCGTTGCTTCTTCATCAACCAAGAATACAATGTTCCTCACAAGGCATAAGACTTTTTTTCTTTCCAGCCAATATCTTGTGCAACTTTCGTGAAACTAGCAAATTTTTCATTTGCATCCTTCATCTGTGGAAAAGATGATGCTAGTTTGAAGAATTTTCAAATTATGAACGAGGTGAAGAATTGTGGGAACATACGGTTACAATTACCACATAATTAATTCTCTAATTTAAGCATGGAAATTATAGTGAAAGAAAAAGAGAAGTTTTAGGGGGGGGGGGGGAGGAAAACATATTCCGCGGTTTATTTTGAAATATAACTTTAGTCATTCTTGATTTAGTGCATGAAGCATAATAGAAGGAATAGGTTGTATGTAGAATTGTAGATTGTATCGCATCACAAAAGTTATAATTCTAACTTTTCTCAAGTTATATACATTTATCTTCACAAAGTGGTTGTTTGTTTTATGACTTTTATCCCAAAATATATGCAAAAATATAATTCTTATTACATATTTTTTGAAATATTTATTTCATGTTATAATTTTATCTATTCGAACTTAGAAGTCACATTTTGGGCTGGGTGGCTCTAACAAATAAATATCAGAAAGGTGGCTTCTAATGTTGATTTATAGAGGTTACAGTAAGAAAACTAAAAATAACAGCATCATTCAGCAGTAAAAGATGGTGGCAACTGGCAAGCACTATTAATAGTAGCTACAGGAGAAGTGTAGTGTAGGGATTCTTATATACAAGTAGCAATGAGAGAGTTTGGTAGGCTTTGTTGCCACATTACTTATTTATTTGCAGCAAACCTCATCTCCCACTAAAAGTTTCTGAGGTCAACTAGCAGAGTTAAGATAATTTCGTTGCACCACATTGAATTTGCATGAATCTTCTTATTTTTATAAACCATAATTGAAAAGTTGCACCCTTCTCGTTGTCACCATTCTCGAAATAAGTGTCATACAATGAGAGTATTAAAGAGTAAAGAAAGAATTAAAAGGGAGGAATTTCTCTTTAGAATCATTTTAACAGAAGAATATCTCATATATTGGCTAGAATAAAATCCTTATCCCCCAACACCTTCTATTTGGCTGATGTTTTTAATCAGGAATTTCATGTCCTTTCTTGAAGAACAGAAACTGGCCACTGCAAACACTTGTACAGTTGAACCCATGGACCAAGTCTCCTTTTAATGATGAGGTAAAGGTCCTAAGTTAGTATCACCAGACATCAGTTTGATGCATCCCTTTACATAAGAAAAGATTTAGCTGTTCCTCATTGTTATTGGCTGGATTTTGCAAGCAGAGGTCCATGTTTCAAAGGTCAAATCTCTCTTTGTCTCTAATGTTGGACCAGTCATCCAAGTCATACCCTGCTTAGAAATAAGTCATATAGGATATACCTTTCTATGTAGTCAAGGACTCATTGTAATGTAGGTCTAGAAAGACAAACCCTGTCTCCCCGTCACCGTATAGAATAACATGCAAGGAAAGAAAAAAGAGTGAAGATGCAGCTTAGATCAACTTCCATGGGCTAGTATGAGTCTTGTCACGTACCCCAATTGCCTCACGAGGCTATGTTAAATATTTGACTTTTCAATACCTTTGTGCCTCAAAAAGTGTTGGTTTCAGAGTGAACACATATGACGTTCCCTGCTAAAATCATTATAGACACCACCACTTCCCAGTTTATCACAAACTGATATTTTGTTCATAGGCTTGCAGAAGCATCCCTCCTTTGGAGTTTTTCAATAAAGTAAGGGAATTTGTTGAAGCCAGGCATCTTAAATTTGTAAATGAAAATACATGAAGAAATGGTGGTTATAGACTTAAAAAAAACAAAGGATGCTTATCTGCAACATCCTTTTTAGGGAGACTATATGCAAAAACAGAGAAAAGGAAGCACATAGTAAAGGAGAAAGAAAGAAACAGGATCATACACAAATACTATTACTCAGAATAGGCTTAACTGGCAGGGGTAGTTGGATAATTCAAAAGAGCAGAACGACACTGTCTCAGCATATGGTGTATTCGGACAGTTATAAGGGACAGAGGGAAACAAACTTAAATGGCATTCACATGTGTGTTTGACAAAGTGGTTTGTGGTGCCTTTCAAACATGGCTTAGATTTCTGCTAATCAAGTTTAAATATAAGGGCATTTCCACGTATCTTAACTATAAGCATCTCCTTATTCTCCTACCCTTAGTTACAACTCTCTCTATGTATTCTATTAAAATTTACCATTGATGGAGGATAAGTTGAGAAAACGCAAAGCAAACCTATGATGCTCAGACTCCGAAGCAAGTGCGAGGCTTGGGTATGGAACAATGGATCCGAGAGCTTGGTAAGTAGCAGAGATAATGGGAACGGATTTGTAGATATAAATTTGCAAGATAAATCTTATTCTCATTCCTTTTAACACTAGTGCTCCCAAAAGTATCTTTTTCTCTTCATAAACTTTTATTACATCCACTACTACTTAGGAGATGGTATTGCTAGGGGGTGGTAATGGAAATTTATGAAGAAAAATACAAGTTCTGGGATGAGGTTGCATTACCAGACATTAGGATGATACTTCAGTATCCTTACAAATTTACATTTAAATACATTCCCGTTACCGCCAGTTTAATACCACCTACCAAAGAGTGGCAGATGTAGCTTTATATGAAGTGGGGCCGTGTGACCTCACTTGACAAAAATATGCTTATTTTTAATTAATTATTAATTAGTTTTCTTTAAAAATACTTAATTTAGTTAAATTTTCTACAAATTTCAAATAGAGATGCATCTACATATACTTATGGATCCTCCACTGCTACCAAACAGACCTAAGTATTAATTGTCCTGTCTTTGGCCATACCAAAGGGTCCAAATCCTGAGCATACAACATGTTTGGGGGGGGGGGGGGGGGTGCATTGTAACAACTTACAGTAGCTGCGTGACCCCACTTGACAAAAAACATGCTTATTTTTAATTAATTATTAATTAGTTTTCTTTTAAAATACTTTAGTTAATTTTTCTACAAATTTCAAATAGAGACGCATCTACATATAATTCTGGATCCGCCACTGCTACAAACGGACCTAAGTATTAATTGTCATGTCTTTGGCCAAACTCTAGGGGTCCAAATCTGAGCATACAACATGTTGGGGTTGGGGGGGGGGCATTGTAACAACTTACAGTAGCTCGAGTTATTCCAGGAAGACAATAGTCTGCATGAGGTGTCAAGACTCTGCCTTTTTTCACCATAAACTGCAAGATGAAATTTAGCAGTTATAAAATGGCGGACTGTATATCAACATACATCTCAAACTTGTAGAAGAACAAGGTTTTCGAGGAAAGTGGTCATTTATATTTAAAGGTAAGAGTCCACATCCAGGGAGGGGAAGATGGATAAGGGAAGGGAATCCCTGCGCGCACAGGTGATGACTGATGAGGATCAAACAACCAGGTGCAGAGAGACTAAAATAATCAATACTCCAACGCTCAACCATCACCAGCAAAGTTTGTCATATGTGTTACCATAAAGCATTACCCATTTTGACAATTTACATCCAGGTGGACATGCATTTAAATTTGATAACTGCAATTTTTAAAGTATTGACAACATCCATAATTTGCATATAAGATATAACAGCCGTGTAACCAGCATTACAAGCTAGTGCATATGAGAAATCCTGTGACTTGTTTGTCCGTTTGCAAATGGGACTAACAACCTTCTGTCTTTCATTTAGCAGTGACTCGGTGAGGGAGGTGAAGGGAAGCATAAAGTGCGATCATTCAGATTTATCTAGAAAGATTCTATGAAGATATATGTAAGCCAAAAAGGTAAATAGTTAGAAAAACAATCTCACAATATTTGTTGCATTTGTTTCAGATACATATCCATCCTTGTCGAGCATTATTGCATCATCAGCATTTGCATTATTCCCTTCTACCTGCATCCAGAAAAGGGCTACTTAATCTGGTATTCCATGACATCTCTCCATGTGTCACGATGACTTGGCAAGTGACATGGCATAGCAGTGCCATGTCATACGCACACATCGTGTATTGCGTCCTCATAAAAAAAAAATGTTGTTATCCACCCTTGAACTCATGATCTCTTATATGTTAATGCAAAGTCTTGACCATCACTCCAATGACACAACTTATGACTCTAAAACAATTAAAAAAGAGAAAATTCATACTTATGAATGCATAAACCTTTAATACCCTAATTTATGGTAACAAAAAGTTTCTTAATTTTTATTCAATTACTAATCGAATCATTTATCTTTTCTAGAAATGTATGTAGATCAAACATAAAACCATGAAATTAACAGAGAAAAGAATAGGAAAAAATAATGTTGCGCTTTCTTTTAAGTTTTAACTAATCAAGTGTGTTCTTTTCCCCCAAAATGTATTCTATGTAACTCGATATACAATTGTAACTTAAAAAATTTCTTACAAGTCATAAGTAAAGTAGGTACAAAAAATAAAAATTTACACAAATAATGCAAATTTATTCAAAAAATTAGTTTAAAGGTAGTTGGTTAACCAATTTTATCCTTAAACTGGATACGTAATGAAATTCATAGTATGGTCAAACTGCGATATAAAGAAATTTATAGTGAATTTGAAATGATAAAAAAAAACTCGAAGTATATGCAACACTCCCGGGCATCGCCCGGGCCACTAACTAGTTAGAATTAAAAATGCATTCAGAACCATCTATAAGTTTCATAATCCCAAACACAAGCAGTAAAACATAAAAAGCAATCTCAAAGCTGATAACCCAATTGAACATTAAAATTTGGGAATTTGATAAAACTTTGGGGATTTTGAAGCTGATCATCACAATGCATGTTAAGAGAAGATACTACCTTTGCAAGTATATTATTCAGCAGGTTGTTGTGGTGGATCTTTGAATCCAAATTCTGCAAGCCAATAAAACAGAAAAGTCAAATACGTGTATGATGTTATCAATTTGTCATATTTACAGTTTTTCATCCATAAAAGGCAAGTTCATCATTTGCACATAATATTTGTAGCTTGCATTCATTATCATTACCCCATTGCCTCAAAAAGGCTCCCGCAAGAAGCGGGGTAAGGGGGGGTCGGGTGTACGCAACCTTACCCCTGCATTTGCAGAGAGGTTGTTTCCAATTGACCCAAAAGCGATAAGGGGACGACAACGGGACGACCATCTTCTACTTCATGGAAAGGAAGCGAAGAGGTTTTAAGAGCCATTTTGATTTAGTCCTTTACATCCTACAGCCAAAAGAACAATATTTGTAGCTTGCAAAGCTAAAATAATAATTACTAGCAAAAAATTAAAAATTCATGTGTCGTATCATAATCACTCAATCAGGAGACATGAACAAGTACTTATCACAAGGCATGAAAATGATACTATGTAATATATAACAAGAGAAGTTACATATAATGCATTAACCTTGTATGACTATTTTTTTCATCATAGTTTGCATAGTAACTAAGGAGACAGCCATTATGGTGATCAAACCTGAATAAGCAGACCCAATCTTAACAGCCGGTACTGTAAGTCCATAACAACGAAAATGCCAGTCCGAAAAAAATTCTAAAAAGATCAAAAGGATTATTTATTGAACTCGTTGGAGAAGGACCAGTATGCCAGGAGTTTTCAAGCAGCCAAATAATGCTGCAGCCCAAAATTGTTCAGCAGAGCTGCCATCATCATCCAGTTTAAATTTACATTTCTTCTAGCAGCTGGATGACAAAGGCCTATAATGGTAGGTTGATGTAAATGCAACATATAACATAAAGCATAGACCCTACCACCACTAAGAAGAAAATATGCATATAACTGGACAAGCAAAGTTCACATTGAAACACACTCAGACAGTAAAACATAAATGTAGAAGCATCATATTTACATTTGGAGAATTGCGGCGGGTTGTAGCAGTAACCAGAGTTACACCCTTGGTGTTATCATAGACAGGTGGCTTCCATTCAGCAAGCACTACATTTCCAGAGAAAAAGGGAGGAAATGATTAGTCCTCCAGAATAATGGATATTGAAGATTTGAAGGTAACATTCTAAAACAGAAAAGAGAGAAATATTGAAGCTAAGTATTTAGAAGATCAAAGAAATGAGATAAATAAATGCTTTAAAGCAGAAAACATTATTGCTATACAAAGCTCCGCTACTTAAGCGTCCTGTGAAGATGAAGATTAATGAAAAAACATGAGGTCTGAGTAGATCCTTAATTGCTACTCTCTCCATGCCATAAAGTACGTCACTTTCTTGAAAATTAAAATTTGACTCAACACAGTTTTCAACAAATATACAAACTTAGTGGGACGGTGAGGGCACATAAAACCTGTTTCTTACTTTACAACAATTTGCCCACAGTCTATGATCATATTCTATAAGAATCTACATGACATCAGTTTTGAACAGCACTTCTGTCCATGGTGAGGCACAGGTTAAAGTCAGTATTAAACGCTCAACACGGTGTTACACATTCATGTTATTAATCGTTGATGATAAAAAAGTTCAAGTTTCTCTGAGAAATTCTATTTAAACCTATTAAGCTACTCAATATATTCAACGAAAGAATACTAAGCAAGTAGAATTACCAATTAAGGTGCAGCCATAAAGATTGAATGCAGGACTCATTCCAGAAGTAACCTACAGATATCCAGAGAACAATTTTCTTCAGAAAAGATATAGGTTGATCAAAAGGAACAGAACGTCTGACTCTGACAATTTGACACATGTTTGGACTACGTAAAACTAATTTGGCCAAACCTTAAATTCTGGAGCAGTACTACATAGGAAATATTTCCAAACATTACACCACCATGTCTCAACTCTCAAGTGCAACCACAATTTTACCACTGATAGGCGTTAACTTTAAAGAGAATTCCATGTACAGTTGCAAAGAATCCAAGAAAGTATTTTGTTATGAACTAACATAACTGGAGTATAATTAATGGAAGAATTCAAGGAAGAAGATGATAATTGTTTTTAATATTCTAGAGAACAGAACAATTGATTGACAGATACAAGCTTTCGGGTGGCTTGTTTCACTACCAAAGTCCCAACTGCTAACAAAACTAAGATGACAATTCAATATTCTGGATGCCCTCTACTTTCCCTATCTCCCTTATTTATAGAATTTCTGATTTTCCTTTCCCCCTAAAACTAACCAACTATCTTCCTCCTCAAGATACTACTAACAGATATTATATTGCACAGATGTAGTTTTAGTAGCTATTATCCTAAAACAAAATTTTGTATCAAACTCTCAACTTAAACATCTACACAGCAACAGGTTGAAGAAGAAGAAAAGATGTTACCTTCTTGCCGCGAGTTAAACTTAGACGAATATGGGAATTATCAAACATGCCATTCCTAATTAGAGTGGTGAAAATAGCTTCCTTGATCTGTTATAGAAGGCATGTAAATTTGCTATATATTGTAAGGAAAAATCACAGAAACAAAAGGCTAATAGTGAATGATTAAAGCTCTGCAACCGCAACCTCACCTCTTCGCGTGTTGGAACATTGCTGAAAGCCAAAGCTTTTGCAGAGTCAAACAGTCTGAAAATAAAAATTTGTGTGCCAAACTAGTGTCAGTAGTATATGGAGTAGTGGCAATAATATATATATATATAAATATATAAAATAAAATAAAAATAAGCAAGAATAACAGCACACTTACTATGAATCTAACAAATTTCTATATTGTCAACTGAACATCTAAGAATTAAAATTGGCTAAAGAAAACATTTAAGCTTTACAACAATACAGCACATGTCTACCTACAAATGGCTTCAACACAAAAATAGGATTGAAATACTGGGTTGAACATTGAGTCTGTAACCATCTGGGATTCCTTAATTTTGCTAGCATGATACAATTTCAACAAATAAAAGGGTTATCATACTGAACAAGGAGATCATGTCCAAGCAAACCAAATCAAGTGTGGGTTGTCTTCCTTAATAAGCTGTTCCTAAGTAGATCAAATATCCAATAAGCTATTGCAAACCAATCAAAACACGTATTGTAATTTCTTCACCATGCTACGGTCGTGTTAAGTGATCTGTGATCCGAAGCCCAAACACTACATAATAGATCAGGCATGCAGGACTTACAATTTGTTTGGATAAGAGGAACTGAAGGGAAGGGATGGGAACAAATTCCCTTGTTTGGATAAGGGGTTGGGGAAAGGAAGGGGCTCCCTCTTTAATAAACACCATCCCTCCAAAATTGGAGAGATTTGGAGGGAAAATGGATCTCCACCTACCCCCTCCCTCCCTTTCTTTCCCTTCCCCTTCCTCCTCTTTCCCTCCCCTTTGTTTCCATTCTATGTTGCTATCCAAACAAAGTGTTAATCCGAGCACAGGTTACAAAAACGATTTCGTCCCTTTTACTTAACATTTGGTAAACTATAGTTACAAGCAGTTAACATAAGCGGTTAAAAAGTGCAATGTCCATAAAACTCACTAACCTATCCAAATGTTCCTCCAGCTTAAAGATTTTTCCTTTGTAAATTCGGAGTCCTTCCCAAACAGAATCACCTCCTTGTACTACTGAGTCTAGAACTGAAACCTTGAAGAATTGACAATACAAAAACAAGCAGTTAAAACTTAATTCATATATTGTTAGCAAACAAACTAAAATGGATAAACTAAATAGCTGAGAAGGATTCCAGAAAGCACCACGTGTTACCAAGCAAAACATAAATACACCTTTGCACTATCGCGAGGTAGAATCTCATCACCAACCCATGCAAGTAACTTCTTATTTGCTGGAACAGGAAGACTGGGATGGGGCAAGGGTGAACTTAGAAGGGAAGAGGACCTTTTAAGACGACGCTTTAGAAAGTTGTAGAAGGGTAGACATTGTTCCAATAAGTCATAGAGAGACGATGGAAACGTCTGTGGATAAAAGAAGAAATAATATTACAACAAGGAAAACAAATACACAAAAGAATGGTAAACAATAAACTACAGAGCTCTTTCAGAACTTTGATAGTTCATCAAACGGAGAAAGTTAACAATAAGAACCAACAGTACAAGGTTTATAATCTTCAGTAAGAGTGAACATGGAGTAAATAAAACCTTGGGATATTTGTTTTCTGTTTTGAAACCAGTTGACTTATGCACACCTTCATACCACCACGGAGCCCAGACACCATCAATGTGTTTTGGACCGGCTTCCCATCTGAAGAAAAGAGAAAAATTATTTAAACTTTGACTGCCTATTAACTCAAAACCACAAAATTTGAGCCAAACAAAATAGAAACTGATATGCATATGCATATTGGTGAATGCAGTCAGGATTTCTAAGAGAATTTATTTATTTATTTATGATCTATCAAATGCAGTAAGCCTACGGTGAGACCGGGTTTGGGGGTAAATTTACAAGCCTTCAGCATAGAATATACAACGGAACTCGAGTTGCCAAGCGGGAAAGAGTTGAATGCAACTAAATCCATTGAGCTCTAATTCAAAACAAAACTAGATAAATATTATGCAGAACTTTGTATGAAAAACAACAGACAAATGAAACCATCTCACTATCTCAGTCCCTTCAGGAATGACAGGACGCAGGAGGCGGAAAAATGAACCCAGTGGATAAGGTTTTTAAAAAAAGGCAACATAGTTAAGTTTTCATATCAAAGTTAGAAAACAAGAAATAAAGAAGTCGGGTACTCCATAGTACACAAACAACACTTTGACTCCTAATTGCACGTTAGTGAACATCTAGGAATTAAAATAAACCACAGACAAACTTTAAATACAGATGAATAATTAACAAAAATTACTGACTTCTATCAATATATATTGAGAGTTAATGATCACAGACTCACAGTTCAACTTCGAAAAGTTTGGTGCCTTTTATATTAAAACAGAGGGAGTATCTGCAAACACAAACTAGTATCTACTATCTGCTAGTTACCAAACAAGGCAAAAGACAACGGGTTTGAGTTGTGAATTTGTGATACATTTCTTATGCAGCACATGTATGTGGGAAAAGTTTCAGTAATGTCTTGAAAGTTAAATATAAGACATCATCAGCTGTATTTATATGCTAAATCATTCAAGCAACTGACTGGCAAACTGTAATTCATGGGTCAACATCTCGGATGGTGATGAAATGTATGCACTCCTGCATAAAACACTAGAGCTATATGAACAGAAACCAGCAGAGTTCACGCATGTTTCATACTTGAGCATTGCTGGCTGAAAGGGAATATTCAGGTCCTCACAAAGACCACGTAAAGCTCCCTACAGAGAAAAATTGAAGAAGCATTTATTTATTAATAAAACAAAGACACCTAATGAATGATGGAGAAATAAGAGGCAAACTACCAACTGTTTAACTCATAGCAACTTAAGCACAGTTGAATCTTACCTTACCAGATGACAAAAAAAATACACACATTACATTGGAAACTGAGATTTCACCAAACAATGAATACACTTTGAGCCTTCTATTTTTCCACATACTATTTTCTCTCAGTATGGATTGGTGATAATAACAGCATGCATAAAAGTAAATTCGGTTATATCCAGAGAGACACCAAAGACGGTGCTAAGGGTTTATCATGGAAAGATTGAGCAACTTTTCTTTCACGAAGAAAAAAATTAATTCACCAAACATCAGGCAACTATTACAACCATTTCAGCATCTAACCTTCTTCATCTATAAAAAATAGAAATCATAGAAGTACAACAAGAAAAGTATGTGTAACAAGATACAAGGTAAAAAATAATAATAAACTTGAAACCCATTGAAAGAAGAGCCTTTTACATAAATTAGAAAAGTAATTAGGCTAGAGGAGCCCAGCGTAAGATCGAAGAAGCAGATACACTATTTATGTTCAGCTGTTTATCATTCATCTAACTACGGCATAAATTTAGAAAAAGAAAGTGCACCATATATGCTCCATGTAAAGCAAACATCTCATTTTTAAAATAGTACTGAAAGGTTTGAAAATTAACCTCTGGATCTCGTTGAAGTTCTCCAGCATCGACGATAACAGGCGGGTTTCCAAGATAAGAGAGCTCACTGTATATGGTGACGAGAGCAGCTAAACCCACTTCAAGAAAAGTTGGGGTTACAACCTTGTCAAAGGATGGCTAGCATTCAAACACACAGATAGGTAGCACAGTTAATTCAGTAATGAACCAAAGCATTATTAATAGACACGCGAAAGAAATTTCCTACAAGCAACTTATTTATGTACTTCCCTTGATGTTGATTTATACATACATGGGAATTTCAGAGGAAATATAACAAGGTTTCATATAAGAACTCACCAGAACATCCATCGGATTTCTTATCAATATGAAGTGCTTTCCCTTCTTCATCAAATCATCTGGCAAGCCAGGTAGGCGTTGTTTAGACATGTGCTGAAACCAAAATTAGGCTATTTTATAAAAAATGGGCCTATCTTCTGCAGAATAAGAACAACACCACAAGGCAACCATGTTCGTTCTAGCATAGAGTACAGACCATTACACGGAAAGAAGTGATGTCCTTGAGCGCATTTGCAACCCAATGTAGTACAGAAATAGATCGGGTTTCAAAACGGTAACGTTTTAGATAGAGAAAAACCTCAAGTCTCTGGCGTTTATAGACTTCATTAGCATGGAATTGTGAGGGTTTTGGAAACAGCTAGTGTTTCAGAAATGGGGAAACCTCATGTCCCACAAATTTCCAAGCTTCCTAGTCGCAACCAACTCACTGTCAATTGGGAATGGAACTTCACTCAGCTTATATGTGCTCATTCATATGCCCCAATATTGAAATTGACAGGTATATCAAAGAGGATCTTTCCTCGGTCATCCATCACCTCCTCAACGGAACTTAATTCTAGTATATCCTATGTGGGTCTTGGATTAGTTCAAATGTGAGAGTGGTATGCCAAAATTGCACGTACAATAGTTATTTCTCATGCTACCCCTAAGCATGTTTAGAAATTAAGTAGACCACTCTAAATTCACTTTATTTCCCTTGTATAATATTTTCAGTTGCAAAATCATCAAGTGCGATTAGAAAGACATAATTACCTTACAAAAACGATATTTCTTATTTCCAGGACCATATATGACCTCATTTATAACCTTCTCCCCATCAGATTCCTAATTGGCAATTTAAAAAAGTAGGAAAAAGTTAGTAACAGAACTAATATTTACTCCGTATTTGGTATGAAAAAACTAATAATACATTCTCTACAGTTACATACCATATTTGATAGAACCTCCTCCCGGTAAGGCCGCTTTACGCCAGTAACTTGAAGAAAGTTTGCATAAAGGGGTTCATCAAGCACTTCAGTATCATCCCGCTACAAGAGCAATAATAATGAAATAAATATAAGCGACCCCTAGGCTACACGTGTGAGGTTCTCTCCCAAAATTAATTAGCAATGCGAGGAGTAACTCTTAACAAATAATAACCATACTCCGTAAATCATAAGTAACTATTTTAGCACATACATAAATGATGAAGAAGGCATTGGGTAACGATAATGATGATGAATGATACATAAATGGCCTAGGCCACAGTGTAAGGTTATGTCCCAAAACCAATTGGTAAAGTGAAGAGTAGCTCTTAACAATAAGTTAAATTTCAAGCACATAGTACAAAAATGGCCTAGGCTACATGTGTGAGGTTTCATCCCGAAACCAATTGCTAAACTCTTAACAACAATAAGCATCCTTCAAAAAAATAAGCACATACATAAATGGCCTAGGCCACTCGTGTGAGATTCCGTCCCAAAACCAATTGGCAATTCGAGGAGCAACTCTTTAAGAATATAACTCGATTATTTTCTCTCGTCTTCTCCAACGAGCACAATAAACGAAGTTCAACACCACATTTTTCAGTTACCCCAACAGATAGTAATTCTTATCACAGAATGAAACCTAGGATAAATCGCTTACAATCCAAACATTTCAACATTTTATGCCATCCTAAAAATAAAATTGACAAAGAAGTCAACGATCACAAGAATTTAACAATGAAGAATAACATGCATAAATTGTAATTGAATTATGGTAATTCTCGAAATGAATAACATAAAAGTGCGGGAAAAAACTGATAAAATTGGGAGGAGGGGGGAAATTTAAAAAAAATTGAAGGGAGGGATGTGGAAATACTTGAGCAAAGGAGTACATGAGACTGGTACTGAGAGATCGAGGAGCAGACCATGAATGAATTACTTCCACTTCCGCCATTTTTGTTGCGCTTGATGAATTCGTGATTGCTTCTTTTTTTGGTAGTGAGGACTACAGGAGCCTAGGAGGAGTACAGTTTTTGGCAATTTCAATTTTGTTTGATTTGTTGACTTGAGACTTGAGAGTGAGAGGACCAAGGGGCCCAAATCATGTGCTGGAATTGCTATCACAACTCTTAACTTCTGAGAGTGATGGATAGCTCAGTTGGTTAGAGCTTCCATCCCGGTTTCAGGTGATCCTGGGATCGATTCTCATCCCAGCCCTTGTGGCTCATTCGCACCAAAAAAAAAAAAAAAAAATAACTCTTAACTTCTAACATTTGTTATTTTTTCGCCAAAAATAGATGCAGTCTTAACTCTTAAGCGCTAACGAACAAAAATTGTCGTGACTATTTAGCTAAATCTTTGCGTCTTGGTCAAAATATTTTTGTGAGCCCTTACTTGGGTGTTCTTCTGGACATGGGAAGGTCTAACTGTTCTGCTTTCTAAAGTTTGGTGGACAACATTGCTAGACGTCTGACTAAATTTTCATCCCTTAGGCTTTATCGGCAGTTAAGTTGGTTGTTATTAACTCCGTCCTGATTGCTTCTATTACTCATATCTTGCTTGTTTTCAAATTCCGCAATCTATTTTTGACGGTATTGACCATCTTTATCTTTGTTTTTTGTGGCGTTCGTCTGATTCTTCTCGTGGAATTTCTTTGGTTTTGTCTTCTGTTGTTCATCTTCTGCGGGGGTATGGGAGGTCTAGGTATTCGTAAATTCAGTTCGTTCAATCAGGCTCTTCTAGCTAAGGCAGCGTGGAGGATTGTTCATAATCCTCAACTTCTGCTTTCCATACTCTTTCAAGCGCAGTATCCTTCTTTGGGTCTTCAAGATCCGTCTCCTAGGGTTACCCGTCCTTCCTGGGGTTTCCAGAGTCTTTCTTTGGGTTTCGGAGTCCTAGGATAAGGCATAACTTGGAAGCCTGGACCGGGTTCCAGGATTCGTATTTGTTAAGATGTTTGGGTTGCGGATTCTTTGGTTTCTTTTTAAGTCCCCTTCGGTTGGGTTGGACCTTCCAACTCATGTTTCCTCATTACTTGATTTGCGTTCTTACGCGTGGAATATGGGGCTCGTGCGCCGTCTCTTTCACGGCAATATTGCTAGTCAAATTTTGGCCTTGGAGTGTATGTCTTCCCTAATGGTGTGTTCTCTGTTCATTCATTATATGCAATGCTGATGAATAGGGGTCATAATGGTTCTACCGATGCTTCAGTTCCTTCTACGACTTGGTGAAAGCGGTTTTAGGGTCTTAGTATTCTTCCTCGGTTCAAGGTTTTCATCTGGAAATTGTTGCGGCATGGTCTTCCTATAGCCAATACTCTTATGCAATGGTGTATGTTTGTTGACCCTTTCTGTTCTCTTTTCCATCAGCACCCCGAGATTGACTCCCACTTAATTATTTAGTGATTTCTCTAATACTCATGCATGGGAGTCTGTTCCTCTCACTCCCTTTTGTCCTCTGTATACTTTTGGGTCCTTTGTTGACTGGTGTGTCCGTTTTGTTTTGAATATTTTACAATCTTCACTGCAATCTAGTCTTCTAGATCTTTTTAGTGCTACTTTGTGGTCCATATGGATTCTTCGTAATAATATGAGATTTCGTGAGGCAACCTGGGATCCAGGTGCGTTTCCAGCTATAGTAGATGGGTGGATAGCTCGCTGCAATTCAGTTTGGTCTCTCTATGCCCGTTGTTGTCTCTAGAATACAATGAATCTGCAAAGTTCTTCATATTCATCTGTTCCTCTTCTAGTGGCTTCTACTACATCCCTACTTGGTTTTGACGCATGTGTAGTTTCTGATGGGGCCTGGTTATCCTCTTGTAATCAAGCAGGGATTGGGTGGATTCTTCAACATCCATTGTGTTTTTCCATTCTAGGTGGTGGGGCTCAAACGTGTGTTCTAGGTTCAGCCCTTCAGGCAGATTTAACTGCTTGTCTGTGGGCTGTTCGGATGGCTCTTCGGCGTGGTTTCTACAAGCTTCTTTTGTATTCGAATTGTTCTTTGTTGGTTCAGTTGCTGTCTATTTCTCATATTACTCTAGTGTCTGTTACGTGGCTTGTTACAGACCTCCGCCACTTGCTCAGGTCCCTTGACAAGTTCTCCGTTCGCAAGGTTTCTCGGTCTACGGTTCTTTCTGATCACTGCTTGGGTTCTTCTGCTCAGTGTAGACGTCTTCTCCGGATCATTTTTAAGTTTTGTTTTTGTTTTCTTGTTTTGGTTGTTTTTCTAGTCGTATTGTAAAAAAAAGAAAAAAAGAATAAAAATGAGTCAATAAAGTTAAATACTTCAATTAAAAAAAAATATCAATTGTAATTATTTCTTTACATGATTACTAATGGTTACAAGTATGAAAATATAAACTTCCATAACTCGTCAAAAATAAATAAATAAATAAATAAAGGAATATACATGAGTAACTAAAGATAAATACAAATGAGTTATTGTTGCAAAGCTATCATGTCATATGGCAACCCACCGTAGTGGTATTTTTTACTTGGTTACCATAGTACCGTTAATAACTTAGCACATACGACTAATATGTGTATCAGTTAGGAAAATTTTGGTATAGATTAAGTTTAGGGTTAAGAGTTTGGAAAATTTGCAAATTATTACCTAGATCTTTAGTGACTTTGCAAAGTACTACATAACTTGTTAAAAGTTGTCAATCACTACTTAGATATTTAGTTATTGTTTTCAATTACTACCTTAGCTCATATTCGGCCAATTAGTTACTAATCATATCATAATCAACCGTTAATCATACTTTAATTATTTTAATAAATAACAATATTTTTTTTAAAAAAATAGTGACTTGGGGGACTAGAAATGCATCAACTGTTTTGGCAAGTAATCAGAGCAAAAGTAATGGTGTTAATGTTAGGTTATGACAAATATAAAACATATATTTCATGCGGAAAAACCATAAAGCCAGGAACCCAAATTAATTGCCACATAACAATTAGCATAATTTAGGATGCATACATTCGAAGCGTGCCTTCCCTAGCTGCTCCCGAACCGAACAAGAACAAGTTTAGGACTCCAAGTGTAGTCCCTCCGTAGATAGTCCACAGCACGTTCGGATCCGCCTTAGATTTAATTAACTAGAATTTAGCCTAAGGTTTTATGTTTATTCGATTATAATTTGTAGCAAATTATTAACTTTAGTTTTAACCTTAAAACTATATGAATACTTGAATTGATGTATTATAAATTGTGATTGCCATCACCTATTTATAAGGTTGGATTATTGGAACTAGAGACCTACTAGGATTTAATTAACCTACTCTTATTAGAATTAGATTCCAATTAAATCTTTTAAGTTAGTGTTTATTTCAACAACTAACTCTAGTAGTTTTAGGAAAATAATAATTAATCAAACTAATCCTAAACGCTTAAGGATTCGACGCATGCACACACTCAACGCACACACACGCACAACCCACGAGGGGCGCTGGGCGCGCGCGCGCGGAGGGCTCGGCCCAGCAGCGCTGCAGCACACGCTTGGGCGTGCCAGCCTGCTGGCCTCGCTGGGCCTGGCCTTGCGTGTTGCTTGGCTGGGCCTTGCGGTGCTTGGCGGGCTGCTGCTTGCCTTGCTGCGCACGGGCCTTGCTAGGCGTAGGCCTGGCTTCATAGTGGGCCTTGCGTCTAGCAAGCTCGTCCGATGTTTATTTCGTACGACGCGCTTCCGATTAATTTTCCGTTTCCGGAATTCATTTCCGATTCCGGAATTAATTTCCGTTTCGAACAAATATTTAATATTTCCGATTTCGGAATTATTTTCCGATTCCGATAATATTTCCGATTTCGACAATATTTCCGTTTCTGGCAATATTTCCGATTCCTGCAATATTTCCATTTCCAATAATATTTTCCGATACGTATGACAGGCTAAAGTCGTATCACCTAATAAAAAATAACCTAAGGTCCACTAGCTAGGTAGCAAGGGAAGTCAGGATCGAATCCACAGGGAGACAAGCGTTCTTTCTACTATTAATTAATTAAACTAAACTATTGGGAACAAGATTTGGTTGATTGTTTGTAAACTAATACTACGAACGATAATTAAATAAGTATGAATCAAGATATTAAGGGAATCTAGGGCATAGGTTCACCAGCAATTAACAATCCAGGACAATGAACAATCACGATGATCAACAAAGTAATTAATTAAACTAGCATGCTCTCTCGAATCCATACTAGTCATAGACTTAGAATTAACGGGCTCTCGCTACTTATTAATCCCAATTCTACCTATTGACACAAGCCTAAATATCAAATTGCATCTCTCGAATTTTAACTTGATATTGCATAACGACACAATTAAACCTGCGCAAATCTAATTGAATAGTGGAATAAACCAATCAATAGGAATTAATCACAATGTCAATAATCACAATTATTCAAAATCCCATCATATTAATTCATGGATCCCCAAACCCTAGAAATTAAACTACTCACACATATTATCAATAAACAAAGCAAGCATATTAATTGAAAGCATAATTGAAACAAAGTAATAAATCAAAGTAAGAAAATAATACCTAATTGAAGAACAATGGAATACTAAAGTTTGAACTTTTAATTGGAAATAAAACTAAGTGTTGGAACAATTGGAGAGAAAACTAAGCTTAGGAAAATAAACTAAGTGTTTGAAACTAGAAAATAAGATGTCTCTAAAAATATAAGGGGCTAGTATTTATAGTTTGCCCAAAATACAAGCCAAAAAACGGAAAGAAAACTCGCGCATAAGTGCAGGAGGCGACGCCCGATCGGGCGATGCGCTCGATAGTCGGCCCGATCGGGCCAAAATCCGCCCGATCGGGCGGTTTGCGAACTCTCCACATAAGCTTCCGGATGACCGCCCGATCGGGCGCGCGTTGATGAGTCCAATTTGCTTCAATTCTGCCCGATGGTTGCATTTCACCCTCAGCTTCCAGGGCGACTTGCAATCTTCAATATAACTCGCCCATATCACTGAGTCTAACTCTCGGGGCTCAACCATAAGCATCCAAGGCTCCCGAAAGTCGACGATGGAGGTCCCGAACTTCCTCGGGCTCATATAGTGGCCTAGATCAACATGAAACGGGTCTAAAAAGACCAATTTCTCATAATCAAACCTGAAACTCAATGCACACTCAATAACACACATTAGTACTAGAAACGGCTCCTAAGAGCACGTTTGACACATAAAAAGTACTAAGGGACGGGGGTGAAACACTATATAAAACGCACATATCAAACCTCCCCAAGCTAGATCCTTGCTTGTCCCTAAGCAAGGAAATCATCGATGAACACAAGACCAACTTCACCCCCAATATATTTCAAAATGAAAACATAATCCAAGGTAAAATTCAACAAGCATGCATCAATGTCAACCAATCAAATCCATTCAATCGCTAATCCTTCTTAACAATCGTCACGCAAAGCGAACCACAAATGCACATTGGAATTCAAGACTAGTGCTCACACACTCGTCACTCATTTATGTGGCGGATAAAAGATGTACCTGTTAGCTCCCCTCCCAACATATAAGTGAACAATGCCCTCCAAAACTCACAACACTCGTGTGTCTAGAAAAACATACACTCAACCTAGTAGTCGACTCGGAATGTGTCATGTCATAACTTGCATTGCTAAACAACTATTTTCACATAAGTACGACTCTATGCACAAAGGTCGGAAGGTCTTCAAAGCTTGTAATGTTAGGCTTGGGTAAGGGTGCGGTAAATTTGGATATAATGTGAGCTTAAAGCCTTGGCTTTAGGGAGCATAAATCCTAAATACAACCATGATCAATCACAAGTGATGACCACAACTCTCCCACTCAACACATTGTGAGGGGGTCGAAAAAGCGCGAGGCTAATGCGTGACCTTGTCCCTCGTGGGTGTGACGATTCTTTTTATTCAATCAAGTGTAATTGGATTTCCTGTGAGTATACACCCAATTGACTAGTAATATAGGAGTCGCCATTCAGTTTTTAACGACAATGAGAAAAACTGACAAAACCCGGTTATCGTGACATAAAGGGAGTGCAATTATGTTTGACCACGACGGCCGTAGGTTCCCTTGTGATCCCTGGTGTGGGGATCTCTCAATATACACCCGCAAGGTAGAGATTGAGGGTTCGGGGGACTGTAACTACCGAGAGGAGTAATTCGCTCGTCGATAACTCCAGAGGCAGGATATCCTTACTAGCTCAGCATAAATAATTGAAGGGACATGCGTTAACTATTAAACTAATCTGAATTGATTTTAGCAATATGCAACATATAATACTAATTCGATCGTGATTATCTGATTTAAATAGCATTAAGGGACCTAGCATTATAATCCGATTTCCCAAAAATATTATATTTGTTAGGCGTGATAGAACAATCATATTAGGTTAGTTTAACAGTTCATAAAAAGGGCGAGGAAAGCAGTTAAATCATCGAAAAGGGACACATTACGACGCACCCTTGAGAGGTGCGTCACGGTTCTCAGAAAACTAACCACTTTGACTTTGCTATTTCTCCTTTTTATTTAACGAATCTCAATTATGGGACAGGATACGTTCTGTTCGATTTATGGATCGATTGCGACAGAACTCGTGAACAGTTTCGCAGCGAGAGGCTTAGGCTAAGGGGTTTAGAGTCAATACTCAGAATATATTATGTGTTGTTGTGTGTTGTTTCACGTCGAAACCAGGGGCCTATTTATAGCGAAGAGTCCGTGGAAAGATAGAATTGCAGAGTTCTAATCCATAAAGAATTAGGAAAAAACACGTCCCAGGTAATTTCGGCGCCCAGCTCTGGGCGTCAAAGATTTCGGCGCCCAGCTCTGGGCGTTGAAAGTGATGTCTGGCCGAATTCTTTGTCAGATTCGGATTCCTGAAATCCGTAGAGTTTGAGATTAATTCGAGTCTTTTAGCGCGTATCAATTTTGTGACGGAATGCGTCTGGGCCCGTTACGAACTCTAGGCTCATTAGGATTTCGATTAATACGTAACTCTTATTTCCGAATCATATTAGGAATAGGATTCTCGCAGTTTTCTATCTAATTTAGGATTTATGTTGGAATGCAACACCTAATTCTGACAGGTTTCTATCTTTTATGATTTGCCACTCTTAGAAGCTACTTTTTACGGCAGTTACTATTTTTAGCAGGTTTCCATAAATAGCTGGTTTCGGGTGAAATGAAATGGGGAATCGAGATTCGTTTATTTTATAGGAGATGCGTTGTCAAGTGGAGTTTTTATGCTTTCATCATCGAACCTTTCCCTTGCGGGAACGGGGACAAAAGTAGGTGTCTACAGTTAGCCCCCACTTTGATTGAGTCTTGGAGTAAGACGATGGTCAAAGTATTAGACGGAGTGCGTCACACAAGCCATGGTGTATGTGACCTGTTTTGCGAGGGTCTCACGAACCCCCGAGTGATAACATTTGACTTAAGGGTCATCACTTGAAGTGTCGACATATCCCTCGCGTGTCATTGGGATTTGTCAACTGATAGTATATAAACTTCCTCACTTTGTCATTGGAAGGATCTAAAGATGCGTAGAAACTCCCTCACTTTGTCATTGGGAGTAACTACAGATGTTTTCGAAATTAAAGCTGTAAAGTGTAATTGGGCCTGGCCAAGCCCAATCACGAGGTAAAACGTTTTTAAAGATTCTCATTTTCAGGGCTAGCTAAACGAGAAAACCCCCTTGTTTTTATAGGACGTAAAACGAAGGAAAATCCAACACATCGTTCTTTTTTGGAAAAACGGAAAACCAATCCTTTAATTTTTGGAAAAAGGGAAAACCGATCCTTTAATTTTTGGAAAAAGGGAAAACCGATCCTTTAATTTTCGAAAAAAGGGAAAACCGATCCTTTAATTTTCGGAGAAAGGGAAAACCGATCCTTTGATTTTCGGAAAAAGGGAAAACCGATAAAAGTTATCGCTGCAGCGACTAAGGACCTGCGCTGTTAGTGACGCAGACCCCGCCCGCTGAAGGTGGGCGAGCCTGTCCGCTGAGGGTGGACCCCCCGTCCGATAGAAGTGGACGAATCTGTTTGATGTTTTTGAAAATAAGGACCTACGCGGTTTGTGACGTAGACCCCGCCGGCTGAAGATGGCGAACCTGTCCGCTGAGGGTGGACGCCCCGTCCGATAGAAGTGGACGAATCTGTTTTGAAATTTTTGTTTTTTTTTTGTTTTTGAAAATAAGGACCTACGTGGTTTGCGCCGTAGACCCCGCCGGCTAAAGATGGCGAGCCTATTTTAAATTTGAAGACTTTATTCTTCGAAAAACTGAGGACCTGCGCGGCTAGTGACGCAGACCCTGCCCGCTGAGGGTGGGCGAGCCCATTTTGAATTTCTTATTTTGTCTATGTAGAAGAGCTTTTGGTGATTACAACCTGTTGGTGGGTCGTAATATTTCCTGATTAGATGTGTCCTATAAGTGGGTCCACACTGTGTATATTTAACAATATACTTTTTGAGATATCCAAACATGATATGGTGCGTGGCGCAGTCTGGGAATGTGATTTTGATTGCGCGCTCTTTGTTGGAGTCCACTTTTCGCGAGCCCCCAAGTGTTGGGGCTCGTCGGTTGTTTTTCGCGTCTTGTAATCATGTTTGGGGTCACGCTCGTATGTGCGAGCGACCTCCTATAGTAGTGTGCTATTTTAGTGAAGCCGTGGAGTGCGACTTTAGCTTTCAGGCGACATCCGGTTTTGGCTTGGCCCGGATTATCCCTTTGACAGACAGACATTTTCTATTTGGAAAACCAATGACTTGACGACACATATTTTTGGTGTTTCGAAGAATGACCATGATATTTAACTTGCTTTTTTTGAAAAGTGTACATGAGCGTTTTCTGAGATGAGTCTAAGTTTCGACCAAGTTTCAATGTTATTATTATTTTTTTGCTTATTTGGGAGCTAAAGGTGCTTTGGGCTTGATCTTACTTGTAATAGGGCCTCGTGTTTTAGCAACACGGTCTTAAGTCCTTTCCTATTCCGTGTTTTTGTGAAATCTGGGCCTTGGGCTGCATTTTTAGCGCCCAAGCTCAGGCGTTAAAAATTTCGGCGCCCAGAGGTGGGCGCTGAAAGTTCTTTCCTGGTAATATTTGATTTTCGGATTTCTAAACACGTTTCCGAATGGGATCAGGATGTTTATTGGGTGCGTTCAGCTATATATAGGGGCTAGGTACGTCCTTATTTTCCACCACTCTCAAATTCTTTCTCTCATTTTTTTGATGTGCTCTAATTATTTACTGCTTTTGCCATGTCGATCCCTACTTTCTCACTCCAACGAACTGTTAGGCGTTGGCTACGAGCCCTTACTCCCACAGAAAAAGCTTTGTTAAAAGAATACCACTTAGAGGCACTTTTAGGCTTACAACAAATTAATATTGATTATAATTTTCTGCATGCTGCCCTAAACTTTTGGGACTCCGATCATCATGTTTTTTCCTTTCGGGGCAATGAAATATGTCCTTTGCCTGATGAATTCGCTGCGATCCTTGTTTATCCTACTAATGCTACTCATGTTACCCCTGGCACTATGAAGAGGGTAAAACAACCATAAGGGCTTTCCTAGGGCTAGATGATAACATGTTTGCTGAACTTGTTGTAGACGATAAGGTTAACTTGGCAAAACTCGTAAAACATCATTTTAGGCCTAGTAAGAATATGACCGAACAAAAATTGAACATTCGAGCCCTTGTATTTTGCTTGTTGAATCATTATTTGCTGTCGAATAATAATGGTGAGTTCGGTGACATAAGGCTGATCCCCTTGATTAGCCAGATGGAAAGTTGCTATTCTATTATGCCGTTGGTTGTTGCTGAGACTTTGCTGAGTGCGGATGAGCTGAAGAAGGATGCCAAATCCGAAATTTTTAAGGGAAGCCCCCTATTACTGCAGGTAATCTATTTTTTTCTTTGCGCACACATACGCCACTTTTATATATTTCTTTTTGCCTGGGGCTGAGTTTCAGCGCCCAGGGCTGGGCGCTGGAATATTCGGCGCCTGGTCCTGGGCGTTGAAACTGCGCCCCAGGAACCTTTTTTCTTTCTTTTCATTCTTTTGATTCGATCGTACCTGTTTTTGCAGATTTGGCTTGCGGAACGGCTTAGACTTTTGGAAGCTCCTGCCGATCCTAAACATTATCGCCCTATAGCTTTGGGTAACCGAAAATACTTGCACCAAGGCCAGGACGAGGCCGAATGGACCTCCTTTTTTACTTATGGCATTTGTTCTATTAAGTGGGTGGTACCATGGTGGGGTTTGACTACTATGACAGGGGGGTCTGATGTATCGGTTTATATTTCTTTGTTGGGGCTATCTTGTCCCATTTATATTTTCCCTTACCGAGTCATGCGTCAATATGGTTTAAGGCAGACTATCCCCTTTTCTGATACGGTACCACCTAAGGTAGCGACCTTTGCACAAACACGGGTCTTAGCGTGGGCTAGGTATTATGATGGTCTCCCACTTTGGGCTGTAGCTACAAATGGGTTTGTGGGTCTTTCTGAAAACTATAAGTTGTGGATGAGTTCCGATGACAAGGATGTGAGGACCGAGGCTCGTAATGGGGAGCCGGCTGAGCTTTTGATACCTCGTATTCGTGTTAAGTATGAGGGTCCTGATTCTGCAAGACCTCATACCTATAGTTTTAAGACTGTGAAAGCTCGTCCTAATCGAAAGCGAAAGGAAGTTCTTCCCCGTTCCAGTGTCAGGCCTAAAAAGATGCCTAACATGAAGGAGCCTGCTGTTGTTAAAAGAAATGCAAGCTCTCGCGGAGATCGTCGCCGGAACAATGTATGGGTTAGGAAGGCTCAGCCGCCTGTAGAAACAGTGGCTAGTCCAGTTGATGATAGTAATCCTTCTCCCACCACTGTTTGTGCCCTTGAGGCTGAGCGGGCTATAACTGAGAATGTTTCTAAAGCTTTGGAATCTTTGGAAGTTAGTGTCCAGGAGCCAGTTCTTATGGAGATTGATATTGGGGCAGCGCAGAAGACTATGGGGGTGGATCCTGCGAACATTGCTCTCTTCAAGACTTTATTTGATGATCCGGAAGAACTAGAGTAGTGTAGTTCTTTGCTAGGGTGTAGGTGCCCTCTATTTATTTCAGTTGTGTTTGTTTTTATTCCTAGCACTTTGTTTTCCTTCTTATTATATTTTAATAAAGGCGTATTTTTAGTTTCCATTGAATTTTGTTTATATGTCTAACACTTTTTTACACAAAGAATATAATTTTTTATTATTATTTGGACCGAATCCTTGGTAAGGATTGCCTACGTATCTTGTCAGAATTAGGTCGCGCGTAGTTCTTAGCTTTAGAATAAGTTCTAGTATGCCGGATTTCGGTAGATATGTCCTGAAGTGGAAACATATTACTTAATCGGTCAAATGAGTGAAGTATTTGCCATTATTTTCATCTGCCGTTTTCCATAGGTTGCGTAAAATTCGACCAATTTGTTGGTAAACCTATTTGGATACGTACTGTACCCCCCAAGTGTTCGTTATTTTTCCGTTGTGTGCGGATAAAATGACGAGCACTTTTCGAAAAAAGGAAAACTTTTGGCAGGCAGAGAGTTTCAACGCCCAGGCTGGGGCGTCAGAAATTTCGGCGCCCAGCCCTGGGCGCTGAAAATAACTTGGGCGGTCAATTTTGACGTTTTTTGCTTCACATGTTCTTGCGTTTATTTCTATTTCGTTTTTTGTGCCTTGATATTTTGCTTCGTAGTTAAAGTTAATTTTGAGGCTATTTTGGAGGCTTTTTTTACTGTTAGCGTGAAACACATTTTTGTCTAGATTAATTTTTTCTATTGGTGACTCAAAACAGTTTTGAAAATGGAGTTAGGGTGCGGAACTTATGAAGATCTTTGTGGAGGGTATGATGGAATCTATGTGAAACAGCTGTTGGTGGATTCTATGTTTTATGAATTTATTTTTTTGGTAACATTTGCATTTGTTTTAAATTTTTGATTTCTTTTTGATTATGGGTTGCATGGATTGGCTCTTATGATGACATTGGTTGGCTTTTTAGGTTTTGAGGATGGGATAGTGTGGTTTATTTTGTGGGTTTCGGGAACTGGTTCACATGGCATTATTTCAAAACCGAGTGGGCTTTGTTTGTTGGGCCTATAGTGGGCCGCTTCTTTATTATTATTATTTTTTATTATTTTGCAAGTACATTTGGTGTTTATTTAGTGTTAGAATAAAATTTTTAGGAGAAATATTACGCCTTTATTGATTTGGAAAGTAAGGAAAACACACTGAAATAAAACTGACCCATATTCTAAAGGGCCTTAGGACCATCTAAAGTCTCTATTATTTTTTCTATCAATCTAAAGAACTACTAATGGTGCTCTATATGGCTCAAGCCTGGGGTTTAGTCTCATAAAACTTCGGTCCTTCACCGGTACTCATCTTGAATCCTATTCCTTTCGCGTTGACCCACTGATATGTCTTCACCCATCCGTTCCCGACCTCTTCTATTGTTGATGCAGGAGAGATTAACCGGGTTGGATCGAAACCTTCATCTTGTAAAGCTAGGGTAGTCATCACAGTCTCGTTCTCCATAGGCCTCGATTCGTTAAACAATGTCCACAGAGCCTGGTTGTCCAATATTTCAGCTGTTTTAGTCTTGGTGAGGTGGGGTGCCTCATCCAAGGTGTGGCAGTCATGGAAAATTTCAAATCCGGGTTTTAGCAAGCCATCCTGAACGAAGGGTTCAGGGATATCACAGCATGGGTGTTCTTCTCCTTCCCGAACAAACATCCCGTTAAGGGTCCTTTGATATGGGGGAAGGAGGGTGGTTTGTTTGGCTTTGTTAAGGCGTAGCCTAGATAGGCGGTCAGCAATATCTTCCTCCGTTGGTTCATAACCTAAGCCAAAGGGAGTAGATTTGTCGGGAAAAGGATGGAATGTGCATTCCTTCTTCCTTATGCCCAATGGGGTTCCTGGGAAATAACCTTGAGCCAACAACATTCTAGGGATGACTCGGGATGCATGCGGGTCTAGGAATGCTGGATCATAATCTTCGATGAACTGGATTGCTTCTTCCATTTGAAACCCATAAAGGTCATCTGCAGTTTCGGCCGTTCCAACCATAGTACAACTGACGTCGAGAGGAGGGGCGCGGATTTCTAGTATTACCCCGTTATGGTTAAGTTTAACCATTTGGTGCAAGGTTGAAGCCACACCTCCTAAGTCATGGGGCCAAGGTCTCCCCAAGAGGAGGTTGAAAGTGGGCTTGATGTCGATTATTTGAAACTCCGTGGTGCGTGCCACATGCCCAGTTTGTATGGTAAGGTTGATTTTTCCCAACACAGGCCTTCGGGAGTTATCATAAGCTCGTACCCCTTGTGAGGAGGTTTGGAAGTCATCGCTTCCTAGCCCCAAGCAATGGGCGGTTCGCAATGGGCAGACATTAACCGCCGAACCATTATCTACGAGCGCTAGGGGGATGTTTTGTCCTTTGCATCCAACCACTAAGTAAAGGGCTTTATTGTGAGCACCCCCCTCTTTGGGTAAGTCTTTATCAGTGAAAACTATGGCCTTTTCTCCGGCATCTCTCGTGACATGGCTAACCAATGAGTCAGGTGTGATATCTTTGGGTACTGAGATGAGGTCAAGTGAGCGAATAAGTTTTTCGCGATGTTCCTTTGAAGTACACATAAGATCCCAGATGGTAATCTCAGCCTTGGTTCTTTTCAGTTGTTTCATGAGAGGATTTTCAATGACTTCCGCGACGGTGGCGTGCCGCCCGTTCTCAGGAGTTTGCCTAACCGGGATGTCGTCCATAGGAGGTGGGTGAATATCCGGTTGGTATATCCTTCCGAATCGGGTGAGGCTGTCGACCTCGGGCTCCTGAGGGGTGGTGTCAATGAGAGCATACCCGGGCCAAGTTTCAGTGAAGCGGTCCTGGCCCGAGACTTGAGATAGGTAAATATCTTCAGCATCATCGTTCCACACACCGCACACTTCCCCCTCGATTCGATCCATAGGTACCACAGCGAGTGGTGCACCTTGAGGTGTAATATACACCGTGGGGTCGAAATTCTCTGGTTGGTCGAGAGAGATGTGACAAGAGCCGAGTGGGCTCTTGTTGTTGTTGGGTTTGCCAACGTTAGGGAGAGGTATTACTTCATCCTCTATCATGTCCTGGATCGTATGTTTTAGATTCCAGCAGTTTTCAGTGTCATGCCCATTTCCTTGATGAAATTTGCAGTAAGTACCTTCGACCCAATATTTGTTTTTGACAGGAGGGTCACGGGTGGGGTTTATAGGTCTCAACTTTCCTTGATTGGTTAGTCTTTCAAAGACTTGTACCAAAGTTGACCCGAGTGGGGCAAACTTTCGGTCTCGGACCCATCTTACAGGGTATCTTCGGGCGGGAGCCTCTTCTACAGCATGGACTTCTTGGGCTTGGGGTGTGTTACCCCGATTATAGGTGTTGGTCTTATATGCAGGTTTGCTCTGTATGGTTTTGGCGAGGTCGTCCTCGATTTTTATTCCCACATCATAAACCCTTTTGAAAGTGTTGAGTCCCAGGTACCTAAGGTGTTGTCTGTGAGCCGGGTCCAAGCTGTCAATGAATTTCTGGTCCAATTCTGTTTCGGGAGGCCTATTGATTAGCTGGGGCGCCTGGTCCCTCCATCTAGCAAAGTAGGTTGTGAAACCCTCATTTTTCTTTTGGAAGAGAACTTCCAGCTCGCGCATGGTGACTTGGAAATCCATGTTTGACGAGTATTGCTTGATGAAGACATTGACAAAGTCTTCCCAAGTGGGGAAGAGCTTAGGGTCCTGGTGATAGTACCATTTGAGCGGCACAGGTTCCAAGGACAAAGGAAAGGCAGGTAGGTACATGGACTTGTCCACGCCTTTCAAGTTCATGGTATTCACAAAGCTCAGTAGATGATCACGGGGGTTGTCCGTGGCCTTGAACTTTGGTAAGTCAGATGAACTGAACTTTTCTGGTAATTTGCCAGAAAAAGGTTCAGGCTCGAGGGAGAAGTATTTGCTCCCCATGGTTTGCTGTAGGACCATTTTTTCGATCCTCTTCTCGTTTTCGAGGTCATTTTTGGCTTGCGCAGCCGCTAAGGCTTCGTTTTCCATTTTCAGTTGGCCCATGAGTTGGGTCATTTGGACCATCTGGTCTCGCAAATCTTCGATGGACATGTTTGGAGGTGCGAATCGAGGTTGGGGAAGCGGAGATCCTTGAAATGAGGGACGACGGACGGAGCTTGGAGTTACTAAACCTGGTGTTGGTGATGTATCTTCGAGACGCACTAGCCGTTGATTCCCTAATCGGCACCAAGTGGCAGGACCAGTCCTAGGCATAAGATAAGCTAAAGTTTAGGCTCCCAAAGTTTCAAGCATTACTTAGTCTAGACTTCGACTCTCTAAATTGGTGTTTTCTTTTCGCTCTTTCTTCTGTCGGTACACTTTTTGGGGGTTTTTTTTATTTGGTCATTCTTTGGATTTTCGAAACACTTGCCCGTGTGACATTCATAGTTGTTAGCATGTTCGGTTTTGGTGCCGAGTATTGCCGTCGTAGGAGGCCTAACAACGACACAAAGAGTTATTTATTTTTTATAAGTCGCTTTTAGAATCGAGTGCTTTTCATACGCCCTCGTTGCAAAAAAAAAATAAAAAAAATTCACGAAAAGTTTTTTTTTTTGCTACGTATTTTCTTAATGCGTGGGCACCGAGGCTGCTGTGCCTGACCAGAAGGCCAGGCAGCAACTTCAGCGCCCAGCAGTGGGCGTTAGAAATATTGGCGCCCAGCCAGGGGCGTTGAAAATGCGTCCCTGGCTAGTTCTCGTTTTCTGTTTGCGTCTACTTTTGTTTTTGCGACTTTAATTTTGCGTGCTTGCCTTATAACGTCCTTTACGCGTTGTGCAGCGTTTGTGGGATTCGTTACAGGCCATCCCGAGCGTCGCTTTTTTTTGTGGCGATCGTTCGGGCTTGCGGAACACGTATTTTGGTATAACTCTTTGGCAAATTAGTCTATGAATGTTTGGGCAATTTTTTTAAGGTCGTTGGTTTTCTAGCATTATTTGTCTAGCATTATTCGTACACACAATCATAACATAGTTCGCTACACATAACTACATTACAAACATGGATTTGAAAATTAAATATGTCACGTAGTTTATGATAGGCTTCTATGGGTAGTATTTGCGCCTGGCTTGGTACCGCTTTTATCGTAGATCCAACACATGCCCCGGTCGAGGTAGTGTCATCAACAGACGAATTTCGCTCAAGAGGCCAACCCGCAAGTGCAAGCCAAGGGGGCATGCAGGCGAGAGGGACCTAATGAGCGAGCGATTGGGTTCGGGATAGGTGTACTACCTGCACAAGTACCGAGTGGGAAACATGCGCGGCGTATGCACCCCCCTATTGGCGAAAAAAGGTATCCTTAGTCCCAACTCCCGAGGGAGCCGAGATTCGTTATGATGTTCTGCCCGTTCACATTAATATGCTGATTTTCAGGTCGTCCCAACTTGATGGGGAAATAAACGCGGGGTAGGATCGTTTCACCCTTTGGCTATTTTGATTACCTACAAGCACGAGTATTTCCTTCACTATCCCCAGTGGAGTCGCCACTGTGAGGGGGTCGAAAAAGCGCGAGGCTAATGCGTGACCTTGTCCCTCGTGGGTGTGACGATTCTTTTTATTCAATCAAGTGTAATTGGATTTCCTGTGAGTATACACCCAATTGACTAGTAATATAGGAGTCGCCATTCAGTTTTTAACGACAATGAGAAAAACTGACAAAACCCGGTTATCGTGACATAAAGGGAGTGCAATTATGTTTGACCACGACGGCCGTAGGTTCCCTTGTGATCCCTGGTGTGGGATCTCTCAATATACACCCGCAAGGTAGAGATTGATGGTTCGGGGGACTGTAACTACCGAGAGGAGTAATTCGCTCGTCGATAACTCCAGAGGCAGGATATCCTTACTAGCTCAGCATAAATAATTGAAGGGACATGCGTTAACTATTAAACTAATCTGAATTGATTTTAGCAATATGCAACATATAATACTAATTCGATCGTGATTATCTGATTTAAATAGCATTAAGGGACCTAGCATGATAATCCGATTTCCCAAAAATATTATATTTGTTAGGCGTGATAGAACAATAATATTAGGTTAGTTTAACAGTTCATAAAAAGGGCGAGGAAAGCAGTTAAATCATCGAAAAGGGACACATTACGACGCACCCTTGAGAGGTGCGTCACGGTTCTCAGAAAACTAACCACTTTGACTTTGCTATTTCTCCTTTTTATTTAACGAATCTCAATTATGGGACAGGATACGTTCTGTTCGATTTATGGATCGATTGCGACAGAACGCGTGAACAGTTTCGCAGCGAGAGGCTTAGGCTAAGGGGTTTAGAGTCAATACTCAGAATATATTATGTGTTGTTGTGTGTTGTTTCACGTGGAAACCAGGGGCCTATTTATAGGGAAGAGTTCGTGGAAAGATAGAATTGCAGAGTTCTAATCCATAAAGAATTAGGAAAAAACACGTCCCAGGTAATTTCGGCGCCCAGCTCTGGGCGTCAAAGATTTCGGCGCCCAGGGCTGGGCGTTGAAAATAGAGATCCATGTAATTTCAGCGCCCAGGGCTGGGCGTCAAAGATTTCGGCGCCCAGCTCTGGGCGTTGAAAGTGATGTCTGGGCTGAATTCTTTGTCAGATTCGGATTCCTGAAATCCGTAGAGTTTGAGATTAATTCGAGTCTTTTAGCGCGTATCAATTTTGTGATGGAATGCGTCTGGGCCCGTTACGAACTTTAGGTTCGTTAGGATTTCGATTAATACGTAACTCTTATTTCCGAATCATATTAGGAATAGGATTCTCGCAGTTTTCTATCTCATTTAGGATTTATGTTGGAATGCAACACCTAATTCTGACAGGTTTCTATCTTTTATGATTTGCCACTCTTAGAAGCTACTTTTTACGGCAGTTACTATTTTTAGCAGGTTTCCATAAATAGCTGGTTTCGGGTGAAATGAAATGGGGAATCGAGATTCGTTTATTTTATAGGAGATGCGTTGTCAAGTGGAGTTTTTATGCTTTCATCATCGAACCTTTCCCTTGCGGGAACGGGGACAAAAGTAGGTGTCTACACACATGAACAATCAAATGAACTACACCATACTTTCTTGCCCTTTTTCATCTATAAAACCAATCACTCATAATGATAAGGAATTGTAATACTTGAATGACACAATGCTTTGAATTTTTTCTGAAAATAATGAACTTCTCTTTTTCTTTTTCTCTTTTTTTTTGTTTTTTTTTATCAATTTCTTTCTCTTTCTTTTTTTTTTCTTTTGGAAAACCTTCACATTTTCTCATCTCTTTCATTTTTCAACTCATTTTTTTTCAACAACTATCATGATGAGAGAAACTCCCTTTTTCAATACTCAAAATGCTCAAAATGTACCACACTACAACTCCCTCACCTCACTACTATTAGCTCCCCCAAGCTAGGCTTGGGACTAGTAACCAATGGGGCTTTCATGGGCTTGTAATATGGTTAGTCACCGAATAAAGGGCACAAGCACAACATGGGTACAAAAAGAGGGAACAAATATATCTAAATTCATCCGAAGGCTACCTAAATAGAAAAATGCCTTCGTCCTCCACAATGTGCATGTATATGAGTCATAAAACACTACTAATAGTTGCAAACCAATACTCAAAATCAATGACACACCATGAAGCTATCACACATCCTAGCCAAGTCAACTAGTCAAGCACCAAGTCCACAAGTAGTTAGTCGGAGTTGACTCATGTTAAGGCATCAAAGCAATCGAATATCAAATCATGGCTAACACATCTACATTGCCCATCATCAAATACCAAGAATCAAAACAATTTCCGCTCAAGGGGCACAGGGAAACATGATATTGTATTCATCGGAACGTATTTTTGTATTTTTTTTTTGAAAGCAATAAACTACTCTACAAAGCAATAAACACACCAAAGAAATATACCAAAATAAAGAAATGCGAAAAGAAAAGAAAAACATACCTACAATGTACAAGTAATGTGAAACCCCCTCAAACCAAATCAGACAATGTCCTCATTGGCTCAAGGGGTATCGAACCAACTCGATCCTCATCATCATCAGTGACGGCCTTGGCCGCCATCATCATCAACATCATCACCATCATCTCTGCCACCATGCCCGCTAGGACCCGCTCCAAACCCTCCGTATTGGGTAGGTGTGAAGGTGCCCATAGAACCCGGAGCTCCATATCCCTCCGCGGGATAGGTATACCAGGTAGGGTGCTCATAATCTGGGGCAATGTAGCCCTGCCTAGCATACTGATCGTAGAACGGGAACATGGTCCTCTGGTGATCAGCTGCGAACTCATGGAACCCGAGCTCAAGTCTGCTCAACCGCTCATGAATGGACCCCTGCTCCTCATCTACTACCGGGCCACCCTGGGGCCTCCCCGCGTCTCGACGCCCCCTCCTAAAGTAGGTGCGAGGCTCTGGCTGGTACTGGTGGGGCTCTGGCTGTGGGTCAGGCTGAGGCTGGGGGTCAGGCTGAGGCTCTTGCCCAAATCCAACATATAAGTAATGAGCCTGACCGGGTCTAAAACTAGTGCGGCCTTGAGGGTCAGGCAAGGTGAAAAGCCTGTTTCCCTCAAACATCCAATACATGGCTCCCGGCCTAAACAACCCATGCTCCCCCTGTAGCCGATGGAGTCCAACAAAGTAAGCCAAGTCAAGTAGGTTGCTACCCAGAACTGGAGTCTGGTTAGCCTCAGTAAAGTTGGCCGTGGTCATGGCTATGTGGGTGATCAACCCACCAATGGTAATGCGAGTAGTATGGGTGAAAGTGGCTATGGAATAGAATTGAGAGGCCATATGGTGTGCAAGGTTCATTTTGTAGCTATCCTCTCCTTCTAAAACGTAGCCACCTAGAATCTCAAGCTCCGTACTCCTAATATTTTGGGTCTCATCCCTACCAAAGATCGTAAATCCCAGAAACTTGTAGAAGACAATAGGGACCGGGTGTTGTATCTTGGAAGCATGCAAATGTTGCATACTCCCGGGATTGGCATTACCCGTAAGCTTTCCCCACATTTCACAGTTATTATGGGTTCCCTTAGGTTTCCTACTATAGGTGGTAGACAACCCAAAAATCCTACTAAAATCTGCTAAACTCATGGTGAAAGTTCGGTTCATCACACGAAATTGAACCGACGACACGGTTCGATAACCATCTCTACGCACATTGAAACTACTCAAAAATTCCAGAGTTAACCGTCTAAATGTGAGACGGAGCATGCTATACATATTTCTCATTCCAACACCAACAAAGACACGCTTGACATCACTTTCAATACCCATGTCATGTAAAGATTTTTGGCAAATAAAGCGAGTAGGGATTACCTCCCTCAGTTTGAGGTGGATGAAACGTGCTCGTTGCCCCTCCGAAACGAAAATGACATCCGGAAAATCCGTGTCGGGCTCAAATTGCGGCGGCGGAGGTGGTGGTGTTGGCTCCCGAGCTCGGCTCGTCGAAGCTTCATGCTGATTCCTTGGTACCCTCGTGCAATTCCTCCTTGGTCGGTCACCCATGGTTGAAAATCTGAATTTTTTGAGGTTTTTGAGGTTTTTGGGTGAATTTGGGGATTTTGTGGGGATTGGAGGAAACTGAAATCGGTTGGGTATAGGTTGTAGAGGATGGTGAGAGGATGATTTTGGTGAAAAGATTGTTGAATTTGGTGGAGATTTGAGGGAGATATGGTGGTTGGAAGTTTTTGGAGGTTGGGGTTTAATGAAGGAAGTGAGAGAAAGTTAGGTTGAAGATGAAGAGGAAGTAAAGAAAAGAAAGGGGAACCCGTGTGTTTATCGCTGAAATCGCAATTCGCCCGATCGGGCCATATATCGCCCGATCGGGCGATTTGCGATCTATTTTTTCTGATACGTGCGCGCCCGATCGGGCGCACCTCGCCTGATCCGGATCGGGCGATTTGCGAATGCCTCTTTTCTTGACTTTTCCTGCCCAGAATTCTTCCTTGACTTTTCCACGAACTTTTCCCTAACCGCCCGATCGGGAAAAATAATTTCGCCCGATCGGGCAAACCACTCGCCTTCAGCGCCCGATCGGGCAGACCATCGTCCGATTCGGGCATTCCACTCGTCAGACCGCCCGATCGGGCATGCTGCGCCCGATCGGGCACAAATAAGCTGCATTAATTTCATCTGTGCGCGCCCGATCGGGCGCACCTCGCCCGATTCGGATCGGGCGGTTTGCAGCATGCTCGGCTTTGTACGTAATTTCACTTTCTCGAACTTGGAGCCTTAGGCCTGCACATTATTAAACACCCAAACAGCGTAATGCCCTCTTCTCACCTCTCTAACACCAAAAACAATACTTAAACACACTTAGGTATGGGAAATACTAACTAAATACGCACAATAGAATCAAAAATCAAACTTATACTACTAAAGCGATAAAATACGGGTTGCCTCCCGCAAAGCGCTGGTTTATTTCTAGGTCCCGCTCGACCTTGTTACCTCAGATATGTTGTCTATGAGGCGGAGGGGTTGAGGTAATGTACCTCAACAACTCCTACAGTATCCCCGTCATGGTACAACTTCAGACGTTGCCCGTTGACCTTAAATCGCTCATCATTATCATTCACTACTTCAACAGATCCAAACTTGCTAACCGTGGTCACGGTGAACGGTCCAGACCACCTAGACTTGAGTTTTCCAGGAAATAACTTAAGTCTAGAGTTGAATAGTAGGACCTTGTCTCCCACCGCGAACTCTCTATGCAAAATGCGATTATCGTGCCACTTCTTGGTCTTTTCCTTATAAATCCGGGCGCTATCGTAAGCTTGCAGTCGGAATTCATCGAGCTCACTCAATTGAAGTAACCGCTTCTCACCGGCTAACTTGGTATCCATGTTGAGCTGTTTGATTGCCCAATAAGCCTTGTACTCCATTTCTACTGGTAAGTGACACGCCTTGCCATACACCAATCGATACGGGGAAGTACCAATGGGTGTCTTAAAGACGGTTCTGTATGCCCATAGAGTATCATCCAACTTATCGCTCCAATCCTTCCTAGACTTTGCCACCACTTTCTCAAGTATAGATTTGATCTCTCGGTTAGAGACCTCAACTTGCCCACTCGTCTGAGGGTGATAGGCTAGCCCAGTGCGGTGATAAACCCCATACTTGCGCAGGAGCGCATCCAGATGCTTTTCATGGAAGTGTGACCCTCCATCACTAATCAAAGCGCGCGGAACCCTGAATCTCGGAAAGATGATTTTCTTGAACAGAGAAATGACTGTCTTTGCATCGTTTGTAGGTGAGGCAACGGCTTCCACCCACTTTGACACATAATCTACAGCAACAAGGATATACAAGTTACCCTTGGACGATGGGAATGGTCCCATGTAATCAATTCCCCACACATCGAAAACCTCAACCTCAAGGATCCCGTTCTGTGGCATGTCATACCTCCTCGAAATAGTGCCGGCCCTCTGGCACGCATCACAAGCCATAATAAAAGCCTGTGCATCCTTGAACATAGTAGGCCAGTAAAAACCACATTGTGACAGCTTAGCGTTTGTTTTAGACGGTCCATGGTGACCACCATAAGGTGAAGAATGACACCTACTGATAACACCTTGAACTTCCCATTATGGAATACAACGCTTGTACAACTCTTCAGCAGTCTCACGAAACAAATAAGGGTCGTCCCAAAAGTAGAACCGGACATCATGTAGGGATTTCTTCTTCTGTTGATATGTAAGATCGACCGGAAGAATTCCCCCCACAATGTAGTTAGCAAAATCTGCGAACCATGGTGACTGACTGGCAAGTGCAAGTAAATGATCATCCGGAAATGAATCATCAATCGGTGTAGATCCCTTACCATCGTCATACCTCAATCTAGACAAGTGATCTGCAACCACATTCTCAGCCCCTTTCTTGTCGCGGATCTCTAGATCAAACTCCTGTAGCAGTAGTATCCATCGAATAAGCCTAGGCTTGGCTTCTTTCTTAGAGAGCAGATACTTAAGGGCCGCATGGTCAGTATAGACTATCACCTTGGATCCAATCAGATAGGTGCGGAATTTATCCAAGGCATAGACTATGGCTAGAAGCTCCTTCTCAGTAGTAGCATAATTAACTTGAGCTTCATCTAAGGTCTTACTTGCATAATAGATGGCATGTAAAACCTTCTCATTTCTCTGACCCAAAACTGCCCCAACTGTATAATCACTTGCATCACACATTATCTCGAACGGAAGATCCCATTCGGGAGAACGAATGATGGGAGCCGAAATCAGTGCCTGTTTAATCCTGTCAAAGGCCTCAAGACAAGCATCAGTAAACACAAACGAGGCATCCTTGAGGAGGAGCTGGTTAAGTGGTTTAACAATTTTAGAAAAATCCTTGATAAAGCGGCGATAAAATCCCGCATGACCAATAAAACTTCTAACACCCTTCACATTAACTGGAGGGGGCAATTGTTCAATCACTTGGACCTTAGCTCGATCCACCTGAATGCCCTTATCAGATATCAAATGTCCCAGGACCACCCCTTCAGTAACCATGAAATGACACTTTTCCCAGTTCAAGACTAAATTACACTCTTCACATCTTTTCAAGACTTTAGTCAGATTTAGCAAGCAAGAATCAAAAGAGGTACCATAGACACTAAAATCGTCCATAAACACTTCCATGATAGACTCAATAAAATTAGAAAAGATACTCATCATGCAACGTTGGAAAGTAGCGGGTGCATTACACAGACCAAAAGGCATCCTACGATATGCAAAGGTACCATAGGGACAGGTGAAGGTGGTCTTTTCCTGGTCGTCTGGATGTATGGGAATTTGAAAGAAACCAGAATAACCATCCAGATAACAGAAAAACTTGTGACAGGCTAGCCTTTCTAACATTTTATCAATGAAGGGAAGGGGAAAATGGTCCTTTTTAGTAGCAACATTAAGACGCCTATAATCAATGCACATGCGCCAACCTGTGACTACCCTAGTTGGTATCAACTCATTTTTTTCATTTCTCACCACAGTTGTCCCCCCTTTCTTAGGCACTACCTGAACGGGACTCACCCACTTAGAATCAGACACAGCATATACAATACCCGCATCAAGCAATTTCATAACTTCAGCTTTTACAACATCTTGCATGACAGGGTTCAAACGATGCTGGGGTTGGATGCATGGTTTATGATTTTCATCTAGATGTATCCTATGCATACAAAAGTCAGGGCTAATACCCTTTAAATCATCAATATTGTACCCAATGGCCTTTTTGTGCCTTTTCAACACAATAAGAAGTTAAGATAACTGGTCTGCATCAAGTGCAGTACTGACGATCACAAGGAAAAGTTGTTCATCATCTAAAAACGCATATTTAAGGTTAGCAGGAAGAGGCTTAAGTTCGGGTTTCTTTACCTCTTTAACAGAACAAACCAGACGAACTAACCTCTTCAATTTGGTGCTCTCTGGCTCAGATTCTCCACCATTAAGATCCCACTCTAGAGCATCCACTTCAGCACTCCAAGAACTGCTATCACCTGCAGAAGACTCACAACAAAGCACTGCCTCCAAGGGATCTCTTTCGAGAACTTGGGAGACGTTATCACGAGTAATAAAATCAACTACATCTATACGATAGCATTGTTCCTCCTCTAGCATGGGACTTTTTAAGGCACTATTCAGATAAAAAGTCACCTTATTAACATCAATGACCGCCCCCAACAGACAAAGTCAATTTCCCACTTTTAACATCAATGACCGCCCCCGCCGTGTGAAGGAAGGGTCTACCTAAGATTATGGGAATTTGAGAATCCTCCTGCATGTCTAGTACTACAAAGTCTACAGGTATATAGAATTTACCTACTCTAACAGGGACGTCCTCTAAAACACCTAAGGGGTATTTGACAGAACGGTCGGCCATTTGTAGAGTGATATTAGTAACCTTAAGCTCACCCATATTCAGTTTAGTACAGACAGACAAAGGCATGACAGACACACTAGCACCTAAATCACATAAAGCCTTATCAATAAATACAGTGCCAATGTTACATGGGATGGAAAAACTCCCGGGGTCTTTAAGTTTAGGTGGAGACTTGTTTTGCAAATAAGCACTACAATCCTCAGTGAAAGCTACAGTCTCTACCTCACAAAAAGCACGTTTCCTGGTCAAAATATCTTTCATGAATTTAGCATAAGCAGGAACCTGTAAAATTAATTCAGTAAAAGGAACCGTTACCTGCAAATTTTTGACCACTTCCAAGAATCTGCCAAACTGCTTGTCTAGCATATTCTTGAGTTGTCGGTTTGGGAAGGGGAGTGCAATAGGTGGTACTTGAATATCTGCCCCCTTCTTAACCTCAGTTGTAGCCTCATTCTCATTGACTACCTTTTCAGCTTCCTTACCATCCATAACTATCTTCGGGATTTCCTCACTGACCAGATCACTAGCAGACATCCCAGAATCAACCTCAACCGGCATAGAAGGACCATCATAATCCCTACCACTCCTCAATGTAATTGCATTGGCAGTCTCCCTATTTTCGGGCTGTGAAGGAAATTGGCCTGGTGGCCTCCCTGCAATAGTAGTAGCCATCTGTGCCAACTATGTGTCAATGATCTTGTTGTGAGCAGTAAGAGCATCGATCTTTGCATCCTTTTCACTTAGAGATTTTTGCATTTGAAGCATCATGTTTCTCATCTCTACTAGCATAGGGTCAGGCTGTGTGGCTTGAGGTTGTGGTGGTGGAGGTGATGTGTGTTGTCTAGGGAACCCAGGTGGTCCACTAGACTGTTGGTTGTAGTTGTTCCGTGGTTGGTAGGATTGTTGATGTGGGGGTTGGTATGGCTGTTGTGGTGGATGTTGGACTTGGTGAGGGTTCTGGATATTGTTGCTCCTGTAGGATAGTAGAGGGTTGTTTTTGTAGCCCTCATTGTAAGAGTTGGAGAATGGGTTATTTTGTTTGTAGGATTGAAATGCGTTACACTGTTCAACAGAGCTCCTACAGTCCTGTGCATAATGACCAGACATTCCACAACTTTCACAAACAGTAGCAGGTTGGGCACTCATAGCAGCTACACTAGCAGGTTGGGTAGGTTGAGCATTGGCTGCTTGCATATTATCAAACTTATAGTGTAAAGCAGTCAATTGGGCAGTTAATTGTTCAATAGAATTTAAATCATGCTTACCACCCCTATTAGATAGACCTCTAGGATTCCCATACTGGGCATTGTGAATGGCTATCTCCTCAATCACCTCCATAGCTCTAGGCACCTCAAGTTGCATGAACCTCCCACTGGCAGCCGAATCTAACAAACATCTAGACTCATTGCCCAGACCATTATAAAACTGCTGAATCAAGAACCAATCTTCCAAACCATGGTGCGAGCATTCTCTTTGCAAATCCTTGAATCTCTCCCAGACCTCGAACAAACTCTCATCCGCTTGTTGCGAGATACCTAATATCTGACCCCTCAGACGAGCTGTTTTCTCAGGTGGAAAATATTTAACATAAAAAGCAAGAGCCAAGGACTCCCAATTAGTGATTTTCAAAGCCGCCCGATTCAACCCATTAATCCACAGTTTAGCTTTCCCACTCAAAGAGAACGGGAAAAGTATCTCCATAGTCTGCTCCAGAGTCAATCCCTTTTGCTTGATGGTGGAACAATATTGGATGAAGGACTGAATGTGAAGATTCGGATCTTCACCTGGTTCCCCACCGTACTGGCGTCTCTCGATCATGTTAATCAATGCAGGCTCAATCTTGAAGGTCTCAGCTGCAATAGAAGGCATGATCGCCTTTGGTAGCACGGACAGACTTGGCTTAGAATAGTCTGTAAGCCGTGGGGTAGGTGGCGGTAGCGGAGTTTCGTCACCCATCTCTATCTCTGAAACTGAATCTGTATCTGAAGGAAAAAGATTGCCAATATTATGATCAGAATCAGAGTAATTCCCACACTGTGCAATGAAAGTTCTTCGTCTACGAAAGGTTCTTTCGGGCTCAAGATCGAATGGAGTAAGATTACTAGTACCTACGGTCCTGGGCATAGACAAAGACTACAAAACAATGTGAGATCCGGTCTCAAGGAACGTGAGTTCCTTGAGTAGTAACAAACAATAATCTAGGATAAGCAATCAACAACAGAAAATAAAACCGTCTCCCCGGCAACGGCGCCAAATTTTGACAGGCTAAAGTCGTATCACCTAATAAAAAATAACCTAAGGTCCACTAGCTAGGTAGCAAGGGAAGTCAGGATCGAATCCACAGGGAGACAGGCGTTCTTTCTACTATTAATTAATTAAACTAAACTATTGGGAACAAGATTTGGTTGATTGTTTGTAAACTAATACTATACGAACGATAATTAAATAAGTATGAATCAAGATATTAAGGGAATCTAGGGCATAGGTTCACCAGCAATTAACAATCCAGGACAATGAACAATCACGATGATCAACAAAGTAATTAATTAAACTAGCATGCTCTCTCGAATCGATACTAGTCATAGACTTAGAATTAACGGGCTCTCGCAACTTATTAATCTCAATTATACCTATTGACACAAGCCTAAACATCAAATTGCATCTCTCGAATTTTAACTTGATATTGCATAACTACACAATTAAACCTGCGCAAATCTAATTGAATAGTGGAATAAACCAATCAATAGGAATTAATCACAATGTCAATAATCACAATTATTCAAAATCCCATCATATTAATTCATGGATCCCCAAACCCTAGAAATTAAACTACTCACACATATTATCAATAAACAAAGCAAGCATATTAATTGAAAGCACAATTGAAACAAAGTAATAAATCAAAGTAAGAAAATAATACCTAATTGAAGAACAATGGAATACTAAAGTTTGAACTTTTAATTGGAAATAAAACTAAGTGTTGGAACAATTGGAGAGAAAACTAAGCTTAGGAAAATAAACTAAGTGTTTGAAACTAGAAAATAAGATGTCTCTAAAAATATAAGGGGCTAGTATTTATAGTTTGCCCAAAATACAAGCCAAAAAACGGAAAGAAAACTCGCGCATAAGTGCAGGAGGTTGGCGTCGCCCGATCGGGCGATGCACTCGATAGTCGGCCCGATCAGGCCAAAATCCGCCCGATCGGGCGGTTTACGAACTCTCCACATAAGCTTCCGGATGACCGCCCGATCCGGATCGGGCGAGCTGCGCCCGATCGGGCGCGCGTTGATGAGTCCAATTTGCTTCAATTCCGCCCGATGGTTGCATTTTGCCCTCAGCTTCCAGGGCGATTTGCAATCTTCAATATAACTCGCCCATATCACTGAGTCTAACTCTCGGGGCTCAACCATAAGCATCCAAGGCTCCCGAAAGTCGACGATGGAGGTCCCGAACTTCCTCGGGCTCATATAGTGGCCTAGATCAACATGAAACGGGTTTAAAAAGACCAATTTCTCATAATCAAACCTGAAACTCAAGGCACACTCAATAACACACATTAGTACTAGAAACGGCTCCTAAGAGCACGCTTGACACATAAAAAGTACTAAGGAACGGGGGTGAAACACTATATAAAACACACATATCAACGTACCATGTTTCCGTTTCCGGCAACATCTACGACTTGGATAATATTTATATTTCCTATACGATCCATATTTCCGTTTCCGGCAATATCATCGTTTCCGGAGTATTCATAATTTGCCTTTTGACGATTTCAGCTCCCACTGGAACCGAGATCCGTCGATTCCGAATATCCATAAATGGAGTATTTAATTCACTTAAATACTTGATCCGTTCACGTACTATTTGTGTGACCCTACGGGTTCAGTCAAGAGTAAGTTATGGATTAATATTATTAATTCCACTTGAACTGAAGCGACCTCTAGCTAGGCATACAATTCACTTGATCTCACTGAATTATTAACTTGTATAATTAATTAATACTGAACCGCATTTATTAGACTTTAGCATTGAATGCATACTTGGACCAAGGGCATTATTTCCTTCAGTCTCCCACTTGTCCTTTGGGACAAGTGTGCATTTCCTAATTCCTTTGTCGCTTGATGCTTGCTCATGAACATAAGGTAAGAGTTGTTATCCTTATTATGTCCAGAGGTATTTCTCGGTTTCAGGGTTCAACTGATCAAATAAACAGATAATCATAACATATTATTCATCTGAGCACGGCCATGCATTTTACAGTTTCTAGTTCTCCGAGTGGCCTTGTACAACTTTCAGCATCTCATCCCGATTTATGGGAGGACAATCGCAATCTTGCGATCTTGAGATTAGACTTCGTTTGATAGGTGATTACCCGTGTGTTACCGTTATGGCCTCCTTTTACGGTGCTACGGTTGACAACGTCAAAGTAACCAATTCTCAAACAAGTTATCTCAAATCACTCAGGTGTTGAGGATTAGTGTCTAATAATTTTAATGAAATTTACTTATGACAGATTTTCATCTCTTACAGTAAAGTTTCATAGGTCTGTCCGATACTCCCTCTGTATTTATTTAAGAGATACACTTGCCTTTTCCTGCCGTATTTATTTAAGAGATACACTTGCCATTTTTAGTAACTTATCAACCCCACCATCTAATTAAATAATATATCTACACCCCACCTCCACCCCCACTCCCTAAAATGACATGGTCTCCACTTGTTTTTCTTATTAAAATATCTACTTAACCCCACTTGTTTTATTACTTTATTTCATTCAATTCTTTTTCATAATACGCGTGCCCGACCAAGTGTATCTCTTAAATAAATACGGAGGGAGTACTAGTCTTCCCAAAGTAAGTATTTATGCAAATGATTGCGACATTGCCATGTCCACATAGTTCAAGAAACAGAACTACTAGTCATCTTGCATTCTAGTCGTCTAGCGTTTTCTATGCGTCCATCTTTATAGAAAACTCCGACCAAGGACCATTTTCAACTTTTGACATTCAAGTTCACTTGATAGACATTTCTTAGTCACAGGACTGGTCCTGACAGTCTATCTTGAATATATCGTCAAATTGAAGGGACTCATTATTTAATAAACCACAAATTAAATGGAAAAATGAATTCTATTAATTTATATGAATGGTTAACCAATAATGTTTTACAAATTATTTAACTCTAAATCTTTAAAACATTAAATAAGGACATCCATGCCATTCTCCAACATGCTTGATTCCCATAGCTGCAGTGTGCGAGTTGTGCTTCGCCTGCGGCAGAGGTTTAGTTAATGGATCTGAGGTGTTATCGTCAGTTCCAATCTTGCTTATCTCGACTTCTTTTCTTTCAATGAACTCTCGTAGAAGGTGAAATCTACGAAGTACATGCTTGACTCTCTGGTGTGTCTAAGCTCATTTGCCTGTGCAATAGCTTCGTTATTGTCACAATATAGAGCTATTGGTCCTTTAATGGAGGGGACTACACCAAGTTCACCTATGAACTTCCTTATCCAAATAGCTTCCTTTGCTTCTTCATGTGCAGCAATGTACTCCGCTTCAGTTGTAGAATCCTCAATGGTGCTTTGCTTAGCACTTTTCCAGCTTACTGCACCTCCGTTGAGGCAGAAGACAAACCCAGACTGTTATCTGAAATCATCCTTGTCGGTTTGGAAACTTGCGTCCGTATAGCCTTTAACAATTAATTCATCATCTATATCATAGACCAGGAAATCATCTTTATGCCTTTTCAGGTACTTCAAAATATTCTTGGCAGCAGTCCAATGTGCCTCTCCTGGGTCTGACTGGTATCTGCTCGTAGCACTAAGTGCGTACGCAACATCCGGGCGTGTACATATCGTAGCATACATTATTGAACCAATCAATGATGCATATGGAATCTCACTCATTTGTCTACGCTCATCTAGTGTTTTTGGGCACTGAGTCTTGCTTACAGTCATTCCATGAGACATGGGTAGGTAGCCTCGCTTGGAGTCTGCCATATTGAACCTTTCAAGCACCTTATTGATATAAGTGCTTTGACTGAGTCCAATCATCCTTTTAAATCTATCTCTGTAAATCTTGATGCCTAGTATGTACTGTGCTTCTCCTAGATCCTTCATCGAAAAACATTTCCCAAGCCAAATCTTGACAGAGTTCAACATAGGAATGTCATTTCCGATAAGTACTATGTCGTCGACATATAATACTAGAAAAGCAATTTTTCTCCCACTGACCTTCTTGTATACACAAAATTCGTCTACGTTCTTGATGAAACCAAAGTCACTGACTGCTTCATCAAAACGTATATTCCAGCTCCTTGATGCTTGCTTCAATCCTTAGATTGATTTCTTAAGATTGCATACCTTTTTAGAATTCTTTGGATCCTCAAAACCCTCAGGCTGTGTCATAAACACAGTTTCTGTTAAAACGCCGTTTAAGAAAGCGGTTTTGACATCCATCTGCCATATTTCGTAATCGTAATATGCAGCGATAACATTATCCGAATAGACTTTAGCATTGCAACTGGTGAAAAGGTTTCATCGTAATCCACACCGTGGACTTGCCTGTAACCTTTTGCAACCAATCTAGCTTTGAAAACTTCTAGTTTCCCATCCTTGTCCTTTTTCAGTTTGAAAACCCATTTGCTTCCTATGGCTTGGTAGCCATCTGGCAAATCGACCAAATCCCAAACTTGGTTTTCAGGCATGGAGTCTAATTCAGATTGCAAGGCTTCTTGCCATTGCTTGGAGGTAGGGCTCGTCATATCTTGTTTGTAAGTCGCAGGTTCATCACTTTCAAGTAATAGAACTTCATGGCTCTCGTTCGTTAAAATACCTAAGTACCTTTCCGGTTGAGACCTATATCTCTGCGATCTACGCTGGGTTACATTTCTAGATGGTCCTTGATTCTCACCAGATACTTCTAAAGATCTCTGAGTTTCATCCTGAATGTCATCTTGAGCATTCTCTAGAGTTTGTTGTTCGACTCGAATTTCTTCGAGGTCTACTTTTCTCCCACTTGTCATTTTGGAAATGTGATCTCTTTCCAAAAAGATACCATCTCGAGCAACAAACACCTTGTTCTCAGATGTATTGTAGAAGTAATACCCCTTTGTTTCCTTTGGATAGCCCACAAGGATACATTTGTCAGATTTTGGTTGAAGTTTGTCTGAAATTAATCGTTTGACGTATACTTCACAACCCCAAATCTTAATAAAAGACACATTTGGAGGCTTTCTAAACCATAACTTATATGGAGTCTTTTCGACAGCTTTAGACGGATCTCTATTTATAGTGAGTGCGGCTGTGTTTAGTGCATGTCCCTAAAATTGTATTGGAAGTTCGGCCTGACCCATCATTGATCTAACTATGTCTAGCAAGGTTCTATTCCTCCGTTCTGACAGACCGTTCCATTGAGGTGTTCCGGGAGGAGTCAGTTCTGATAGAATTCCACATTCTTTCAGATGGTCATCAAATTCATAGCTCAGATATTCACCGCCTCTATCAGACCGCAGTGCCTTAATCTTCTTGCCTAATTGATTCTCTACTTCACTCTGAAATTCCTTGAATTTGTCAAAGGATTCAGACTTATGCTTCATTAGGTAGACATAACCATATCTACTAAAGTCATCAGTGAAAGTGATAAAGTAGCTGAAACCATCTCTAGCATTTGTACTCATTGGTCCACATACATCTGTATGGATTAAACCCAATAGTTCAGTTGCTCTTTCTCCAACTTTAGAGAAAGGTTGCTTTGTCATTTTGCCAAGTAAACATGATTCGCACTTACCATAATCCTCTAAGTCAAATGGTTCTAGAATTCCTTCCTTTTGAAGTCTTTCTATGCTCTTTATGTTTATATGGCCTAATCGACAATGCTACAGATAGGTGAGATCTGAATCATTCTTTTTGGCCTTTTTGGTATTTATGTTATAAACTTGTTTGTCGTGATATAATAAATAAAGTCCATTGACTAATCTAGCAGATCCATAAAACATCTCTTTAAAATAAAACGAGCAACTATTGTCTTTTATTAAAAAGGAAAATCCCTTAGCATCTAAGCAAGAAACAGAAATGATGTTTTTAGTAAGACTTGGAACATGGAAACATTCTTCCAGTTCCAAAACTAGCCCAGAGGGCAACGACAAATAATAAGTTCCTACAGCTAATGCAGCAATCTGTGCTCCATTTCCCACTCGTAGGTCAACTTCACCCTTACTTAACCTTCTACTTCTTCTTAGTCCCTGTGAATTGGAACATAAGTGTGAGCCACAACCTGTATCTAATACCCAAGAAGTTGAATTAGCAAGTATACAGTCTATAACGAAAATACCTGAAGATGGAACGACTGTTCCGTTCTTCTGATCTTCCTTAAGCTTTGGACATTCTCTTTTGTAATGGCCAATTCCATAACAATAAAGACAGCTTGATGTGGACTTGTCCTGCTTTGTCTTCTTTCTTGACTCAGCATTTCCCTTGGACTTTCCACCTTTCTTGAAGGGTCTCCCTTTAGCCTTTAGTAAATCCTTGGCTTCACAGTCGAGTATTATCTCAGCCTTTTTGACAAGGTGAACAAACTCTGCAACTGTTTCTTCTCTTGGTTCACTTAGGTATAGTTGCTTAAAGCGACCAAACCCACTATGGAGTGAATTGAGCAAGATAGAGACTTCCATCCTTTCGCTTATTGGTGTTCCTAGTAGACTTAGGCGATCGAACAATGAAAGCATATGATCTACATGGAACCTTAGTGGAACACCCACCCTTTGTTTAGTGCGAAGGACCTGAACATGTGTTTCTTGGACTTCCATCCTAAAACATCTGTTATGAGAACTAACCTTCAGGCCTGACATTGATTCAATCAACTCATGGACATTTAGGTCCTTGTCCTCCGTGTTTCCTCGACAGATATCCCTCAGATTCTTGATGAGCATAAAAGGTTCGTAAGCTACAAACCTCCTAGCCTATTCACCAGGGATATTGTTCAGCATGAGACTCATAACCCTTTTGAGATCCGCATCCCAGGCGGCATGTCTTTCAGGGGTCATGTCTCTGGCATAGTAGCTTGGCATGGGATGGAATAGTACATACTCAAATCCATTGAGTCTCACTATTTCAATCAGCTTAGCTTCCCATTCATGAAAATTTGTTAGGTTCAGCTTGACCATAAGCTCAGAACCCATGATGATGTTTTGATTGTTGTTTGCCATAGTGTAGGGGTTTTTTTTGTGTAAAACTCGTTTCCCGTTCTACAAGAGGGGCGGTTTTTTAGAAAACCATTGTATTTTTGTACCTCGAAGGAGTCGCCACCAAACATTGTTTAAAGTCTCGTTTAGAAAGACCACAAGTGACTCTTTTTTGGATAAGGCTTTGAATCCTCGAAACGGATGGGTGAGATCCGGGCACGGGAACGAAATGCTTATTCCGCGAGCTTTAGAAATATTCAAGTACGTTGGCACAACATTTTCGAAAATATACCCTAGATTAGACTATGTGGGTTTGAGTTTAGAGCAAATAGAATCTCTACTTTGTATGGTGGTCACTTTGCTTTAAAGATTGATTTAAAGGAATCTAAGGCCGGTTTGTCCAAGAAATTATCTTTGTTAAGCGTGATGTAACCTTGTATTTTGTTGTATTTATCATGTGCGGTGATGAAAGCAATAAAGCAAATAAAGCAACATCACAATACTAAATAAAGTGCGGAATTAGTAAATACAAGACCCCCCTAGAAATGGACTAGGAAGTAGGTCCACATTGCCTAGAAATGGACTAGGCAAGTAAATTTGCGGAATTGAAAGTGTGGAATTGAAATTGCGGAATTGAAAGTGCGATAAATTGCGATATTGAAAGTGCGATATTGAAATTGCGGAATTGAAAGGTGCGATATTAAAATTGCGAAATTGAAAGGTGCGATATTGAAATTGCAATATTGAAAGGTGCATAATTGAAACTTGTACTTGGGCACATGAGATTCGAACGCCAAGCGGCTCCTTAAAAATAAGTGCGCCCGACACGAAGTCAAAGCCAAAAATCTCAACTTAAGAGAGGTTTCTCAACCCAAATATCCTAGATTTTGCATATTGAACTTGAACTTGAAAGCTTGAATATTGAAGTATTGAACTTGAAATACTTGAACTTTGAACTTGAAATAATTGAAATTAAGAGGCTTGAATCTCAAAGGTCGGGCCTTTTAATGTTGAAAAGGTTAGAACTTTGATATGCTCTCACTTGAAAGGATCATAGTTTAAGGAAGTAGTCATGAGCAACCCTAAACATGGTGGGATCTTGAAATTTGAAAACTTGAACTTGTATATTGAAAAATGGAGTTTTGAATCTCAAAAGACTAAACCTTTAAGAGTTAAAAAGGTGTCATCTTTAATTACTCCATATTTGAAGGTGATTCTAGTTCAAATAGGTGATTGCAAACAACTTTGAACATCCTTGAATCTTGAAAGTTTGCATTTTCGTATTTTGAAAAGTTTGGATTTTTTAAAAAAATGTATGATTGTTGCAACTGACATTTTTAATAATAAAAATGCCAACTTGCTAATCATTTTGAAATCAAAACAACATGATTGATTAGAGTGGGATTCAGAATTACCTATTTAGGTTTAGGCAAGAATTCCTTTTAGAGCTCCCAATTGCTTAGAATTAGAAATTTTGTATGTGTTTTGAAGGGTTTTTGATTTGTATTTTGAGGCATAATGTCAGTATTACGACGTTGTATTATGTTGTTCCCCTCTTTTGATGATGAAAATGAGGGGTATTTATAGGAGGAATGGGTGCAAGACGCCAGCACACGCCAGCGCAGCACGCCGAGGCAGCGCTGGGCGCTGGTGACGTGGCATGAATGCCGCCAAAGCAAGGACGCGGGCTCCATCCTTGTTTCGTCATGTAGTGCTGTACCTTTGTACGAATAGTACTAGGCTTGGCGTTTTGTGTTTGCTTGGAGGTTAAGGCATTATTTTGCGTTTAAAAACAAGCCTTTCTCGGGTTTTGAATTCCGGTTTTACGGGACGGGGCCCGGCATGCTCGGTTTTCTAGGTCGGCGCCCGAATTTGACTTGCCTTATATGATTTTGAGCGGAAAAGGCCTAGTAAAACCAATGGGATGGTCTACTAGATGAGATTGTACTTGGATTTTGAAATTGGATTTTGAAAGTTGTGTTTTGTACCGAGAACCGAAAGGGGAACGACCTCGGGAATTGGATTTTGGATCTTGAATTTTGGAAATGTTCTTATCAATTGGGATTTCCGCCTGGAGTTATTCCAACCGCCTAGTAAGGATAATGGTATCGTCATCATCCCAGAGGGGAGACACAAATTAGGTGTCTACAGAAGCCCCCACTTTGACTGAGCGTTCGGTTAGGAAAGCGCAAGTCAAAGTATTTCGAAAGGGACGGAGAGTGATCAAGATGTTCTGCAATCGAGACCACTCTTTGTACGTATGTACCTGCATAAAACAGGCGTTAGAAAAAAGGATAGAGTCTACCTCGGTGCGGTTGTGACGACTCCGATTTGTATTTGTACTTTACCGCCTTCATTTCAGGACGGAGCTTGGCATCAAAAATTGGCATCTTGAATTTTTGAATCTTGAATTTTTGAATTTTTGAATGTGAACACCTGGAGTTAATCCATTGGGGATGTGCTTTGCTGGGGATAAGAGCTTTTTACCGGCCCTTAGAATTTTGAAATTTCGACTGACTTTCCAGGAGCTTGGGTCCGTTGGGAGTTGAACGCCAGAGTCGTTGTATTTTTTTGACTTAGTATTCTTGAAATATTCATCTGTTTGTACTTGGAGATACGGGTGTATACCCGTATTTTTGATGGATGGCCTGATGCGATGTTTGATGCTTGGTGTGGAAGACCGTAGCAGCAAAGAACGTGCAATCAGCACGGGAGACCGTGCGCGCTAAAGATTCGCGCATGCAGCAGGCAGCGCTGTGCGCTAGGCCGACGTACGGCGCGGGGCTGTGCTATATAAGCGCCCCTTGCCGTGCCATTTTGAGGAGCAATCTCTTGCTTTCTTGTTCTTTTTCTCTCTCAAAGGTCGAATTATCTTCCCTTGGTCTTGTTCTTGCCTTATCCATGTAAGTATTTCATGTTTTGCTTATGAAATAACTCTAAGACTGCATGTAGTTTTGATTTTCTCGTATTTTGAAATGATGCTTGTATGCTTAAGCTCCTTGAATCTTGTAGAAGACTGTTTGATAGCCACTTGAACTTGAAATGTTGGAACTTGTAGATTTGAATTTTTGAACTTGTATCTGCTTCGGCATGGATAGCCTAGGCGTTGATGTGGAACTTGTATATCTTCTTCGGCGTGGGTAGCCTAGGCGTTGGTGTAGAACTTGTATACCTGCTTTGGCATGGGTAGCCTAGGCGTTGCTGTAGAACTCGTATACCTTCTTCGGCACGGGTAGCCTAGGCGTTGGTGTAGAACTTGTACTTTGAACTAGAGGCCCACTGGAATTTGTTTTGAATTTTTGACTTTGTATAGGCTAGTATAGGATAGCCCACAGTTTAGAATTTTGACACTTTGTACTCCACTTGATTTAGTATGCCTCGTCACACTCGGAGGAAGCTCGCCGAATCGTCGGTGGTTCGAGCTGCTGAGGAGGATGCTTCGGATGATGAAGCGGCTGCAATAAACGCGCCAGATGGGGGTATGGTTCCCCGGGAGGCGCCCACTTTTGCTGGTACTGGTTGGAGCCCTTCCGACCTAGTGTTTCGGCCGAAGTGGCACTTGTCTCAGCGGCCTCGCGCTGGCTTGGTGAGTCTCGTACTGTGTTTTGAGTTTGTATTTTGTACTTGTATACGTTTGGAACTGACTCGTTCACCTGTAGGCCGATGGAAAGCCGTTTTGTACTTTCTGGTCCTTGGTGGAGGTTCAGAAGGCCTTTAAATCCCTTCATGCTGATGAGGAGGCCATGGAGATTTGGTCACAGACGGGCCTGGCTGATTTCTGGCGTGCCATGGGAGGTACTTCGAGGAGAACGGGGATCAAACCCCGACTATGGGCTTTGTTGGAGCGATGGTGGGACACTACCAACACTTTCCACATGGCATGGGGGGAGATCACCATTACCCCCCTTTGAGTTCGCTATGATCACGGGTCTTCCTTTTTCTGAGAGGAATGTGACCTTTGATCCGGAGCTGACGTGGCGCTCTGCCGCTGCCAGGGACTTGCTTGGTCCTGTTGTTGACTTGTCGGATGACGACACCCATGCTTCCGTGACGGTGATTGTGGATGCTATCTGTGGTGTGAGTGTGTCTGCGGAGCAGAGAGTTAGGCTCTTCCTCCTAGTTTTGGTGAGCAGAGTGATGGCTCCGAGTAGGAACAGTCGGGTGCATATTAGATTCTTGTCCGTTCTGCGGGACTTGAGGGTTGTTTCGAGCTACAACTGGGGTGGTTTGGCATATATCCACCTCTTGTACGAGATGAAGCAGGCCTCCCGGACTGCGCCGGGGAGTGACCCGAGCATGGCTGCTCTGTGGAGTGTGCTGGAGGTATTTAAGACTCCTTGTCCTTTGTATGTTGTACTTGTATGTTTGTATTTGAACTTGACGGATGTTTTGCTTGCTTCTTGAAAGATTTGGATATATGAGCACTTTCCGACTTTGGCGCCAGATCGTACTAGAGATGCGTCTTATCCGTATGCTGCCTCTTAGATAGGAGCGGTGCGCGTTAGGGTGCCTCTGGCGGCCTCCCGCAGAGCTTGGAGAGTTCTACCTGCTGCCGAGGTGATCTTTTGTACTGGTTTGCTCTCTTGTATTGGTATTTGTATTGTTGCCTGAGTTGTCTGCTTTGCAGGTGGTATGGCGTCCTTTTGCCAACGCGCCTGTACCTGCCTTGGCTGCTCGTGCCCATTTCTTGTCTGGGCGGCGGGTTTTGCTTCCAGGGGTGTACCGCCACATGTGGTATCTTGGGGAGCGAGTGTCCCTTCAGCACCATTCGGGGGAAAGACTTGTCCCCAAGGACCCACCGGGGTCCATGCTAGCGTCAGATGAAGAGCTTGCCCGGCTCTATGCGGAGGCTAGGGGCGATGCTGTTTGCCGCTCTTTGAGGGATTTTGTACACAAGAAGGGTAGCTATGACGACTTCCTGAGGAGGCTGGCTCCACCAGTACGCTTCGTACTGCCGGTGAGCTTTTAAACTTTGTATCTCGTATTCTTGTATTCTCGCATTCTTGTATTGATTGTATGATTGGATGATTGTATGTAGGATGAGGAGGTTAATCCCGAGGACATTCCCCATGCTGATAGGATCCTCCGCTACGAGAACTCGGACGGGGAAGAGGTGGTGTAGACCATCCCTTTAGCTTCTCCTCCGCACCGGAGATCATATGATGTTGTACCTGAGAATTATGCTGCTGGAAGTACTGTTGCACTTTCTTGAAATTGATTGTAATCTTGTATTAGGAAATTGATCTTGAACTTTGTATGCAGGCGCCTCGGGCGAGAGTGCATCGCTGGATGTTCTTGATTGACTCTTGGAAGAGGCATTGTGCCAAGCTGACCCGGATGCTTTCTGGCCGGGACAAAGAGGTGCCTTACTTGATCTTGAAATTTGTATTCTGGAAATTCGAACTTGGATGTTGATTCTTGAACTTGTATTTTGTATAGGAGCGTCGTCGAGACCGTAGAGGATCCGTTGACAGAGAGCCCCAGGTGGAGACGTCCTTGAGGCAGGAGGGACCGAGCTTGGAGCTGGGACAGGGGTCCGGTGCTGGTGCTCATCAGAGGCATTCTGATGCTGAGCGGGGAGCTTCCCCTTTCGTACATGTTGATCCCACCAGGCATTCGTTTGGAGGTGTAGGCAGTTCACGGCCCTTTGTTTCTTCCCCTGGTTACTACTTCGGAGGAAGTGGTCCTCAGCCTTGGGGTGCAGATTCATGGGCTTACTATGCAGAGATGGAGAGGATGCGTCAGGCTCAGATGTTTGGGTTGTACCAGTATATGGGGATGCCGCCGCCTTATCAGTATTCCTCTCCTCAGCAGGGAGTTCATCCCTCTCCTGGCACACTTCGTGTCTTGGAGCAGGATCCTAGTACTCCTGGGACGGAGCTGGATCAGGATTAGGAGCGCCTTAGGAGGCGGAACAGGGACAAGGCGCCTGTGGTTGATATCACTGTTGGTGACAACTCAGACTGACCCTGCATGGTAGCGAGTTCCAGCTTGCCTGGGTTGATTTTGTATAGGCTGGATTGTATTGTATTTGTATGGATTGAAACTTGAATTTTGTATGGTTGTAAGGCTTTGAACTTAAATTGGTTTGACAATTTTTTGAAGATTTTCTTTGGTATGTTTGAATGTTTGAACTTGTATGCGTTGCGTGTGTCTTGAAATTTTGTAGCTATATGCATGCATGATAATTTTGCAAAAAATTTGAAAAAATTTGCCCCATTTTTTCGGGTGTATATACCCACTATAAGCCCCCACTTTGACTGAGGTTTTTTGGTTAGGAAAAGCGCAAGTCAAAGTATATTCAACTCTTGCTTATGCATATGCAGACTCGACTTAGGACGCCGATCTAGGACTAGAATGCTTGAATTTTGAATAAAAATGACCCGAAATCTGCCCGAAGAGTTGATCCGGACTGCTTGAAAATGCGCGGCTTGCGGCTTTGGAATCTTGAATAATGGAAGTTGTACTCTGCTGTCCGAAACACTAAAGAGTGTGTACTCGGAGTCATAAAAGAGGACGGTGGCCTCGTCCTTTGATACAGGCCCCTGTGCCTGGCGCAGGCTTGGCGCCTGGCGCCTGTGGGCTGTCGTGCAAGCCGACTCTTGTATAAATAGGGAGGTTGTCGGATCACTTCTTGCATCAATCCTTCCCTGCTATCATTACATACTGCTTCCTCACGAAAAGAAAAGAGAATATGGTTGTGTCCTTTGAAAATGCCCTGAACTCGTGGCTTGGTTCGCTAGGCAAATTGGAGAAAAGGGAGCATGATGGCATGCATCTTGGGGTGCTTGTCTCTTTCCGGTTTGTAAAGCTGGATTTGCACTTCATCCTTGATGCTCTGGAGGCTTGGGATCCAAATCATCATGTCTTCCGCTTTGGAAATAATGAGGTATGTCCCCTCCCTGAGGAATTTAGTGCCATATTAGGATGGCCCATTATGCTGGAGCCATGCATGCCCAGTGTTGAAGAACACTTTTTCTTGAGTTTTGAAAGGTATTTGGGCTTGAAGCCCCCACTTTTGAGTGCTGTTGTATATGGCAGAGGGGTGGATTTGTCCCTCTTTGTCACCTACTTTGCTGGGCTTGATGTTCCCAAAGTTTTCCGCTTGAGGGCCTTGAGTTTTTGTATATTTGCTCGCTTCCTCTTTTCGAAGCAGGGGTTTGGCAATGGTGATGCCTCCCTACACTAGTGGAAAAAGGGTCATTTGCATCGCACTTTTAAGCACATTTGCGTCGCACATCGTGCGTGGCAAAAGCTCTCGACGCAAATGACTAAAAGTCATTTGCGTCGCACATTTGTGCGACGCAAATGAACCTTATTTGCGTCGCACATTTAGCTAATGTGCGACGCAAATAACTTTTCAGGCATGGTGCTGAAAAGTCATTTGCAACGCACATTAGCTAAATGTGCGACGCAAATAAGGTTCATTTGCAACGCACATTTAGCTAATGTGCGTTGCAAATGACTTTTCAGCACCATGCCTGAAAAGTTATTTGCGTCGCACATTAGCTAAATGTGCGACGCAAATAGCTTTTTAGGCATGGTGCTGAAAAGTCATTTGCAACGCACATTAGCTAAATGTGCGTTGCAAATGACAATTTTAGCGCCAAAAAATTAAGTCATTTGCCTCGCACATTGAGCTAACGTGCGTTGCAAATGACTTATTTTTTTTAAAAAAATATTCGTTTTTTAATATTTTAGTTGGAAATTCCGACATGATCGTCTTTGAAATTAGACGCTTCATTCCCAATACCGGGAATACATTTATAATTAATACCTGTCACTAAAGTTTACAACGTAATTAACGTTCCCAATAAAAGGCAATTAAATTCGTCATAGATCGATCAACCAACATGTTACAACAAACATAAAATTATTACAACAAAGGTACGTAGCTAGCTAGAGATCAAGTTCATATTACAAATTAAGCTAAAAATTCGACATTGTTCATGAAGTAATCTGCCCAAAAATCTTTCACCTCATTAATCTCCTCCGGTGAATAGGGCAATGTTCTTGAAAAATCCTAAAAAAGTGTAAATAATTCAATTTATCAACGATTGATCAATATAATAGTTTTGTGTACTTCAATTTATTATATAAAGTACGTAGTTTATGAGAACATACCTTAGTAAGATCTTGACTATTACCATGATTCATTATTATGTCGTACATAAAACGCATGACGTAGTAGCCACAATCTAGTGATCCCGGTTGTTGAGCACACTAAATGCATTAAAATAAATAACACAAGTAAAATTTCTATCACATTGTATGTTATAATTTTGAAAAACTTATTTCTTAGGTAAATAATAAACTAATTATATATATATATACCTGTGCTGGAATCCATGTTAATTTAGTTCCCTTAGATTGTCCACCTAGTCTCTTGTAACTCCGAAAAGCACTACACATTCGATAAAATATGCAATTATATATACTTTGTTTACACATGTAAATGCAAAGAATATTTTACATGTAAGTGCAATTATATACTTTATTTACACATGTAAATACAATTATATACGTAGTAGTCACATTTAAGGCTAATTGGGTCGTTCTAGGTCATTTTTAGGCAAAAATGATGTTTTCGAACCCAACTTTGAACCAAAGAACCTAAGGAATGTTTTCAAACTTATTACACGTCTCATATGCATAGTTATAACTTTCTAAGGCCCTTTACAATCTATTATTTCACATTTAAGGCTATTTGGGTCGTCCTAGGTCATTTTTAGGCAAAAATGATGTTTTCGAACCCAACTTTGAACCAAAGAACCTAAGGAATGTTTTCAAACTTATTACACGTCTCATATGCATAGTTATAACTTTCTAAGTCCCTTTACAATCTATTATTTCACATTTAAGGCTAATTGGGTCGTCCTAGGTCATTTTTAGGCAAAAATGATGTTTTCGAACCCAACTTTGAACCAAAGAACCTAAGGAATGTTTTCAAACTTATTACACGTCTCATATGCATAGTTATAACTTTCTAAGGCCCTTTACAATCTATTATTTCACATTTAAGGCTATTTGGGTCGTCCTAGGTCATTTTTAGGCAAAAATGATGTTTTCGAACCCAACTTTGAACCAAAGAACCTAAGGAATGTTTTCAAACTTATTACACGTCTCATATGCATAGTTATAACTTTCTAAGTCCCTTTACAATCTATTATTTCACATTTAAGGCTAATTGGGTCGTCCTAGGTCATTTTTAGGCAAAAATGATGTTTTCGAACCCAACTTTGAACCAAAGAACCTAAGGAATGTTTTCAAACTTATTACACGTCTCATATGCATAGTTATAACTTTCTAAGGCCCTTTACAATCTATTATTTCACATTTAAGGCTATTTGGGTCGTCCTAGGTCATTTTTAGGCAAAAATGATGTTTTCGAACCCAACTTTGAACTAAAGAACCTAAGGAATGTTTTCAAACTTATTACACGTCTCATATGCATAGTTATAACTTTCTAAGTCCCTTTACAATCTATTATTTCACATTTAAGGCTAATTGGGTCGTCCTAGGTCATTTTTAGGCAAAAATGATGTTTTCGAACCCAACTTTGAACCAAAGAACCTAAGGAATGTTTTCAAACTTATTACACGTCTCATATGCATAGTTATAACTTTCTAAGGCCCTTTACAATCTATTATTTCACATTTAAGGCTATTTGGGTCGTCCTAGGTCATTTTTAGGCAAAAATGATGTTTTCGAACCCAACTTTGAACCAAAGAACCTAAGGAATGTTTTCAAACTTATTACACGTCTCATATGCATAGTTATAACTTTCTAAGTCCCTTTACAATCTATTATTTCACATTTAAGGCTATTTGGGTCGTCCTAGGTCATTTTTAGGCAAAAATGATGTTTTCGAACCCAACTTTGAACCAAAGAACCTAAGGAATGTTTTCAAACTTATTACACGTCTCATATGCATAGTTATAACTTTCTAAGTCCCTTTACAATCTATTATTTCACATTTAAGGCTATTTGGGTCGTCCTAGGTCATTTTTAGGCAAAAATGATGTTTTCGAACCCAACTTTGAACTAAAGAACCTAAGGCAAAAATTTTGGCAAAAATGGCATTTTCATATGCATACTTTACTTACTTGTTTAGTGGCTCCTTAATCATCAAATTTCTCTTCTTCTGTTGAGAATCAAATATGTAGACCTCACGTTTAGACAAGCAAAGAACTAAAAGCATCCAGTGACTCCTACATACAAACAATAAACGTATGTAGTTAGAAAAAAAAAAGTTAAATTTATAACAATCAATTAAAAACGAAGTTCAAAGTAATTTTCATACTTTTCGTAGTATGGACATAAGATGAATGTCTTAGAACTAAGTGCACTCATGGACCTCGTGATGTACAATAGAATTCGATCTGCATCGGACTTTAACATGGTGGCCGAGATCATCTCCGGGCACATGAATCCAATACTATTGGGGTGACAATCATCGTGAAAACACAACTCACTCAAAGCCCTATAATATAGAGTGTAAGAACGTTAAGACAATCATAAAAATCAAATTTAGGGGCAAAATATGAATTTAGGTAACTCACGTAGCAAAAACTTGTATTATTGATATATTGAGCCATGCTCCCGAGAGAAGTTGATCGGTGTCTTCAACGGTGACACTAATTTCAAAGTCCTTTTCCATATTGAATGTCCTTTTAGTGCAATGTACCTTAACGTGCTCCCCTTCTTTTAATCCCAACATCATAGTTTTCATCACATTGCACTTACCACTCAAATTTTGCACTTTATAATTTTCAAGGAAATAGGTTTTTGATTTAGTGTTGGACGCTTTTGTTCCACTTCCCCCAACCACTATCTCTTTCCCTTTGTTCCCTTTCCCTTTAGGCTCTTTACTTGTAGGCTTGTTTACCTGAGGTATGATTTTCAAATAACGATATACATATTAGTGAGCATACATGGTATAATAGTTCTACTTCAAATTATCATGCATATGTTAGTTACCTCCTCATTCGTAAGCGACACCAAATGTTTTGGCCACTGAGTGAAGGTACCATGAGCTTGAGCAAGTTTCTTAATATATTGAGAAGGCACGGGGACGGGAGCTTCTTTGTACGCGGGCTCAAAATCATCAACGCTCACTTTCACGTTATCGGACGTGACGTCGTTGTGGTGATCAAGGAGCAACTCTGGACATATGGTACCATAGGCAACAAAGACTTTCTCCGAGCCTATGTTCAGGTATAGATGGCACGGGACAGGTTCCTTATTATTTATTTTGAACAATAACGCAAATACAATGTAACATGTTAGAAAAGTTCAATAGAATTAACTAGAAACAAAGTACTTGAAAAACACAAATTATCATACCGTAATGTCGGCAAATGGATCTAAACCCCCGGAACGACAACTACTATGAACATTTGCGTCTATCCTCATATGGCTTGGTATTTGGACACCAAGTTCTTTAGCAAATGTGATAAATTTCTCCATGACCATGGCATCCATCTTGGAGTTCATCTCTTGTATTGTCTCATCTTTGACCCTTTTGGTCACTCTTGCTTCCATTTCCTCCATCTCCGCATCTCCATACCGTCGAAAGCTACGCCGCTCTCCGGTCCCCCACACAGCTTTGATGCCTACTCCACCACCAAATGTTAGTGGTCTCCCTTCTTTAGTCTTACCAAGTGCACGAGATAAGACATCATCTCGTGCACTTTTGGGAACAAATTCCCCTTCATCTTGTTTCCTTTTCCATTCATCCTACATGAAATCAAATGGTTTTGAGAAAAGTTCAACACTTGGTTTCATATTTAAGAACATATATGAAATTAGAGGAATCACAACATTACGCAAAATTGTTAAATGAACTTACAATATTTTCTTTGACCTTTTGTGTGCCCTCATCCGGCAAGTAAGGATTTCCTTTCTCATCTGGTTTCGATCTTGCAAGAAGCCATAAACATGTCCTACTCGGCAAACTTGAAGAAATTGTAGACGCAGAGGAACCTTCAGATGACGAAGAAACTGAGGGAATGTACCCTTTTCTCTGCCATTCACTTGTCATTTCAGCATATGATTTCTGTCCCATATGATGAGGATATATGTTGAAAGATTGACTTTGTCTTGCTTTCTCACTTATTTCCTAATTTTAGGGGGGTAAAAGAAATTATTACAACAAAATAAAACTTAGATTATAACAAGACTTTAAATAAGAATAATTTTTATACCTCAGCTTCTTCGGAGGTACGTATCTTCACAAATTCCTTCCATATATCCTTAGTTATATAACTATACAAATCATATGGCATCTTTTCATCTTTTGGCCTTTTCCTTGTACCCCGAATCCAACCAGTCGCCAATCTTGATTTGAATTCCCTCCAACGCTTATCACAACTCTTTAAGACAACTTCTTTCTTAGTTTCATCTGTGATATGAAATTCTCTCTAAATGAAAGAAAAAGAAAAGGAACAAGAAAGTCTTTTAGCACATGAAAAAGACACGTAGATATGTACAACTGAATTTCCAAAATAAAACCGGTTACCTTGACGTCTTCCCACAAAGTGTCTTTTATTCCTTGTGAAACATCTTCCCAGGTTCTGATCAATATTGAAACCTTTGCGCGACTTATCTCGCCAATGTGATTCTTGTAATCCGTTGCCCATTTCCCTGTGGGTCGGTCCAAGTGATCCCATTCAATTTTTCTTGGAACCCCGGGCATGGATTTTATTCCTTTTGTAGGGCCTCTTGGCTTCTTTTTTTGCTTTTGGGGCACTTGATTTGGTGATTTGTTAGAAGGACCTGAATTTGCGTGTTGATCTTCATCCATGCCTGACGCTACTGCATTGGAAAATCATTAAAATTACATACCTTCAAAAGCAGGATTTTAAAATAAAAATAAAGTTCTGATCAGTTCTGTGCACTGATCTGCACAGCTCAGATCAGAACTGTGCAGATCAGTGCACAGAACTGGTCAGAACTGATCAGTTCTGTGCACTGATCTGCACAGCTCAGATCAGAACTGTGCAGATCAGTGCACAGAACTGATCAGAGCTGACCAGTTCTGTGCACTGATCTGCACAGCTCAGATCAGAACTGTGCAGATCAGTGCACAGAACTGATCAGAGCTGACCAGTTCTGTGCACTGATCTGCACAGCTCAGATCAGAACTGTGCAGATCAGTGCACAGAACTGATCAGAGCTGATCAGTTCTGTGCACTGATCTGCACAGCTCAGATCAGAACATTGCAGATCAGTGCACAGAACTGGTCAGTTCTGATCAGTTCTGTGCACTGATCTGCACAGTTCTGATCTGAGCTGTGCAGATCAGTGCACAGAACTGATCAGAGCTGACCAGTTCTGTGCACTGATCTGCACAGCTCAGATCAGAACTATGCAGATCAGTGCACAGAACTGATCAGTTCTGACCAGTTCTGTGCACTGATCTGCACAGTTCTGATCTGAGCTGTGCAGATCAGTGCATAGAACTGGTCAGTTCTGATCAGTTCTGTACAAATGCTGGGGAATGAATTTGAATATGCAAAATTTTGGTCCACAAACCCACCCAAAAACAGACTGTTCTTTAAAGATTAAGCAACAAAGAAAGCACAACCAAGCTCCTGAAATGACGTTTTCGAACCCAACTTTGAACCAAAGAACCTAAGGAATGTTTTCAAACTTATTACATGTCTCATATGCATAGTTATAACTTTCTAAGCCTCGTAATAATCTATTATTCCACATTTAAGGGTAATTGGGTCGTTATAGTACATATTTAGGCAAAAATGACATTTTCGAACCCACTTGCACCGGAATAGAGGAATCTTAAAATACTTATATTCCAACTCTAATATTTCTTCAATGACTCCATAGTAAGAGTTCGTCTTATCTACAAGTGTTCTATCTTTTACACTAGCATACTCTGAAGACAAACATATTGCCGTAACACCACTATTTTGCATCGTCGTTTTGTCATCTTGTCGCTTCGTGTAAAAAGAATAGCCATTGATGTCGTACCCCTCATAAGATATGACTTGACATTTAGGACCATATGCCAACCATCTCACCATGTCAGATACCTCATTAGGCGTGTCGGAAAATTGATCCATCACTCGACGCTTGAACCATGTGAGGAATGAACGATTATGCTCTTTTATCAGTTGAGGACCATTTTTTGAAGGATATTGCTCTCTAAGAAAGTTCATGTGCTCAGCCACGTATGGATGGACTTCACTAAGACTTTGCACCACAAACAGCTCAACCTTACACATCATTTCAGAACTGATTGATATCCTTTTCTTGCCAATTGTACCTTGACCCCCAAGTCTCCCATCATGTCTAGACTTTGGTACTCCGACTTCTTTCAAACGTGCCATATATTGAGAAACCCATGCAGCAACTTCCTCCGCGACGGTTCGTTGGACAATACTAGCTTCAGGTTTGGCCGGATTCATCACTCTATTTTTCAAGGTACCCATTTCCCGTTCAAAGGGATACATGTACCTCATACAAACTGGCCCACAAAGCTTAATTTCACGAACAAGATGAATAATCAAATGAGGCATCATGTCAAAGAATGATGGCGGAAAATACTTTTCAAACCGACACATGGTCTCAAGTACATCAGCCTGCAAATCATCCAGTATTGTTGGATTGATCACCTTGCTACAAATTGTGTTGAAAAAGAAACACAATCTTGTAATGGTATACCTCACTTGTGGCGGCAATATCCCTCGAATTGCAACCGGCAGCAATTGTTGCATCAACACGTGACAATCATGAGATTTCATTCCAACTAATTTCAAGTCAGACATGGACACAAGTCTACGAAAATTTGAAGAGTAACCGGCAGGGACCTTTAAGCCATGCAAAGACTCACAAAAGCTAACTTTCTCCTTTTTAGACAAGGTGAAACAAGCTGGGGGAAGGTACCAGCGTTTTCCCCTTTCTTGAGGTGCCAACTCGGAGCGACCCATAGCAGCCATATCTTGTCTAACTTTAGGCCCATCCTTCGTTTTCCCTTGCATATTCAACAATGTCCCAACAATGGCATCACAAACATTTTTCTCAATATGCATTACATCCAAACAATGCCTAACTTCCAAATCTCTCCAATATGGGAGATCCCAAAAGATAGACCTCTTCTTGTAACCACCACTTGGCTGACCTTTATAAGGCTTACCAAACTCTGTCTCAATGTCTTTAACCCGTTCATAAACCTCACACGCACATAAGGGGGCAGGAGCTTCTCTCATCTCCAATTCTCCATTAAAAGCTTCCTTCTCTTTTCGAAATGGATGATCTTCAGGAAGATACATCCGGTAATCCATGTACACATCTTTCCCACAAAATTTTAGGCGCCTCGAGACCAAATCATCATGACAAACTGGACATGCCTTCTTTCCCTTTACAGAATACCCTGACAAATTTCCATAAGCCGGGAAATCATTTATCGTACAAAAAATCATGGCACGTAAAGTGAAATTGGTTTTGGTGTATGCATCAAACATCAACACCCCTTCATCCCACAACAATTTCAAATCTTCAATGAGTGGCTCTAGATACACATCTATGTCATTTCCGGGTTGTTTAGGCCCAGAGATTAAGAGCGACAACATGATGTATCTACGCTTCATGCATAACCAAGGAGGCAAATTGTATATGGTGAGAAGAACCGGCCAAGTGCTATATTGGGTACTAAGTGTCCCAAATGGGTTCATTCCATCCGTGCAAAGACCAAGCCTGAGATTCCGAACTTCTTCCCTAAAGACCTTGTACTTTCGATCAATGTTCCTCCATTGTGGAGAATCAGCAGGATGCCTCATTAACCCATCTTTCTTCCTCCCCTCGGCATGCCACCTCAAGAGTTTTGCAGTTTTCTCTTCTGAGAAAAGGCGCTTAAATCTTGGTATAATTGGAAGATACCAAAGCACCTTAGCCGGAGAAGGTTTCTTCTTAGTTGATGTTGCATCATTCTCCACGATCTTGTAACGGGACAATCCGCATCTTGGACACTCATGCAGATTTGCATACTGCTTTCGATACAACACGCAATCATTTGGACACGCGTGTATCTTCTCATAATCCATACCCAAAGGACACATAAGCTTCTGGGCCTCATAGTTAGACCTTGGAAGTTTGTTTCCTTCAGGAAGATTACCAGACGTGGCCTCCAAAAACTGTGAAAAACTCTTGTTGGTCCAACCGTTTTCCACCTTTAAGTTGAAATATTCGATGACGGCACCAAGTACAGTTTGTGTAGAACCAGGATATAATGGTGTTGCGGAAGCTTTGATTATACTATCATACATATGGGGACGCTCAACGAAATGATGGTCTTCCACATCATGCATCATATCATATATCCTATCTTTCTCCTCTTCTTCCTCACTTTCAACACCAATATCATCCTCAATTTCATTATCATCACCATTATCACAATGATTATGCTGACTCGAGCTCGGCATACTAGAACTTGCCCCATGATCTATGCTCTCACCATGCCATGTCCACGTCGTGTAGTTACCCTTAAAACCGCGACGAACTATGTGATCAACAATATCATCAATATCCCGATACCCCCTTGAATTATTGCAATCACAACAAGGACACAGAATTAAACTTGATTCATGTTCTGATTGATGTTTCAAGGCAACCTTAATGAACTCTTGAATCCCTTGTAAGAACCTTGTAGAAAATCGTTTACTACCATACATCCAACTCCGATCCATTTTCAACCACTAAAGATAAAACAATATGACCAAATTTTGTCAAAGGTTAGAATATAAACTAGGCTATTCATATCATTATAAATCCATGGCTTCCAACAAAACCTACCATAACTAATAACAAGTTCCCATAGTACAATTCATTTCACATCACAAATTCACAAACCCGAATTTTGTAGCAAACCCAAAACATCATTTCATAACCTACACAAACCATCTCATAAACCTAAACAAACCCAAAAATTCATTTCATAACCTTAATTCAACAAAACCTAATTGTAATAAACAAATAATTTCAACAAAACCAACTATTACAATTCACCAAAAACTACAATTAAAATTCAACAAAACCTAAATCTTAAATGTGCACAATTAAAATTCAATTAAATAATATCCACAATTAAAATTCAATCTTAAAATTCAACTAAAATGTACCATTAAAATTCAAACATAATATCCACAATTATAATTAAAATGCACAATTAAAATTCAATTAAATAATATCCACAAAATAAAATTTAAATGTACCTAATTAATCGATGGAGCAATTGAAGAGAGGAGGGCCAGCGGCGTGGCAGCCGACGGCGTTAGCAAGCAGCGGCGACAGTGACCTGTGAAGAGGCCGGGGGTTGAACGACGATCAGGGGGCGGCGACGAGCAGGAAGTTGGAGGACAATGAGCTGTGCGAAGAGGAGGTTGACGCGGCAGGAAGACGAACAGCAGGTCGAGGAAGACGGAGGTTGACGGCGGAGGACGAGGTTGACGGCGGAGGACGAGGAAGGCCGAGGTAGTTGGAGGAAGGAATTGAAGCAGTGAGGGGTGAAGCTTTTGCAATTGGGTTTCAATTTAGGTCGCGCGCTGTGGAATATCGCATTTTAGAAAAAAATACAAAACATCATTTGCGTCGCAGAATTACTAAACTGCGACGCAAATGACTCTAGGATGCCCCCCAGAGTCATTTGCGTCGCAGATTAGTAAATCTGCGACGCACTTGATTGAGTTAATTGCGTCGCAGTTTTACTAATCTGCGACGCAAATGACTCTGGGGGGCATCCTAGAGTCATTTGCGTCGCAGTTTAACAAAGCTGCGACGCAAATGACTAAATTTTATGCTAAAAATTGTCATTTGCGTCACATGTTTAGAATGGCGTGGCAAATGCGGGGATGCAAATAAGCCTTTTTCCACTAGTGCTAATAGAGATTTTAGAGAAGTTTGCTAATGGTCGGGACCCAATGCCGCTCGTGATTGGAGAAACATTGATGGGCCTTGACATGCTGAAGTCGGACCCCTCTTCTCTGCCGTCGGGAAGTCCGGTATTACTCCAAGTAAGGATCTGGAGCCTTCTTGTATGTTGAATTTGTACTTGTATTTGAATTTTGATTGTTGAATTTTGAAATGCACTTCTTGTATACTCCCCAAGGTTTGGCTTATGGAGAGGCTCATGCTGGAGGCACCACCGGAGAACATGGAGATATAACTGACAGGGATTCACTGTGCGGCCCATGCTGTATGGCCAGCTTTCATTGGATGAGTGGCGATGCGCACTCTCCGGGATTGAATCTTGTATAAGGTGGGTAGTTCCTTGGTGGGGAATTGCTGCTATGAGACATGCCCCTGGTTCTACTGCTTTGAGGGTGTCAAGCCTCACAATGCTGGTCTTCTACTCGCCTGCTCGAGTGATGAGACAATATGGCTTGAAACAGGAGATCCCTGACTGTACTGAAGAGAACCCGAAACCTGTTGCGCTGAATGCAAATCAACTTGAAGTTTGGAAGCGGTATTGGGTCGCCAAACCATTCTTGAGTATCCGGTTCCCACCTGAGCTAGTTACTCTGTCTGCGGGGTACATTGTATGGATGAGAGGTCTAAGCCAGAGGGACATTTCTCTCTCCGGACCAGCTAGAGTCCGAGGTTCTAGAGCTAGACGTCCTGCATCAACTGACTATGAGGAAGGGGACGGGGGTGTGACCCATCCGGTGCTTGACCGTTCGGAATCCAAAGGAGGTTCGTCATCCTCCCGTCTTGGAAGGCTTGCAAGTTCCTTCTCCCGCCGCTTGGGCAAGGGGAAGATTGATGATTGATTGCGGGAGGAGCCAGGGGATAATACTCAAGGTGCCAAGACTCGAGAGCATAGTCGCCCGACCCTAGATCTTTGTAGGCTAAATGTGTTTGAAATTGTATTAGAATGAATTGTGTTTGGAATGTGTTTGGAAGATGTGTTTAGAAAATGTGTTTGGGAAGTGAAAAGGCTTTTGAACTTTGCTTCACTTGATCCTGACTTTGTATTTGAATTAGCTTTGAAGGCCTTAGGGCCAAATAAAAAAAAAATTGTGTTAAATTCCGCTTGAACATGCTTTGCTTTGAATTTGCACATTTGGAATAAAGACAACAACAATTGAGTTTTGAGATTTGTTTTTTGGGATGCCCTTAATTGAGGAAATTTTGAATTTTTTTTGTATTAAAGTGGCCGGGCCTCGAAATGAGGTTGCCTACGTGTCCCGTTAGGGAATCAGGTCGGACGTAGTTCTGAATACCTTACAGGACTTTGAATTTGGATTCTTGAATTTGATCATGGAACTTAGACATAGAACTTCTTGAGTTGATCGAGGTTGGTCAGGGATCTGAATTCTGTTCCGTCGATGTCTGTGTAGTTCGACTGCTCTCCCGGAGAGGATCTTCTTGACAATGTATGGGCCTGCCCAGTTGGGTTTGAATTTTCCCCTTCGGACCATGGTGCTTTTGCGAAGGGTTTTCAGGACAAGCTCGCCTTCCTTAATGTTTCGGGTTCTGACCCTTTTGTTGAAATGTCTGGCCACTCGGCGCTGATAGACTTGTACATGGTGAGCGGCTTGAAGCCGACGCTCATCGAGCATGACTAGCTCGTCATATCTTGCTTGTACCCATGCAACTTCTGGGATTTTTCTTTCGAAGACTACCTTAGAGAAGGTATCTCCAGCTCGATAGGTTGTACTGCTTCCATTCCAAAGACCAATGAAAACGGAGTTGCACCAGTTCAAGTGCGAATTGAAGTTCGATATCCCCACAATGCGAAATGCAGCTTCTGGGGCCAGTCCTTGTAATTGGTAGTCATTTTCATGATGATGGCTTTGACATTCTTGTTGGCTGCTTCGACTGCCCCGTTGGTTTGTGGGCGATAAGGTGAAGAGCGATGATGTTGAATCTTGTACTCGGTGAATAGATCTTCACACTCTCCTTGAAAGTGGGTTCCTTGGTCACTCATGAACTTGTGAGGAACACCGTATCTGCATATGATGTTTTCTTGTATGAACTGGGCCACTTGCTTGGAACCCAACACTTTGAATGACCTGGCCTCGACCCATTTGGTGAAGTAGTCGATGGCGACCAGTATGAACTCATGACCCCCGGTGCCCGTTGGAGTGACTTTGCCGATGACGTTGATACCCCAGGCTGAGAATGGTCACGGTGATGATTTAGAGTATAGCAATGATGGTGGAATGTGCTTCAGATTCGCACACTTTTGGCATGTAGGACATTTCTTGACAAAGAAGTAGCAATCCCGTTCGAGGGTAGTCCAATAGTATCGAGCTCTGATGATCTTGAGGGCTAGCATTTTCCCGTTTATGTGGGTGCCACAGACTCCAGCATGTATGTTGTCCATGACTCTTTGAGCTTCGTGATTGTCAACACATCGGAGGTTAGGACCGCCAAGGGACCTTTTGTATAGAATGACGCCTTCTATGAAGAAATTGGCTGATTGTAATCGTAGAGCCCTTTGATTTTTGCTTGAAAAGTGTGGGGGATACTCTGAATTTTGTAGATACCTTTGAATGTCTGTAAACCAAGGTTCATCTTTGTCTTGCTCGACGTCGTCAATAGCATGGACATATGCTGCTTCTTGACGTGTTTCAACTGTAAGTGGCATTTCAGCCATGCCGCTTGGAATGTTGATCATTGAGGCCAGTTTTGCCAGTGCGTCGGAGAATTGATTCTCCTCTCTCGGGAAGTATGTATAGTGAAGCTCTTCTATTTGTTCGGACAGCTGTTCGAGATAGGATTGATATGGGGCCAAGCTCTCGCTTCTTACTTTCCATTTGCCGGAAATTTGATTGATGATTAGGGAGGAATCCCCGTACACTTGAAGTTTCTGGACGCCTAGTGCTAAGGCGGCTTCCAGGCCCATGATGCATGCCTCATATTCTGCCGCATTGTTTGTGACGTTGAATTGCAGTTTTGCTGATATAGGAATGTGAGTGCCGTCTGGGGCTACTAGGATTACTCCAACACCACATCCGTTCTGGTTGGAAGCACCGTCAAAATGCATTGACCAACTGTCATCACTGGTCATTAAGATTTGCTCGTCGGGTAAGTCGTAATCTTCCTCTTCTGCCTCGACAGGACAGTCGGCTAGGAAATCTGAGACTGCTGAACCCTTGATAGACTTCTGTGGAATGTATTTGAGGTCGAATTCTGCTAGCATGACCAACCATCTGGACAACCGTCCGTTGAGTGCTGGTTTTTCGAATAGATACTTGAGAGGATCCGCTTTGCTGATCACATGTACTGTATGGGAGAGCATGTAGTGCCGTAGTTTCTTTGTGGCCCAAACCAAGGCGATAATGAGTTTCTCGAGCTGAGTGTATTTGGTCTCGTAGTCGATCAGCTTTTTGCTTATGTAGTATACGGCATTCTCCTTGCCTTCAATTTCGTGGGCAAGCATAGCGCCCACTGCCGAATCCGTTATTGTGAGGTAGAGCCTGAGGGGAATCCCTGGCATGGCTGGCTTTAGTACTGGTGGGTTGGAAAGGTATCTTTTGATTGTGTCGAATGCATGCTGACAATCGTCATCCCACACTTTGGGCTCGCTTTTTCAGAGCTTTCGAAATACCGGTTCACAGATCATTGTGAGTCTTGAAATGAACCTGCTGATATATTGTAGTCTGCCGAGAAAACCCCGAATTTCCTTTTCATTCGTTGGTGGTTGCATCTCGAGAATTGCTTTGATTTTTGAAGGATCAGCCTCTATGCCCCGAGAGCTGATAACATATCCGAGTAACTTGCCTGACATTACCCCGAATGCACACTTTTGAGGATTGAGCCTCATATTGTATTGTCTGAGCCTGTTGAAAAACTTTCGAAGTACTGAGGTATGCTCGTGCCGTTCTTTGGATTTGACAATCATGTCGTCGACATATACCTCAATTTCCCTGTGAATCATATCGCTCATGATGGTTGTGGCTGTTCTTTGATAGGTTGCTCCTGCGTTCTTTAGTCCGAACGGCATAACTGTATAGCAATATGCGCCCCACTGAGTGATGAAGGTTGTCTTCTCCATGTCTTCCTCTGCCATGGGAATCTGATTGTAGCCTGCGTACCCGTCCATAAAAGAGAGTAAGGCATGATTTGCGGTGTTGTCGACCAAGATGTCGATGTGAGGCAATGGAAAATCGTCTTTAGGGCTGGCCCTGTTAAGATCTCTGTAGTCCACACACATTCGTACTTTGCCATCTTTCTTTGGAACTGGGACGACATTTGCGATCCATTCTGGATATTTTGCTTCTCGAATAAACCCGGCCTCTAGCTGCTTGGAGACCTCTTCTTGAATTTTGAGGGAAACATTCGGTTTCATGCGACGGAGTTTTTGTTTGATGGGTTTTGAACCTGGAATAAGGGGAATTGTATGCTGATCGATGCTTGGATCAACCCCTGGCATATCATGATAGGACCATGCGAAGACGTCTACATACTCTGAAAGTAGCTTGATAAGATCGTCCCGCTCTGCTTGAGAAAGAGTTAAACCAATCTGAACTAGTTTTGGATCACTGTTGTTAGAAAGGTTGATTTTTTCTGTTTCCTCAATTATGGGCATCCTGTTTTCGTGATTTTCGATAGCTTTTAGAAATTCAAAGTTAGTTTCTTGTGAAGCAAAGTTGTTTGGATTAGGATTATGTTTTGAATTAGGACTCGAAGAGTAAGTAGAAATTGAAGTGTTATTGAAATCAGCAATCATTACATCGACTGTTTTGACTTGAAGCTCGGCCTTTAGATGCTCTTCATTGATGCAAGACTCTAGTTCTAGACACTTAGACTCATTGCTAGACTCAGAAATTGAAAGACAGACTCCAGACGTGGACAAAGACACTAATCGTAAAGATAGTTCTCAGGGTATTCCCAGACATCTGCACCATAATCATCGAAGATGGGGCTGCATGCACAGATTTTCAGGACTTGATCCCAGACTTGATTCCATGAGCTGTAAGGAAATGCGGCGAAGCTTCCCTTGCATGAAGTGTTGAGCCCGAAGAGGAAAATTCTCACCATTTTTCCCTCTGGCAGCTCGGGCTGAATCGTACGAGCGGAGACTGCCACCTATGGTAGTATTCTTGAATGCACTCGTTCCTTTCCTGGCGTACATCCGGCTTTTGCTTGATGAGAGTGTCTCGGAAGCTTGAACCTTTGAGGGTGAGGCAGGCAGGGCCATCCAGTATTTCCTCGAACCAAGGCTCTCCGAATAGTAGGTCGAAGTTAGTAGGCACATCGATAACCAGGAACTCAGCACTGTTGTAATAGGTTTCAAAGGAGAAAACCAACTCGAGGACTCCCAGGACTTTGTATGTGACACCCTGGAGTTTGACAGTTTGTTGGGCACTCAACATGAGATCGTATTCGGAGAACCCTAAAGCCTTTAAGGTGGCGAGTGGACAGATGTTCTCTTGGATGTCGGTGGTTACCCTAGGTTCAGGGATCACCCAGTTTTGAGCACTCGGAAGTAGATGGCAAAAGCTTGGAACCATCATCTCGTAACCTGGCTTGCATATTATGGAGATCAGATTGCATGGAAACTCCTCTTCTTCACCTTCGCAGTCATAGGAGATGGCTTGTACGGACGAGGTTTGCTTAGCCCCGGGTGGTAAAGGTAAGGTCTTGTTGTCGACCATGTTCTAGATCAAGTGCTTGAGCTTGTAGCAGTCTTCGATGTCATGACCCTTCCCTTAATGGTACTTGCAATGGCTGCCGGATCCCAACTCTTGGATCTTTTATCGACCGGAGGATCAGGTGTTGGACCGATTGGTGCTATGACTTCTTTTTCAACCAACGGATCGAATGCCTCACAGTAAGACATTGCGAGGTTTGTAAAGACCCTTTGTGGGCTGCCTTGATAGTTGCGTTGATTAGCATTGTTTTTGAAGTCGTTTGACTTTGGACCTTGAGGAGCCTCTAGGGAGTTAACCTCGTGAACTTTGTGTGTTGTCTCAGGTCTCTTTCCCTTCCACTTTTCAGCTTGTGGAGCTGGGGCTGCTGGTGCTTTCATCAGGTCATCCTCTATGTCAACCCCGATGTCGTAGGTTCTCTTGAAGCTTTCCAAGCCTAGGTACTTCATGTGAGCATTGTATTTCGGAAGAAGACCGGCAATGAAAATCTTGACTAATTCTCTCTCGGAGGGCCGGGTCACCATTTGGGATGCCATCTCTCTCCATCGGTTGAGGTAAGTAGTGAAGCCTTCCTGAGGCCCTTGCCTGAGAACTTCTAGTTCCCTTAGAGTAGTTTGGAGTTGAATGTTGGGCTGATATTGCTCCATGAATGCTCGAGCAACCGCTTCCCATGTATTTGTTTGATGTTCCTTGAGTGAATAGTACCACTTCTGGCAGAAAGGTTCCAGAGACATAGGGAATACCACCGGGTATAGCTCGAGTTCGATCCCCTTGATGGCCATTGTAGCTCTGAAGTTCTTGAGATGGTACTTGGGATTGTCAGTTGATTTGAACTTTGGAATATCATTTGCGGAGAATTTGTCCGACAGATTTGCCTTCCCCTTGAGGTTGTCGTCCATTGAAGTGTCGAAGTAGTTCTCTTGATTGGTAACCTTACTGACAAGACTCTCTATCTTCTTGGTTAAATCATCAGTGGGCGCGCCCTGTTCCACGGCACCCAATCGGTTACTTATGTTCTCCACATTGGCGCTGAGGCTGGCGAAAGCCGTTAGGAGTTGAGTGAGTTGATCGGAGGCAGACATTTGGATTGTTTCTTGAATGGGACTGGGAGTTTGATTTGTAGGAGATGAACTGGCTGCTCGTTCGATGCTGGCTTTGAGGGATGCTAGGGCTGATGGATTTCTTTTCAACCTCTCTCCTCTTCGGCGAACCCACAAGATCCTTGGACTCCTATTTAGAACACACCAGACGATTTTAGAACTTGGACTTCCCGACACATGACATGATATGCATGCAATGAATGAGACCTAGACTTGACTCTAAGTGCCACTCCGAAGATTCGGGATTTTGGATTTTTGTACTTGTATTCGGGATTTGCAACCCGTTGGAAATGTTTGAGAGGAGCCTTCATTCTTTTGTGAAAGTTGACTCTTTGTACTAGAACTTGGAATATCGAAAAAGGAATATTTCGACCTATTGGAAGTTGGATTATTTTACAGGGAATTTCAACCCGCTCGAGAATTTTGGAAATTGGATTTGTACTAGGAAATTGAATTTTGTATTATTTCAAGGGAATTTCAACCCGTCAATATTTTAGGGGATTTCAACCCGTTGGAGGAGTATTTGAAGGGAATTTCAACCCGATTGAAAGGGAATTGATTTTGTATTATTTCAAGGGAATTTTAACCCGTCAATATTTTAGGGGAGTTTCAACCCATTGGAAAATTGGACTTGTATTATTTCTGGGGAGTTTCAACCCGTTGGAAGTATTTGGAATGGGGTTTGTATTATTTCAGGGGATTTTCAACCAGGAGATAGAATGTGGGGAATTTAAATTTGTATTATTTCAGGGGATTTTCAACCCATTGGAAGATTGGACTTGTATTATTTCAGGGGATTTTCAACCCGTTGGAAGTATTTTGAATTTTGTACTGGGGAGCAATGGGAAGCAAGATTCTTTGTAGCTTGAAGATGAATTTGAAATTTGAATTTGACTCGAAGTTTGAACTTTGAGATGGAAAAGACACACTTTTGTATGAGGCTTTGTACTTTTAAAACTCCGGCATTATGCCGCCATGGAGTTGAGGGATTGATTTTGGAAATTTGAAAGTCCGGCCTTATGCCGCCGTGGACTTGAGGTATAGGACTTGAGATTGAATTGAGATCTTCGAACTTGAGGTTTGAAATATAGAATAGAAAAGTCGGTATTACGACGGCATGAATTTGGAATTTGACCCTTGAAGCTTGAAAATTTGAAAGATCGAGTTGGAAAGTTGGCATTATGCCGGTATGGGCTTGGACATTTGAACTTGAGAATTTGAGATTGGAATTGGCAACTTGAGTTTGAGGTTTGAAGACTTGAATGTTTGAAATAGGAAAATCCGGCATTACGCCGTTGGATTTGAGTTTTGAACTTGAAATTTGACTAGAAAATCCGGCATTATGACGCCGTTGGATTGAAATTTGAATTTGGAACTTGAAACTCGAAATTCGAACTAGAAAATCCGGCATTATGGCGCCGTTGGATTTGGACTTGAAAATTGAGGTTTTGGACTAGAAAATTTGAATTTGAACTCGAAACTCGAAATTTGGACTAGAAAATCCGGCATTATGACGCCGTTGGATTTGAACTATGACTTGGAAACTTGAGGTTTGGATTTGAAAATCCGGCATTATGACGCCGTTGGATTGAATTTTGAACTTTGAAACTTGGAATTTGGACTCGAAAATCCGGCATTATGACGTCGTTGGATTGAATTTCGAACTTGGAATTTGGACTCGAAAATACGGCATTATGACGCCGTTGGATTGAATTTTGAACTTGGAATTTGGAATTTGGACTCGAAAATCCGGCATTATGACGCCGCTGGATTGAATTTTGAATTTGGCATTTGTGCGTGAGGCGTGTTTAAGGGTTTTGAATCAAATGGAGTGACACTCCTAAAGACCCTAAAATCGGCGATTTAGATGCATGAGGTTTGAATGATGCTCCTAGGGGTTTGGTTTCCTAGTTGGAGGCTAATTGGTTTTGGCAAGCTAGAACTCGAGGTTAGCCATTCACGCGTGCAAAGACGCCCACACAATGCACAAGTAGCACGTTGTCACACTAGTCATGAATATGAATGCGACATGCAAAGTTCTCAACCTAAGGTCGGTCTAAGTTTTGTATGATGCAAGCGGTCGGCTTTGGGTGTCAAAAGGTACTCGGCTAAGAGACGGATCCGACGACAAGCTTGCACATCCGCCTAAGGGAAGTGTGTGTCGGCAGACGGCCTCCATACTTGACATCGGGAATGTCAAGTAAATGCCAAGTTTCGGTAGGCGCGGAAATGGTCACACACTTTGGTCGGGAACCGTATGGAGAGTCACCATTTCGTTGCCCCCGGGGCTAGCCCGAATGTAGAACACATCCGTTTGGGCAAAGGTAGAAATTCATTTTGCACAAATATGGTTTTCGAAAAATGCATGAAATGCCTAGAAATTGAAATTGAAATCGTACTTGAATTTGTATTTGTAAAGCTCGTTTTTCGGCACTCGTTCACGAGGTTTGGGAGCGTCCTTCTAGATTCAAAAATAGATCCCAACACAAAAAGTTGAGCAAAAGTGGGCGACAAGCCACTGTGAGCCACTGTCCTGGATGCAGGCAGCGGCGTTGGGCGCAGGGGCTGCGCCTGGAGCCAGTGCTGGCATCCAGTACTTAAGCAGATCAGTGGCTTGCTGCTCGAAATCTGCCCGCATTTTCGAATTGAAATTAGAAAATTCCCTAGTGGAGTCGCCAGAATTGTAGGGGGTTTTTTTGTGTAAAACTCGTTTCCCGTTCTACAAGAGGGGCGGTTTTTTAGAAAACCATTGTATTTTTGTACCTCGAAGGAGTCGCCACCAAACATTGTTTAAATTCTCGTTTGGAAAGACCGCAAGCGACTCATTTTTGGATAAGGCTTTGAATCCTCGAAACGGATGGGTGAGATCCGGGCACGGGAACGAAATGCTTATTCCGCGAGCTTTAGAAATATTCAAGTACGTTGGCACAACATTTTCGAAAATATACCCTAGATTAGACTATGTGGGTTTGAGTTTAGAGCAAATAGAATCTCTACTTTGTATGGTGGTCACTTTGCTTTAAAGATTGATTTAAAGGAACCTAAGGCCGGTTTGTCCAAGAAATTATCTTTGTTAAGCGTGATGTAACCTTGTATTTTGTTGTATTTAGCATGTGCGGTGATGAAAGCAATAAAGCAAATAAAGCAACGTCACAATACTAAATAAAGTGCGGAATTAGTAAATACAAGACCCCCTAGAAATGGACTAGGGAGTAGGTCCACATTGCCTAGAAATGGACTAGGCAAGTAAAGATGCAGAATTGAAAGTGCGGAATTGAAATTGCGGAATTGAAAGTGCGATATTGAAATTGCGGTATTGAAAGTGCGATATTGAAATTGCGGAATTGAAAGGTGCGATATTGAAATTGCGGAATTGAAAGGTGCGATATTGAAGTTGCAATATTGAAAGGTTCATAATTGAAACTTGTACTTGGGCACATGAGATTCGAACGCCAAGCGGCTCCTTAAAAATAAGTGCGCCCGACACGAAGTCAAAGCCAAAAATCTCAACTTGGGAGAGGTTTCTCAACCCAAATATCCTAGATTTTGCATATTGAACTTGAACTTGAAAGCTTGAATATTGAAGTATTGAACTTGAAATACTTGAACTTTGAACTTGAAATAATTGAAATTAAGAGGCTTGAATCTCAAAGGTCGGGCCTTTTAATGTTGAAAAGGTTAGAACTTTGATATGCTCTCACTTGAAAGGATCATAGTTTAGGGAAGTAGTCATGAGCAACCCTAAACATGGTGGGATCTTGAAATTTGAAAACTTGAACTTGTATATTGAAAAATGGAGTTTTGAATCTCAAAAGACTAAACCTTTAAGAGTTAAAAAGGTGTCATCTTTGATTACTCCATATTTGAAGGTGATTCTAGTTCAAATAGGTGATTGCAAACAACTTTGAACATCCTTGAATCTTGAAAGTTTGCATTTTCGTATTTTGAAAAGTTTGGATTTTTGAAAAAAATGTATGATATTTGCAAGTGACATTTTTAATAATAAAAATGCCAACTTGCTAATCATTTTGAAATCAAAACAACATGATTGATTAGAGTGGGATTCGGAATTACCTATTTAGGTTTAGGCAAGAATTCCTTTTAGAGCTCCCAATTGCTTAGAATTAGAAATTTTGTATGTGTTTTGAATGGTTTTTTATTTGTGTTTTGAGGCGTAATGTCAGTATTACGACGTTGTATTATGTTGTTCCCCTCTTTTAATGCTGAAAATGAGGGGTATTTATAGGATAAATGGGTGCAAGACGCCAGCACACGCCAGCGCAGCACGCCGAGGCAGCGCTGGGCGCTGGTGACGTAGCGTGAATGCCGCCAAAGCAAGGACGCGGGCTCTGTCCTTGTTTCGTCTTGTAGTGTTGTATCTTTGTACGAATAGTACTAGGTTTGGCGTTTTGTGTTTGCTTGGAGGTTAAGGCATTATTTTGCGTCTAAAAACAAGTCTTTCTAGGGTTTTGAATTCCGGTTTTACGGGACGGGGCTCGGCATGCTCGGTTTTGTGGGTCGGCGCCCGAATTTGACTTGCCTTATATGATTTTGAGTGGAAAAGGCCTAGTAATACCAATGGGATGGTCTACTAGATGAGATTGTACTTGGATTTTGAAATTGGATTTTGAAAGTTGTGTTTTGTACCGAGAACCAAAAGGGGAACGGCCTCGGGAATTGGATTTTGGATCTTGAATTTTGGAAATGTTCTTAGCAATTGGGATTTCCGCCTGGAGTTATTCCAACCGCCTAGTAAGGATAATGGTATCGTCATCATCCCAGAGGGGAGACACAAATTAGGTGTCTACACATAGTTAAAACTACAATTGAAAAAGAATAAACAAATAAATAACCATTCACAGTTTCTCTTAATAAACTTAAATTCTAGCATTCATGCATAATTTATTATTTATTAAGCATTTTATTCATGTTATGTGTTCCGGCAGGTGTGAATAAAATGATTCCAAGATCCTTAAATCATTGAAGAATTAAACACATTATGCATTTTGACTCAATTCTAAAATATTTTAGCTTAGGTAAGGAAAGCCTTTGCTAATAGTCTAAAAACTACTCTTGGTTGATAGGTACGTCTAAGAACTTATTAGGTAAACCTATCTCATTTTCCACGACATAAAAGGACTCCTTACTTATATCGTTGAGTTTCACCAAAACTAACATGTACTAACGATTATTTGTGTACCTTACCCCTTTAGGATCAATAAGTAACACCTCGCTATGGCGGAAAACTATTACTAAGATTGATGTAAAGGTTGTCCAAGTAAGTGTTATTTTGGCATGGCACCTTTTAACTCAATTTTTAAAGTTTGGAACTTAAGGCTCTTACTATGTTGGTTAGATTTTAAGTGAACTAAAATCCTTAATCATGCAACATAATCAAGCCATAATCTCATGCATAATTAAGACATATTTAAAGCAATAAATAACTTAAAGCATGCATAAGATATAAATGTCATTTAGTATGGCCCGACTTCGTCTTGAAACTTCAACTTCAAACTCCGTCTTGAAAATGGATTGGAAACTCCGTCTTGAATTTCACCATGGGAGGCGCCATTTTCTTCAAATAGGATATGCTATAATTGAAACTAATTACAACTATTTGATGGTACGCAGACCATATTTAAATTAAAAACTTTGGTGCATTAGACCAATTTTACATTCAAATTAATGGTACGCAGACCATATTTTCTATCCTATTTGGGCCATACTAGTCACTTTCCATAACCTGCAAAACAGTACATTTACAATATACCATTCACCCATTCATTTATCAATGAATGGCCCACATATCTGGTTAGTAGAACATATTATGCATCACATAAATATTTGCAGAAATTAATTAAGGCTTCCAATAATCTACAAATTATTCAATCCTTATTAATTCTAATCGAGTTGTTTTAACCTTAAAGGAATGTAGACCTAATCAAGAGTTTATGACTAAAACGCTCCCACTGAAACCAAGAAATTTACATGCTTTACTAATTTTAAACATAAAATTGTATTTCCTAGTCCAACTGGAAACATACAAAATTAATTAAAATTTAAATCTCATATAAATTACTCCTTCCGTTTCTTTTTGTTGTATCCGTTTCCTTTTTAGTCGTTTCATAATGTTGTATCCACTTAGAATCTTTTCTATTTTTGGACATATATTTTTTCCTAAAATACCCTTACATTTCAATCTAATTACCATAATACCTAAAGATTCTACCCATATTCCCACCTAATTTTCCCCACCCATAATATTTTATTCATTTAACCCACCCACCTCCCTTATTAAATTAATAAAACCCTAACGTCGCTCTCACCCCCTCTCTCCTTATAAATCGTCCCTCTCACCCTCTCTCTCCTCATTCTCTTCGGATCCCTCTCTTTTTCTTAACTCTCTCTCCTCCTGTATCCCTCTCTCTCCTCAAGAAACCTCTATGTTTCTCTAAAAACCCTAACCTTCTCCGCCCCTGTTCTTCGATTATTTTGGTGAGATCTCTCAGATCTTTGGGTTTTTCGCTCAAATTTGTTCTCAAACTTTAACCGGAACCACATTCCGGTGAGATCCCCTCTAGTTTTGTCCCCTTTGTCGTCCCAAATCCCGGTTGGTAATCGATTCTCTGGTGAAATTTTTTGGGGGAAAAAATCGGAGTTTTATTAGGGTTTTATTAATTTCTGAATGGGATCCTCTTCCTCCAAATATCTTCCGAGTAATTCGGTGGGTACTTCTGGGCAACGAATTCCTGACCCAAACTGTGATTGGGGCTCGAAATGCAATTGTCCCAACAACGACCACTCGTATTCTGGCGAGTATCTGAATAATTTGAGGTTGGCCCAGAAGGAGAACACGAGTACCCGAAATTATCTCAAAGCTTGGTTTGAGAAAATGGAAGTGGAGCCTGGTGAAGAGGTGGAGTCCAAATACGACGATCGAGTCCCCACACCAGCAGATTTGAGATTCTTTGGAGGAGACGATTCTGATGAGGTATATTTACTTATTGTTGGGTTGATTTCCTGATTTTTCGAGTTAATTTGGGTTTACTCTGTTTTTGGGATTTTTTGTGTTTCTTGGAGAAAATATGTGATTTTTGGTTGAAACGTAGGGTTTATAATAAAAATAGGGTTACTCTGCATGTTCTGATTTTTTGTGATTTTTTGTGATTTTTTATGATTTTTTTCCATTTGTTGATGATTTTTGGTTAGTTTTCTTGATTTAACATTAGTTCATTTGTTTCCGGTTTATTTCAACATGCATGTCCGAAAAATGTTGATCTTATTGTATTGTCATGAAGTAGTTTGATTTCATCATTCATGTCCAAAAAATGTTTGATTTTTTGTGTTAAATGATGAAGTTTTCGAATTGAATGTCAGAGATCCCTTGATATTTTTTGTTAAATGATGAAGTTTTCTAATTGCATGTCAGAGATCCCTTGATTTATTTTGTTAAATGATAAATTTTCGAATTGCATGTCAGATATCCCTTGATTTTTTTGGTTAAATGATGAAGTTTTCGAATTGCATGTCAGAGATCCCTTGATTTTCCTCGAATATTATGAATTTTTTAAATTGCATGTTCAATACCATGAATGTTGGTCTACTTTGGTTGATTTGGATGTTCAATTCCATGATTTGGATGTTCTTTGTTCTTTGATCTTTGATCTTGTTCAATCCCATGAATGTTTGTGATGATCTGAAATATATTAAACATATTTTATGTCCCCTCTTGATTGCAAGGAACCCAATCAGTCTGATTCATTCGACCTATACTATGTGGGTGAGTGTGAGAACACGACTGCTGGTCCAGAGGTTTCGGATGGGCAATGTTCGGTTTCGTCCCCAAACGTGAAGGAAGATGAAATAAAAAAAAAAGCCACCTAAGGGTGTTGATGATGCTTAGAGATAAGTGTGTCTTCTATAAACCCTCTTTTAATTATATTTGGATTGCTGGTTAGCTGTGGAGACATAAGGTGGAGTAGCCAACAACTGTGATCTGTTGTTGGCAAGGGGTGTTGTTGTTTTGTTGATGATGTTATAGGGTTTGGAGTGTATTCATGTCCTCTATTATTGCCTTGTTGCTTGAAACTTGTTGCCTTGTTGATTGATGAATGTTGCCTTGTGTGCTTGCTGGTTTAAAAATGTTGCCTGTTAAAACTGTGATATGTTTGCTGGTTGATTAGTGTTGCCTTGAGAGGGGTGAAAGCATATGGGATGGGTTTATGAATAAAATTTTAACATGTGATTGGAAAAAAACAGTTTCATTAAAGTCCCCTCTTATTGTTTGCCTTTCCTGAATGCTTGGTCTGTGATGTTAGGGTTTGAATGAGGTCTATGATGAGTCTTTCAGTGCTGAGAAACTATCCATGTTTCATAAACCACAGTGCGCCATTAGCATCCAGCCTTTGGCTGTTTGAGGCTTTTGTGTGCTAATGGTTTGTGAACATGGTGTGCTTCAATGAAGCTTGGGGACATCTGAGACCAAAATGAGCATGGTTTGTTTTGGCTTTTTGATCTTTTGCTAGTTTAAATGTCTTTGGAAACAATTCAATTGATTCCGTCACATATAAACTGGCATTAGACCGGAAAGACAATTCATGTCTTGTTTACTTAGAGGTTAGTTGTCCCCTTAAGTACCTTTGTATGTTACATCGATGATGAGTCTTTCATATGCTGAGAAACAATTCAAGTTACCTACACTCACTCGTGCTGCCATTAGTATCAGTGTTGATGCTTCTCAAGCGCTAAGTGTGTGTAGGTTGAATTTGTTTCAATGATGCTTGGGGACATCTGAGATGAATTTTGATGTCATGCATGTTTCACTTTTGTTAGTTAGGTGGTCCTTCAAAGGGGATTGACTTATTTTTAAATATCCAATGCGATAGTTCACAATTTGTCAATTCCCTTTGGAAGGACCACAATGACACTTAAACAACATGTTTGATTGTGGTGATAATGATAATCAATGATGTTAAAGGTTGATATCCTGAGATTTATGTTTCAATACTTGTCCTTTAACTCCTTTTGTCTAATGGAGTGATTGTCATTTCACATGATCAGTAGTGAATATCAATCATTCCGTTAGGCAAAAGGATGTTAAAGTTGAGAAAATATTGATACAATAGATCAATGATGCTATTCAACAACTCTGAGATTGAAACCCTAATGTTTGCTAATGTCCCATGTGTGAGTTTGATCATTGTGATCTGTGATGTAATTGTTGATTATCTTAGATTTCGGTTTCTAACATATTCCCTCGTCCCCTTTTACAAAAGGGGATAAATTTCATTTCAAAAACAAAGAAGTGATCATGTAATCCCTTTTGTGAAAGGGTGATGAGGTTGTTAAAATTTAGAAACATACTACATATATGCTGTAAATCAACCAAGCTGCCTAGTTGTTGTGCCTTGTCCATTGCTGCCTTGTTATTTGTTTTGAGTCATCTATGATGAGTCTTCATTTGCTGACACTCAAACCCTATATTCCATTAACACTCATGCGCCATTAGCATGAATAATGCTTCTCAGGAGCTAAGTGTTGGTGGATGGGGTTTGTGTGAGGGATGCTTGGGGACATTCTGAGATGGTTGTGTGTACTTGCTTCTATGTACTTGATGCCTTGTTCTTGATTCTTTGTTCAATGATGAATTGGTTTAAGCATATCGAAATTTACTTTTGTTGACGCATCGGTATCTAGGTGGGAAGATTTTCCATCTGAAAATGATGTGATATGCATTCTTTCCACTTAGATGCCGATGTGTTTAGAGAAGTGATTTTGCATATGACTTTCTAAGTATGTTGTAAGTAAATACCTTGCCTTTGCTGCCTTGCTCATGCCTTGTTTTTTTGAGTTGTTCAATGATGAAATGATTTAGTAACTCGAATATTACATCTTTTGACGCATCGGTTTCAAAGTGGGAAGATTTTCCATCTGAAAATGATATGATATGCATTCTTTTCATTTTGAAGCCGATGTGTTCGAAGTTGTGATTTTGCATGTCCTGAGTTTCCTACACTTTTAGTATCCTCTGTCAAATGGAGTGACTTTCCTTTCCCATTTATGTTTGTGTTAGTCATTCACTCCATTTGGGAGGAGGATATTAAAGTATAGGATTCAATGATGATGAACAAATACAAACTGAGAACAACATGTCCCCATGCTTTGCCTTGGCTTGAAAATGAATTCATGTGTTGCCTTGAAAACATAAAGATGTCCCCTTCATGGTTTAAGGAATGGCTCACTGATTCAATTGATGTTTTGTGTTTCAATTACAACTAGAAATAATAAACATGATTGTGATTATGATGAACAAAAACTAAACTATGATTGTGATAACCTAGTTATTGTTGCCTTGTGCATTGCTGCCTAGTTATTGTTGCCTTGTTCATGATGTCTTGATCATGTTGCCTTGTGCATTGTTGCCTTGTGCAATGCTGCCATGTTATTGCTTTCATGTACATGTTCCCTTATGATTTTGACTTATCCTGAAATCATATGTTATTATGCCATGTACATGAATAACTACAAATATGTGAGTATGATGAACAAAAACTAAAGATTAACAACAATAAATTGATTCATTCATTCTTCTAGTTGATATGTTGCTTCCAAAATGTTTTAAATACATGTGATGCTTTCATTCAAGCTTACAAAAGTGACATTCTGTTTGTTCTTGTAACTTTTAAAACATGTTCCCAAAACACAAAAAGTAATCTCTCGTTCTTGCTCTATACTTCACTGATTTGCTCTCCATTCATCAACAAGTTGTTTGCATTCATTCACAGCCCACCTTGGGGCCTTAACTTGTTCTGGCAGATTCCCCTCATCTTCTAAAATCTTTTTCTTGTTGTGTGGAAGTTGGTAGTTGTTGTCCCCCTTGTGTTTCAAAATTTCATTTCCAACATATTGAAGTGACATCCACACATTAGATAGAGTCTTTGCATGCAGTTCATTATATGCCTCAGTCACAGCACCACTTAAATCTTCAACTGTTTTAGGCATCTTTTTGTGCATTAGTGATTGAATTGACCTAAAGAACCCCAAGCCTAGTATGTTACAATCTGGACTGTTTGTTGGCTGCTGAGTCAATATCAATGTAAAGCCATCTTGCTTGTAATGTTGCTGCCATTCTTGATCATTTTGCAAAATGTGTGCCTTTGCATTGTCTTGAATGATGTATATCACCTTTTCCCCCTCATGTGGTGGCCATTTATCTTTAATTGCTGGGATTAGGTAGTTGATTAGCATGGCCCTAGTTGCAATCTGATTCACTGACTTGATTGGTTTAGTCTCAATTGTCCCCTTCACTCTGTTTTTGGATGTTCTCTTTGCTGCCACTGCATCTGTGAATGGAAATATACCAAGTTTCCCATCCTACTCACACTGCCCATCTTGTCCCCACCTTGGCCTTGCTACTGCTGCCATAAACATGAACTTTGGAATCTTAGTTCTTGATTTTCCCTTCCTGTGTGGAAATGGTTCATTGTTTGCTAAATAAACTCTTTGACTTTTTTGTGTAAGATAGAACCATTTCTCATCGATGTGAATGAAATCATACATGCTGTAATATGTGGGATCATTTGGTATTGAGTAGTCCATTAAGAGACCAAGTACCCACTTCATCCTTGCCATCTTGCATTCTTCTGAAATGCCTGGATTCAAGGGACTTGAATGTGGTTTTATCTGTTTTCTTTTCACCATTCTCCAAACTGTTGTGGGACTCAAATTGAGCATCCTTGCTAGATCAATAATGGTTGTTCTATCCCCCATGCCTATGGAGGCTATAGACTCATATGTTACTTGAATTCTCTTCCTCCCACAGTTGTGATATTTGCTATCATAGAAATACGAATCCATGGTTGCCTTATGTGCCAATGCTCTCTGCCATATTAGTCTAATTGTCTTCCTTGTGTAACCAAACATTATAACAGCCTGTCTATTTGTCCCATGAATGAGTTCATCTGAATGCTTTTCTTTTCTTAAGAGAAGGAACAACAAGATTTCCAACCTTAATTCGTTGTTAATCCTTGGGGTTCTAGGCTTATGATGATTTTGATCTGTTTCTGTTTGATGAATTGGAGATGGTGGGAACTCTTGTTGTGTTGGCATGTTCAAATCAAACAAAAATGGAACTGAGTGGTTATCTGATATACCAGATGTATGCTGTGGTCCCACTTCACATTCTTGTGCATATTCTTGTCCCACTTCATTAAGATCTGGCAATTGTTGATTTTGCTCAAAGTCCCCTATTTGATGAGCATTTACTTCACTTTCAGCATTTTGGGTTGCCTCATCATCATCATAATCTGAATCAGAGTTCGTGCCGTCTCCTTCATCATCGGAAAAACCGAGGAACTCGTCCTCCTCTTGATCTGAAGCCATTAATGTCCCCTTGCTGATAAATTATAGTGCATTTATTGCCTTTGGTTTTTTGTTGTTGTAACTGATATTAAAACAGTTGGAATTTATGAGGGTTTTTTGGTAGAAATTGACCCTTATTTATAAAGGGTGTGTGGTAAATGTAGAAAGTTTGGAGGGAAAAAGTTTGGAGGGAAAACTTTTGGCTGAAATTCTGTTTTTGGAGGGAAGTGTAAAAAGGGAAGTGGACTTTCCCAATTTGGGAAGTCTTCCCTCCGTTTTTTATTTGGTTGCTTAACTCTCATTGGATGAAATAAATCCAACACATGTACTTTGGTCCCCACTTCAATCAGATTTTTTCTGATTTTTGATTAATTAATTGAAAATATCCCCTTTCCCATAATTCTTTAATATTTTCTCTCTCCTTACTTTAATCTTTAAAAAAGAATCACTTACACATTCTTACACACAATCATTTCTCTTACACCCAATCATTACACTTATACCCATACAAACCAAGATTCTATTTTTCTTAAAAACCCCCCAAGATTCCAAATGGATACAACATTTAGAAATGGAGGGAGTATTATTTAAATCCTTTAATTTATTTTCGTTGAATTAAATTAATTAATTTAAATTTAATCAAGGTTTTAATTTTAGTAAAATAATTAGTATAAATAAAATTTATAATAATTAAATTATTCAAAATTAAATTCCGAGAAAAAAATTAAATTACGAGTTTTAAATTTAATTAAAATCGTTTTTCCAACTAAAAATCAAAATTAAATTAAAACGAACCAATCGGGTCAAGACGAGGCCATGGGCTCGCGCCCATGCCCCGTCGAGTCCACGTAGCAGCAACGCCCCACTCGATTGATCGCATAGCAAGGAATGAGCAGCCACGCGTAGACACAGCAAGCCGAGCCACGCCTACGCGCAGCAACAGCTCGCTCGCTGTGGCGAGGCATCCCTCGCTGCCCGCGGGCGCAGCCTGCTTGCTCGCTTGATGCCTTGCCTCTCGCCCCATCCGCCCACTCGTCGCAGCACTTGACGCAAGGCAGTGCTGCTGCCTTGTGCTCTCGTGCCACGCGCTTGCTCGGTGCATTCATACAGCATGGGCGACGAGCTCCTTTTCTCGTCGTCGCATGCCCGCACTATACAACACCCCTTAAGGGTAACACTTAGCGTCCATTGCTTTGTGCGTGCAAGATTCGTGAGCGGATTTCATAAAAAATCAAAACTTTATAATTTAAATTTATAGACGAATTAATAAATCATATTAATTTCATAAATTTAGGGCGAAAAATCAAAAATTTATTATTCAAATTAATTTCTGATCAAGTTTATTTTCATGGATTCAAATCTAGGTCATAAAAAATTTAAAACTTTTCAATTTTAACAAATTTTATGGTGGTTTTTAATCATGTATTCCTAATTAAATTGCTAATTAATTAGGAAAATCAAATCAAATTCTAAATTATATCAAATCAAATTCTAAATTATTCGAATTTCAACAAATTAATTACAATTAAAAATTAGGTTGTATAATTAACAATCTTAGGCATTAAAATTGTTAAACATATACAGTAGGTCAATCATAGATTCAAGATTTACAAACAAGAATCGCAAATATTTAATTTAACATCTTAAAAATTACAAATTTTGCGTTCGAAAAACTAAAACCTCCGAAAAGTCATAGTTAGGCTTCGAATTTGGGAATTCTGGGTTCGGCATCAAATCTTTGATTTTAGTCAAAATTTTAAAACGTCGTTTACATGCGAAATTCACTATAAAATTATACGATTCCGACCATTATTGACTAAACTGCCGAAAATTCTGCGAACATATAATTAAATAATCGCACGAATTTGCAATTAATTACAAAAAATCGAAATTAATCACCCCTTTAATTCATTGCAAATTTATAAAATTTAACCATGTTAACTATAATTTATTATGGAAATAATTAGAGGCTCGTGATACCACTGTTAGGTTATGACAAGTATAAAACATATATTTCATGCGGAAAAACCATAAAGCCAAGAATCCAAATTAATTGCCACATAACAATTAGCATAATTATCAAAACCTACCAGGCGCGCGTTTCTCTCTCTAGTTTTTCTCTCCTGCTTAGCAGTGACGCCATGGCAAGGAAAGCTAGAGCTCGGATGAAGGCAACAAATTCGAACCTCGATAAGAATGGAAGTGACACACAAGCTACTGGACCATCTGCGAGAATCCTGGAGGACCTTGAATAGGAAAGGGAGGTGTTGGCGCCAATAATTGTGAATACCCAGAATGTTGGAGACGGTGGTTTTGGGGATATTTTATCTCCTGCGGCGTCGCTATTGGCTCTGCAACAACAGTCATCAGCATGAAGGGATTTCTCTGCTTGGCTATCACACATTCACTCGAACTCAAGCCTGATTGCGTGGGCGGATGAAATTGAAGGTAACCCTGATTCTCCGACTAACTTGCGATTTGGGGATATAAGGAGTAATTTGAACACTAATTTTGACATAGCTGCACATAATCATGTTAATACTGAAACGATTCCACATAATACTGAGAACACATTGAATCAATCGGTACCATTGCATAATCTTGAAACAGGGGATTGTGTGACCATTGACTTAGAGAACATTCAGGAGGAAATCAATTACTAGAATTCTGATGTAATGTGCTATGTGGTGGGTTCTAACCCTCCTATTCATGTTATGGAGGGGTTCATCGAAGAATTTGGAGGAATATGGGGGTGGACAAGGTGGTATTGGGGGCAAAGGGGGTATACTTGGTGAGATTTGCTACAATGGAAAAGAGAGATGCTGTGTTGAAACTTAATCGACCCTTTTTTTATAGTAAACTAGTTGTACTGAAGCCTTGGACTCAGGACATGGATTTCACAAAGGAGGATTTAAGATCTATCCCTATTTGGGTGAAACTGCACAGGTTGCGATTCATGTATTGGAGGGAGAGAAGTTTGAGCAAGATAGTGGGGAAGCTTGGGGTGTTGAAGAGGGTAGATAATGCAACTGCAAAGAGAGACAAGTTGCAGTTTGCCAGGGTGCAGGTAGAGGTGTTAGTAGAACAAGAATTTCCTGAGGTGCTTAGGTTTGTAAATGAGAAGGGGGTGATGATGGAGATTGATGTGGAGTATGAATGGAAACCACTGGTGTGTACTGTCTGTAAGACTATGGGGCATGATGCCACAAAATGCAGGAAGGGTGATAGTAGAAGGGTTTGGATTCCTAGACAACAGGTTGCACCTGCTGTTGCACTGGTTACCAGCACTGTTATGGTGCCCGAGAATGGGGGATTTCAAACTATGTTGCACTCTAGCAGGAGGAAAGATCAGAGACCTCCAAGTATTCCTATTGTGAACCATTTCCAGGTGCTAGACACTGATGATGCCACATTGGAGGATGATGCCACAGTGGAGGATGTTGGGGGTGAGGATCAACTTGGGGGATGTAAAGTAGGGGGAGGGGAGAGGTTGCAGAGAATTGTTTCTGGGAGAGGGGACTCTCCTGGTCACAATGGATATGATTATTAGCTGGAATGTGAGGGGGATCAACACCCAGAGGAAGCAAAATGAGGTGAAGGCTTTTATTCACTCTCATGGAGCTGGGTTAGTTGGTCTCCTTGAGACAAAGGTGCCCTATAGAAAAATGGGGGCCTTATATGTTAATATGTTCAATGGTTGGTGTTTCACTACCAACAGTTGCAAAAGTAAGGGGGGGAGGATTGTGTTAGCATGGAACCCAAATGCTTTCACTCTTAGTGTTTTAAAGGTTACTAGCCAGTTGATTCATTGTTTGGTTTGTCCAAAAAGTGGGAGTGTGGAATTCTGTTGTACTTTTATAAATGCTTTCAATGAGAGCAAGGAGAGAGAGGATCTGTGGAGGGATCTGAGTGGTTTTGGTCTTGGTATGCACAAGCCATGGGCAGTTTTAGGTGACTTTAATTGTGTTCTAAATATAGATGAAAGGGTAGGGGCTCCTGTGAGACTTTAGAAATTGTGTGGATATATGTGGGTTAGAAGATATTAAAGCTGATGGACATTTCTACACTTGGAATAACAAACAAGCAGGTGATGCCAGAGTGTTTTCTAAAATTGATAGGGTTCTGGCAAATGACTTATAGTTCCAGAATTATCCTAATGTTGAAGCTAGTTTCTAGTATGAAGGTGAATATGACCATTGTCCTATTGTGCTTGCTGTGTACCCCTGTCACAACATTGCAAAGAAGCCATTTAGGTATTTTGCCATGTGGAAGCATGCTGAAGGCTACACTGACCTGGTCAAGGTGAATTGGTCAAAAAATGTGGTTGGCACTCTGATGTATCAGGTGGTTCAGAAGTTAAAAAGAATGAAAGGGGTGTTTAGAGAGCTGAATAAAACAGGGTTCAATGATATCCATGCTGCTGACATAAAAGCTAAGCATGATTTGGAGTTATGTCAGAAGGATCTTCACCTAGCACCTGGTGAGAGTGAGCTTGCTGATAGAGAAGTTGAAGCTGCTAAGAGGTACAAAATGATGCATGCTGCTTATATTTCTTTTCTGAAACTGAAAGCAAAAGAAGCATGGGCAAAGGATGGGGATGAGAACAGTTCTCTTTTTCACAAAAGCATTAGAGCTAGGATCATTCATAACACATTGCATGCTATCCATGATATGCATGGTAATTGGGTGTGTGATCCAACATCTGTGTCTAATGCCTTTCTGGAGTACTACCAGAAACTCTTGGGCACTAAAGCTGCTAGTAGAAGTACTGTTATGGCTGAAATTGTGCATGCTGGTCCAACTCTTGAGCAGCTGCAGAAAGATCAATTACTAGTTCCTATTACTAGTGAGGAAATCAAGCATGCTATGTTCTCTATCAATGGGGACAAAGCCCCTGGCCCTGATGGGTTTGGGAGCCATTTTTTCAAAGAAAACTGGAACATAGTTGGGGAGGATGTAACAAAGGCTGTCCTGGACTTTTTTCACACGGGAAAACTTCTAAAAGAGATCAATTCCACAACTATCACCCTGATTCCCAAGACAAAATGTCCAAAAAGTGTTACTGAATTCAGGCCCATATCCTGTTGCAATGTAATTTATAAATGCATCACAGAGATCCTTTGTGAGAGAATGAAATGTGTTCTTTCTATGTTGCAATGCCAAGAAATTGTCAGACAATATGGAAGGAAGAATGCATCACCTGGTTGCTTGATCAAATTAGATATGAAGAAAGCCTATGATACAATTGAATGGGACTTCTTGGAAGAAATGCTGCTTGCTTTGGGGTTTCCTACTCAGTTTGTTAATTGGATCATGATTTGTGTTACAACTCCCAAGTTCTCAATCATGATCAATGGTTCAGCTCAGGGTTATTTTGCTTCCAGCAAGGGGTTGAGACAAGGGGACCCTTTGTCTCCCTTACTGTTTGTGGTGTGTATAGGAATATCTGTTTAGAACTCTATATAAGGTGGGTGAGGATAGCTGTTTCAAATTTCATCCAAGATGCAGGTCTACAAAGTTTGTTAGGTTATGATACATATGAAAAACATAAATCATGCGGAAAACCTTAATGCCAGGAAACATATTATTTACACATAATCATATAGCATAATTTAGATGCATACACTTTGTAGCGTGCCCTCCCTAGTTGCGCCCGAACCAAACAAGAACAAGTCTTTAGGACTCCAAGTGTCGTCCCTCCGTAGATAGTCCACAACACGTCCGGATCCGCCTTAAGCTTGACCAACTAGAATCGCCCTTAAGGTTCTATAAATTTTCGGCTAATAGGTTGCAAGTGTTAGGTTATGATTCATATGACAGTTCATAAATCATGCGGAAAAACCATAAAGCCAGGAAACATATTATTTACACATAATCATTTAGCATAGTTTAGATGCATACTCTTTGTTGCGTGCCTTCCCTAGCTGCGCCCGAACCGAACAAGAACAAGTCTTTAGGACTCCAAGTGTCGTCCCTCCGTAGATAGTCCACAGCACGTCCGGATCCGCCTTAAGATTGACCAACTAGAATCGCCCTTAAGGTTCTAATATTTTCGGTTAGGTAGGCAAGAATATTGGCTGATTTTTCTGCTTAAAAATCTTAGTTTTGAATACTTAAAACTTGTGTATAAATAATGACCCCTAGGCCTTTATTTATAGAGTTATGGAAAAGGAATCGTAATCCTAGTAGGATACGAATTAATTTGAAATTAGAATCCTACATGAATTCTATTTAATTAATTTATCCAATTAGGAATAGGAATTTAATCATACACTAACTCTTGTAGATTTAGGAATCACGCATGAGCACAAACTCACACACACACGGCAGCCACAAGGGCTGCCCATGCGCGTGCGAGCAGCAGCCCACGCAGCGCGGCCCACGCATCCGTGGCCTTGGCGCGCGCTGGGCCTGCCTTGCGGTAGGCCTGGGCGCTGCCTTGGCTGGGCTTGTGGCGCGCGTGCTTGCTGGGCGATGGCCCGGCTTCGTGCTGGGCCTTCGTCCGGCAGGCCTCGTCCGATGCTAATTCGTACGATACGCTTCCGATTAAATTCCCGGTTCCGGAATTCATTTCCGAACAATATTTAATATTTCCGATTCCGGAATCAATTTCCGTTTCGAACAAATATTTAATATTTCCGTTTCCGGAATTATTTTCCGATTCCGATAATATTTCCGATTCTGACAATATTTCCGTTTCCGGCAATATTTCCGATTCTGGTAATATTTCCATTTCCGATAATATTTTCCGATACGTACCATGTTTCCGTTTCCGGCAACATCTACGACTTGGATAATATTCATATTTCCGATACGATCCATATTTCCGTTTCCGGCAATATCATCGTTTCCGGAGTATTCATTTCTTGCCTGTGACGATCTTAGCTCCCACTGAAACCAAGATCCGTCGGTTCCGAATATTCATAGATGGAGTATTTAATGCCATTAAATACTTGATCCGTTTACGTACTATTTGTGTGACCCTACGGGTTCAGTCAAGAGTAAGCTGTGGATTAATATCATTAATTCCACTTGAACTGAAGCGGCCTCTAGCTAGGCATTCAGCTCACTTGATCTCACTGAATTATTAACTTGTTAATTAATACTGAACCGCATTTATTAGACTTAACATAGAATGCATACTTGGACCAAGGGCATTATTTCCTTCAGTCTCCCACTTGTCCTTAGGGACAAGTGTGCATTTCCTAATTCCTTTGTCGCTCGATGCTTGCTCTTGAACATAAGGTAAGAGTTGTCATCCTTATTATGTCCAGAGGCGTTCCTCGGTTTCAGAGTTCAACTGATCAAATAAACAGATAATCATAGCCTATGATTCATCCGAGCACGGCCATGCATTTCAAAGTTTCTAGCTCTCCGAGTGGCCTTGTACAACTTTTAAGCATCTCATCCCGATTTATGGGAGGACAATCCCAATCTTGCGATCTTGAGATTAGACTTCGTTTGATAGGTGATTACCTGAGCGTTGCCTTTATAGCCTCCTTTTACGGTGCGACGGTTGGTCAACGTCAAATCAACCAGTTCTCAAACAAGTAATCTCAAATCACTCAGGTATTGAGGATTTAGTGTCTAATAATTTAATGAAATTTACTTATGACAGACTTTCATCTCTTACAGTAAAGTTTCATAGGTCTTGTCCGATACTAGTCTTCCCAAAGTAAGTATCTATGCAAATGATTATGACATTGCCATGTCCACATAGTTCAAGAAACAGAACTACTAGTCATCTTGCATTCTAATCGTCTAACGTTTTCTATGCGTCCAATTTTATAGAAAACTCCGATTAGGGACCATTTTCAACCTTTGACATTCAAGTTCACTTGATAGACATTTCTTAGTCACAGGACTGGTCCTGACAGTCTATCTTGAATATATCGTCAAGTTGAAGGGACTCATCATTTAATAAACCACAAATTAAATGGAAAAATGAATTCCTTTCATTTATTGTGAATGATTAACCAATAATGTTTTACAAAGATTTAAACTCTAAAACTTTAAAACATTAAACAGAGACATCAAAGCCATTCTCCAATATGCTTGATTCCCATAGCTGCAGTGTGCGAGTTGTGCTTCGCTTGCGGCAGAGGTTTAGTTAATGGATCTGATATGTTGTCATCAGTTCCAATTTTGCTTATCTCGACTTCTTTTCTTTCAACGAACTCTCGTAGAAGGTGAAATCTACGAAGTACATGCTTGACTCTCTGGTGGTGTCTAGGCTCTTTTGCCTGTGCAATAGCTCCGTTATTATCACAATACAGGGCTATTGGTCCTTTAATGGAGGGGACTACACCAAGTTCTCCTATGAACTTCCTTAGCCATATAGCTTCCTTTGCTGCTTCATGTGCAGCAATGTACTCCGCTTCAGTTGTAGAATCCGCAATGGTGCTTTGCTTAGCACTTTTCCAGCTTACTGCTCCTCCGTTGAGGCAGAAGACAAACCCAGACTGTGATCTGAAATCATCTTTGTCGGTTTGGAAACTTGCGTCCGTATAGCCTTTAACAATTAATTCATCATCTCCACCATAGACCAGGAAGTCATCTTTGTGCCTTTTCAGGTACTTCAGAATGTTCTTGGCAGCAGTCCAATGCGCCTCTCCTGGGTCTGACTGGTATCTGCTCGTAGCACTGAGTGCGTACGCAACATCCGGGCGTGTACATATCATAGCATACATTATTGAACCAATCAATGATGCATATGGAATCCCATTCATTCGTCTACGCTCATCAAGTGTTTTTGGGCACTGAGTCTTGCTTAGAGTCATTCCATGAGACATGGGTAGGTAGCCTCGCTTGGAGTCCGCCATCTTGAACCTATCAAGAACCTTATTGATATAAGTGCTTTGACTAAGTCCAATCATCTTTTTAGATCTATCTCTGTAAATCTTGATGCCCAATATGTACTGTGCTTCTCCTAGATCCTTCATCGAAAAACATTTCCCAAGCCAAATCTTGACAGAGTTCAACATAGGAATGTCATTTCCGATAAGCAATATGTCGTCGACATATAATACTAGGAAAGCAATTTTGCTCCCACTGACCTTCTTGTATACACAAGATTCGTCCGCGTTCTTGATGAAACCAAAGTCACTGACTGCTTCATCAAAACGTATATTCCAGCTCCTGGATGCCTGCTTCAATCCGTAGATTGACTTCTTTAGCTTGCATACCTTTTTAGCATTCTTTGGATCCTCAAAACCTTCAGGCTGTGTCATAAACACGGTTTCTGTTAAAACGCCGTTTAAGAAAGCAGTTTTGACATCCATCTGCCATATTTCGTAATCGTAATATGCAGCGATTGCTAACATTATTCGAATAGACTTTAGCATTGCAACTGGTGAAAAGGTTTCATCGTAATCCACACTGTGGACTTGCCTGTAACCTTTTGCAACCAATCTAGCTTTGAAAACTTCAAGTTTCCCATCCTTGTCCTTTTTCAGTTTGAAAACCCATTTGCTTCCAATGGCTTGGTAGCCATCTGGCAAATCGACCAAATCCCATACTTGGTTTTCAGACATGGAGTCTAATTCAGATTGCATGGCTTCTTGCCATTGCTTGGAGCTAGGGCTCGTCATAGCTTGCTTGTAAGTCGCAGGTTCATCACTTTCAAGTAATAGAACGTCATAGCTCTCGTTCGTCAAAATACCCAAGTACCTTTCCGGTTGAGATCTATATCTTTGCGATCTACGCGGGGTAACATTTCTAGATTGACCATGATTCTCACCAGATTCTTCTAAAGATCTCTGAGTTTCATCTTGAATGTCATCTTGAGCATTCTCTAGAGTTTGTTGTTCGACTCGAATTTCTTCGAGGTCTACTTTTCTCCCACTTGTCATTTTGGAAATGTGATCCTTCTCCAAAAAGACACCATCTCGAGCAACAAACACTTTGTTCTCAGATGTATTGTAGAAGTAATACCCCTTTGTTTCCTTTGGATAGCCCACAAGGATACATTTGTCAGATTTTGGATGAAGTTTGTCTGAAATTAATCGTTTGACGTATACTTCACATCCCCAAATCTTAAGAAAAGACACATTTGGAGGCTTTCCAAACCATAATTCGTATGGAGTCTTTTCGACAGCTTTAGACGGAGCTCTATTTATAGTGAGTGCAGCTGTATTTAGTGCATGTCCCCAAAATTCTAATGGAAGTTCGGCCTGACCCATCATTGACCTGACCATGTCTAGCAAGGTTCTGTTCCTCCGTTCTGACACACCGTTCCATTGTGGTGTTCCAGGAGGAGTCAATTCTGATAGAATTCCACATTCTTTCAGATGGTCATCAAATTCATAGCTCAGATATTCACCGCCTCTATCAGACCGCAGTGCCTTAATCTTCTTGCCTAATTGATTCTCTACTTCACTCTGAAATTCCTTGAATTTGTCAAAGGATTCAGACTTATGCTTCATTAGGTAGACATAACCATACCTACTGAAGTCATCAGTGAAAGTGATAAAGTATCTGAAACCACCTCTAGCATTTGTACTCATTGGTCCACATACATCTGTATGGATTAAACCCAATAGTTCATTTGCTCTTTCTCCAACTTTAGAGAAAGGTTGCTTTGTCATTTTGCCAAGTAAACATGATTCGCATTTACCATAATCCTCTAAGTTAAATGGTTCTAGAATTCCTTCCTTTTGAAGTCTTTCTAAGCGTTTCAAGTTTATATGGCCTAATCGACAATGCCACAGATAGGTGAGATCTGAATCATCCTTTTTGGCCTTTTTGGTATTTATGTTATATACTTGTTTGTCGTGATCTAATAAATAAAGTCCATTGACTAATCTAGCAGATCCATAAAACATCTCTTTAAAATAAAACGAACAACTATTGTCTTTTATTATAAAGGAGAATCCCTTAGCATCTAAGCAAGAAACTGAAATGATGTTTTTAGTAAGACTTGGAACATGGAAACATTCTTCCAGTTCCAAAACTAGCCCGGAGGGCAACGACAAATAGTAAGTTCCTACAGCTAATGCAGCAATCCGTGCTCCATTTCCCACTCGTAGGTCGACTTCACCCTTGCTTAACTTTCTACTTCTTCTTAGTCCCTGTGGATTGGAACATAAGTGTGAGCCACAACCTGTATCTAATACCCAAGAAGTTGAATTAGCAAGTATACAGTCTATAACGAAAATACCTGAAGATGGAACGACTGTTCCGTTCTTCTGATCTTCCTTTAGCTTCAAGCAATCTCTCTTCCAATGCCCCTTCTTCTTGCAGTAGAAGCATTCGGATTCAGAAGTGGGTTGACTGACCTTTCTCTTTGCAGATTTGGCGCCAGTTTGCTTAGTTGGGCTGGCCTTGTTGCCACCTTTCTTAGCATTCCTCTTCTTTCCAGATTTCTTGAACTTGCCCCCACGCACCATAAGCACATCCTGCTTATCACTTTTGAGCGTCTTTTCAGCGGTTTTCAGCATACCGTGAAGCTCAGTGAGCGTTTTGTCCAGACTATTCATACTGTAGTTCAGTTTGAACTGATCATACCCGCTATGAAGAGAATGGAGGATGGTGTCTATAGCCATTTCCTGAGAAAATTGCTGATCCAGCCGACTCATATTCTCAATGAGTCCAATCATTTTGAGAACATGTGGACTTACGGGCTCGCCTTTCTTAAGCTTGGTCTCAAGAATTTGCCTATGAGTCTCGAATCTTTCGACTCGAGCCAGATCTTGGAACATGTTCTTCAACTCACTGATGATTGTGAAAGCATCTGAGTTGATGAACGTTTTCTGCAGATCCGTACTCATGGTGGCGAGCATTAGACATTTCACATCCTTGTTGGCATCAATCCAACGATTGAGGGCTGCCTGAGTGACCCCGTCGCCTGGAGCTTCGGGCATCGCCTCATCTAGGACATACTCCTTTTCTTCCTGCATAAGAACTATTTGCAAGTTCCTTTGCCAGTCAAGGAAGTTTTTCCCGTTCAACTTCTCCTTTTCGAGAATTGATCGAATGTTGAATGAATTGTTGTTTGCCATATTAAAAACTACAATTGAAAAGAATAAACAAATAAATAACCATTCACAGTTTCTCTTAATAAACTTAAATTCTAGCATACATGCATAATTCAGTGTTTATTAAGCATTTTATTCAAATTATGTGTTCCGGCAGGTGTGAATAAAATGATTCCAAGATCCTAAAATCATTGAAGAACTAAGCACAGTTTGTCGACTTAATCCTAGAACATCTTAGGTAAGCAAAAGCCTTTTGCTAATAGTCTAGAAACTATTCTTGGTTGATAGGTACGTCTAAGAACTTATTAGGTAAACCTATCGAATTTGCCACAACATAAAAGGACTCCTTACTTATATCGTTGAGTTTCACCAAAACTAACATGTACTCACAATTATTTGTGTACCTTGCCCCTTTAGGACCAATAAGTAACACCTCGCTGAGCGAAAACTATTACTAGATTGATGTAAAGGATATCCAAGCAAGTGTATATTTTGGCATGGCACCTTTTAACTCAATTTTTAAGTTTGGAACTTAAGGCTCTTACTATGTTGGTTAGATTTTAAGTGAACTAAAATCCTTAATCATGCAACATAATCAAGCTTTTGATCTCATGCATTTTAAGACATATTTAAAACAATAAATAACTTAAAACATGCATAAGATATTTGTGATCTAGTATGGCCCGACTTCATCTTGAAGCTTTGACTTCAAAGTCCGTCTTGAAAATCTCCGTGGGAGGCACCATTTTCTTCAAATAGGATAAGCTATAACTAATTACAACTATTTGATGGTTCGCAGACCATATTTGAATTGAAAAATAACTTTGGTACTTTAGACCAATTACATTCAAATTAATGGTACGCAGACCATATTTTCTATCCTATTTGGGCCATACTAGTCACTTCATAACCTGCAAAACAGTACATATACAATATATACCATTCACCCATTCATTATCATGAATGGCCCACATAGCTGGTTAGTAAAACACATTATGCATCACGTAAACATTTGCAGCAATTAATCAAGGGCACCAATAATCTACCAATTATTCAGTCCTTATTAATTCTAATCAAGTTGTTTTAACCTTAAGGATTTGTAGACCTAATCAAGAGTTTATGACTAAAAAGCGCTCCCACTTAAACCAATAAATTCATATGCTTTACCAATTTTAAACATAAAAATGTATTTCTAGTCTAACCGGAAACATACAAATTTAATTAAAATTTAAAGCTCATATCAATTTATAATTGAATCCAAAAATTTAATTCAATTTCAGTCGTATTTAAATTAATTCATGATTTTAATTTTAGTAAAATAATTAGAATAAATAACATTTATTATAATTATAATATTCAAAATTAAAATCCAAGAAAATAATTCAAATTATTAATTTTAAAATTAATTAAAATTACGTGAACTGAAATTTTCAAATTAAACATTCAAAACGATCTAATCGTAACGCAAACACCCTACGCGTTGCACGCCCATGGACCGTACGCACACAGCCATTGCTGGCCATGTGCGCGCAGCCCATGCGCTCGTCGCATAGCTGCTGCTTCCCTATCGCAAGCCTCCGCACGCATTGGTGCTCGCTGCGCGCGCCAGCGCTCATCGCACGCGAGCTATCGCTCGCAGTGCGCGCGCGCGACATCGCTCGCTGGGCGCGCGACATCGCTCGCTGGGCGCGCGAGCCATCGCTCGCTGGGCGCGCGACATCGCTCGCTGGGCGCGCGACATCGCTCGCTGTGCGCGCGAGCCATCGCTCGCTGGGGCGCGACATCGCTCGCTGGGCGGGCGACATCGCGCGCTGTGCGCGCGAGTAATGCTGGGCGCAGCGCTCGTGGCACGCGAGCTTGCGCTCGCTGCGCGCGAGGCTGCGCGCTCTTGTGCGAGGCAGCGCGCGTTGTGGCGCAGCTCGCTTGCTGCCCACACGCGACTGCCTTGGCTCGCCCTTCGCCCATGCCCATTCGTTCATTGCTCGTGGCACACGACACAAGGCAGGGCTGCTGCCTTGTGCTCGTGCACTACGCCCTTGCTCATTGCATTCGTGCCGCACGGGCGACGAGCTCCCTTGCTCGTCGTCGCATGCCCGCATTATACAACACCCCTTAAGGGTAACACGAAGCGTCCATTGCTTCGTGCGTGCAAGTTTTATGAACGAATCGCATAAAAATTTAAAATTTATATTTAAAATTAATGACAAATTAATAAATAATATTAATTTCATAATTTTAGGGCGAAAAATCGAAAATTTATTATCCAATTGATTTCCGATTGATATGGATTCAAGTTTAGGTCATAAAAATTTAAAATTTATCGTAAATTTACAATTTTTTATGGTGGTTTTTAATCATAGGTTTCTAATTAAATTACAATTAATTATGAAAATCAAATTAATTCTAAATTATTCTAATTTTCAACAAATTAATCATAATTAATAATTAGATTGCATAATTAACAAGACTAGGCATTCAAACTTGTTAAACATATGCAGTAGGTCAATCAAAAATTCAAGATTTATCAACAAGAATCGCAAATATTTAATTTAACATCTTAAATTTACGAAATTTTGCATTCGAAAAACTAAAACCTTCGAAAAGTCATAGTTAGGCTTCGAATTTGAGAATTCTGGGTTCGGCAGAAAAATACTATTTTTGTCAAAATTTTAGAATGCCTTTTACATGCGGAATTGACACAAAAATCACTCAATTCGGATGAGTAACGAAGAAACTGCCGAAAAACTGCGTACGTATAATTAAATAAACGCAATTTGCAATTAATTAACAATTACGAAAATTAATCACCCCTTTTAATTCTTGCAAATTTGTAATATTTAACCATGTTCATGCAATTTAGATTATGAAAATAATAAGGGGCTCGTGATACCACTGTTAGGTTATGATACATATGACAATTCATAAATCATGCGGAAAAACCATAAACCCAGGAAAACATATTATTTACACATAATCATTTAGCATAGTTTAGATGCATACTCTTTGTTGCGTGCCTTCCCTAGCTGCGCCCGAACCGAACAAGAACAAGTCTTTAGGACTCCAAGTGTCGTCCCTCCGTAGATAGTCCACAGCACGTCCGGATCCGCCTTAAGATTGACCAACTAGAATCGCCCTTAAGGTTCTAATATTTTCGGTTAGGTAGGCAAGAATATTGGCTGATTTTTCTGCTTAAAAATCTTAGTTTTGAATACTTAAAACTTGTGTATAAATAATGACCCCTAGGCCTTTATTTATAGAGTTATGGAAAAGGAATCGTAATCCTAGTAGGATACGAATTAATTTGAAATTAGAATCCTACATGAATTCTATTTAATTAATTTATCCAATTAGGAATAGGAATTTAATCATACACTAACTCTTGTAGATTTAGGAATCACGCATGAGCACAAACTCACACACACACGGCAGCCACAAGGGCTGCCCATGCGCGTGCGAGCAGCAGCCCACGCAGCGCGGCCCACGCATCCGTGGCCTTGGCGCGCGCTGGGCCTGCCTTGCGGTAGGCCTGGGCGCTGCCTTGGCTGGGCTTGTGGCGCGCGTGCTTGCTGGGCGATGGCCCGGCTTCGTGCTGGGCCTTCGTCCGGCAGGCCTCGTCCGATGCTAATTCGTACGATACGCTTCCGATTAAATTCCCGGTTCCGGAATTCATTTCCGAACAATATTTAATATTTCCGATTCCGGAATCAATTTCCGTTTCGAACAAATATTTAATATTTCCGTTTCCGGAATTATTTTCCGATTCCGATAATATTTCCGATTCTGACAATATTTCCGTTTCCGGCAATATTTCCGATTCTGGTAATATTTCCATTTCCGATAATATTTTCCGATACGTACCATGTTTCCGTTTCCGGCAACATCTACGACTTGGATAATATTCATATTTCCGATACGATCCATATTTCCGTTTCCGGCAATATCATCGTTTCCGGAGTATTCATTTCTTGCCTGTGACGATCTTAGCTCCCACTGAAACCAAGATCCGTCGGTTCCGAATATTCATAGATGGAGTATTTAATGCCATTAAATACTTGATCCGTTTACGTACTATTTGTGTGACCCTACGGGTTCAGTCAAGAGTAAGCTGTGGATTAATATCATTAATTCCACTTGAACTGAAGCGGCCTCTAGCTAGGCATTCAGCTCACTTGATCTCACTGAATTATTAACTTGTTAATTAATACTGAACCGCATTTATTAGACTTAACATAGAATGCATACTTGGACCAAGGGCATTATTTCCTTCAGCAAGTGTTTGGCTGATTTTTGCTTCAAAATCTTACCTTTGAATACTTCAATGTTGTGTATAAATTTGTGACCCTAGGCACCTATTTATAGAGTAATGGAAAAGGACTTATAATCCTATTAGAATACTAATTTAGTTTAATTATAATCCTGCTAGGACTCTATTAAATAAACTTTATCTATTAGGATTAGGATTTAATCATATGATGAATCCCGATAGCTTTAGGATTCGTATAGCACGCACACGTGCACCGCACGAGCAACGCACAGCCCGCGTGCATGCCTCGCGGCCCACGCGAACTACACGGCGCCTGGCTCATGCTCGCAGCCTACCTGATCCGTGCGCGCGCCCAAGCCTTGGCTGGGCTTGGTCTTGCGCTGGGCCTGGTCGAGGCTTTGGCGTGTGGTTTGTTGCGTGTGGCTTGCTGGGCTACGGCCTGGCTTCGTGCTGGGCCTTCGTCTAGCAAGCCTCGTCCGATGCTAATTCGTACGATACGCTTCCGATTAAATCCCCGATTCCGGAATTCATTTCCGATACGAACAATATTTAATATTTCCGATTCCGGAATTAATTTCCGTTTCGAATGAATATTTAATATTTCCGTTTCCGGAATTATTTTCCGATTTCGATAATATTTCCGATTCTGACAAAATTTCCGTTTCCGGCAATATTTCCGATTCCGGCAATATTTCCATTTCCGATAATATTTTTCGATACGTACCACGTTTCCGTTTCCGGCAACATCTACGACTTGGATAATATTTATATTTCCGATACGATCCATATTTCCGTTTCCGGCAATATCATCGTTTCCTGAGTATTCATTTCTTGCCTTTGACGATCTCAGCTCCCACTGAAACCAAGATCCGTCGATTCCGAATATCCATAGATAGAGTATTTAATGCCATTAAATACTTAATCCGTTTATGTGCTATTTGTGTGACCCTACGGGTTCAGTCAAGAGTAAGCTGTGGATTAATATCATTAATTCCACTTGAACTGAAGCAGCCTCTAGCTAGGCATTCAGCTCACTTGATCTCACTGAATTATTAACTTGTTAATTAATACTGAACCGCTTTTATTAGAGTTATCATTAAATGCATACTTGGACCAAAGGCATTATTTCCTTCAGTCTCCCACTTGTCCTTAGGGACAAGTGTGCATTTCCTAATTCCTTTGTCGCTCGATGCTTGCTCATGAACATAAGGTAAGAGTTGTCATCCTTATTTATGTCCAGAGGTGTTTCTCGGTTTCAGATTTCAACTGATCAAATAAAACAGATAATCATAACCTATGATTCATCTGAGCACGGCCATGCATTTTACAGTTTCTAGCTCTCCGAGTGGCCTTGTACAACTTTTAAGCATCTCATCCCGATTTATGGGAGGACAATCCCAATCTTGCGATCTTGAGATTAGACTTCGTTTGATAGGTGATTACCTGAGCGTTGCCTTTATAGCCTCCTTTTACGGTGCGACGGTTGACAACGTCAAAGTAAGCAGTTCTCAAACAAGTAATCTCAAATCACTCATGAATTGAGGATTAGTTTCTAATAATTTTAATGAAATTTACTTATGACAGATTTTCATCTCTTACAGTAAAGTTTCATAGGTCTGTCCGATACTAGTCTTCCCAAAGTAAGTATCTATGCAAATGATTACTACATTTCCATGTCCACATAGTTCAAGAAACAGAACTACTAGTCATCTTGCATTTTAGTCGTCTAACGTTTTCTATGCGTCCATCTTTATAGAAAACTCCGACCAGGGACCATTTTCAACTTTTGACATTCAACACTACCTCAAAAACCCCAAAAGAAACCATCTAAAAAACACATAAGAGACCTCATAAGAGGTGGTCTCAGAATCACAGGTCTCTTAGGTTAAGAAACCACTTTTTTAGGGTGGTTTCTTTGTTAAAATAAGAAACCACCTGCCCTAGAAAAGTGGTTATTTATATGTTAGATTTATTATTTAATTACGCTATATAAGGAACCACTCATTCCAGAAAAATGGTTTCTTTATAAAATCAAAAAGACCACCTCCAATCGAAAAGAGGTCTATTTAATTTTCTTTAAGAAACCAACTTTCCAAAAAAGAGGTCTCTTATATTTTGGTGGACATAAATAATTAAATAACCTAAAAAACCACTTTTTCCGGAACAGAGGTTTCTTTGGGGTTTTTTTCTTGTTGTTGTTGCGCTGATTATTTTTGGGCGCTGAATGTACTACTGCACGTACAATTTTTTTCGCACTAAGTTGTACTGTACGCACGACCCTATATATCAGGTTCGAATCTTGTAGCTATTTTTTGCCATCTGATAGTACTATTATTATTTTACAAAAGTGTAATTACTTATAATACCAAAATAATCCAAATCTTTCATTAAACCCAGAAAAATATTACAAAAAATGTTAACGTCTAAAAGTACTTAATGTTTCATCCTATAATCTTCTTCGTAAAGAAATACAAAATTCTAAAATTAAAATGAAGTCATAAATCACCTACACAATATCATCTTCAAACTCTTCGTCTAGTTCTTTATGCTCGGACACATAGGTAACGCATAAGTCCCTCAACTCGGCAATCTTCGCTTGAGAATAAGTAATAGGTACTCCACTGTATTACTACAAAACAAAAAAAATAAAATTGTATCATAAATTATTACAAAATGCAACCAAATACCCTACTATATGTCAAAATGCTCAAGGTAGAAACAGTATAAGAAAAATTAGCCTAATTAAGGCCATTTGAGTTAATTAAGGGAAATGATGATCGATAATGGGAATAGGCCCTCAAAAACTTCATCATAGTACGTGCAACAAAACCGGTCAAAATTAATCAATTCATATTCAACCAAAATAAATAATGGCTTATGATTGTAACATGACTCAGATGATACACACAACAAGTCGGATGATAAACATAAACATCTGAGGGACCAATACAACTTATGCAAAATTAGAGCCCAATGAAAAAAGGGTATAAATGTAGATATGATATGTTACCTATCCTAATTGTACAAAAGCTTCATTCTGTTGGATATCATGGTCCTGATTCAGATACAGTTGAAGCTTTACACATGGAAAAAATTATAGGATACCGCCCATATAATTTCCCACATTGAATCAAGAGAACCTGCAAACAAGTCCACAAGTAAAAAATCAGAATAAGAAAAGATGTTCATTGGTTTATCTGATCTCACACCCTTCCCTCTTCCCCGGACAGAATACACAGATATACAGAATTGTCATTTACGTCGTAGAAACAATTATGTACTAATTTTGATCAAACAGAATCTATACAATGCTCACACTTCCAAACACTGTAAACTTTTTCTATGTTCTTCATTTATTTGGTTGTGTATATGTTGTCTGAGCCACAACCATTTAAACGTCTTAGAGTCTCGGCTAAAAATAAGATACTATTTGGATTAATGGGCTCTTGAGCTTTACTAGAATACTAGTGATTTTTTATTCAGCAGCTCAGAAAAAATTTCAACAGAGAACACACTTTTTCTTTCAAAGTCGTTTACTTAATAAGAATCAGCTATGATTGCACGACGTAAGGTCCTACTGGTTTCCAGTTTAAATAGAACACACCATCATTATAATCAAATTCAACAGGGACTTTCAGGGTTTTGTTTCTGTTAGTAACTTCCGGGGGGGCAATATATCATTCTTATGTATGTTTAACAAACAAGGCTCTCGAACTAATTTAAAGCGCATATATCCTTTTTCAAAATCATACGTGCAACCAGAATCAAATACAAATAGGTCCTTTGAACACGAACACATACCGAGATAAACGAATAAATCACATGCCTATGTAGGATATGTACATAAAACATCAAATATGAAGGACCAACCTTGACAGTCTTTCTCAATGTGCAACAGAGAAATGCCAAGATAGTAAGGAAACAAAACCCAAACAAATGAACTGCTCAAAAGTGAAGTTCACTGTGAGTTCCTAGTTCCTACATGTCCTTGGCAATCTCAGGGTTTCAGCAGTAATTAAGATATTGATGACGAATTTTATGTATGGATATTACAAGTATTCATTTTCTGAAAAGTACTTCGGTAAATTCAGCAGTATATGATTGATTAACACCTTAGCTGATTTCTATTTGTCTGAATTCAATAATGACATATTATTCTGTTATTTCAGAAATTAACGAACTTAGAGGAGCACAAAAAAAAAGTAACACCAGCAAGAAGCTAAGTTATGACGGATAATTGTTGGTAGATAAAAATGATCTTTTGACTTGCAGTAGTAGCAAAGTCCAAAGGGGTCTCAGATTTGGAATATGACTACTAACCATTATCACTTGTTCAGATAAAGGTGCACTTCACAACTGGTTCATATTTGAGTTCCCCTAACCTCCAACTCCTCTCTTAGCTGCAAAAGATTAATAAAATTGAGCAAGGACACACCAAAATATGAAAACAATGAATATGCAGAGAAGGAAATGATTATTTCCAATATTATTGTGAATTATACATTTAGGTAATGTTATGCATCCAAAGCATAAAACAGTAATTCAAACCTTAATCACAAATTGCTACGAGCGTCCTCTCATAGCAAGCCACTGTGAACCACCAGAATAAGTGGGATAAGACATGGAAAGAAGACAACGAACAATATAAATATTCTATGACATCCACCTAGAATGGATGATTTTTTCACATGGTAACTAAGCAATGTTCACTTTTTCTGTGGAATAGTTATAAATTCTTTAAAACAAAATGATTTTGTAATGTAACTAATCACATAACATATACAACATAACCAACACTCATCTGGTCTATTGACTCTATTCAAAGAAAATTAAAGAGAAAAAGGTACATCAGAAAATGCAGTGTTTCACGCATCAGAGGACAGGAATTCCAAGGTGAGAACTGGTTATGAAAGAATAATCGAGTATTTTGAAACATGAAAATAATTAGGTGTATATTGAAAACTTGAATGTAACACTTCGTATGTAATTTTTTGGGAAGCAAAGGATTTCTCCTTTACGACACTAATGTAGTCACATTTCATACGGGATCCTACCTTGAACAAGAACAATGAACATACTTTCTCCCTTAAAGTGTAAATACATTATAAGGGCCAAGAAAATTCAACTAGGCAGCAAGTATGCCATTCCAATTCAATAAATACCAAAACGTTAAACAAATGTAATGCACCGTCTTGTCAAACAAATTCACACTAAGCCTATCTTGTCAACCAACTTCAATGAATTTGTATAAATCAATGCACCATCTAAATTAAAACAAAATACACACCTATAAACATATTGTAAAGCACAGAGTATTCTCATTTGATCATGTGTCACCTCTTTTCCTATAATCTTTATGGAATTTGGATCAGGAACCACTAAGTCCCTTACTTACGAGGATTTTTATTCTTTCACACTATCATAATTCATAAACTCCGAATGCAATAGATTCTCAGTTTCACTAGCATCAACAAATCCTAAATGATATGCAGTTTCCATCATTGACTTAATCTATTTCTGATAATTAAGAAAAAGCCAGAAATAGTGGTAGTACAATAAAGGGAATCTACAAGAATTATGTTTCAATCTAAATCAGTTAGTTCTGCTATTATTTAAGCCAATACAGAACTTCGCAACAAATTATCAATTAATAAAAAATGCTCCATCTATTAACTACGAGGTGATAATCCATATGCACAACAACTAGTTACATTTTTTTGGGGGCGTATAAAACCAAAATTTTGTAGAACAAGCTAGGGGGCGGTCAAGAGTCGCTCGTTAAGAAAATAAAACACAAACAAGAATCTCAAGCTCGGCAAATGAACATGCTGAGCTCAAACCGGAATGCTTTGCTCCTCTGTGTACATTTGTATTTCGTAAGAGTCTAAGAAACTGTAAACCGCAGTATCAACAAGGCAAATTGAAATCCTTGGATCAAAACAAAGAATAGACGTGGAAAATAGGATTTCCAATCCAATCAGTGAAAGGCAAAACCAAAGAATATTTATCACTCGCAAGTCATTGTTTCCCAAATAATAAATCAAAGTTCAAACAGTAAAATTCAATAATTATCAATTATCAATTGCAATTGAATGTATAGCACAAAACTTAAAATTAAACCAATTATATAAAATAAAATTAACAAAATTGCATAAACATTACAAATATTAGGGCATGCGCAATTCAATTCTCAACAAATTGAAGGGAAAGAGAAGATGAGAGATCGAAATACCAAGAGAAGAAAAAGGGTTTTGATGGAGGCGGAGGAGGCACTGGAGGCGGTGGTTCGCGTTTGCGCCGGTGAAGGTTTGGAAGTTAGTTTTTCGGCAATGAAGAGAAGATAATTTTGGAGTTTGCAGTTCCTATAATTTGCAGCTTCGCAATTGAGAATTGCAGCTTGGAGTAGAGAAGATGGGGGAAGTGGGGAGGCAAAGCGGTTTTTTCATGAAATACCCCGAGGTTTGCAAAAACGTACCAAATATCCTCGCGTCTTTTGAATCACATAATATACCCCTATTTTTTCCCAAGTTTGCACCAAATACCCCTAAACCGACCTTCCGTTAGTCCTCCGTTAAGTCGTGTTTATAATTCACAGAATGCCCCTATTTATAAACTTATTGTACAATATACACCTATTTTGAAACTAAGTTGCACCAAATACTCAAACTGCTTTTAAACTGCAGAATTTGATTTCCACAAATCGTTCACCTAATTAATCAAATTAATCAACCTAAAAGTTAAACCTAAAACAAAAATAGAAGTAATAATCAAAGAAAATTGAAATGCTCAAACAACAAATCCAATACGAAATTGATTGAATTGAATTTTACTGTTGGTATACATATCGGTCAGTGCATTAGTCAATGCGGCACTACATCTAAATCCAGCAGCCACCATTGAGGAACGAACTCTCTTCCCAAGTGCAAGCAAACTAGACTCGTGAATTTACTTCATTATCTTATACGGGAAAAGTAATCTGATGGTTTTGTAATAACTGAACTTAATGCAACTGTTCGAGAAGCTTGATGTCACAGGAAGAGCTTGAGGCTGCTAAGGAAGAGCTTGAGGTTGACAAAAGAGCCCACCTTTCCACCTATGAAGGGAAGAGTTTGTGTACTGCATAGCCGTTTAAGGATGGATCAGAAACAATTTGAGGGGATTGGTTAATCGCAATTTGTTCCTCAAATTCAAATTTCACAGTGGGGGATGCTTTTTCAGGCCTGATCGGAGATGGTTGGCTGCGGTTATTCAAATTTCATTCCATCATTTTCCAAATTCCTCCGCCCAAAAGGTGGAAAACGGTACCAATTGGCATTTTAAACCAAGTAAAATCACAATCTTAGCTATTAAACAAATTAATAACACCAATCACTAGACTTGCAAATTCGAAACAAAGGGAATTACTGAGATAATTAGGAGGCTAAAACAAACAACAGTAGTAGAAGTGTTGAGCAGGTGCCACCTTCCGTGCTTCATTCATTGCTGGTGGTGGCACAAAAGTCATATAATCATCTCCCACTTTTTGCACTTTTTTGCTTGTATTGATTCAAGTGAAATAGACAATTTTTACGTAAATTAAGATAAACCCAGATGAGGAATTTAACAGAAGAACAAAACCCAGAAAGGAATTCTTGAAATTTAGAAGCACGCAAAACCCAAATTGAAAATATTGTAAATCGCCGGCGCCGACAATTAAGTCGATTTCTTGGACTCAGCTGCCGCCTCTGAATCGCCGTCGTTGTTAATGCCACGGAGGCGCTTAATTGACATTTCTTCGAGCAAAACTCAGTGTTCAAAGACAACACTGAGGCCCATGGCACCAAAAACTCAGTTTTTTGAGGGACTTACAGTTCTGAGCGAAGGCGGCGATTCCTAGGTCGGTGAGTTCACGGAATCCCCGGAGTTTGAGGCGCATGAGGTTACGGCACCGGAGGGAAATGAGAACGAGGGCGTTGTCGCCTATGCTAACAGATCGACGGTCGCACCGAAGGGCGAGCTTGGTGACCGGGTCGAATCGGGAGAAGAGGGAAGTGCGTAACACCGGAACACTGTTGCCGACCAGAGATCGGCCTCCACCGGCGACCAGAGAGCGGAGATCGGACGCCGCCGGCGATCAAAGAGCAAGAGGAAGAACATCTGAGAGGAGAGAGAAAAAGAAAGAATTTGAGATTTTTTTTTTTTGGGAATTTATTTCGAAAACATGTATTAAGGGCAATATAGTAAAACGCCACTAACGGCAGACTAACGTCCGTTAACTGAAGGTGCATCTCATGAACAGTACGGAAAAATAGGGGTATATTATGTGATTCAAAAGACGCGAGGGTATTTGGTGCGTTTTTGCAAACCTCGGGGGCATTTCATGAAAAAACCGTATTTTATTTATTTGAGGGTAATTACGAGGCTGCTAAGGGAAATTATTTAATCATTTTCTTTAAAAACAATTAATTTTTAATTAGGGAAGAAACAATTTTAAAAAAGGTTTTGTTATTTAATTTCTAATTATGTTTTTTATAAACAAAGAAACCGTTTAAAAGAAAAAGAGGTTACTTATGTAAGGCAAAATATTTTTTGCATAAGAAGAGACCTCTCTTCGTAAAAAGGGTCTTTCACGTCCTTATCAAAGAAACCTCCTTTTTAAGATAATAGGTTTCTTTTATTAAGAAACCTCTTGTTTTACAAAAGAGGTTTCTTATTACTGATTCTTTTGGCCGATTTTGAGGTAGTGCAAGTTCACTTGATAGACATTTCTTAGTCACATGACTGGTCCTGACAGTCTATCTTGAATATATCGTCAAATTGAAGGACTCATCATTTTATAAACCACAAATTAAATGGAAAAATAAATTCTATTCATTTATTGTGAATGATTAACCAATAATGTTTTACAAAGTATTAAACTCTAAAACTTTAAAACATTAAACAAGGACATCAAAGCCATTCTCCAATATGCTTGATTCCCATAGCTGCAGTGTGCGAGTTGTGCTTCGCCTGCGGCAGAGGTTTAGTCAATGGATCTGAGATGTTGTCATCAGTTCCAATCTTGCTTATCTCGACTTCTTTTCTTTCAACGAACTCTCGTAGAAGGTGAAATCTACGAAGTACATGCTTGACTCTTTGGTGGTGTCTAGGCTCCTTTGCCTGTGCAATAGCTCCGTTATTATCACAATATAGGGCTATTGGTCCTTTAATGGAGGGGACTACACCAAGTTCACCTATGAACTTCCTTAGACATATAGCTTCCTTTGCTGCTTCATGTGCAGCAATGTACTCCGCTTCAGTTGTAGAATCCGCAATGGTGCTTTGCTTAGCACTTTTCCAGCTTACTGCACCTCCGTTGAGGCAGAAGACAAACCCAGACTGTGATCTGAAATCATCCTTGTCGGTTTGGAAACTTGCGTCCGTATAGCCTTTAACAATTAATTCATCATCTCCACCATAGACCAGGAAGTCATCTTTGTGCCTTTTCAGGTACTTCAGAATGTTCTTGGCAGCAGTCCAATGTGCCTCTCCTGGGTCTGACTGGTATCTGCTCGTAGCACTGAGTGCGTACGCAACATCCAGGCGTGTACATATCATAGCATACATTATTGAACCAATCAATGATGCGTATGGAATCCCACTCATTCGTCTACGCTCATCAAGTGTTTTTGGGCACTAAGTCTTGCTTAGAGTCATTCCATGAGACATGGGTAGGTAGCCTCGCTTGGAGTCTGCCATCTTGAACCTTTCAAGCACCTTATTGATATAAGTGCTTTGACTAAGTCCAATCATCTTTTTAGATCTATCTCTGTAAATCTTGATGCCCAATATGTACTGTGCTTCTCCTAGATCCTTCATCGAAAAACATTTCCCAAGCCAAATCTTGACAGATTTCAACATAGGAATGTCATTTCCGATAAGTAATATGTCGTCGACATATAGTACTAGAAAAGCAATTTTGCTCCCACTGACCTTCTTGTATACACAAGATTCGTCTGCGTTCTTGATGAAACCAAAGTCACTGACTGCTTTATCAAAACGTATATTCCAGCTCCTTGATGCCCGCTTCAATCGTAGATTGATTTCTTAAGCTTGCATACCTTTTTAGCATTCTTTGGATCCTCAAAACCCTCAGGCTGTGTCATAAACACAGTTTCTGTTAAAACGTCGTTTAAGAAAGCGGTTTTGACATCCATCTGCCATATTTCGTAATCGTAATATGCAGCGATTGCTAACATTATCAGAATAGACTTTAGCATTGCAACTGGTGAAAAGGTTTCATCGTAATCCACACCGTGGACTTGCCTGTAATCTTTTGCAACCAATCTAGCTTTGAAAACTTCAAGTTTTCCATCCTTGTCCTTTTTCAGTTTGAAAACCCATTTGCTTCCAATGGCTTGGTAGCCATCTGGCAAATCGACCAAATCCCAAACTTGGTTTTTCAGACATGGAGTCTAATTCAGATTACATGGCTTCATGCCATTGCTTGGAGCTAGGGCTCGTCATAGCTTGTTTGTAAGTCGCAGGTTCATCACTTTCAAGTAATAGAACGTCATAGCTCTCGTTCGTCAAAATACCTAAGTACCTTTCCGGTTGATATCTATATCTTTGCGATCTACGCGGGGTTACATCTCTAGATGGTCTATGATTCTCACCAGATACTTCTAAGGACCTCTGAGTTTCATCCTGAATGTCATCTTGAGCATTCTCTAGAGTTTGTTGTTCGACTCGAATTTCTTCGAGGTCTACTTTTCTCCCACTTGTCATTTTGGAAATGTGATCTCTTTCCAAAAAGATACCATCTCGAGCAACAAACACCTTGTTCTCAGATTTATTGTAGAAGTAATACCCCTTTGTTTCCTTCGGATAGCCCACAAGGATACATTTGTCAGATTTCGGATGAAGTTTGTCTGAAATTAATCGTTTGACGTATACTTCACATCCCCAAATCTTAAGAAAAGACACATTTGGAGGCTTTCCAAACCATAATTCGTATGGAGTCTTTTCGACAGCTTTAGACGGAGCTCTATTTATAGTGAGTGCAGCTGTATTTAGTGCATGTCCCCAAAATTCTAATGGAAGTTCGGCCTGACCCATCATTGACCTGACCATGTCTAGCAAGGTTCTGTTCCTCCGTTCTGACACACCGTTCCATTGTGGTGTTCCAGGAGGAGTCAATTCTGATAGAATTCCACATTCTTTCAGATGGTCATCAAATTCATAGCTCAGATATTCACCGCCTCTATCAGACCGCAGTGCCTTAATCTTCTTTCCTAATTGATTCTCTACTTCACTCTGAAATTCCTTGAGTTTGTCAAAGGATTCAGACTTATGCTTCATTAGGTAGACATAACCATATCTACTGAAGTCATCAGTGAAAGTGGTAAAGTAGCTGAAACCACCTCTAGCATTTGTACTCATTGGTCCACATACATCTGTATGGATTAAACCCAATAGTTCAGTTGCTCTTTCTCCAACTTTAGAGAAAGGTTGCTTTGTCATTTTGCCAAGTAAACATGATTCGCACTTACCATAATCCTCTAAGTCAAATGGTTCTAGAATTCCTTCCTTTGAAGTCTTTTCATGCGTTTCAAGTTAATATGGCCTAATCGACAATGCCACAGATAGGTGAGATCTGAATCATCCTTTTTGGTATTTGTGTTATAAACTTGTTTGTCGTGATCTAATAAATAAAGTCCATTGACTAATCTAGCAGATCCATAAAACATCTCTTTAAAATAAAATGAACAACTATTGTCTTTTATTAAAAAGGAAAATCCCTTAGCATCTAAGCAAGAAACAGGAATGATGTTTTTAGTAAGACTTGGAACATGGAAACACTCTTCCAGTTCCAAAACTAGCCCAGAGGGTAACGACAAATAATAATTTCCTACAGCTAATGCAGCAATCCGTGCTCAATTTCCCACTCGTAGGTCGACTTCACCCTTGCTTAACCTTCTACTTCTTCCTAGTCCCTGTGAATTAGAACATAAGTGTGAGCCACAACCTGCATCTAATACCCAAGAAGTTGAATTTGCAAGTATACAGTCAATAACGAAAATACCTGAAGATGGAACGACTGTTCCGTTCTTCTGATCTTCCTTTAGCTTCAAGCAATCTCTCTTCCAATGCTCCTTTTTCTTGCAATAGAGGCATTCAGATTCAGAAGTGGGTTGGCTCACCTTCTTCTTTTCAGTTTTGGTGCCGCCTGGTTGCTTAGTCTGGCTGGCCTTGTTGCCACCTTTCTTAGCATTCCTCTTCTTTCCAGATTTCTTGAACTTGCCCCCACGCACCATAAGCACATCTTGCTTATCACTTTTGAGCGTCTTTTCAGCAGTCTTCAGCATACCGTGAAGCTCAGTGAGCGTTTTTTCCAGACTATTCATACTGTAGTTCAGCTTGAACTGATCATACCCGCTATGAAGAGAATGGAGGATGGTGTCTATAGCCATTTCCTGAGAGAATTGTTGATCCAGCCGACTCATATTCTCAATGAGTCCAATCATTTTGAGAACATGTGGACTTACGGGCTCGCCTTTCTTAAGCTTGGTCTCAAGAATTTGCCTATGAGTCTCGAATCTTTCGACTCGAGCCAGATCTTGGAACATGTTTTTTAACTCACTGATGATCGTGAAAGCATCTGAGTTGATGAACGTTTTCTGTAGATCTGCACTCATGGTTGCAAGCATTAGACATTTCACATCCTTGTTGGCATCAATCCCACGATTGAGGGCTGCCTGAGTGACCCCGTCGCCTTCGGCTTCGGGCATCGCCTCTTCCAGGACATACTCCTTTTCTTCCTGCATAAGAACTATTTGCAAGTTCCTTTGCCAGTCAAGGAAGTTTTTCCCGTTCAACTTCTCCTTTTCGAGAATTGATCGGATGTTGAAAGAATTGTTGTTTGCCATAGTTGAAAACTACAATGAAAAAGAATAAACAAATAAATAATCATTCACAGTTTCTCTTAATAAACTTAAATTCTAGCATACATGCATAATTTAATGTTCATTAAGCATTTTATTCAAGTTATGTGTTCCGGCAGGTGTGAATAAAATGATTCCAAGACCCTAAAACCATTGAAAAATTAAGCACATTATGTATTTTGACTTAATTCTAAAATCTTTTAGGTAAGCAAAATCCTTTTGCTAATAGTCTAAAAACTATTCTTGGTTGACAGGTACGTCTTAGAACTTATTAGGTAAACCTATCGATTTTTCCACGACATAAAAGGACTCCTTACTTATATCGTTGAGTTTCACCAAAACTAACATGTACTCACAATTGTTTGTGTACCTTACCCCTTTAGAATCAATAAGTAACACCTCGCTATGGCGGAAAACTATTACTAAGATTGATGTAAAGGTTATCCAAGTAAGTGTTATTTTGGCATGACACCTTTTAACTTATTTTTTAAGTTTAGAACTTAAGGCTCTTACTATGTTGGTTAGATTTTAAGTGAACTAAAATCCTTAATCATGCAACATAATCAAGCCACAATCTCATGCATATTTAAGACATATTTAAAAGCAATAAATAACTTAAAGCATGCATAAGATAAATGTGATCTAATATGGCCCGACTTCATCTTGAAGCTTCAACTTCAAACTCCGTCTTGAAAATGGATTGGAAACTCCGTCTTGAATTTCACCATGGGAGGCGCCATTTTCTTCAAATAGGATCAGCTATAATTAAACTAATTACAACTATTTGATGGTACGCAGACCATATTTGAATTGAAAAACAAATTTTGGTGCATTAGACCAATTACATTCAAATTGATGGTACGCATACCATATTTTCTATCCTATTTGGGCCATACTAGTCACTTCATAACCTGTAAAACAGTACATATACAATATATACCATTCACCCATTCATTATCATGAATGACCCACATAGCTGGTTAGTAAAACACGTTATGCATCACATAAATATTTGCAGCACTTAATCAAGGGAACCAATAATCTACAAATTATTCAGTCCTTATTAATTCTAATCAAGTTGATTTAACCTTAAAGGATTTGTAGACCTAATCAAGAGTTTATGACTAAAATTGCTCCCACTTAAACCAATAACTTTATATGCTTTACTAATTTTAAACATAAAATTGTATTTCTAGTCTAACCGGAAACATACAAGTTTAATTAAAATTTAAAGCTCATATAAAATTATAATCGAATCCATTTAATTTAATTTATTTTCAGTTGATTTAAGTGAATTTAAATTAATTCATGGTTTTTAATTTTAGTAAAATAATTAGTATAAATTAAAATTTATAATAATTATAATATTCAAAATTAAAATCCAAGAAAACAATTTAAATTATTAATTTTAAAATTAATTAAAATTATTTCGAACTGAAAATCTCAAATTAAAATTCAAAACGACTCAATCGTAACACGACGAGCACTTGGGCTTGCGCCCAAGCCCCATCGAGTGCACGACCGATCGCATGGCCATGGCACAATGCAGCAGCAGCCACGTGCAAACGCAACAAGCCAAGCCACGCTTGCGCGCAGCCTGCTCGCCCGCATGCATCGCAGCAGCTCTCGAAGGGATGCATCACTCGCTACGCGCGAGCAATCCTTCGTGGCGAGGCAGCGCTCGTTGGTGCGCGGAGCAGCGATCGCTAGGCGACCCAGCTCTCGCCCTCGCGCACGCTGGGTGACCCAGCTCTCGCCCTCGCGCACGCGACTCGTCTCATCGTGCCACGCCCATCGCCCTTCGCCCATCCACATAGCACACACGCCCAGGCTGCCTTGCCTCGCGCGCGCGCGCCATGCTTGGTTGCTCACTGCATTCGTACCGCACGGGCGACGAGCTCACTTGCTTGTCGTCGCGTGCCCGCACTATACAACACCCCATAAGGGTAACACGTAGCTTCCTTTGCTTTGTGCGTGCAACTTTCATGAGAGAATTCATAAAAATTTAAAATTTTTAATTTAAAATCTATGACAAATTAATAAATCATATTAATTTCATAATTTTAGGGCGAAAAATCGAAAAGTTATTTATCAATTAATTTCTGATTAACTTGAATTCAAATCTAGGTCATAAAAATTTAAAATTTATCACAAATTAACAATTTTTATGGTGGATTTTAATCATGGATACCTAATTAAATTATTAATTAATTATGAAAATCAAATCAATTCTAAATTATTCGAATTTCAACAAATTAATCATAATTACAAATTAGGTTGTATATTTAACAAGTCTAGGCATTCAAAGTTGTTAAACATATACTGTAGGTCAATCAAAAACTCAAGATTTATCAACAAGAATCGCAAATATTCAATTTAACATCTTAAATTTACAAACTTTTGCGTTGGAAAAACTAAAACCTCCGAAAAGTCATAGTTAGGCTTCGAATTTAGGAATTCTGGGTTTGTCAAAATTTTAGAATGCCTTTTACATGCGGAATTGACACAAAAATCACTCGATTTCGTGGAGTAACGAAGAAACTGCCGAAACACTGCGTACATATAATTAAATAAACGCAATTTGCAATTAATTAACAATTACGAAAATTAATCACCCCTTTTCATTCTTTACAAATTTGTAAAATTTAACCATGTCATGCAATTTAGATTATGTAAATAATAAGAGGCTCGTGATACCACTGTTAGGTTATGATACATATGAAAAACATAAATCATGCGGAAAACCTTAATGCCAGGAAACATATTATTTACATATAATCATATAGCATAATTTAGATGCATACACTTTGTAGCGTGCCCTCCCTAGCTGCGCACGAACCGAACAAGAACAAGTCTTTAGGACTCCAAGTGTCGTCCCTCTGTAGATAGTCCAAAGCATGTCCGGATCCGCCTTAAGCTTGACCAACTAGAATCGCCCTTAAGGTTCTATAAATTTTCGGCTAATAGGTTGCAAGTGTTTGGCTGATTTTTGCTTCAAAATCTTACCTTTGAATACTTCAATGTTGTGTATAAATTTGTGACCCTAGGCACCTATTTATAGAGTTATGGAAAGGACTTATAATCCTATTAGAATACTAATTTAGTTTAATTAGAATCCTGCTAGGACTCTATTAAATAAACTTTATCTATTAGGATTAGGAGTTAATCATATGACGAATCTCGATAGCTTTAGGATTCGTATAGCACGCACACGAGCACTGCACGAGCACCGCACATCCCGCGCGCATGCCTCGCGGCCCACGCGAACTGCACGGCACCTGGCCCATGCTCGCAGCCTACCTGATCCGTGCGCGCGCCCAAGCCTTGGCTGGGCTTGGCCTTGCGCTGATCCTGGTCGAGGCTTTGGCGTGTGGTTTGTTGCGTGTGGCTTGCTGGGCGACGGCCTGGCTTCGTGTTGGGCCTTCGTCTAGCAAGCCTCGTCCGATGCTAATTCGTACGATACGCTTCCGATTAAATCCCCGATTCCGGAATTCATTTCCGATACGAACAATATTTAATATTTCCGATTTCGGAATTAATTTCCGTTTCGAATGAATATTTAATATTTCCGTTTCCGGAATTATTTTCCGATTTCGATAATATTTCCTATTCTGACAATATTTCCGTTTCCGGCAATATTTCCCATTCCGGCAATATTTCCATTTCCGATAATATTTTCCGATACGTAACACGTTTCCGTTTCCGACAACATCTACGACTTGGATAATATTTATATTTCCGATACGATGCATATTTCCGTTTCCGGCAATATCATCGTTTCCGGAGTATTCATTTCTTGCCTTTGACGATCTCAACTCCCACTGAAACCAAGATCCGTCGATTCCGAATATCCATAGATAGAGTATTTCATACCATTAAATACTTGATCCGTTTACGTACTATTTGTGTGACCCTACGGGTTCAGTCAAGAGTAAGTTGTGGATTAATATCATTAATTCCACTTTAACTGAAGCGGCCTCTAGCTAGGCATTCAGCTCACTTGATCTCACTGAATTATTAACTTGTTAATTAATACTGAACCGCTTTTATTAGACTTATCATTAAATGCATACTTGGACCAAGGGCATTATTTCCTTCAAAGTTAACCCACCTTTGCTTTGCAGATGACCTTATCCTTTGCTGCAAAGGTGAGTTTAACTCTATACATCTGCTCCTCCAAGGTTTCTAGCTTTTTTCTGACACTTCTGGTTTGAAGGCCAACATTCAGAAGTCAGCTGTGTATTGTGCTGGTATGAAACCAGAGGTAGTTCAGCAAGTAGTGGATTTATCTGGTTTTGCCTTGGGTTCTTTTCCCTTTAGGTATTTAGGGGTTCCTATTTACTTTAAAGGAATCACTAATGCTGACTGTGAAGGATTAGTGGATAAAATGATGGCTATGATCAAGACTTGGAGTTCTAGGAACTTGTCTTTTGCAGGAAGGGTAACTCTTATAAATGCAGTCCTCTTAAGCATCCACTCTTAATGGGCTCAAGTGTTTATCCTCCCTAAACATGTTCTAAAAAATGTTGAGGCTATCTGTAGAGCCTTTTTATGGCAAGGCACCTATTTCTGTACTAAACCAGGTTATGTTGCCTGGGATAGAGTGTGCAGACCAAAGAAGGAAGGAGGTCTAGGAATAAGGCAAGTTCAGGCATGGAATATTGCAGCTTTAGGAAAATATGTTTGGGCAATAGCCAGAAAACAGGACACAATATGGGTTAGATGGGTGAATGCAATCTACATTAAGACTGCAAAAGCTGATAGTGGTTGGTACTGGAGAAAGATCTGCAGTGTGAAGGAGCAACTAAAGGGATTGTTCAATGAGGCTGAGTTGGCTCAAATGCACAAAAAAACTAATTATGAACAAAAAAAAAAATTGGAGCAGTGGTTAAGGTGTTGTTGTGTACGTAATACCGAAGACCGACCTCATTTTGAAAAATTGCAGTAATTAATTTGTGATGTTACGTGTTTGCGGTTTTCTTGTTAAGGTGCTGTAAATGACGTTGCTCCTATTGTGAATCAAGTTATAATATATAGGGCGTACTGGGTGAGCTAAAAAACAGAGCCCCAAATTTAAATATAATATACGGAGTAATTAGTTTTCTAATTAAGAATAAAAAAACAAAAATGAAATAGTGGCTAAGGTGTTATTGTGTAATACTGAAGACCTGACCCATTTTGAGAAATTACATTAATTAATTTGTGATGTTGCTAATTAGGACTTGAAGCCACTTTTTTTTTTCTTTTCTTGAAACATATAAATACTTCCTTGAATATTCTATTCAGAAGATGGAGTTAGAGATATTAAGCTCTAAGCGCGAACCATAACATCTCCATTCGGGATCTGAACAATTCTTTGTGATAATCTTGGGCGGACATTCGTCACTATAAGCCTGCAACGTTGGAGTGCAAAAACACGAGTATGTTTGTAAAATATTATATTGACTAACTTTTCTACTAACCCCCTAATTAAACTGTTTAAGATTCGCCCCTATTAACCCTACTCTGATGATGATACTTGATTTTCTTGGAAATATCATTCTATATCTTGGTCATTTAACTAATATCAGCCTATGCTTTGTCCAAATCCAATGTTTAGGCCGACTATTGATTACTCCATCCGTACGTATTAAGGTGTGGCTAATGATTTGCTAATGAAAACTTGTAATTGGTTTCTTAATCAACTACACCATTTATTGTACATCATCATTAATATATCAAATAGGTACACTTAGATGGATACACTTTGTTGGTGACTTGGTGCAATGATCACTGAACAATAGAAAAGGATACACTAGCATAATTTTCACTACTAGTACAAATGTACACTAACGAATTACTCATACGGAATACTTCCTCTGTTCTTATTTATATGACACAATAATTTAGTCACGTTTGCAAATGCACGATTTCAAACATTAAAATCTTCAATTATGGATAAGAAAAAATTATAAAAGTTGATATTTAAAAAATATTTATTGAGACGAATCAAACAAGACCCCACACGACTATGTTTTTTCTTAAGTTATAAATCACAAATTGAAATCAAAGGAGCTTGTGTGAATAGTGTCAAAACCCCAATTGTGTCATATAAATAAGAATAGAGGAAATATATATTTTTACTATTCTATAAATTGTACTACGTACGTACTTTCATTTATTCTTTTAATAAAAAATACGGAGTAGTGAAATACATTTCAAATTACAGGTACTCCCTCCGGTTTTTTTAAGTTCCAGCAAAGGGGTATTATTTGTGAGACATAAAAATATTCTTGTAGCAACTAAAAAAACAGAGAGAAGTATATCTTTTCTTACATAGTATTAATTAGAGATTGGTTGGTTGACATCTAAAAATGAGAGAAGTAAAAGTTCATGAGAATTTATAGATTGGCTAGTTGTTTGGTTGACATAAAAAAAGTAAAAATGGAGGAAGTTGAAATTCATGGGAAATTTGATGGAAAGTTGAAATTCATAAGAAGTGCAAAACATGGGAAGTAAGTCCTCCCTTGGTCAATCAAAGTTCATGGGAATTTATAATTCTCACGTTGTCAATCAAACAACTTTAAGAAATTCCCACGAATTTAACAACGAAACTAATTTTTCCTTGAATTACAACTTCCTATAGGAACTAAATTTCCATATCAACCAAACAAGCCCCTAAATGGTGTGATTTTAAAGTACCAAATTCTTGCAAGGGAAAACTTTAAGAAGCCTGTTATTTATAGACACTAGTTGTTGGATCGTGCGCTAGCGCGCACGATCCCCTAAGGTATAAAAAAATTATTCTGTAAAATTGTTCAGTAAAAGACGATATTTACAAATTTCAGTAAACGCTAGAAAAACAAAGCTAAAACTCGATTTGCTTGTAATTGATAATACACGATTATAAATGCGTTTACAATATAGGTGTCGTTTATATTATAGCATTCCACAAACATTAAACTCTTCTCGAATTTCTTCACTGCAGTTGTGAATTGTGATGGCACAACCATGACACAGTGAAAAGATAATCATCCGTGCTCATTAAATAATCTCCTTTGAGTTTGGTCTGCCCGACACCTTGTAACTGCATTTGTGAATTTAACTTAGTCTCGAGGAGAAGGGTGACAACAAGGAAAGGCAAAAAAAACATTTACTTTCAAATGTTTATAATTGATACTAAAAACTTGTCTGCTATGCAGAACAGAAGAACATCAGAGGAAAAGGGTGAACAAAAATGATTTAGAATATTAGCTTTTACTTGATGCTCATAGTATGATCCTAAGTATCAGACTGGAGAAGGCAATATAGTTTCTGCTACCCTATATAGCTATCCAAGGCTTCAAAAGATCATTACTATAATCACAGATTACCAAATTATACAAGAATTATGTTGGTTCACACACATTAGAATTGTAGCTATTCAAGTTCACATTGTCTAACAACCCAGCTATAAAACTCACACCCTCACTCAAACTAAAGACCAAGAGATCCATTGCTCTTCCATAGTCTTCAAAACACGGTCATTGTCAGAGAGACTCCATTTTCTAACAGACCATGGCACCTGCAACCTTAATCAAAGTCGGGGTTGTACACTTGTACCCTATTCATGTAACACAAGGTTAATCACATTATTTTATCCATAAGTACTCAAATTTGAGTAAAATCAAGAAGCAAAAAGTGTAACCACAATACCACCCATGATGTAACTATTACTATCCCAGCATGTAACATATAATCATCATCTCAAACTGATAAAGCAAAGATTAGTTGAGAATTTCCAGCAATCGTGGGTGAAAATGGTATATTTCCAAATTGTACCGTACGGAGTAAGATTCAGAGTTCTTGTATGTCACTATAAACTCCTTCCTATAACTTATCAACAACAAATCAAAGTTATACCTGCATATTTTCAATAATTGGCCGGCAAAAAAAAGCTAAAACATTGACAAGAATTGGAGTTATAGATGAAGACAAAGACGACACTTGAGGGCCTCTTTGGCTTGTTAGGCTCCTTTGCTGGATTTTCCCTTCTTAGCGGAGGCACCTTTCTTCATAGAAAGCCTAAATAAAATGTATGAACTCAAATTAATTGGTGTAATTTAGTAGAGAAATAACACGAAGATCTCAGATAGCAAAATAATATTTCAAAATTCAAAAATAATAGAACTTGAATCTCAACCTCAATAACCACTCAAAATTACAAAAGTAAACCTAACGTTTCTTAAAACTATACGCTTACAATAACTATTTCAACAATTAAACGAATGATAAAAGATATCATCAACCAAAAAGTTTCAACATAGATACAGTAAAAAACATATAATGGCTCTTTCAGAAAGGGGGAGTCGGGGCAGGGTGACAGTCAAAATAAATGAGTATTGCCTTTGGAACTTGTTACCTTGGTTTAAAACAGAAACATATTTAACATAATTATCATAACCTACATATTTTTTATATCAGCAGAGCATAAACACCAGACAATGAATACATGTCGTGGTACTTAGCATTTTGTGGACTTATGCACCTAAACACCTATCAAGAATGCATGACATTAAATTGGAATGAATATGCAAAGAATTGTAAGGTGTATAAATGAAAGTGCAATGATGTTTAACATTTGTACTGCTACAACGAAAGGAATAAATTGAAATTGATTAACCTGACAGGCAACAAAAGTTGGTTTGTACAGAAGATGCTCCTGTTTTCTTGCACAACGGATGAACGGAGAGAACTCACCACATGAAATCAAATCTGTATGCCCCTTTAACTTTGTGATCGAATTTGCAATTAACCAAATCAATGTTGTTGTGTCATAAGGTTATACGCCTACCATTTTTACTTAAATACGTGTTCTTTTAAATAGCAATGTAATTAACATAGATAGTATACTCCGTACTACGCTATTCATTCCAAGGGATGACTGCAACAGTAGTTTCTTAATCATAACAATGTTGAAAAATTATTACAAGATTTCCAGCTAGCATTTATTATTAGCAAGTACTTGCCTTGTAGAGAAAATAGTATTGATCTCAATACCTGGAATAATCTTAATACCAAATCTACAGCCTCAGGGATACCAAACACTGTGATCGGTCAGAGCAAGAACTTTCACCTGTTCTGAAGACATTACAGTGATATAAATCACACATCTTATCAAAGATGAAAACAATAATTTTCATGCTAAATCGCTTAATTGGATGAATTAATCACCTAGCTTGCTTGTATATATAGATCAGAAAGGGAAACACAAACGGATACAAAATCAGGCTGCGAAAATATGGATCAATTCTGAACGTTTGAGAAACATTAAAATGCACAAAAGAACGTTAGGGGTTCTAGTATGACTATATTGATGACTCTCGGATACCAAACAAATGCTACGAACCAATCTCCCTGCATCTCTTATTAATGGCTATATTAGATGTTTGCAAAAGTGTCATAAGGAAGCAATGAAATATAACTGCTTACAAATAAATAAAATTTGAAGCCCAGAACCTCATATTCCATCATAACATGAAAACAAACAATTGATTTTCCAATACAACTTTAAATATTAAGGAAGTCAAACACCCTTTTCTAGAGAAAACAAACGATTAATTCATGAATGATTGTCGTTGATTATATGTCATAGTATGCTTGAGTTATATTGATACAAAAGATAAACTTGGCAAATATGGGAGAGACCGACTCATCAAGAAAGAAGCAGTTACCTCTTCACCATGAATTCAACAAGTGTTTTTGTCAGAACTAATTAAGGGCAGGCGCCTCATCTCCAAGAACGTAGCTACGAAAATAGATTCCCGTCTATACAATCAATATATTAATCTTATATAAGGAAAGAAGTTGACTAAAGAAAGCTGTAAATTCTTCATACATAAATTTTGGATGCGGTTTTTGGATTAATGAAAAACTTTAGAGTGCTCTATAGAAGCCTGAATGCGGTTTTTGGATCAGCATAACAATGAACATATGGTAAAGGGTCTGTACAAGTGAAACAACTAAAGTTATAGCCACTTCTAACAATGAACATATGGTAAAGGGTCTACACAAGTGAAACAACTACAATCACGAATTGACGGAAATCCTTTTTCAGTCACAAGATTGCCAAGTAGGCAACAGATATTAAAAAAGAAAGATAGCCATACGGGCAATCTTTACCACCTCTATCTCTCTCTCTCCCCAACCAAGTGGTAGTTTCCTCTGGAACAAGAGACCACAAATCATTCTTTGTGACCTGCATCCAGATAATGAATAACTGCTTTATCGCAAAGCAGCAAGTATTCTGCAAATGGTCTGCTTCCAGCTTACTATGCCTAGCTAATTTTATAAGATCATAAAGCCATCCCCAGCAGCATTTCAAGTTAAACATTAACAAACTTGCTTACCAGTTGTGAGCCTCACCAATAAGACCACGATCATATACCACCTTAAGTGCGTTTGGTCCATCTTCTGGAACAACATTCATTACACAGGAATAAATAATTGTTATTCAGTTTGCTCCCAATCACTGTCTTATGTCAAGTAATGAGTAACAATTATGAAGCAAGGTGAGATAGGGTTGTTTCACATAACATATCTTTTTCAAACATATAATTTGAATAGCCAAAATCAGCAAGTCGGGGAGACGAAGAAGTCAATCTAGCAGGCCATGCAGGCAATTCACTTCATCAGCCTTATGATCATCTGAAAAAGATTGAAAAAAATCTTGATTGAGTATAGCAGTAGAATATACATAAGAAAAATAATATCCGGAAAAGGAGCAGGACAACATACAGAATACACATAAGAAAACAAAATTACAGAAAGCCAGGTCCAAAATCTAGAGGGCATGTCCAGTTCAAGCTCACGTGGGTAAGAGGTTGAAAAACTACACCGAAGCAAAATACCAGAAATTAAATTTGGATTTGCAGGCATTATTATGAATATCGCAAGACAAAAGACCTCTTTAATATATCGAGAAGAAATCATCAAGTGACTCTCCATGAAAATTGTGCAAACCAGCAAGAAATCAAGCACATGTATTTACAACTCACAAGTCAAGATGAGAGGTGAACAAGATAGATACTCACGACCAGAGTATGGTGTGATACATGGTTCCATTTTCACACCCAAAACAGCATTTGGGTCATCATCTGATCGACAAAGGGCAGGTTGAGTACCAGAAGGCCTCTGCATGTGGCAGTCATTATTTCAAGGCTTGACCGAAATTACAGTTTGGTTTTGTTTTGCAGTGATTTCCCAACACATACGCTTTACAAGATCACTCATTTCTCTCCATATCCTAAGATCCTCTTCATTTTGAGCATATGCTTCAGACGAAGAGTAGGCAAAATAGCCACTTAGTCTTAGTACCCTATCTAATTCAAGAAGTGGTATACCGTCCCTTTGAAGCTAATCAATTCAACACCGAGAGCAGTGAGCAAGTTCAAACGACTTGCTAGGATATGGTAACCTCTTTGTGCCTAAAACGGCAAGATATGCAGGAATCCCTCTCTATTTCTATTTACACAAAAGCCATGAAAACAATGGGAAATACAAAAAATTAGAAATTCAAATCCGTAGAATACATCTTTTGTCTTTTATTCACACTTTATGCTATATTGTTTAGGGTTCTTCGTTTTTGGACGAGCCACTAAGCTTTATAGGATAGATATGTTTCAGATTTTCAAACTATAATCTCCAAGGAAGTAGATCAGTGGTGTTTCCTAAGAAGAAGCTGGGAATGCCTTATGGTAACAGTAAAGCTATGCAAAAATATGTCAGTCGTAACTATGACTTGTATTCATAAAAACTGCAGGTACAAACCTTGCCGCTTTTGAAATCATCTGCCGCTTTTGCAAGCACTTCGTAAGAGAACTCCATAGAATATAATTGCCCATATATATACCTGCATCACCAGCTGTATGTCCACCTTGACTGGAGGAACCTGCAATAGGAACTCGCATATTCAATAAGAGTTGATCGTAACCCTAAGACCTTAGGTCGTGTTAATTCAAACGAAATTTTAAAAAAAGAGGAAAAATAAAATCGATCTCAACCCTAAAAGTAGAATTGAAATCTAAACAATGAAGCATCCCACCTACATCTTTAATCTCCATTATCGCCTGATGAACCGCTATGGCGCTATCCAATTCTTCGACTATACAAAGTTTATCCCCATTTAGAAACAGAAATTAAAAAACCCTAGAATAGAAACAAAATTTCAAATTATGAAATTAAAAAAAATGTTATTAACCTTGCAAGAGTTGCAGCTATCGTCTTTGGAAATAGCAGATGAACCTTCAACTGGTATATACCTAAATTTTTCATTTTTTGGTAAACCCATAGTTAGAAATGGCATTAATCAAATAGAAACTGAAAATATTGAAACTTTGGAAAAAGAGGAGAGAGCGAGAGTTGCTAAAACCGGCGATGGAGAGCTGTCAGATCGGGGTTAAATGGAGCCCTTCAAAACAAACGCAATGGGAGATTTCCTAAAAAACAGGTTATCAAAGAAGAGAAATTAGTAGGACAAATTGAAGAAGAGAAGTAGGAGAGGGGAGGAGAAGTACCAGAGCCATTTGAGAGGAGAGGAAAGGTAGCAAGAAAGTGAAACCTAACCCGGGTCCAGAGAGGCGAAGAACAGCGGCAGCGTAGGGAGTCCGGGGGCTAAAAACGTAATCACTCTATTGATAAGGAAAATGACAAAAAAACATATGAAAGATTTTGAGGTTATAACAGACATTTAACTATTGTGTGAATAGTAACTAAAGTATGAGACTTTAGAAGTGCTAGGATTAAAAACATGATTACTGTCAACCTTAACAACAATTCAACAAAGCCTTACGCTAACATGAATCGACATAGGAAATCGCTCGTCAACCAAATTTGTTAGCCAACCTAGCCATAAACATAAAACATGAAGTGTTGTGGCCAAAACATTGCATCATTTACATGTCCTTCAACCAGATAATAAAGTCCATATGATTAAATGACAAGGAAATAAATTATCAAGAGTACAGACAATTTATAAAACACGAGTACATAAGATAATCCAAACATAATTCAGCAAATAATAAATAGTAACATAATTCAGTAACATAATTTGAGTCAAGGTAGTTTAGTAACATAATTCAGCAAATTACATTCATACTTCAGCCCATCCTCTCTGACCACAGCAAACGCAAACTTCAGCTGTAAAACAAGTTTTGGCAGAAAGTTACTAAAAATTTAAGCTCGTAATCACATAAGATAGTCATCTCCTCATAAAGTATATAAAATCAATTAATAAAATAGAATATCAATCTCTTTAGTTACACATAGTTTTTGTCTACATATCAATAATCTTTCAACCTATGTTACTCAGACTCGGGTACGAGTGTCGGATACAGGTACGTGTCCAAATGTCCGACATGGCTAAATTGTGGAAATTTTCCTTAATTTAAGACCAAAATGAAGTGTCGGAGTGTCCAAGTGTCGAGGATCCGACACGGGTACTTGAGGTAAAACAAAGAGTCCGAGTAACATAGCTTACAACAATCATCAAGAGGAAACCACTAGAGATGACAATGGGGTGGGGCGAGTGCATATACCCCCTCCTCCACATCCACCTCCGCCTAAATTTCTCATACCGACCACCTACCCACCACCCATGGCGGATACATATTCCAAATCCATCCCCACCGACGTAGCTATAACCTGAAATCTACACCCACTTCACCGCCCACGTGGATATCCATTACCCACCTACATCCACCCATTGTCCAATTGGATAATCCTCTATCCATTCCCTCCTCCACATCAACTTCCGCAAAAATTTTTGTAATTGTAAAAATACCACAACATGTGAAAACATTAGAGTTTTACTTAACGGAAACTTTTGTGTAAGACCGCCTTACCGGAAAGACCACTTTGATTGCTTAACTAATTGGTTTCATTGCTTAACTAATTAGTTTAAGTGTTTAACTAATTGTTTCCGGTGCTTAACTAATTAGTTTCGGTGTTTAACTAATTAGTTTCGGTGCTTAACTAATTGATTTCATTGCTTAACTTAAATGACACCAAGACCGTCTTACATAAAAATTTGTATTTACCTAATTAGTCCCATAGTAAAGGCCCATCATGTAGTATAATGTACAAACTTGAAAACCTAAGTGGAAAATTTAAATTTTAAAAAAATAGGTGGGTACTAAAGAGGGGTGGGGGTGGGAGTGTGGGAGGATATGGAGAAGGGCAGATGGATGTCGGTGGCTATGGGACGGGGCGGATGGATATGGGTCGGGTTCGTCTAAAAATACACCACCTATCCAACTACCCATGGCGGATTTTAGTTTTCATTATCCATACCCACCCACCACTCAGTCACTCACCAAAGCCATATTGAAGCACATGGAAATTGCGTTCTATTCACCTGATTTCCACTTATTTCTTCTGAACTTATCTTATCTGAACTTAACTTAACTTATTAGAACTTATTTTAGTTATAAATTGTACTTGGTCAACCCTTATTTTTCCTGAAATTATCTTATCTGAACTTAACTGAACTTCTGAACTTATTTTTCCTGAAATAAGTGGAAATAAGGTGAACAGAACAGGGCAAAATAATATACATAACTACTATTTCCGGATGAAGGTAAGTGAAGCACATAAATAAAATAATTAAGGAATGTTGATACTGAATATCAAACTTAGCAAAAAACACAATACAGAGTTGAGGATTCAAAATTAACACTGACCATTAGCAAGAATATGACAAAAAACATGCAATTCGATCTGGTAACTTGTAAGGTCATAAAGTCAGACTGAATTTTCCAATAATCATGAGAGATTGAGACAAACGAGTGTCGAGTGATTAAAGACTTTCATTAAAATCTTACAACTCGATTTGAGAATTACCAAGTGCATTCCAAGAATGTAATACTACTACTAGGTCTGATTATGTAACCAAACTTACTTATGTGTAATTACTTAGATACTTTGTATTTCAGCAATAGGCTTCTTATGATATGATATGATATGATCCCTTCATTCACACAATTGGTAACACATATATGGTAAGTTTTACAGTATAAAATGATCAAGAAATACTCCTTCAATTAATACTCTCTTCCTCACACACTAAACCCAAGCCCTACCAACAATGGTTGAATCTTCAACTTATTGTCCTGTCCTGTTTTTTTTTTGAAAAATGTAGCATCATATCTATACTATTATTAAAACTCCAAGGCAAGGAATGTCATTTCGCCACATGTCGCTTCCTATTATCGATGACATGACGCATCGTCATCTTTGACATGTCGTGCATCTCATATTATTTTCTTGATCATGAAAAAATGTTGTTATAAGGTTTTGAACCTGTGACCTCTCATTTGTTAGTCACATATTTTAACCACTACACCACAATTTATTTTGTTGTTTTTTGTACGTGCACAATTATATTAAGTCCATATAATGAGAAAAATGATATGAATCATTTATTAATAGTCTCGATCATATCACTAATTAGTCATTACTTTTACGAGTTAGTAATTCTTACATGTAAAAATTCATTAAATTATAAGCAAGATATATTATAATGTAACAAATTAAATTAGACTCAAAACGAGTTATATAATAATCTAATTAATTCATTTTTCTACTATCCGGGGCATCGCCCGCGGTACTAACTAGTTCATAAACAAACATCAGCCAAGCACAGACAGAAATATTCAGCAACATATATGATCATCAGCTAAAACTCCAAAAAATACAAATAAAGATGACAACTTGACACAAATAAAATTAGTAAATTACCTAAAAAGTAGAATAGTGAAGAGGATAGCAATACTCTTGTAGAGAAATGAATTTGCCAGGGAATGGAGTGATGAGAAGGTCAGTCGGAGTGGTGCGTTTGACTTTGAATTGGATGGCGAAGATAAAGGTCTGATCGCAAGAGAAGTTACAGCCAGAACCAACCAAGCACAAGATTCCTTTGCCGAGATTAAGCAACTCATCAAAGTCAAAGCACCAGAGATCGGAGTCAACGTTGGAGGTGTAGGTAATGTTCAACTTCCTGGATTGTTTCGAGTCGACATCAAAGGCATCAAATATGTGATGGTTTCCTTCGACAGGAGAGTAGCAGAAGACGACCCCCGATTGAACGACCCGAATACAGGAGGAGGAGGTGTAAAAGTCAGGGAGCAGAAGTTTCCAGCCGCGATGTGGGTAGTAAGCGTAGAGTAGCTGCGAGGAGGAGGAGGTGGCGTCTCCTTCTCGGAGAGAAACAAGGAGGCGGTTGTTGGAGTGATCAGCGAGGGTTGGCCTTTGAAGTTTAGAAAAATCTTTAAAACCACGAGGGGGAGAGAGGAGACTCCATTGATTCAGCTTCGGATCAAACACCTCCACTTTTTGTACTTTACCAGTAAACACATAGATCTTCCCACACATGGCAACGCCGCGAGGCCACCAAATGCGAGGACGATTCACAAGACTAGGAGGAGCTGCCTTCCATTCAAAAGACCTTTCTTCTTCTGCATCTGCATCGGTTTTTCTATCTCCTTGCTCACTCAAACTCAAATCTACGTATGATACGCCGCGGTGAATATATGGTTCTTCCGGAAGATTTGATCGATCAAGGCCGATGACGTAGATCACAAAATGCAAAGTCACCAAGGAGGTCAAAATTGCCTCCTTGCCTAACCCCCCAATTGGCAATTTCGTCACCTTTTCCGTCTCCAACTCTATAGTGTAAAATTCACTAGCGTGCCCAAATGCCGCCTGCACCAATATTTTTTTTCCCCTTTTTGCATCCTCTTCTTCTCACCTTTTTCTTTCCCATCCTTCCTACTTCCTACCTGGCCGCCACCGCCGCCGTAGATGATGATGATAGATGATGATTCTCAATATGTGCTCACCCTGTTTTTAAGTGAAAGAACATAAGGGATAATTACAAAGAACATAGATAACAGGAATAACATAAAGGCAAAATACAAACCCTAAACCCTAAGAACATAAAGGCAAATTACAACCCCTAAACCCTAAACAAAGAACATAGATAACAGGAAGAACATAAAGGCAAAATACAAACCCTAACCTTTAAACTCCTAAACTCTAAAAAAAGAACATAGATAACAGGAAGAACATAAAGGCAAAATACAAACCCTAACCCCTAAACCCCTAAACCAATGAACATTATAAAATATAACAATTTATCCCATTAATTTAGCATATTTCCGGGAAAAAATTCTCAACAAATCTTCAAACTTATCAAGAATAACAGGAATAAAACAAAGAATTTGTAAACAAGTGGAAAGAACTTAGTTCAAACTCATAGAACATATACACCCATAGAATAGACATGTAGTTCAAACCCAAAGAACACATAGTAGTGGGTTCAATTAAGCAAAATTGATTACAATTAGAAATCGAAAATAATTAAGAAAATAGGAGAAATTGAATGATTTTACCTCTGGAATTCGATTTTCTGGGGAAAACTTTGATTCTTCAAATCTTAAAAACGCTCCTCTTTCTGTAGATGTGACGTTCAAATGTATAGAAAATCAAATCCTCTAATTTAAGAATAGATAATTTCATATAATTCGTATATGATTCTATTCAACTTCACTGCTAAAAACAAAGGGATATCTAAAAATCTGTTTTTTGTTAATTAGGAAATTTACCTGTAGCAATCCTATAGCTGCTGTTGAAATCATCTGCCGCTTTTGCAAGCACTTCGTAAGAGAACTCCATAGAATATAATTGCCCATATATATACCTGCATCACCAGCTGTATGTCCACCTTGACTGGAGGAACCTGCAATAGGAACTCGCATATTCAATAAGAGTTGATCGTAACCCTAAGACCTTAGGTCGTGTTAATTCAAACGAAAATTTAAAAAAAGAGGAAAAATAAAATCGATCTCAACCCTAAAAGTAGAATTGAAATCTAAACAATGAAGCATCCCACCTACATCTTTAATCTCCATTATCGCCTGATGAACCGCTATGGCGCTATCCAATTCTTCGACTATACAAAGTGTATCCCCATTTAGAAACAGAAATTAAAAAACCCTAGAATAGAAACAAAATTTCAAATTATGAAATTAAAAAAAATGTTATTAACCTTGCAAGAGTTGCAGCTATCGTCTTTGGAAATAGCAGATGAACCTTCAACTGGTATATACCTAAATTTTTCATTTTTTGGTAAACCCATAGTTAGAAATGGCATTAATCAAATAGAAACTGAAAATATTGAAACTTTGGAAAAAGAGGAGAGAGCGAGAGTTGCTAAAACCGGCGATGGAGAGCTGTCAGATCGGGGTTAAATGGAGCCCTTCAAAACAAACGCAATGGGAGATTTCCTAAAAAACAGGTTATCAAAGAAGAGAAATTAGTAGGACAAATTGAAGAAGAGAAGTAGGAGAGGGGAGGAGAAGTACCAGAGCCATTTGAGAGGAGAGGAAAGGTAGCAAGAAAGTGAAACCTAACCCGGGTCCAGAGAGGCGAAGAACAGCGGCAGCGTAGGGAGTCCGGGGGCTAAAAACGTAATCACTCTATTGATAAGGAAAATGACAAAAAAACATATGAAAGATTTTGAGGTTATAACAGACATTTAACTATTGTGTGAATAGTAACTAAAGTATGAGACTTTAGAAGTGCTAGGATTAAAAACATGATTACTGTCAACCTTAACAACAATTCAACAAAGCCTTACGCTAACATGAATCGACATAGGAAATCGCTCGTCAACCAAATTTGTTAGCCAACCTAGCCATAAACATAAAACATGAAGTGTTGTGGCCAAAACATTGCATCATTTACATGTCCTTCAACCAGATAATAAAGTCCATATGATTAAATGACAAGGAAATAAATTATCAAGAGTACAGACAATTTATAAAACACGAGTACATAAGATAATCCAAACATAATTCAGCAAATAATAAATAGTAACATAATTCAGTAACATAATTTGAGTCAAGGTAGTTTAGTAACATAATTCAGCAAATTACATTCATACTTCAGCCCATCCTCTCTGACCACACAAACGCAAACTTCAGCTGTAAAACAAGTTTTGGCAGAAAGTTACTAAAAATTTAAGCTCGTAATCACATAAGATAGTCATCTCCTCATAAAGTATATAAAATCAATTAATAAAATAGAATATCAATCTCTTTAGTTACACATAGTTTTTGTCTACATATCAATAATCTTTCAACCTATGTTACTCAGACTCGGGTACGAGTGTCGGATACAGGTACGTGTCCAAATGTCCGACATGGCTAAATTGTGGAAATTTTCCTTAATTTAAGACCAAAATGAAGTGTCGGAGTGTCCAAGTGTCGAGGATCCGACACGGGTACTTGAGGTAAAACAAAGAGTCCGAGTAACATAGCTTACAACAATCATCAAGAGGAAACCACTAGAGATGACAATGGGGTGGGGCGAGTGCATATACCCCCTCCTCCACATCCACCTCCGCCTAAATTTCTCATACCGACCACCTACCCACCACCCATGGCGGATACATATTCCAAATCCATCCCCACCGACGTAGCTATAACCTGAAATCTACACCCACTTCACCGCCCACGTGGATATCCATTACCCACCTACATCCACCCATTGTCCAATTGGATAATCCTCTATCCATTCCCTCCTCCACATCAACTTCCGCAAAAATTTTTGTAATTGTAAAAATACCACAACATGTGAAAACATTAGAGTTTTACTTAACGGAAACTTTTGTGTAAGACCGCCTTACCGGAAAGACCACTTTGATTGCTTAACTAATTGGTTTCATTGCTTAACTAATTAGTTTAAGTGTTTAACTAATTGTTTCCGGTGCTTAACTAATTAGTTTCGGTGTTTAACTAATTAGTTTCGGTGCTTAACTAATTGATTTCATTGCTTAACTTAAATGACACCAAGACCGTCTTACATAAAAATTTGTATTTACCTAATTAGTCCCATAGTAAAGGCCCATCATGTAGTATAATGTACAAACTTGAAAACCTAAGTGGAAAATTTAAATTTTAAAAAAATAGGTGGGTACTAAAGAGGGGTGGGGGTGGGAGTGTGGGAGGATATGGAGAAGGGCAGATGGATGTCGGTGGCTATGGGACGGGGCGGATGGATATGGGTCGGGTTCGTCTAAAAATACACCACCTATCCAACTACCCATGGCGGATTTTAGTTTTCATTATCCATACCCACCCACCACTCAGTCACTCACCAAAGCCATATTGAAGCACATGGAAATTGCGTTCTATTCACCTGATTTCCACTTATTTCTTCTGAACTTATCTTATCTGAACTTAACTTAACTTATTAGAACTTATTTTAGTTATAAATTGTACTTGGTCAACCCTTATTTTTCCTGAAATTATCTTATCTGAACTTAACTGAACTTCTGAACTTATTTTTCCTGAAATAAGTGGAAATAAGGTGAACAGAACAGGGCAAAATAATATACATAACTACTATTTCCGGATGAAGGTAAGTGAAGCACATAAATAAAATAATTAAGGAATGTTGATACTGAATATCAAACTTAGCAAAAAAACACAATACAGAGTTGAGGATTCAAAATTAACACTGACCATTAGCAAGAATATGACAAAAAACATGCAATTCGATCTGGTAACTTGTAAGGTCATAAAGTCAGACTGAATTTTCCAATAATCATGAGAGATTGAGACAAACGAGTGTCGAGTGATTAAAGACTTTCATTAAAATCTTACAACTCGATTTGAGAATTACCAAGTGCATTCCAAGAATGTAATACTACTACTAGGTCTGATTATGTAACCAAACTTACTTATGTGTAATTACTTAGATACTTTGTATTTCAGCAATAGGCTTCTTATGATATGATATGATATGATCCCTTCATTCACACAATTGGTAACACATATATGGTAAGTTTTACAGTATAAAATGATCAAGAAATACTCCTTCAATTAATACTCTCTTCCTCACACACTAAACCCAAGCCCTACCAACAATGGTTGAATCTTCAACTTATTGTCCTGTCCTGTTTTTTTTTTGAAAAATGTAGCATCATATCTATACTATTATTAAAACTCCAAGGCAAGGAATGTCATTTCGCCACATGTCGCTTCCTATTATCGATGACATGACGCATCGTCATCTTTGACATGTCATGCATCTCATATTATTTTCTTGATCATGAAAAAATGTTGTTATAAGGTTTTGAACCTGTGACCTCTCATTTGTTAGTCACATATTTTAACCACTACACCACAATTTATTTTGTTGTTTTTTGTACGTGCACAATTATATTAAGTCCATATAATGAGAAAAATGATATGAATCATTTATTAATAGTCTCGATCATATCACTAATTAGTCATTACTTTTACGAGTTAGTAATTCTTACATGTAAAAATTCATTAAATTATAAGCAAGATATATTATAATGTAACAAATTAAATTAGACTCAAAACGAGTTATATAATAATCTAATTAATTCATTTTTCTACTATCCGGGGCATCGCCCGCGGTACTAACTAGTTCATAAACAAACATCAGCCAAGCACAGACAGAAATATTCAGCAACATATATGATCATCAGCTAAAACTCCAAAAAATACAAATAAAGATGACAACTTGACACAAATAAAATTAGTAAATTACCTAAAAAGTAGAATAGTGAAGAGGATAGCAATACTCTTGTAGAGAAATGAATTTGCCAGGGAATGGAGTGATGAGAAGGTCAGTCGGAGTGGTGCGTTTGACTTTGAATTGGATGGCGAAGATAAAGGTCTGATCGCAAGAGAAGTTACAGCCAGAACCAACCAAGCACAAGATTCCTTTGCCGAGATTAAGCAACTCATCAAAGTCAAAGCACCAGAGATCGGAGTCAACGTTGGAGGTGTAGGTAATGTTCAACTTCCTGGATTGTTTCGAGTCGACATCAAAGGCATCAAATATGTGATGGTTTCCTTCGACAGGAGAGTAGCAGAAGACGACCCCCGATTGAACGACCCGAATACAGGAGGAGGAGGTGTAAAAGTCAGGGAGCAGAAGTTTCCAGCCGCGATGTGGGTAGTAAGCGTAGAGTAGCTGCGAGGAGGAGGAGGTGGCGTCTCCTTCTCGGAGAGAAACAAGGAGGCGGTTGTTGGAGTGATCAGCGAGGGTTGGCCTTTGAAGTTTAGAAAAATCTTTAAAACCACGAGGGGGAGAGAGGAGACTCCATTGATTCAGCTTCGGATCAAACACCTCCACTTTTTGTACTTTACCAGTAAACACATAGATCTTCCCACACATGGCAACGCCGCGAGGCCACCAAATGCGAGGACGATTCACAAGACTAGGAGGAGCTGCCTTCCATTCAAAAGACCTTTCTTCTTCTGCATCTGCATCGGTTTTTCTATCTCCTTGCTCACTCAAACTCAAATCTACGTATGATACGCCGCGGTGAATATATGGTTCTTCCGGAAGATTTGATCGATCAAGGCCGATGACGTAGATCACAAAATGCAAAGTCACCAAGGAGGTCAAAATTGCCTCCTTGCCTAACCCCCCAATTGGCAATTTCGTCACCTTTTCCGTCTCCAACTCTATAGTGTAAAATTCACTAGCGTGCCCAAATGCCGCCTGCACCAATATTTTTTTTCCCCTTTTTGCATCCTCTTCTTCTCACCTTTTTCTTTCCCATCCTTCCTACTTCCTACCTGGCCGCCACCGCCGCCGTAGATGATGATGATAGATGATGATTCTCAATATGTGCTCACCCTGTTTTTAAGTGAAAGAACATAAGGGATAATTACAAAGAACATAGATAACAGGAATAACATAAAGGCAAAATACAAACCCTAAACCCTAAGAACATAAAGGCAAATTACAACCCCTAAACCCTAAACAAAGAACATAGATAACAGGAAGAACATAAAGGCAAAATACAAACCCTAACCTTTAAACTCCTAAACTCTAAAAAAAGAACATAGATAACAGGAAGAACATAAAGGCAAAATACAAACCCTAACCCCTAAACCCCTAAACCAATGAACATTATAAAATATAACAATTTATCCCATTAATTTAGCATATTTTCGGGAAAAAATTCTCAACAAATCTTCAAACTTATCAAGAATAACAGGAATAAAACAAAGAATTTGTAAACAAGTGGAAAGAACTTAGTTCAAACTCATAGACATATACACCCATAGAATAGACATGTAGTTCAAACCCAAAGAACACATAGTAGTGGGTTCAATTAAGCAAAATTGATTACAATTAGAAATCGAAAATAATTAAGAAAATAGGAGAAATTGAATGATTTTACCTCTGGAATTCGATTTTCTGGGGAAAACTTTGATTCTTCAAATCTTAAAAACGCTCCTCTTTCTGTAGATATGACGTTCAAATGTATAGAAAATCAAATCCTCTAATTTAGGAATAGATAATTTCATATAATTCGTATATGATTCTATTCAACTTCACTGCTGAAAACAAAGGGATATCTAAAAATCTGTTTTTTGTTAATTAGGAAATTTGCCAATTAAAACTAGGTCTTTAGTTGTTGTTGCAATTACTACTTTAGTCAAAATTCTGGCCAATTAGTCACTAATCATCCTCTAATCAACAGTTAATCATATCTTAATTATTTTAATTAATAAATATTTTTAAAAAATCAAAACTAATTAAATTAGAAATACCAAAAAAATACCCAAAAAAAACAAACTCCGTAATTAATTAAAAAAAATCCTAAATTTAACAAATTCCCACTAAAATTACCAAAAAAAACTCACCAAAATAATCCCAACTCACCAAAATAATAACGCTGTGCTTCTCTCTTCTGATGAACTCTGCTACTAGCTGCTATCATCTTCTTCAGCTAAGCCCCCAAATTATGCATCCTTTCCTGTTTGTATCATAAATCACAGGGAATAATAGTTAAGTGCTCAAATTTTAATCACTTTTTTGATAAACTAGCTACATAAGCCATTAACAATGAAAAGAATGACACTACTCTATTTAGACCTGCCAAAAAATTATCACAGAATTCAACAATTCGCACAACATTAAGAGTTTGTATAGATTGCTAAAATGACTCTTATTTCCTATCTTGAAAATCCTTCAAAATCCTTCCATGAAATAATTCTTCAAATGCAGAATGATTTTGAGTAAGTTTTATACCTAAAGTGTTTAATTATATCCTTAATTGGGCAAAAAACATAAAAGCCCCAACATTTGCACACAAAAAAAACCCAATTTAATTGAAATAAGAACCCTAATTTACGAAATTAAACACTACCAGAAAATTGGCCTTACTTTAGCGAAATTTCTACACACGAAATGTGGTTTGCAAGAAAACAAACCTTGGTAGAAAGAGCAAGCATATAATTTCGCTCGTTAGAGAAGGAGAACTAGCAGGAACAGTAATGCAAGGCCGCGAAGATGTAAGAGAAGAGAGGAGAGATGAGCAGAGACACCAGAAATAAGAGGAGAGAGACGAGCAGCAGAAAATCATCATGTAAATTAGCAAATTCGTGTTTTGGGATGAAGAACAGTAGAAAAACTATAAGAGAAGCTCTAACAATGGCAGTAGAAAAAACACAAGAGGAAGAACAACGATAGGGAGTTTTATTTTTTGTTTTGATTTTTCTTTGGTACTCCTATGTTTTTTTTTTTGGTATTTTCGTATTTCAAACTTAACTAGCTTATGAGCCTGTTTAATGAACGGGTAATTATATAGTGGTTGTTAAATGATATTTTAAAATGCTAATTTTGTTAAGAGGTTGTGATTTTAGTGGGTTGAAAGTTCAAAAAAATATATTTTCTCCGTCTTTTAATACTCGCAACGTTTGGACTTTTGCCACTATTCATATAATCTACTTTGATTATTCTTAGTGCTTTTTATATAAGATAAAACATAGTCGTGTGGGATCTTGTTAGATTCATTTCAATGTGTATTTTTAAAATATTAACTTTATATAATTTTTGCATAAAGAGAATTTAAGATATAAATTATCAAAGTTATGCATTAGCATGCGTAAAACTAACGAACGTTGCGAGTATAAAGTTAATTTGATTTCAATGCATATAATATGCATTGAATTTGATTTCAATGCATAAAGATGTTGATTTGTTTTGTTTTTTTTTCTTTCTTTTTACTTAATCGCTTAAACTTCTTTAAATAATATTATATGTGAGATGAGGATTGAAGTTTGGAGCCCTTACATTTATATTGCAGTTTCAATTTTGAGTGTATTTTCTTCTAGTGACGTGAAGCAAACCTAGCTACGAGTACTACAGTCAATGTATACAACATACGTAGTAGTAATTTTCCGTATACAAAATCTATACCAAGTTACATATAAAATTGTTAAATTACGGTCTAAAGACATAAGGAGTACATACTTGGTATATATTATTCCAGAAGCATAAATACCTTGTGACAACTAAGGCCCTGTTCTTTAGAGCTGAACTGAACTGAACTGAATGCTCCTGAACTGAACTGAACTGAACTGAACTTAACTTAACTTAACTTAACATAATATATTACCGAAATAAATATATTACGTAGTAAGAAAAACTTTCTCTCTCTAACATTGGTGTGTGGCGCACGATAAGGTTTATAACTCTTGTACGCAACCTTTGGCTATGACGAGAAAGAAGAAGCAACAACGGCATGAGGAAGGGGTTTCGAGTGCGGTTCTTCTCCCTCATTCGTCTCCTCCAGTGAATCGCCCGAAGAATCAAAATCAACTGAGAAACTCGATACCCAGCGATGGTCAGCCTCGAGCTGTAGATCTGATTTTCAATACACCTGTGCCACCTCTCCCCACCCATATCTGCTATTGGGAAGGTAGCCTACAAGATCAAACTACCATCCAACAGTTTGATTCACAATGTGTTCCATGTATCTCAGCTTAAGAGATTCCATGGTACTTTACCTTGTGCAACTCAAGTTCCTGAATGGTTACAAGGAAAGGAAGCAGACTTAGTGATCCAACCTGAAACTATTCTGAATAAACACACTATCTGTAATACCTCGTATTTTCTATAATTATAAATATATTTTATTATATTTATAAAGCATTTCGTTGTATTTTTATAAATTAATTTCATTCAATGAGAATTAAATGCTTTTTATCTTTAATTAATTTAAATATTAATTATTTCGAAAACCGTATTTTTATTAAATAAATTCAACGGTATTATTTAATCGGGAATTGTTGGGTCGTATTTCAAAAACGAATTTAATAAAATTAAAGCCTGGTCGTTTTGTTTTAATCAAACCCAACAAAGCCTGCAAGGAGTAAACTTAAATAAGCCCGGTAATGAGCCCAACTCAAAATTACCCTAACCTAGCCCACAAGGGAGAGAAAACCTATAAATAGACCTCCTATCAAACCCCCAAAATCAAAAATTCTGAAATCTCTCTCTCTCCTCTTTTTCTCTCCTTGCGGCACACTCCACCCACGCCCCTCTCTCTTCGTCGCCCTTGCTTGCGGCGCAAGGCAGCCAGCCCGTCCGTCCCTCTCGCCTCCCGCAGCCGCAGCGTAGCACGTTGTGCCTGCGTGCTGTGCGGTTGTGCCTTGCTGCGCAGCCCACTCGTCCCTTGCTCGCCCCTCACCTCGCGTCGCGTCGCAGCACAACAACAGTGCTGTGTGTGCGCGCGCTGTGTCCCGCCTGTGCCCAGCGCCTCGTCGCCTGTCCCTTGCGCGAACGCTGTGTCGCGTGTGTGTGTGTCTTGCTGTGCCTAGTGCCCCGTCGCCTGCCCCTTGCGCGCGCGCGCCCTCTGTGGTGCGTTGCGCTGCTGCTATTGTTGTTGTTGTCGTGTGTGTTGGTCGGCACACACACACACCATTAATTAATCGTTGTGTGTGTGTGTGTGTTGATCAATTGATTAATCAAATTATGTTTTCAAAAATATTAATTTTCAGTTTTAAATTGATTTAATTATTTATGATTAGTTTAAATATTTGGGTTGTTTAAATTAATTAAAACGGTTATGGACATCGTATTGGGTTAGTATTGTGTTTTAATTAAAGAGATTGGTTTTGATGATTGAATTTATAATTTTCAGATTTAATAAGTTTATAAAGTGTTGATTTTTGAAGTCAAAACATGTTTTCGGATTAAACTATTGTTAGGGTTTTGGTTTCAAATTGATTAAGCGATTGATTCACATAATTTAATGACAATTTAAATTATGGTAATCAACTTAAATTTTCAGAATGTTTATAAGCTTTAAAAAGTTGGTTTTTAAGGGTTTTAAAGCTAAAAAGTCAATGTTTGTATGTTAGGACTTGAGTTGACTATTTGAGACTATTAAATTACCAATTAATGAATGATTTCTAATTAAACTAAGAGTTTAGAATCTTAAATAGTTGCTGGAAATTTAGTAAACATGGATAATAATTTAGTTCTCTTGTTTTGTTTATAGGAGTTGATTTCTAGTGAGTCGTGATTCTCACAGTGGCCCCCGTACTTAGATATTCCAGGTACGTACAAGACTAGGGTGACCACCCATCCCTTGAGGACTTTGTGAAGTGTATCGAATGCGAATCATGTGAACTTATGTGATTATGAATTCATGTTTGATGATTGGGAATGAATATGTTATTATGAATTCATGTTTAATGTTGAGAACGAGCATGTATTATTATTATTGAATCTATGTGAACGAGCATGTTATGAATTGAATTATTCTTTATAGATTCTATTGAACTATCATGTTATGGACTTTTTTAATCGTTGAATTATATCAAGCATGTTGTTCAAGTTAGTTTGCATGTATGAGTAATGCGCATGCAAGTTATTTTATTATGCTATGGTACGGAATGTCTAGCATATGTATTGAGCCTGTCGAATGTTGCCAGTGAGCAACATATATTCTACCATGGGGTAGAATATGTTGGAGAGTCTATGTGAATTGAATTAAGGACAATTCGTGCTAAGGGCACACCCCGCTTGTTAATAGGCAATGTCGGGTTATCTCAAACAGTGTTTTTGAGAAGGAACAATGGGAGTAATATCACTTGAGTCTATGTTTGATCACAAGTCTTAAAGAAGTAAAATAATGAAGTGTCGTTGTTGAATTGTTTGATTGTTTAATTGTTTGTATGTTGTGTCTTGAGTCGCCTTGAACATAATATATTAATTAACGTAAAGCGTAACCCGAAAGAGCTTCAAAACTCTTGGAACGTATATACCTTGAGTATGAACAATGGGGGGAGTCTTGCCGGAAAACTTGTACTCCTCGAATGATACAAGACGTTGTTTCATTCTTTCTTTTTAGGCCGTTGTGCATTGGAATTCCGTCGGTAGGATCCGACTGTCGGTAGGAGTCCGACTAATTATTATTTGGTGTATGGTGGGCTCCCATCACCCTTTCTTTCCTTTTGAGGATACTTTACTTTACCCGTTCGAAGCTGCTTTTTATTAATCTGTGAGTCAAGAGTCGTGTCATGTGTCGAGTCTTGTCTCCATGATTATCTGTTTATTACATGGCTTTTGCATCTTGATTATTTAATTTGTCGAGTGAAGCATGTTAGGATAGAATGTTATTCTAGCTTGTTCGTACTCAACTTTTGCTGACTTCGTGCTTCATGTCTTCTAGTCATGGCCTTCGCCTTAATGACCCTATGATGATCCATCAATTGCATTTGCGTTGTTATGGAGTAGATTCTTAATAAAGCAGGTTTGTAGAAATAACTTGCGGGAGAAGTTATCATGGGATTTGAGTTGAGAGTTATTCTTCCGTATTTTATAAACTCTATATTTATTTATAGTCATGACTAATACTATTTTCAGTTAATGGATTTCAAATGGTTTATTATTTTGGATTTGGGCCTCAACGGTTCCAACTTGTTTAATGACCATTAACTATTTATTTATTACGTTTTGAAAGTTAGTTAATTCCGCTGCGTAATTCTGGTAAATAGCCTTAGCCGTTATCACGGTGACGGTAATATCTTGGTAATTCATGTGTTTTAAGTCGGAAATGTTTTATAAAAAGCAAGGAATTATTAGGGTGTTACACTATCAAATCTCAGAATATGGCATAAGTGCAGTATTTGGTACAATGGGAGAATTGCCCTACTCATGAGGCTAGTTGGGAAGGAGCTGAAGATTCTGAGAAAAGATTTCCTGATTTCCCTATTCCTTGATTATGGCTACAACAGACTTGAGGCAAGTCTTTTTGAAGGGGAATGGTGATCGAGGGAAAACTAGGTCGTTACTAGTCTCTCCCAATCAAACAAATTACCTAAACTAATCACTAAACGCAAGTGAAGCGATAAGTAAGGGTTGAAATCCACAAGGACTAAGGTGCACTAGTTTATGCTAAGCAATCGATAAGTTAGTGAAGGAAATAATGCCCTTGGTCCAAGTATGCATTCTATGTTAAGTCTAATAAATGCGGTTCAGTATTAATTAACAAGTTAATAATTCAGTGAGATCAAGTGAGCTGAATGCCTAGCTAGAGGCCGCTTCAGTTCAAGTGGAATTAATGATATTAATCCACAGCTTACTCTTGACTGAACCCGTAGGGTCACACAAATAGTACGTAAACGGATCAAGTATTTAATGGCATTAAATACTCCATCTATGAATATTCGGAACCGACGGATCTTGGTTTCAGTGGGAGCTAAGATCGTCACAGGCAAGAAATGAATACTCCGGAAACGATGATATTGCCGGAAACGGAAATATGGATCGTATCGGAAATATGAATATTATCCAAGTCGTAGATGTTGCCGGAAACGGAAACATGGTACGTATCGGAAAATATTATTGGAAATGGAAATATTACCAGAATCGGAAATATTGCCGGAAACGGAAATATTGTCAGAATCGGAAATATTGCCGGAATCGGAAAATAATTCCGGAAACGGAAATATTAAATATTTGTTCGAAACGGAAATTAATTCCGGAATCGGAAATATTAAATATTGTTCGTATCGGAAATAGATTCCGGAAATGGAATTTTAATCGGAAGCGTATCGTACGAATTAGCATCGGACGAGGCCTGCCGGACGAAGGCCCAGCACGAAGCCAGGCCATCGCCCAGCAAGCACGCACGCCACAGCCCAGCGCGCACAAGGCCACGCATGCGTGGGCCGCGCTGCGTGGGCTGCTGCTCGCATGCGTGGGCAGCCCTTGTGGCTGCCGTGTGTGTGTGAGTTTGAGCTCATGCGAGATTCCTGAATCTGCAAGAGTCAGTGTATGATTAAATGTCTATTCCTATTGGATAAATTGATTAAGTAGAATTCATGTAGAATTCTAATTCCAATTAATTCGCATCCTACTAGGATTACGATTCCTTTTCCATAACTCTATAAATAAAGGCCTAGGGGTCATAATTTATACACAAGTTTCAAAGTATTCAAAAGTGAGTTTTTGAGAGAAAATTCAAACACCCATCTTGCCCCAAAAGTGCCGAATTTTCTGAGTACCTTAAGGGCGATTCTAGTTGGTCAATCTTAAGGCGGATCCGGACGTGCTGTGGACTTTCTACGGAGGGACGACACTTGGAGTCCTAAAAGACTTGTTCTTGTTCGGTTCGGGCGCAGCTAGGGAAGGCACGCAACAAAGAGTATGCATCTAAACTATGCTAAATGATTATGTGTAAATAATATGTTTCCTGGGTTAATGGTTGTTTCCGCATGATCTATGTAATGTCATATGTATCATAACCTAACAGTGGTATCACGAGCCCCTTATTATTTTCATAATCTAAATTGCATGAACATGGTTAAATATTACAAATTTGCAAGAATTAAAAGGGGTGATTAATTTTCGTAATTGTTAATTAGTTGCAAATTGCGTTTATTTAATTATACGTACGCAGTTTTTCGGCAGTTTCTTCATTACTCATCCGAATTGAGTGATTTTTGTGTCAATTCCGCATGTAAAAGGCATTCTAAAATTTTGACAAAAATAGTTTTTTTCTGCCGAACCCAGAATTCTCAAATTCGAAGCCTAACTATGACTTTTCGAAGGTTTTAGTTTTTCGAATGCAAAATTTCGTAAATTTAAGATGTTAAACTAAATATTTGCGATTCTTGTTGATAAATCTTGAATTTTTGATTGACCTATTGCATATGTTTAACAAGTTTGAATGCCTAGTCTTGTTAATTATGCAATCTAATTTGTAATTATGATTAATTTGTTGAAAATTAGAATAATTTAGAATTAATTTGATTTTCATAATTAATTGTAATTTAATTAGAAACCTATGATTAAAAACCACCATAAAAATTGTAAATTTACGATAAATTTTAAATTTTTATGACCTAGACTTGAATCCATATCAATCGGAAATCAATTGTATAATAAATTTTCGATTTTTCGCCCTAAAATTATGAAATTAATATTATTTATTAATTTGTCATTAATTTTAAATATAAATTTTAAATTTTATGCGATTCGTTCAAATAACTTGCACGCACGAAGCAATGGACGCTTCGTGTTACCCTTAAGGGGTGTTGTATAATGCGGGCATGCGACGACGAGCAAGGGAGCTCGTCGCCCGTGCGGCACGAATGCAATGAGCAAGGGCGTAGTGCACGAGCACAAGGCAGCAGCCCTGCCTTGTGTCGTGGGCCACGAGCAATGGACGAATGGGCATGGGCGAGGGGCGAGCCAAGGCAGTCGCGTGTGGGCAGCAAGCGAGCTGCGCCACAGCGCGCGCTGCCTCGCACAACAGCGCGCAGCCTCGTGCGCAGCGAGCGCAAGCTCGCGTGCCACGAGCGCTGCGCCCAGCATCACTCGCGCGCACCAGCGAGCGATCTCGCGCGCCAGCGCGCGATCTCGCGCGCCAGCGAGCGATGCAGCGCCCCAGCGAGCGATGGCTCGCGCGCACCAGCGAGCGCGGTAACGCGCGCGCGCTGCGAGCGATAGCTCGCGTGCGGTGGGCGCTGTGCGGAGGCTTGCGTATGGGACAGCAGCAGCTATGCAACGAGCGCATGGGCTGCGCGCACATGGCCAGCAATGGCTGTGTGCGTACAGCCCATGGGCGTGCAACGCGTAGGGTGTTTGCGTTACGATTAGATCGTTTTGAATGTTTAATTTGAAAATTTCAGTTCACGTAATTTTTAATTGATTTTAAAATTAATAATTTGAATTAATTTCTTGGATTTTAATTTTGAATATTATAATTATAATAAATGGCATTTATTCTAATTATTTTACTAAAATTAAAATCATAAATTAATTTAAATGTGACTGAAATTAAAATTAAATTTTTGGATTCAATTATAAATTTATATGAGCTTTAAATTTTAATTAAATTTGTATGTTTCCGGTTAGACTAGAAATACAATTTTATGTTTAAAATTAGTAAAGCATATGAATTTATTGGTTTGAGTGGGAGTGCTTTTAGTCATAAACTCTTGATTAGGTCTACAAATCCTTAAGGTTAAAACAACTCGATTAGAATTAATAAGGACTGAATAATTGGTAGATTATTGGTGCCCTTGATTAATTGCTGCAAATGTTTACGTGATGCATAATGTGTTTTACTAACCAGCTATGTGGGCCATTCATGATAATGAATGGGTGAATGGTATATATTGTATATGTACTGTTTTGCAGGTTATGAAGTGACTAGTATGGCCCAAATAGGATAGAAAATATGGTCTGCGTACCATTAATTTGAATGTAATTGGTCTAAAGTACCAAAGTTATTTTTCAATTCAAATATGGTCTGCGAACCATCAAATAGTTGTAATTAGTTATAGCTTATCCTATTTGAAGAAAATGGTGCCTCCCACGGAGATTTTCAAGACGGACTTTGAAGTCAAAGCTTCAAGATGAAGTCGGGCCATACTAGATCACAAATATCTTATGCATGTTTTAAGTTATTTATTGTTTTAAATATGTCTTAAAATGCATGAGATCAAAAGCTTGATTATGTTGCATGATTAAGGATTTTAGTTCACTTAAAATCTAACCAACATAGTAAGAGCTTTAAGTTCCAAACTTAAAAATTGAGTTAAAAGGTGCCATGCCAAAATATACACTTGCTTGGATATCCTTTACATCAATCTAGTAATAGTTTTCGCTCAGCGAGGTGTTACTTATTGGTCCTAAAGGGGCAAGGTACACAAATAATTGTGAGTACATGTTAGTTTTGGTGAAACTCAACGATATAAGTAAGGAGTCCTTTTATGTCGTGGCAAATTCGATAGGTTTACCTAATAAGTTCTTAGACGTACCTATCAACCAAGAATAGTTTCTAGACTATTAGCAAAAGGCTTTTGCTTACCTAAAATGTTTTAGAATTGAGTCGACAAACTGTGCTTAATTCTTCAATGGTTTTAGGGTCTTGGAATCATTTTATTCACACCTGCCGGAACAATATAATCGAATAAAATGCTAATAACTTGTTTGAATTGCATGGTTGCTTTAATTTCAAGTTATTATTCATGATAAATGTTTAGACTTTGCATGCTTCAATGTATGTTTTAATTATTGTTTATAATTAAATATCTTGCACTGCAATAAATCCTTTTAGAAAGGTAACAGTAAATTTCCTCGATTGGTAGTGAATCCAAGAACGATTCACGGAAAAGAGAGAAAGTGAGCAATTTAAAATGTACGTTTCTTATATCGACTTTTATGGTTGTTTTCGAGTATCAAAGTCGAATGGCAAACCGATTGGTGCTTGTGAATTCAAAATACAATGTGGTTTTGAGATCATAAAGCATTGAGTTTAAACGCTCAGCTTTACCAATGATTAACAACCTAAAATCCTTTTTCCATTTAATTCTCGAATGAGTCTAGTTCCTAGACATTCGAATAGATCGATGCTTAGAGAACTTTAGAAGCTTCTGGTAAGATCATCTAGTTGAAACAGAATATTCAACATAAATTAAAATGGTAAAGAACCTTGTTGGTGACATTGGACATGTCTAACAAAGTATAAAAGTCAACACTAAAGAATTCAATTCTTAAGACTATAAGAAAGGGTACAAGAAATGGGAAAACGAGGAACAAATGAAAGGAATTTACGATTCCGTTTCTACCTATAAATTTATGTTTAAAGAGAAGTGACCTAGCAATCAAACTTCCTTGGTATCATATACCGCTTGAGGTTCTTACTTCGGTAATAACTCAAATAATGGAAGCTAGGATACACTAATGACCTACAAGTGGGAAATGAAGCATGGCAATGCTACATTAGTTGTAGGGTCATCTAGTTTGTTTTAAGTCCTTTCAAAGGCTGGAACTTAATGGCTATTTTGTTCCATAATCAGCATACCTAAATTTCTGCTTCAAACACAGAAAGACTCACATTCAGAAGAACAAAAACAATGCTTATTTGAATGAAATGGTCAATTACTGGTTGAGTCAATATGCTTGATTAAAACAAACAACTCTTTAAAGAACTTTACTAGGTTCAAATCAAACCCTTGATTTGAGTTCCATTAAATCTTTGGCATTGTTGCTTAGACCATATCAACAAGTTAACATTCATAAGCTCTATTTTGATGGACTTTTGAAAGTTGGTTGATTTCTAGATCAACTTAAGACAAGCTAGTCTTACTTGTTGAAAGTAACAAAGAATATGAACTATTGTTAGAACGCCTAGACGATAGAGTTCAAAGCTAAAGAAAGGTTTTATGACTTTATTATTTCACATGGATTTGAGTGAATATAGGTTTATTTACTCAAATGTGATATAAGTTGAATCTGTTTGGCTAGTTCAAAGATTCAGAAGTATAAAATCCACTCGGCAAGAAATCATAAAGATCTAGGTTAGATCATGTTGATGATTACTTGAGACCAAATATGATCATCAATGATTGTGTGTTGTAATTTCACAATCTAGCTCCATAAGATATGGCATATCTACGTTGGAATGATCGAAGTCAATTAGTACTTGATTCGATCAATGATGAATCATAAAGACTTTTCCTATAATTTCTAAAACAAAATGCTCAACTACCACCAAACTAAACCAAATTCGTCAAAGCTATTGAAAAGAAATTTCAGGATATCTTTTCAATTATATATATCTAAAGAGTTGCTAAACTCAGTGGGAGCTTAGTGTTTGTTATTCAACAAACTAAGGCCCAAGTCTAGATATATGTTTCATTGTGATTTATTCAAATGAGACACAAGGGTATTGTTTCTACCACGAATTTTTGAGAACATAATGTTTGTTTGCTCGAAATAATGTCCTTTTGGAGATTCGTTTCCAAAATGACAAGTGGGAGAAAATAGACCTCGAAAGTTTTCGAGGCGAACAACAAACATAAACGGACATTCCGGAGGCTTTTCGAAGTGCTTCAGAAAATCCGAACTTATTCTGAAAGGACTTTAGAAGTAGCTTTTAAAGAATAGACATCTCTTAGAAGACTTTACAAGTGCTTCAAGGAGAATAGAATATTCAAAGGACTCTCAAAGTGCCTGTTGATGTTCTATTGTTTGATGTTCTATACCCAAGTAGGCATAGAGTTCAAGTCACTGGAACTATGAGATTCTTCTATTAGATAGTAAGGAAACATAGAGTTCTGGTCAATGAAACTATGAGATTCTTCTATTCGATAGTGAAGAAACCTACAACTTGCAGTCAAACTATTATCATGTAGATTAATGAGTTTATGACTTGTAAGAAAGCTATGACGAAACCTAGATTCCCTAAAATGGTTAGAGGCCATATATAGACTCAAATGTTTTAAATGGTTAGAGGCCATAAAACATACTCAATGTTTTGATGACAAAATTGAAATTTTGTTGATTTGCAAGAATAGTTTCACACCTATTGGTTGCAAGTTTGTTTTAAGGATAAAAAAAAAAAAAAAAACCATCAAACATGGAATTGTGTTCACACACAAAGCTAGATTAGTTGCTAAAGGTTACAAGCAAATTCATGGCATGGATTGTGTTGAAACCTCATGCAAAATCGTAATGCTTAAGTCTATAAATCAAGCAATGATTGCATATTGGTACATATGGCAATTGGATGACAAAACGTATTCCTCAATCAAATGTTGGAATAAACTATGTACATGGTATGTCATAGGATTTGTGGATCCAAATAAATGCTTGAAAAGGAAAGCTAGCTTATGAAATCTAAGTACAGATTTAAGCAAGCAATTGGGAATTAGAAATGTATTTTAGTGAAGCTAATAAGTATTTTAGTTTCATAAAATGTACATGATTCTTATAGATATATAAGAAGTTTAGTGGGAGTACTTAAAACTTAATTGGTCCTATGTGTATTACACACATATCTCTCTATTGTGAAATAACATTCAAATGCTAATGACTTAGATTTGAAATAATTCATCAATGATGGACCATGGCGAAACTTAGTACATACTGGGTATTAAGATCTATTTGCAAAAATCTTATGATATTGTTTTGGATTAAGTAATGGCATTTACTAAATCAAACACGAAAGTCTCCATTGGAGATATTCGACCCATGTGAATAAATCTAAGTAAAGGATGTTTGAACTATGTATAAGCATTTACTAAGTTAAACATCAAAGAGTCTAAATGAGATTCTTAACCTATATTATATGTCAAAGAATTTAGCTGGATTCAGTATCTGCTGAAATTGAATAAGCTAAAGTTACATGAATAGAATTCAATTGGGAATTATTCTGCAAAAGAATTTATCATGTATGATATAATATGAGGATCGCCAAAAACGTATCGTATGACTTTAGCCATGACGAACATATACCAATCTCTATTGATCTAAGTGAAGATCAACTAGATTGAGATCAAGAATACTTATGGTACTTGAAAAGGTACATAGGAATAGTTCTTGATTCAAGGAAATAAAGATATGCTAAATATTGATGCTACACGCAGAAACACTGGCAAAGGATCAAGCAAGACCCATTTGGAGTTAACCATTGACAAGGACGAGCTATAGAGCATCGTGTTTTGAAATGGCAACATGGGTTGGAGACCATGAGTTGTTGCATGGGAAATTAAAATATTAATTTCTATGTTCTAAGATACAGCTGGAAAGTCTTCCACATATCTATGAACTGCTTGGATAGGTAAATCCAAACAAAGCATCACTAGCAACCTATAAAGTTGAAGTAAAAGTAATTATTGCCTAAGAAGCAATAAAACAGGGTTGTTTAAAGTTCTTCACTGAACTTGGGTAGATCACCTATCTGCTGGCTTGATGATTCTTCATTGAAAAATGCGTAGAACCACTCTTGAAGCAAGAAAAACGTCTGCTAACTTGATGGTTCTTCATTGCAAAGTGAGTAAAACCACCATCGAAGTAAGAAAGACTAGATCACATAATAAACAAACTCGAAAAGATCTTATCATCATATCTCGAAGAACATTCGATGAAAAGGATATTAAGATTGGCAAAGCATGATAACTAAACCTATGCAACAAGTGAGAAGCAACACTCACGTTGTAGCACTGGAAATCAAGCATAGCTTTGAATTCCATGAATTGTTTTAGAAGATGGGTTTGAGGCCCATGGTTATAAAACATGGGGTTGAACATTTATCATATATGAAATGTATTTTCATATTCCATTTAATCTTGGTTTAGTATTAAATGATGAGTCCCTTCAAATTTGACGAAATATTCAAGATAGACTGTCAGGACCAGTCCTGTGACTAAGAAATGTCTATCAAGTGAACTTGAATGTCAAAGGTTGAAAATGGTCCCTAGTCGGAGTTTTCTATAAAATTGGACGCATAGAAAACGTTAGACGATTAGAATGCAAGATGACTAGTAGTTCTGTTTCTTGAACTATGTGGACATGGCAATGTCATAATCATTTGCATAGATACTTACTTTGGGAAGACTAGTATCGGACAAGACCTATGAAACTTTACTGTAAGAGATGAAAGTCTGTCATAAGTAAATTTCATTAAATTATTAGACACTAAATCCTCAATACCTGAGTGATTTGAGATTACTTGTTTGAGAACTGGTTGCTTTGACGTTGACCAACCGTCGCACCGTAAAAGGAGGCTATAAAGGCAACGCTCAGGTAATCACCTATCAAACGAAGTCTAATCTCAAGATCGCAAGATTGGGATTGTCCTCCCATAAATCGGGATGAGATGCTTAAAAGTTGTACAAGGCCACTCGGAGAGCTAGAAACTGTGAAATGCATGGCCGTGCTCGGATGAATCATAGGCTATGATTATCTGTTTATTTGATCAGTTGAACTCTGAAACCGAGGAACACCTCTGGACATAATAAGGATGACAACTCTTACCTTATGTTCAAGAGCAAGCATCGAGCGACAAAGGAATTAGGAAATGCACACTTGTCCCTAAGGACAAGTGGGAGACTGAAGGAAATAATGCCCTTGGTCCAAGTATGCATTCTATGTTAAGTCTAATAAATGCGGTTCAGTATTAATTAACAAGTTAATAATTCAGTGAGATCAAGTGAGCTGAATGCCTAGCTAGAGGCCGCTTCAGTTCAAGTGGAATTAATGATATTAATCCACAGCTTACTCTTGACTGAACCCGTAGGGTCACACAAATAGTACGTAAACGGATCAAGTATTTAATGGCATTAAATACTCCATCTATGAATATTCGGAACCGACGGATCTTGGTTTCAGTGGGAGCTAAGATCGTCACAGGCAAGAAATGAATACTCCGGAAACGATGATATTGCCGGAAACGGAAATATGGATCGTATCGGAAATATGAATATTATCCAAGTCGTAGATGTTGCCGGAAACGGAAACATGGTACGTATCGGAAAATATTATTGGAAATGGAAATATTACCAGAATCGGAAATATTGCCGGAAACGGAAATATTGTCAGAATCGGAAATATTGCCGGAATCGGAAAATAATTCCGGAAACGGAAATATTAAATATTTGTTCGAAACGGAAATTAATTCCGGAATCGGAAATATTAAATATTGTTCGTATCGGAAATAGATTCCGGAAATGGAATTTTAATCGGAAGCGTATCGTACGAATTAGCATCGGACGAGGCCTGCCGGACGAAGGCCCAGCACGAAGCCAGGCCATCGCCCAGCAAGCACGCACGCCACAGCCCAGCGCGCACAAGGCCACGCATGCGTGGGCCGCGCTGCGTGGGCTGCTGCTCGCATGCGTGGGCAGCCCTTGTGGCTGCCGTGTGTGTGTGAGTTTGAGCTCATGCGAGATTCCTGAATCTGCAAGAGTCAGTGTATGATTAAATGTCTATTCCTATTGGATAAATTGATTAAGTAGAATTCATGTAGAATTCTAATTCCAATTAATTCGCATCCTACTAGGATTACGATTCCTTTTCCATAACTCTATAAATAAAGGCCTAGGGGTCATAATTTATACACAAGTTTCAAAGTATTCAAAAGTGAGTTTTTGAGAGAAAATTCAAACACCCATCTTGCCCCAAAAGTGCCGAATTTTCTGAGTACCTTAAGGGCGATTCTAGTTGGTCAATCTTAAGGCGGATCCGGACGTGCTGTGGACTTTCTACGGAGGGACGACACTTGGAGTCCTAAAAGACTTGTTCTTGTTCGGTTCGGGCGCAGCTAGGGAAGGCACGCAACAAAGAGTATGCATCTAAACTATGCTAAATGATTATGTGTAAATAATATGTTTCCTGGGTTAATGGTTGTTTCCGCATGATCTATGTAATGTCATATGTATCATAACCTAACAGTTAGGTCGGAAACGGGGTTTGAAGGTTAACTAACCAACTAAAACTAATTTAACTAAACTAACTACCAAAGATAAACAAGTTAGGGAATGGGGATCAAACGTCAACCAATCACGATATAAGCATAGGAGGATCAAAACTAGGGATAATAATGCATAAACACTACATGAATGAAATGTTGGTTCAATTATGGACTTCAATCATCTCCCAAGGCGAATCCTTTCTTAGGATGACAAAATGCGGACTCCCATCCTACACTCTATCACTCTTAGGTAAATCAAACATCAACCAACAAATAGTCAACACAAGGTCACAATCCCTTGATTTTCCAAGGTCAACTACCCCAATTTCAATGCTACACACAAGTGATCAATTTACATGCAACAAAGCTTGAGTATACTCAATCATGGAATAATTTAATCATGCAAAATATCTAATTTCAAACTCAAATCCCCAAATTAATCATGGTTGAGTTTTCACCCAAACTCTAACCAATAAACTACTCTATCAACATAAAAATATGAAATTTATAAAAGTTAACAACTAAAAACGTGATTATAAACAATAATAGCAACTAATCTAAACATGAATCATTAAACTAAGCAAAAATAACTAAACAAAATAAATCAAGCAATAAACTAGTCTGTGCCCGTGCGATTGCACGGGTTCTATCAAAAGTATAAAGACGCTTAAACGATGTTGTTAATTAACTACAATGTTTATTGTGTGGCAATACCCAAACATATCTAAATATTGTATGTGTCTTAAGCACATAAAACCAGAAGTAAGTAACTAAAACGCATCCAAAATTATGCTTTGTTTACACGATGGTCTCAAAATCTTTGAAACTGCAAAATTGACTAAGGAGTATATATATACTTTTATTTTGTTGATATCTTCTTGTAAATAATGAATTTCTTCTTCCTATTTCACTTGAAAAATTATAGTGATCTAATTAATTGGGAAATTAAATTTGAAAGTGAATAATTGGTTTAAATTGTTTCCTTATTCTTTCATGTCCAATACTCTTAATTATTCTTATTTCCATTTTAGTTTCACAATTAGTTATGAGGGTAGACTTTAGGTGATTTGTTTCATTTTCTTTTTTTGCTTTTCTAAAGTTGTCTGAATTACCTAAAATAACGAAGCATGAGAGATGATGATTGGGGTTTTGAAGCTCTCACATTCCTCATCACTCTGCTTTAATAATATATCAAGCAATAAATGAGGAGAGAGTAAGAAATTGCTCATTGATTGACAATGGAAATACTCAAGCCAAGTTGTTACCTTGCACTCCTTCCGTTTCTTTTTGTTTGTTACGTTTGGACTTTTGCACGTTTATTAACGTATAATAAAGATTTTTTTATTTAAATTGCTTTAGATTCAATCATTAATCCTGATTTCATTTTTCCAAAAGCTAACATTTATTATCTCTTTGAAAATAATGCAAATCATCTTTCATTTTTTATTAAAAAAAATAAACTCAATCCACTAATCATTACAACAACCGATAATATTGTTTTATTTATCAAAATGAAACAATAATGGAAAAACACACATATTGCTAATTTAACATACTTGGGAAATTGTAAAGAATTTTAATGAGTTGAAAAAATTGGACCAATTAAAACTAAAAGTAATACGTAACAAACAAAAAGAAACGGAGATAGTACATTAAATCCCAAAATTCCTCTTTGATTACTCACTTTGTCTCTCAAAAACTAAGAAAAACCCTAACACTTAATCTAATTATGTACATTCTTTGTCATAAATTTATACTAAACCCTTAAAAACGAAATAAAAAGAGAAAAGAAAATAAATAAAGGAAATTGAAAAGAAAAGAAAATAAAAAAGATCTTCGTTTCCTCCTTCTCGCAGCCGTTTCATCATCATTCATCAATCATCGTCAATCATTCTGTTAGGGGGAGGATTATATTTCAAAAGTCAATGTTGTTGACTTTCTGTTAGCTGGCATTTCTGTTGTAACAGAATTAGTTAGGTTCTGTTATTAAATAAGTTAGCTTGTAGCTTAAGCTAGCCTAAATCAATGTTGTATAAATACATTGTTGAGATCATTTTATTAATCATCAAATAACAAATTACATTCTCCTACTTCTAATCTCTCTTCTAATCTCTCTTTTCTCTCTATCCTATTCTGATCTTCTTCTTCTTCTATACTTCTTCTTCCTTCTGTCTATCTCCATTGGAGAATTATCCGCAGAGGTTAAGTACCCTGCATCATTGGTATCAGAGCCAATTTGATCACATTTGATTATCTTGGTGATCTCTTCTGGAAACTGGAAATCTAAGATATTAGTCAGTAGATTACTTGGGAAATTCTGGGCTGGGAATTAAGAAAACTGAGAAGTGGTTGCCTACCAACTCGATCACTGGAATTACTGCAGTTTACCAATTCACTCTGGCTCCTGTAACAAGAAGGGCAATGGATGATCATTTGAAACATCTAGAGGAGAAAATGCTCGAGCAATCAAGAAGAGTGGAAAGTCAGTCTGCTCAAATTGAGGATCAATCTAAGAAATTGGATGGCCTGATGAATTTGCTGCTGGAAATGAAGAATCAAATGAGGGATTCTAATTCTGAGAGCAGCAAATACAATGAAACCCCAAAAGATGGTAATGGTTCTAAAACTTTTGCCTACAATCCTAAGATTTCTTTCCCTAAATTTGATGGCACTAATAGTAGAGTTGGATTAAAAAATGCAGCAGATATTTTAGTCTTTGTAATGTGAGTGATGAACACAAAGTAGATTTGGCTTCATTGAATATGGTGGATAAGGCTGAAAAGTGGGTGACAAGCTATTTGTCTGTCAAAAGAAATGTAGATTGGGGGGAAATTTGTCTAGACTTGTGTGCTAGGTTTAAAGATGTAAGGGGCACTAATACTGTGGAGCAATTCAATAAGCTTCAACAAACTGATTCTATAGAGGCATACTTAGATAACTTTGAAGATTTGAAATCTGATGTTTTGAACACACACCATGGGTTGCCTGAGGAGTTTGTCTTGGAGATTTTCATTGGTGGTTTAAACCCAACTGTTAAGCCTTTTGTGAGAGTTTTTAAGCCTACTACCATAGATGAAGCTGTGGAGTTTGGTAGGCTACATGAAGAGCAAACTGTAGCATTTAACCAGAGAACATATGCCCCTAAATCCACTTCCTATTCTCAAAGAGCTATTCAAGCTGTCCCACTTAATACAAGTAACCTATGAATTCTACTCTCCCTGCTTTGCTACCTACCCCAAACACAAAACCAAACCAACTCACAAAATTCAACCCAAGATATGCTAAAAACTTTAGGCATATTCCTGCAGATGTGAGGGCTGAAAAAATTGCCAAAGGCCTATGTTATTATTGTGATGCTCCATATGACAACTCATAAGTGTCAATTTAAGGAGCCACAATTATTCACTGTGGAAATTTCCAGTAGTAATGAAGATAAAGACTCAGGGGACAATGAGGATGATGGAGATGAGTTGGATAGTTCTGGTGTAGCTGGACCTATTTTATCCCTTAATGCACTTTCTGGAAATCAGAAGTTTCAAACTATGAGAGCTAAAGGTACTAGGAATAATAGGTTGTTCCATGTGTTGGTAGATTCAGGAAGCACACATAACTTTTTAGACTTAGAACTAGCCAAAAAGATGGGGTGCATAATTGAGTCAATTCCTTCTCAAGCTGTGACTGTAGCTGATGGTAATCACTTGGCATGTCAGCATGTTTGTAAGGGGTTTTCTTGGACCATGCAAGGTAAACTATTCACAGCTGATATGATGTTAATTGCCTTGGGGGGGGGGGTGTGATATGGTTCTTGGAGTACAGTGGCTAGCAACATTAGGTCCCATCTGTTGGGATTTTAAAGCTTTGTTGATGGAATTTGCCTTGGATGGAAATCAGTTTGTATTACAAGGCATTCATCCTCAGAAGGTTAAGGTGGTGGATGGTACACCATCAGCTAAGTTGATCAACAATGCAGCTCAGCTTTGTCTATTACAAGTGAGAGATGTTTCTTTTATGCCTTCTCAAGGGGCAGAAATACAGAAACAACAATTCAGTGAGTTAGAAGTTATTAAAGATAGGTATCAGGATATTTTTACAGATCCCACATATTTACCCCCACATAGAGGAGTGTTTGATCATACTATCCCTTTAGAGTCTGATGCAAGGCCTGTCAACATTAGACCATCCAGGTATCCTTTAAAGCAAAGAAATGTTATTGAGCAGTTAGTTCATGATATGCTTGAAAGGGGTGTAATACAAAATAGTTCTAGTCTATTTGCTTCCCCTGTAGTTTTGGTGGGCAAAAAGGATGGTACTTGGAGACTATGTGTGGATTATAGGGAACTGAATAACAGGACTATAAAGAATAAATTTCCTATCCCTGTCATTGATGAGCTAATAGATGAGCTGGTAGGTGCAACAATATTCAGTAAATTGGATTTGAGGGCAGGTTACCACCAGTTAAGGGTGCATGAACAAGATGTGTATAACATAGCATTTAAAACACATTCTGGACATTTTGAATTTCTGGTCATGCCTTTTGGTTTGACTAATGCCCCTGCTTCTTTTCAAAGCTGGATGTACAGTGCGTTCAAACCCTTACTGAGAAAATGTGTATTAGAATTTTTTGATGATATCTTGGTTTATAGCAAGAACAAAGAACAACATTGGGGACATTTTGTGCAAGTATTTGACTTAATGAGACAACATAAAATGTTTGCTAAAGCTAGTAAGTGTAGTTTTGCAATTGATAGGGTAGAGTACTTGGGACATTATATTTCTGCCTCAGGGGTTGAAACCGACCCAAACAAAATTGCTGCTATGGAAAGTTGGACAGTACCTAAGTTTGTCAAGGAGTTGAGAAGTTTCTTAGGATTAGCTGGCTATTATAGGAAGTTTGTGATGCACTACTCCCTGATTAGTAAGCCTCTAACTGATCTTCTCAAGAAGGGTGCTTTTTCTTGGTCTGATGAAGCTCATGCAGCTTTCAATTCTCTCAAGAAAGCTTTGGTGTCTGCACCTGTGTTGGAAGTTCCAGACTTTGCTAAGACCTTTGTGGTGGAAACTGATGCTTCCAACACTGGTATTGGGGCAGTGTTAATGCAGGATAATCACCCCCTAGCTTTTATCAGTAGATCATTAGGACCTAAATGGCAAAGGTTGTCTGTGTATGAGAAGGAATTATTGGCTATAGTCTTTGCTGTTCAGAAATGGGAACAATATCTTATGAGCTCTCACTTTACAATTAGAACTGATCAGAAAAGTCTCAAGTGGTTGCTTCAACAGAAGGTCTCAACACCTTTCCAACAATTTTGGCTTTCAAAATTGATGGGATTTGATTATGACATTTAGTATAAGGCTGGAAAGGAAAATCTTGCTGCTGATGCCCTTCAAGAGTCTCTGGTGCATCCATCTTGTGTATGGCTATCTCTCTTATTCAATCTGATCTCACTACCCTCATTCAAGCCAGCTATATTCTGGATGATACCTTGATGGCTACACTACAGAAGATTCAATCTGGTGAAGTGGTGGATGGATATACTCTACAAGATGCTTTGTTGAGAAAAAAGGGGAAATTGGTGATAGGTCCTGATATAGTTTTGAAAACTAAGATAATTAATTGGTTGCATTCATCTCCTGAGAGTGGACACTCAGGTAGGGAGCTTACTCTTAAGAGGGTTCAAAGCCTGTTTCACTGGAAGGGGTTAACTACAGATGTTAGAGTGTTTTTCAGACAATGTAAGCAATATCAATCCTCAAAATATGATACTGCTGCAAGCCCAGGGTTGTTACAACCTTTGCCAATTCCAGAAGCTGTGTGGTTTGATATTTCCATGGATTTTATTACAGGATTACTAAAGTCTGCAGGATATGATGTGATCTTTGTAGTGGTTGACAGACTGAGTAAATACAGTCATTTTATGGCACTCTCTCACCCTTATTCTGCTATCCAAGTGGCTCAATTATACCTTGACAATGTGTTCAAGTTACATGGCTGGCCCAAGAGCATTGTTAGTGACAGAGATGCAGTCTTTCTTAGTCAGTTCTGGAAAGGGTTGTTCAGCCTACATGGCACTGAGTTTAAGTTGTCTTCTTCCTGTCATCCTGAAACTGATGGGCAAACAGAGGTGGTCAACGGGTGTCTTGAAACTTATCTGAGATGCATGCGTAGTGACAAGCCTAAGGAGGGGTCTGCTTGGTTACCCTTAGCTGAGTGGTGGTATAACACTCATTTCCATTCAGCTACTCATCTTACACCATATGAAATTGTATATGGTCAACCACCCCCATTACACCTCCCTTATCTCCCTAGTGAGTTAGTTGTGGGTGAGGTGGATAGAAGTCTTCAGAGAAGGGAAAACATGGTTAACTTGGTTAAATTCCACTTACAAAGGGCTCAAGTAAGAATGAAGCAACAAGCTGACAAAGGCAGGTCTGATAGAGTGTTTGCAGTGGGTGATTGGGTATGGCTGAAATTACAGCCTTACAGGCAAACTACTGTCCAAGTCAGGAGTAATCAGAAGCTCTCCCCTAAATACTATGGACCATTCCAGGTGGCTGCAGTGATTGGAAAGGTTGCTTATAAATTAAAACTACCTGATTCTGTCAAGATCCATAGTGTTTTTCATGTTTCTCAGCTGAAAAGATTCCATGGTCCTTTGCCAATTGCCACTCATATTCCACATTAGTTACAAGGGAAACATTCTTCTACTAATCCAGTGCCTGCTTACCTTTTAGACAAACGCATTGGCAAGTTCCATAATCATGCTCAAGTCCAATATTTGATTCAGTGGGAGGGCACTTTGCCTCATGATGCAACATGGGAAGTAGCAACTGATTTTGAGTCTAAGTGTCCTCGTTTTCCTATACCTTAAACTTGGGACAAGTTTTGTGTCCTCATTTTCCTATACCTTAAACTTGGGACAAGTTTTGTTAAGGGGGAAGGATTGTTAGGGGAGGATTATATTTCAAACGTCAATGCTGTTGACTTTCTGTTAGCTGGCATTTCTGTTGTAACAGAATTAGTTAGGTTCTGTTATTAAATAAGTTAGCTTGTAGCTTAAGCTAGCCTAAATCAATGTTGTATAAATACATTGTTCAGATCATTTTATTAAGGAAAATTTGCCAAATACAACCTACTAAAGTTTTCTATTTGCCAATTACAACCTCAAATGTCTATTTTTGTCAATTACAACCTGAAACTTATACATCCATTTTAAATTACAACCCGAAATTATTTTTCGGCAAAAATCACCGGAAGATGATGTCATAATGTTATTAAAAAAATAGTTACATATTTTCTGTAAAAAAATTAAATCGATAAATGAAAATAAAAAAAATATATAAATAATCGAATTTTTTTTTTTTTTTGTACTTCATACTTTTTTTTTAATAACGTTATGACATCATTTTCCGGTGACTTTTGCTGGAAAATGGTTTCGGGTTGTAATTTAAAATAGATGTACAAGTTTAAGGTTGTAATTGGCAAAATTAGAAATTTGAGGTTGTAATTGGCAAATAGAGAACTTTATTAGGTTGTATTTAACAAAATTGTCAATTATTAATCATCAAATAACAAATTACATTCTCCTACTTCTAATCTCTCTTCTAATCTCTCTTTTCTCTCTATCCTATTCTGATCTTCTTCTTCGAATAATTCCTAAGGGCTCGTTCGGTATCAATTCCTATTTTGAGTTTTATGTTTTTAAGAAACTAGAAACAGATTTTTGTTTTGATTTCTTACTTTTTCAACCGATGACCCTGTCAAGTCCACACACACATCAAGCCCCTCATCCCATAAATAGAATAGCATATTTGCTGGACGGAGAGGTTTGTCACCTCCCCACATATTCCAATATCAACCTCTTTGCCTGCGGAGATCCCAGAACGATAGCAGACATCTACCAGAACATCACGAACAACATTGTGGTGATGTTTAGTACCAGCAATGCCTGCACATTACACAACATGATCTCCATATATATCTCCATCAAAAACCTAGAACATGGCTTCGAAATGGAAAACAAAGGAATTCCCAACCGATAGCACAAACACAACGATAAGTCTTATTAATTATTATTATTATTATTATTATTATTATTATTATTATTATTATTATTATTATTATTATTATTATTATTACTACTACTACTACTATTATTATTATTATTACTATTACTACTACTATTACTATTACTATTATTATTATTATTCTTGTTCTTGTTTATGTTTTGTAGCAAAAGGGAGTTATCAATTTGAGGAAAATTACATGTGGTCACCACCGTAACTATCAAAATTGGAGCACTTAGATTTCTCAAATTTGATTTATTGTAATTTGTGTAGTTTAAATGTTTCTTGTCCAATTAGTGGTAATAATATAACTTTAATATCTATTTCTCTGTATACGCTCTCTTAGTTTGGTTTGATTTGATTTTGCTGGTGATTATCAATTTTTCCCTTTTGATGCTACTCTAGATCTAAAACAATATGTAAACTGGATTCGGATTGACCTAAAATCGGCAGGTTATATGGGTTAAATTATTAATTCGTATTATTTCAAGGTAAAAATAAACCAAGTTGAACAAGTCAGTTCAGGTTGACCCGATTAGAAACATATTAGGTTAGGTTTTAGATTCTCAACATGTTTAGTTAAACAGGTCAGGTTCAAGTTCAGGTTGGAGGTTTATGATTCGTTTAATAATGACCCGATCACGTACCCGATCCAACCCGACCTGATTGCTACTAGGGGTGAGAGTTTGGTAGGGAAAAACCAAAAACCAAACTGAACCGAATTAAAAATTCCGTACGGTTTATTTCTAATTCGGTACGGTTTATTTTTAATTCGGTGCGATTTTGATTGGACTGAGTTTTTAAAAAAAAGTTGGTTTTATGGTTTGGTTTTGACTGTAAATTGTGAAACCAAAAAAACGAATAAAACTCGAATAAAACTGAACTAAAAAAATTACTCCAATCATTCTTCAATGTTAGTCCATTTGAAATCTAAGACAATTCAACAAAAGTACAATTTTCACATGAATTTCAATAAAATATAACTCATGTGGGTAGGAGAGAAAAACAATTAAGGGGTTTAATGATAAAATTTTACTTGGTACTCCCTCCGTCCCGGAATACACGCGCCGATTTGACTTTTTGCACTATTCACATAATTCACTTTGACCCTATTTTATTTCTAGTATATGAAAACAAAAGTTAGCATATAATATATTGTTGGCTTCACCTTAACATATATTTTTAAAATATTAATATTTCATAAGTTTTTAATATGTGGTTAAAGATATTGGTGGTCAAAGTTGTGCATTGGCAAGCGTGTCGACTCGAACCGGTGCGTGTATTCCGAGACGGAGGGAGTATTAAACAAGTGAGTCATTTATATATTTATAAGGGTATAAAAGAGATAAATGATGAATCAATAAGAAAATATTCCAAAAGAAATTAATAAAAAAAAGAACTCAATTAAACAAGGCAAATTTGTTAAAAAGGACCTTTTATAATCCAAATTTTGCGAGAAAGGACCTTATATAATTTTTTTTGTGAAATCACACCTTAATGTAAATTTTTTTGCGAGAAAGGACCTTATATAATTTTTTTTGGTGAAATCACACCTTAATGTACTTTTTTTTTGCGAAAGACAACCAAAAGTAAATTTTCGGCATTGACTGAGCTTTTCCGGCCATTGACTTGCACGTGAGAAGCACGTGTGGCTTTATTTTGCTAATTACACCCAATTTTTCCTCCAAAATTCTAAGATTTAAAACCTAAAGTTGAAAAAAAAGTCGAAATAAAATCAAGTTTGAAAATTCAAGACTCGGGAAAATCAATGTCTTTAGCCAACGTAAGCCACGCGTGCTGCTCACGTGCAAGCCAATGGCCGGAAAGCTCAGTCAATGCCGGAAAATTTCCTTAGGTCCTTTCTCGCAAAAAAAATTACTTAAAGGTGTGTTTTCACAAAAAAAATTATATAAGGTCCTTTCTCGCAAAATTTGTGTTATAAAAGGTCTTTTTTGGCAAATTTGCCATTAAACAAATACAACTAACATCCAACAAATGAGAAGAGTCCAAAATTTTTTACTCTTAATAGGCCTAAATAATAAGCCCAAACATTCACACAAAACTCTAATACTTCGTAGACTCAGCCCCCTACCTCTAACCCCCCTCATTTCACATTCTACTCTCAAACCCTAACTTTTTATCTTCTCTCTTGGGCCTTACGCTCTCACTCTCACCCCGATCGTCCGCCGCTTCATGCACTTCGCCTCAATCTCTCGGTGTCTCCTTTTCCTATTCGATCTCCTTCCAGGTTTCATCAAAGGTACCAATACTCTTTAACTTTTGTTTAATTTTCTGTTTAATTCATCATTTGTTTGTTTTATTTTCATGGACTTATTATTGTGATTACTGGAAAGTTGATGGGAAAATAAGGGTCATCTTGATGTTTGGGATTTGGTCTGTCGATCAAGGGATTATGAAGGGCTAATTTTTTACACTATGGTTTTAGGGAATATGAATTTTACTTGGAAAGTGGTTGTGGTATTGGGGTGATCACCATAACTATGCTAAATTGTTCAGATGTTAAATTGTTCCCTATCTAGCCTGTGGATGTTTGTTTCATTGGTTTTTTCTTCATTACTTAACATGGCTGATTTTTTGCTCGAATTTAGGTTATTTTTTGCTCAAAATTTAGGTGATTATTTTTGCTCGAATATAGGTTAATTTGGCTCGAAATTTTCAGTGATTTGTGTTCGTATTTAGTGATTTGTTGCTCGAATCTAGGATAATTTTAGCTTGAATTTTCAGTGAGTTTGCTCTAATTTGGTGATTATTATTTTCATGGATTTTCATTGATTTATGGTTCGAATTTGAGTGATTTAATTGTTTGTTGCTCGAATTTTCAATGATTTATGGTTGAAAATGTTTGACTGATAGCAGTTATAATGGGCAGGTTTGTTTTACCCATTCAAGCCAATACATGACCCTGTTTTTAGGTACCTTAGTTAAAATGCTTTGATTCTAACAAACTCCAATAGGGATCTTTCTTTAGTTTAAGCCTTTTCTGTTTTATTGCTTAATTTCAAGTCCAATTCTAAGTTTCTAACTGTTTTTCTTGGGTGACTTGCAGACCAAGTCCTATTGTCTTCAATTTTATGTTACTGAAGAGAGGAGTAGTTGGCTTTGTTTCATGTCACAAGGTAATTATTGCAAGATGGTATACCTATCATCATCACGGCTTATGTGCGGATTTTGATTTGAAGTTTCTCATATTTACCAAGTGGTTTCACGAAGGATGTGGTAGCCTCTCCAAACTTAGAGGGGAGAAGCTGTAATTCTTTAAAACAGATAGTGAATCTTCCTATAAGAAGATACTTGTATTTTTTTGTAATATTAATTTTTGTGATTTATACAGATTGGTGTTTTTTGTTGGAAAGTTATGTTGCTCTGCTATTTTATATGTGAAATTGTAATTTTATTAGCATAATATTTTTTCATTCGGATTTGAACTTGTAACTTCAAATTAACGTTTGTAATTAAAATGTAATTACATAGCAGTAAAATAATTTATTTTAAAGGAGAGAGGAAATTTCTGACAGACCCCTGAAACAGACTCCTGAAAAAATGAAAAAACAAAAACACATAAATATGATAGAAAAGCGACGATAAATTGGTGTCTTGAATATCTGACAGGGAAATCAATTGACATATATAGCTGGGCGCCAAAAGTTTTCGACAATCTCGACGACAAATAGCGTCCAAAATTGTCTACAGTCATAATCTCGGCGCCAAGAAAAGCGTCAAGAAATATATTCTCGACGCCTATTGTCGTCAGAAAACAAGATAAAAAGCGTCGAAAAAACATGGTTTCCTTGTAGTACATTTGGTTTTTAGAAGCAACTTTTATGTTGCCTCTAATTACACTTTGAGGCAAAATTATATGTTTTCCCCTAAATATATGTGGGTTTTAGAAGCAATTTTATTATTGCCTCTAAACATATTTCGAGGCAAAATTATATAGTTTTTAGAAGCAATTTTTTATATTGCCTCTAATTATATTTTGAGGCAAATTTATATGGTTGCCTCTAAATGTATGTTTCATTTAGAAGCAACAGTAATATTGCCTCAAAAAGTGACCTTTTGAGGCAACCACAAATTAGCGACGGACTAATTAGAGGCAACCACTTTTTTGCTTCAAAAAGTAATTAGAGGCTACATGTTTGTTTTCAGAGGCAAATCTACATTGCCTCTATATGTAAATTTTCTTGTTAATATTTTATCAAAATAATTTATTGTCAACATTAATTTATGATTTATGATCAGAAATTATGTTTTAAAATGGTAGTAAATGTTGGTTTATTTGTTATGTTGCAAATGGGCCTTTTACATTGAAGTTGTTCAAGTAAATTCGTAACACGGTAGACGGGTAATATATACAAATGATTTTTATTGCATAATTATACACTACTTGTAAGATATCTTATATTAAGTAAAGTTATATATTTATTTTCCCATAAACTAAGTTTATAGTTTGTTTAAAACAAAAATATACAAAAAGATATTACACTTTTTTCTAAGAAAATATATATATATATATATATATATATATATATATATATATATATATATATATATATATATATATATATATATATATATATATATATATATATATATATATATAGTGGTATTATAAAATCAATCATTCTACATTGGCGAATGTAACGTGATAAGTAAATTAGCGTACGATAGACCCCTTTTGCAAATTAAATCACGTGTTTCAAAGTAGCAATTTCTCCGAATATACTCTCCTGAACAATATTATTTTCCAGTTCAATCAACTTTGTATAGAATATCCTTTCAATAACATTTGTTTTGTTTTATGATTTTTCATGAAGAAGCAATATATCTATAAATGATGGACCATGATTTGCTTACTTGGAGCCATTATATCCAAATACGTACATCAAATTTCATATGTGTGATTGTTGAAATAGTGGCATCACATGTGTTTGACCAACGAAGTAAGTATAAGAAATGATATGTTGCAACATTTAGTAGTAATCAAATGTAATAAAAGAAGTTATTAACATAAGAAATACCAAATTTCATCGTATCAAAATTATTTACTACGACTACATATTAATTTACAAATAGTGTTTCGTAACCACTACGTACTTTAACTTAAATGTGATTGGCTAATATTGATATTAATTGCTTGTGTAAAAAGAAAGAAAATAGTGTATGTTCGATTATAATTTATTAGTATAGATTCTAATTTTATGAAATTATTTTGAACAAACATGTTATTGTGCTTGATAAATTTAGTTTACAAAGCTATCAATACGTATGTAATAAATACAAATAATTTATCATTGTAAATTTAGACGTTAAGAAATAATAAAAATTGGAATTCAAAATACCTTATATATTATGCTATTATATTGTGACATATTAGTTTTGTTTATAACACTTCATATTATTACAATACTATAAATGGAATTATTTATTAAACAAATAGGTTAAAAAAAATACGTTGATCTAAAATATTGATATGGAATCCAAAAAAATTTCCTCTTAGGAAGTATCCTTTTTCTCGATGTATTTGCATTGACTTAATGGTATATTTCAGAAATTTAATATTGTTTGTTTAAGACATGAACAAGAACTACAAGCAAAGTGTAGAAAATATAATCAGATACAGAAAACTAAATCAAGAAATAAGAAAAGAAAAAAAAAAACTTAGTATGAAAATATGTACCTTAATTATAATTCTTGCTGCTTTCTTAGTACTACATATTAATGTTAGAGAGTTTTTTTTTTCAAGGAGTGAGCTGAAAATATTGTCGTGCTATGTTTGTCAATCGCACAATCTACTTATAAACAAAATTGGTAGAAAAACACCAAAATTTATTATAATATACTTCCTCCGTTTCTGAAAGTTCTTTACACTTAGGAATATGTGTCCAAAATATGAAAACTTTGACCGTAAATTCTCACTATTATATACATCAAAACGTTACATGTAAGATCTTGTTAGATTGGTCTCGGTATGTATTTTTATAATATCAACTTTTTTTTAATTTTTCCATATACGAAATTGGATATATTAGGAGTTAAATATTGCATTGGAGTCCGTGCAAATAGTAACTGTAAAGAACTTTCTGAAACGGAGGTAGTATTATATTAAACTCAAATATTTTTTTAACTCCGCCTTATAACTGTAGATCAAATATTACATGTAATAATCAGGGGTCATTTAAAATTGTGTTTGCATTACGTAACTGATAAATTTAGGATTTTTTGGTATTTACTACCTTAAAAATTCACTACTTTTGTATTTACTACCTTATGAAAATTTTATTTTAAATTACTACCTTAAAGTTCCATTTTTTTTGTATTCACTACCATTTTACAGTTTTCTCATTTTAAAATTGAGATATCTCTTTCGTTTCTTAATCATTTTAAGTGATTCAAAGCTCATTCTTCTCATTTATATGTAAGGATTCCATAGGGATCTTACCGTTTAACATTTCGTAAAAGTTTAAACAAATTAAATATTATTTTTAAAAGTTTAAAATATTTATGAATTATCAAACGAATTTTTTTGAAATGACGTTCTCAATGAAATCCCTATAGAAAAAGGAAAATAATGAACTTCGAATCACTTTAAACGATTAAGAAACGAAAGAGATAACTTAATTTTAAAATGAGAAAACTATAAAGTGGTAGTAAATAAAAAAAATCTGGAAGTTTAAGGTAGTAATTTAAAATAAAAATTTCATAAGGTAGTAAATACAAAAGTGGTGTATTTTAAAGGTAGTAAATACCAAAATTTCCATAAATTTATAATCAAAATATTATTGACATAAAATAACATGTAAATGTGAGTTACATTTTTTATGGTGGATTTTTTTAAGCACTCATGAAATAGCAAAGTAAGTTTGAAAAATATAATTTTGACTTTTGACGTTAATATTTAATATTACCATTTTGGCATTTTAAATTTACAAATAGTATTTTAACTCAGATACATTATGCATTTATAACAATTTGTAAATAGTAATAATATAGATACTACAATTATACATTAATGTATACTACATAAACAAGATTGTTATGTTTATCTTAAAAGAGTTGCTATATTTACCTTGAATTGACTACTTTCAAGCACAAGATAAGGTGAATAGTGATTTAAGCCGTATAGCAACATCATACATCTGAACACTTCGTAAAATCAACAACAATTTAGTTTCATATGCAAAATTGTGATTAACACAAGCCGTATAACGATAGTTCTTTCAATTGAACTTCAGTGATATAATCCTATCGTTTAGCAGAAGATATATAGATATGCATCGTTACAATCCGTGAAACTAAGCAACTTCATTTGACGTACACGTTTCATTATAACACGTGAATCACTTTAGCTTGGAAACACATTTCAGAATATCTTGACAAATTGATAGATATGAAATGAGGATTTGATTGTGCAAGATTGAATTTTTATGAAATGAGATAGGTTTTATATGATGTTGTAAGATAATAGAAACAAATTTGTACACACAGTTAACTTTTGTTTTTAGCACGTAGCAGTTATTGTAAACCATGTAAACAAAAAAACAAAGTTAATATCATTGTACTTGTGAAATGAAATGACAAAAATAAACAGTAACATGAGGTGGCTATATAATATCAACAGTAAATTGATGGATAACTATAATGTAATATCATTATTTTGTTTGAATATTCAAAACACTGAGGATGAACACAAATGCATACAGATAGTTAACTGTAGTTTTTAGCATATACGTAGTAATAGTTGTTGTGAATCATATGTACAAAAAAAGACAAGGATAATACTATTACACTTGTGAAATGAAATGACAAAACTAAATAGTGATACGAAGTGACTACACTAATATGAATAGTAAATTGATGGATGATTCTGATGTATTGTTATTGATTTGTTTCAATGTAGAAAACACCAAAATGCTATGGAGTTGTCATATCCAACATGAGGGACATTATGACGTTATAATCTTGTATTTGACATATTCATTTTGTTTTATTTGAGTAATTAAATACAATTAGTTGAATTCCATTTTTTTTGCAAGTGTATATGTAATTTTTTTTTTGTTGCAACATCTATAGACATAAATAGTTGTCCAATTGTTTGATATAAATACTTGTAATTTTTTTTTTTTTGACATTGGATAAAAATACATGAAAAATAAACCTAATTAATCATAAATCTAACATCAACCGGCGTAACGAACTGAAATCCATCTTTCGTTGCTCTTGTTCCATACTTGTAAGGTTTTATGTTATAAAATAGTGACACGAAATTGAAGTAAAAGAAATAGTAAGTAGTCGATGTATCTTTTAAATCATCTCAATTTTTTACAAATAATTATGTTCAATTTAACGGTATTAATATATGGTATGGAAACTTTATTGTTTCACACAAAGTAAAAGAAATAGTAAGTAGTCGATGTATCTTTTAAATCATCTCAATTTTTTACAAATAATTATGTTTAATTTAACGGTATTAATATATGGTATGGAAACTTTATTGTTTCACACAATTAGTACTTTTTACAATTTTTATAAATAATTATGTTTAACTTAACGACATTGGTGTATATTATGGAAACTCTGTTGATTTGCACAGTTAGTACCTGTTATAATATTTACGATTATGATATGTAATTACACAAACTAAATATACATATAATATTATATATACATATAATATTATAACATAACATCTGCATGAATGCCATCTTGTATATTGAGGTGTCAAAAATATTTAATAAAATTTAAATAAAAAATCAATATATTTCACCTATATATACGATCACGTCATTTCTAATACCTCGCAAAGCCGCAAACAGTTTCAAAGTCATACAAAATTCCTTACATGCTCTCATTATGGCTCATCCATTTCTCACTTCTCCAATTTCTTCTAAGCAACCTATTATCCTAAATTCAAATCAATTGTACGATATTAACAACACACACTTAGTCCGTCCGCTGCAAATTCACCTATTGTGGGTACAAGATGCTGAAAAAAAATATTTCACTATATATAATTCAAATCCCCGGTCATCCTCAAACCAACGCTTGGGCAGTAGGTGATAATCTACTTGAGAACCAACATAATGACGATTTTATTAAGAACATATACAATGTCAAAGCACTTATCCTTCCATCTCCACCTGCCCCGTTTAATGTTCTTTTATTTCACATTCCTCTACCCTCGTTTGCACAACTATTGACATCCATCCTTCCTCCCCCACTATTGCCACAATATAATATACCCTCACCACTACATCCTCAATGGGGTTGCACTTGGGTAGAGCCACTATGTGCTTCAATTTTAACAAATCACCACATAATATTTAGACATTTTCAATTGAAAGGGAGGCGATTTGCTTTAAGGCCAGTTTCACAACTATTGTCACCTTCACCTCCACATACATCATCCACTTTTTACTATGGGTATTTAGGGCGTCATAATGTTGGTGCTATGAATATTTCGATAAATACTCGTCAAAGAACGATGTAATCGTTCTTTTTGGATCCTCAAATGTCAGCAATTCATATTATATTTCGTTTTACTAAAAGACACCAGGTTTTTGAAAACGCCCAACACCTAGTTACAGTTCGCCCTTATGAACCACAAATGTTGCAATCATCAGATTTTCATAAGACACCAAATCCTACCGACAATAGTTCTTTAACTCCATCTTCCTCACAAGCAATAGAGTCAACATTATGGTCAATAGCTACCAGTACTTGCGTATTAATTTGGAATGTTTGTGGTTGCAACAGTTATGCTCTTCAAGATACTGCTATTGAACTTCTAAACACGTACAAACCTCGTGTATTTGTGATCTTAGAACCTTGTGTTGCAACTTTACATGCAAAGGAAGTCGCTGAAGCTTTCAAAGAACTGATCGGATTTTCCGATTGTGTTACTCAACCACCTCACGGATATTATGGCGGTTGCTGGATTTATTGGAGAAATTATTATACTTCAATGCGTATATCACATGAAGAAGAGGAAGTAGTTCGTGCCTTCATTAAAATCCTATAATAAAATAGTAAAATGATACAACTAATAGTTTTAAGTTGTCATGTTTTTTTTATTTTAAATGTAGTTGTTTGGTATTTCCCTTTACACGTTGTATATAGCTTTATAAATGTATAATATTGAAATATATAATATGAAGTTTGTAGTTGTATATTATGTTCTTGCGTGAAATAGAAAAATAAGATTTGTTTACTCTTTTCTCGCGTTCTTTTTTTTACCATAAATGTGTATATCCGTTATTGTCGTATAAAATAATAAACTAAGAAGAGCAAATACAATTTCCGAATACCAATGATAATTACATTTCCTTGCACTAAATATCAAATACAAATATACTCTAAATACTTTTTAGGGAATTAATTATTGCAATGTCACCTCCAAGACGATAACACTTAAGTGGATTTTTATTTTATATCACAGTAAGTATATAAATTGTCATCTATAAATTAATTTTCCATCGTAGATTCTAATATATATAAGTGGCATTGTATTTTAAAGAAATATGACGGGGTTATATGTATTAGATTAATCAAAACTCTTAAAATACAAACACCAGCACTATCTCAAAGTGTACTTAATCTACGATGGGAATATAATAATTATAACAATTTTTATACTTGAACATCAAGTATAGAGCACCTTTGGTGAATATTATTGTATATAATAGAGAAACAACTATAATTTTTGGCAATTATTACTATGACATGTTTAGAGATTCATCACGCACTCCCTCGGGATCGGTCCCAAAAGGAGCGCCTCATATACCATAAGTAGATGTCCCTATCTATTTGTTTGATACATACCTTATTTAGTTTGTGGTTCATGTATCTTTCATCACACACTATTATTTAATCTAACTATCTGATATAAGCCAAACCAAAATTGAATCAAAATCTTAACGCGAACCAAATCCGATCCCACCATGCATAAGCGAAAAGTAAACTACACCCAAAGTAGGAGTGGCCCAAAAGGACTCAAATTTAATTGATATGATCCAAACGACCCGTTTAGCAGACCAGAGTTAACGCAGACGTTTAATTTTGGATGGACGGAGGCGTATGTAAACCTGCCTACCGCGAATGAAAGGAACTAATTCTTTTGAAAACCCAAGTAAGTAATAAGCCACTAATAAACTTGATCCCTCTTACTAACACTTTGATTCCCCATTGTTTTCTTCCAAAACCAAAACAAAAACAACCAAAAAAGATTAATTTTATACTTAAGGGACCATCAATTTGGATACATAAAATTAATTGGTAAAGCATGTGGACTTTATTACCTAACAGGCCAAAAGTAACACAAATTTAATCTTCAAGTAAGATTTAGTAGTTTAGTTTTATTCTGTAGTACTTTGTGAGCCAATAGAATTTGAAGAATAAAATTGACAACTCATTAATCCATCCAAACTTAAAACAACCAATGAGATTACAAAATCTTTATTCATGAACCAAAAGAATTACAAGATAAGATTACAAAGAAAAGATTTAAAAGAGAAGAAAAGAAATGAGAAAATCATTTTAGGACACCTTAATTAAAGAAAACAGGAAAAACATGTAGGGACAGAGGAAGTAAATAGACACCCCTCTTAAAATGAAAAAAGTTAAAAAGAATACAATTAAATAAATACAAGAAGCATACAAACTGAAGCTTTAGAACGTGCTTGGTGTCAATGGGTTAAGGTTGTCATTACTCACCTAATTATTATAATCCTAATTTTAACTAAACATTTGTTACCAGAGAGTATCATAAAAGTTTGGAGTCTTCTAAAATAATGGCCACATTTATTAACTAAGGAGTAATATACTTGTTGACCACCATATCTCTTGTGTTATTGAGGACTTGGAAGTGTACTTACTACTCCTGAATTCGTGCATATTATTAATTGAAAAAGGCTTTATATTTCAAAAAGGATCTTCTATTATAACTACTGATATGATAAGACGGCAATTCTACTACTCAATATAACGATTTGTTTGGTAGACGCCAATGAATATAAGTTCATACTCCCTCCTTTGCATAATATTTATTCCATTTTGAGCGGCACAAAATTGTAGGTAATTTAGTTGACTTATTAATTTAGTAGGTGTTACTCCCTCCGTCCCAAAATTATAGTCCTGTTTTCTAAATCGGGCGTCCCAAATTTATAGTACTGTTTCTAATTTTGGCTACTAAGGTCCCCACTTTCTCATGTACTATATTAATTAAAAATGTATTGAAAACCCCACCCATGTACTATATTCCACTTTCCTATGTACTATATTCTCTTTCACCTGTACTTTATTCCACTTTTCCATATAACTCAATCGTCATTTGTACTTTATTACACATTGTCATGTACTATATTCCATTTTTCTTAAAATCCGTGTTTTTTGTCAAACGGGACTATAATTATGGGATGGAGGGAGTAGTTGATAGAAGGATATTTTTTAATATAATTTTAACCAAAACAACAGATCTAATCAAATTCCAACAAGTAACATAATTTAGTAGGCGTCACTTGATAGAAGGATATTTTTTAATAGGAAAATTTGCAAATTACTACTTAGGTTTTTAGCAACTTTGCGAATTACTACCTACCTTGTTAAAAGTTGTGAATTACTACCTAAGTGTTTAGTTATTATTGTCAATTTCTACCTTAGGCCAAATTATGACCAATTAGTCACTAATTATATCATTCCGACCAATTAGTCACTAATTGTCAATTATTTTAATTAATTAATAATTTTTTTTTTAGCAATTCTCAAAAAAAAAATCCCCATCTCCCGCATTGAGTCATTACAACGTCGTGCAGCTCCACACATTCAGAACCTAAGTAGAAAAATTGAAAAAGAAAATTGAGAATGAATGGCATAGAGAACGCACAAGCAGGAGAGGGAGATCAAAGAAGCCTGTTTTTGTTTGTGGGTTTCCCCCAACAAATTAATTTGTAATCTTCTTTCTGCTAATTACGTGGAATTACAATTAAAAAATGGTTGCATTTCTGGGTATAGTTCGTCCTGTTCATGTTCTCTAACTAATTTTGCAAATCAAAGACTCAAACACTTTACCTCCAGATTCCCAGTTTCAGTTCCAAGAAATGGATTATCTTTCCATCACCTCCATAAACGAACTTTTCAAATCGTCCCTACATTCTAAAAAGAGTAATTGATTTTCCCTTTTTGTCGATACCCAATTATTTTCTTTTTGGTACTTTAATCTACATGTAGTTTGTATTGACATATAAGTTTAATCATATACTCCGTATTAGTAAACTTGTTTTAGTGAATTTAATATTTATGGGTATTATTGGATTTTATGATTTAACTAGTGTGTGGCCCGGGCGATGCCCCGATCGCTACATTGAATAGTTAAAATTTAAGATTTTTCTTGAGCTCAATATTTGACGAAATGCATGTATACCTTAAAGTGAAAAACATCAATTAAGTTTGTCTACTACACAAACACACTACGTCATTTATCATGCCAAGTAATTTTTCAATTAGCTCATCTTACAATTGTATAATTTGTTTTCTAGTGGAACTAAGTGCTTCAAATTAATAACACCAAATTAGATATAAGCAGCCATGCAAGGTATTTCTATAGTTGATGCTTATGAGATTCATGACATCATGTTTCTTCATAGTTGTCCTAATTATTTATTTTTATTTTTTTTTTCAAAATATTCCATAGAAAATAAAAAATCAAATAAAAATTTAGTTGGTTTAGACTTCATGTTAACATTTATTTATAAATTAATGTGAAGAAATAAACCACAATTGGTGGTTGGTTAAGATGGTAATGAGAATTATCATTCAGACATGAGGTCTAGAGTTCGAACCTCGTTGTATTGATTTTTGGTTATCCATGACATGACATACCACTTGGTGGGTGAATGATGTGGCGCAAAGGGAAGAGTACTACGTGACACATAGACGTTTTCCAAAACGCTTTTTAATATATTAGTATAGATTAGTTTTTTAATTTTAACTTTTTAATTAATTAAAATAATTAAAGTATAATTAATTGTTGATTATAATATGATTAGTGACTAATTGGCCGAAATACAGGCTAAGGTAGCAATTGAAAACAATAACTAAAAATCTAGGTAGTAATTGACAACTTTTAACAAGTTAGGTAGTAATTCGCAAGGTCATTAAAAATATAGGTAATAATTGACAAATTTACCTTTTTAATATAGTTTTAACCAAAACAACAAATCTAATCAAATTCTAACAAACAATATCTTAAACAAGTAAAATCAAAGGAAAAAATAAAAGTATACCATCAAATCATCACCGTTTTCCATGTCCTTGGTGGAGCTTATCACCATCTCTTACGACCTTGTTGAACTACCATCATCATTTCATTAATCTTCAACAAATTAACCAAAATATATTAACCACTAAATTAAAAAGGAAAAAAAAACTCAGAAAATGCGGTCATAATAATTGTTGTTGAGTAGATAGCATTAACCTTGATGCTTCACCGACCGAGAAATTCATCTGTACACATTGATAAAAATAGATCAAACAAATATGAAGAAATAAAAAACTCAAAGAAACGAAAGAATTTAAGGTATACCAGAAGCAACTTCAGCCAATTTGCAATCCACCACTTTTACGCAGAGTAGAGATGAACCCAGATGGAAAGATCTAAAAACCTATGTGGGAACAATTTTATTTTGATCGATTTTTTTTTCTGCACATTTTTTTGTTACATACAATATTATGGTGGTAGGTGAAGTAAAGAGAAGCAAATGACAGCTAAGGAGTAAAAATTGGGAAGGAAAGCAAATGACAACTAAGGAGTAAAAGTGGGGCAAGCTATCTTATTTTATCAATTTAGCACAAATGTGGATGCAATATCACTTTAGTACGTGGACCTTTTTGTGTTTGCAAAAGGATACGCATGGAATTATGGGAAAAGATGGTACTGTAGAAGTACCCTTAAAGAGCAAACTCCCTATTCTCTTTTTAATAAGATAAGATTAAAATTATTGTTTCCTATTATTATTTGAATATAAGGGTAAAAATCACATGCATGCATTTGGTTGATAGGATTTTTTTTAATTCAACATATGCTATATATAAATAAGAGATTGGAAAAATACCTGAAAAAATGGACGTATTCATTGAATATTATTATGGAAAAAAATCTTTTCAACGTTAAGGGAATTTTCATAAAATTATTATTATTATTATTATTATGATTATTATAAATATTAATGAAAATTTTGAAAAGATAAATACCACGGAGTACGTATCTTCCCATCTAAAGGTCTGCTAAAAAAATATCATTTAAACATGTTCCCACCTCTTGGAGGTCCCTTCACCTCCTCCCTTCATCTCCTCCCTTTTAGTAATTAATGTCTTTCGTAAAATTGTAAAATGTCTCTCGATATTTTTGTATGGTATCAAGGTTCATGTATACTGTTTCCAAGAAGAAATTGATGAACAAAGAATCACAAGGAATCACACTTTCAAAATGTCCTTGTGATTATACCGTAATGTTTGCATATAAATTGCAACTTCTTCCCCTCTCAATTCCACAACTCATACAAAACTCATACTTTTGAAATTTATTTGTAGAAAATGAATCATTCCCATTCCCTTTCCATTTCCATATCTTCCAATGGGTTGTCTTCGTTATTTGAAAGTATTGTAGCTAACCACACCCGATTGAATCTGGAAGTGAGATATATTTTAAAGCGTCTTATGGAGATGGGTGAGACCACTGTTTTGGAGAACTCTTTGTCCTTAGAAGAACCTCTAGGGAAGATTATCGATATATACGTCGAACATCGTGCTTGTCTTATTCAAATAATTAACACCAAACGCGAGTAGGAATCAATGAGTAAATACCGACGAGTCTGTAAAGGAGGTAGTGCTTACGTAGTTTTTTTGTGCCAGTGCACAAACAAAAACACCAAAAGTGAGCAGGAATCAATGAGTAAATACCCACGAGTGTGTAAAGGAGGTAGTGCTTACTTGATTTGTTTGTGCCGGTGCACCATACTTAAGTCCATATAAGAAAAAAAATGTTTAGATCAAATTAGATAGTAATTAAAATATATAACATACAAGTAATATTTAGTTTATATATAAGTGACTTAGCGGGATGGATGACATCACATGAAATGGAAGAGCATTAGTCATATTATTCGTAAACGGTATATAGCTTGGCGGAACAACCTTAATTCAAAAAAAAAATGTCAAAATCAATTCTTCCTCTTTGTATTACTATCGTAATGATAAGTTATCATAAAAAATAACATACTTGTGCTCTAGAAGAGCTAACAACATAGTTTGGCATGATTGGATATTGTATTCAATTTGCTTGGTATTGATCTTTGGAAAAAAAAACAAGTATAGATGAAGTACATTTAACCATTTGTTAATGTAAATATATATGAAATACAGTTTATTTTTATCATACCTTATCTTACATGTGACCATTCTCCATACCCAATATTGTAGTTTGATGTATGATGATTCTTCTTGTATATCTCACTTTGTTGATCATTTGCATATCTTTTCCTCTTGCTTGATTTTTTCCCTTTACCTCTCTGATCTATTGGATCAATGACTTCTTTTTATTGCACCATATCCAATCTGCTTGTTGATCATTTCTCTCATCTTCCTCTCCATTTGAGAAATGTCTTCCATAAACCTTTCTAATGGTGTTGACACTTCTTAGTATTTCTTGACGTCCTTCGGCCAATACTTTTACTTCCAACCTCAAATTAGAAAAATATTCTTTAAGAAATGAAAATGGTTTCTCATCTATGATTGCCAAAGAAGCGAAATCCTGAAATTCATTAGAAAAATTATTGCACCTCTTCGCTTTCTGATTTTTATCCGGGATATAATATGGAGGTGTAACCGTAATATAATTTCGCACCAAATCCTTTTTCCACCAAGATATGATTTACTTTTGAGGAGCACACTCAACGTTCTCCTCATGATATACTTGAATGACATGACAACACAAAACCCCCTAAATTCAAAATGTTTACATTCAAACTTCACATCGCAGGAGTTTTTTTCCAATGTCACTTAAAAAGTTTGTTTTCAATGCCATTTAGACCTTTTTATAACCACATCGTACACAAAAATTCTTTCATTATCTTGGATTTTTGTTGCACTAGTACTTGTCACTAAACGCACCTGAACTTGAAACTCCTCAAATTTCTTTGATGAATAAGGCTGTTAAAATACACCCTTATTGACATATTCAGTGAAACACAACGTTGGCTTATTAATTGATCGCAAATTTCTGTTGTCCTCCTCATTCGCTCGTTTACCTAATGCAAGGCAATATTCACTAGTAGAAAAAACCCTTGTTGCAACCCCCTTGTTGCAGCGTACAAGTATTAATACGCTTCAACAACCAGTCGGTCAACGCGGGTCAAACCCTTTAAAGGGTTGTTGCAGCGTACAAATTAATTGCCCCCTGCAAAAGAGATTTTTGCAGCGTACATAATAAAAGCCCCCTGCAATAGGCCTTTTATTTTGCAGCGTACATGGTAAAAGCCCCCTGCAATAACATATTTGTAAATTTTTTTCGCTGCAACTTTAACTCAGACCAAACATTTCTATCTCAAATCTCATAGCAGCGAATATCCCACGTACTCTCAGTACTCCCTTCTTCTTCTCTCGGCTTACCCTGCTTCTCGCCGGTGGTTCTCACCAGTGGTCGTCGCCGCTGGGTGTCGCCCGTCGCCGGTGGTACTCCAGCAAGAGTCTATTTAACTTCCTCGCCTCTCACTGGTGGTTCCCTACTCGAAAAAACAACCGGCGAAGTCATTCCCTGCTCGGAAAACTAAGCTATATCCAGACTCTATCTCCTCCTATAGTTCGTTTGTCTTTGCTATCTCAATTCGTAAGAAACTTCGTCGATTGCACAGGTATATTTCTAATCTATTCGTCAATTAACATGTCTGTGGTGTTGGGGTTTGTGTATGGTTCAAATCGCCAGATCTGGAGTTGATTTAGCAACTTTTTGTATGTTGGTGTATACCTATTATTTTTGGTCCATTTCGTTAATTGTTTGGGGGAAATGATTGGTTTTTTTTAGGGTTTGTTCGAATGATTGAGTTCTTTTTAGAGTGTTGAGAAATTTTTATAAAAGAAATGTTCTGATGGTCAAAATGTGTATAAACTAAACTTGTGATTAGATGTGAAAAATGGCATATTTAAGGCTAATTTTTGTCCATATTAGCTTGCAAAATCATGAAACATAAACTTTTTGGAGATATAAATATCTGAATAAAAGAACAGTACGGACTTGAGATTGTTCTTTAGAAATCTTGCCCAATGATTATCTTAGTATCGTAAATAAAATGTATGATTTGTTAGTGGATTGAAATTTTCTGAGGGAAATAACCACACTGTTTTCTTGCTAGCTTGGCCAAACTTTGTGTTGGTATGCTTTGAGCCTCAAGAAAGCTAATAATTATTCTGATTTCTTTGCTGTATCAATTGGAGCACACACTGATGCCATGATATGATAAGAATATGATAAGATGAAGAAAGTAATGAGTGCTATAATTTCTAATATGTGTTTAGGCATGTATATCTTTCATAACTAAATGTCAGAATACATAGAAAACTATTTATTACCTATACACCTAAATTCCTGAATGTGATACAGATATACAATAGCTAACGAGGAAAACAAAATGAAAATTACATACCAATTTTTTTTTTTTTTTTTAATATAAAAAAGATACATACTTCTATTTAAAAAAGTATATCTTAATGATGGTTTGGAATTGCTTGTTTTTGGCACGCATACAAATTGGAGGTGTACATGCTCAGGCTGTTTGACTGTTGGAGTCCCCTAGTCCTAGGCAGTATGTAATTTCCTTTTGTTTTCATTGTGTGCTTATCTGTGGTAATATGACATGGGGGATGGATGGGAAATGGCGATGGAGAGGCAAGTGATGGAGGTGGGATTGCGGGAATCAGACCCATACCTTCAACTGTTATTGGTGAATTGGTGTCAGTATATACATAGTGAATTATATTCAATGTTTTTTACTCTAGAAATACTACTGTAGACTCTATACTTGAATAAATGAGCTAAGAATCACTGAACAAATGACCCAAGGATCACTTTCTTACCGTGTGATTGTTTTGTTATATCTTTAGGCAACTGGCAGAGTCTGGTGCACATGTTGTCATGGCTGTGAGGAATCCTAAAGCAGCTAATGAGCTGATCCAAAAATGGCAAACTGACTGGTCTGGGAAAGGCCTTCCTCTAAATATTGAGGTACTAAGAACTTGTTTGATTTGTCTTAGACATTATGTCCAGGGAAGTTTCTTGTTTCTGTTATCCAGGTAATTGGTATGACACCGACACCCTGTTTGGTTACATGTTTTTTAATGTTTTCGTTTTATTTCAACAAAACATGTTCAGACAAATTCAAATAAAATGAGGTTTTTTCATACAATTTCAGACAATTTCACAAACAAAGAAGCAATTTCAGATACTTTTAAACAAGTTCAAATAATTTCTGATAATTTTAAATACGTTCAGATAAGTTAGGCAATAAGTTGAGTCAAACAATGACATCGTTGACAGTTCGTTTTATTGTGAAACATTGCATATATGTAAATTAATTCTTTCTCATTGTTTTTGTTTGCCACCCTTTTTATGTGCTACTGAATATGTGTTAATTCAACTTTTTCATCGTTGGCATGTATGATATTCTGGGGTTTTAGTACGAGCAACTAATTAGAGGACTTTATGTTTTTCTTCCCTATAAATGGGGGAGAGAAAAGATAGAAGTCTCATTTTACATCCAACACTACTTCGTTGCTGAAAGATTAGCTTTTAATCCTTCCTTTGTAGGTTATGGAACTTGATTTGCTATCTTTGGACTCTGTTGCGCAATTTGCAGAAGCCTGGACCTTTGCATGTACTAATAAATAATGCTGGAATATTTTCCATTGGAGGTTCGTTTCCTTATTACTTGTATATCCTTTCCCCTGATATTTGCTACAGGATAACCTTAGTCATTGTCATGGTCTTTTCTATTTTATGTTCTCACCACTTGCTTTTCTGCCTCCTTTTTGCGAATGCAACTTTCTTGTAAATGGGAACTTTTTTATGGTTGGAACACTATCATCACTTTTTTAAAAAAAAAAAAAACTCCCTATGTCCCAAATTACTTTTTTAGACTTTCATTTTTATTTGTTCCATATTGGTTTTTACAGTTCTATTTCGATAAATGTCTCACTATTATTATAATGACATTTTCGCTCCAAACTATGAACTAAAGAACCTAAGGACTCATTTTAAACTTAATAAATGTTTTATATGCTTATTTTTAACTTTCTAGAACTCATTCCAATCCATTTATGCATATTTAAGGCTCATTGTGTCGTTATAGGTCATATTTAGGCTAAAGTGCCATTTTCGCTCCCAACTTTGAACTTAAGAACCTAATGACTCATTTTAAACTTATTATATGATAAATATGCTTAGTTTTAAGTTTCTAAGACTTATTCTAATCTATTTATGCACATTTAATGCTTGTTTTATCGTTATAGGTCATATTTAGGATAAAATAAGGCATTTTCGCTCCCAACTTTAAAATAAAGAACCTAATGACTTATTTTAAACTTATTACATGTTTAATATGCTTAGTTTTAAGTTTCTAAGACTTATTCTAACTACTTATACACATTTAGGCTAAAATGACATTTTCGCTCCCAACTATGAACCAAAGAAACTAAGGACTCATTTTAAACTTACTAAATGTTTTATATGCTTAGTTTTAACTTTCTAGGACTCATTCCAATCCATTTATGCATATTTAAGGCTCATTGTGTCGTTATAGGTCATATTTAGGCTAAAGTGTCATTTTCGCTCCCAACTTTGAACTTAAGAACCTAATGACTCATTTTAAACTTATTATATGATAAATATGCTTAGTTTTAAGTTTCTAAGACTTATTCTAATCTATTTATGCACATTTAATGTTTGTTTTATCGTTATAGGTCATATTTAGGCTAAATTGAGGCATTTGCGCTCCTAACTTTGAACTAAAGAACCTAAGGACTCATTTTAAACTTATTACATGATTAATATGCTTAGTTTTAAGTTTCTAAGACTTATTCTAATCTATTTATGCACATTTAATGTTTGTTTTATCGTTATAGGTCATATTTAGGCTAAAATGAGGTATTTGCGCTCCTAACTTTGAACTAAAGAACCTAAGGACTCATTTTAAACTTATTACATGATTAATATGCTTAGTTTTAAGTTTCTAAGACTTATTCTAACTACTTATACACATTTAAGGCTTGTTTGGTCGTTATAGGACATATTTAGGCTAAAATGACATTTTCGCTCCAAACTATGAACTAAAGAACCTAAGGACTCATTTTAAACTTACTAAATGTTTTATATGCTTATTTTTAACTTTCTAGAACTCATTCCAATCCATTTATGCATATTTAAGGCTCATTGTGTCGTTATAGGTCATATTTAGGCTAAAGTGCCATTTTCGCTCCCAACTTTGAACTTAAGAACCTAATGACTCATTTTAAACTTATTATATGATAAATATGCTTAGTTTTAAGTTTCTAAGACTTATTCTAATCTATTTATGCACATTTAATGCTTGTTTTATCGTTATAGGTCATATTTAGGATAAAATAAGGCATTTTCGCTCCCAACTTTAAAATAAAGAACCTAAGGACTTATTTTAAACTTATTACATGTTTAATATGCTTAGTTTTAAGTTTCTAAGACTTATTCTAACTACTTATACACATTTAAGGCTTGTTTGGTCGTTATAGGACATATTTAGGCTAAAATGACATTTTGGCTCCCAACTATGAACTAAAGAACCTAAGGACTCATTTTAAACCTACTAAATGTTTTATATTCTAGTTTTAACTTTCTAGGACTCATTCCAATCCATTTATGCCCATTTAAGGCTCATTGTGTCATTTTAGGTCATATTTAGGCTAAAATGACATTTTCGCTCCCAACTTTGAACTTAAGAACCTAAGGACTCATTTTTAAATTATTATATGATTAATAAGCTTAGTTTTGAGTTTCTAGGACTTATTCTAATCTACTTATACCCATTTAATGCTTGTTTGATCGTTATAGGTCATATCTAGGCTAAAATAAGGCATTTTCGCTCCCAACTTTAAAATAAAGAACCTAAGGACTCATTTAAAACTTATTACATTTTTAAGATGCATAATTTTAACGATCTAAGACTCGTTCCAATCTATTTATGCACCTATAGGCTCATTGGGTCGTTATAGGTCATATTTAGGCTAAAATGACATTTTCGCTCCCAACTTTGAACTAAAGAACCTAAGGACTCATTTTAGACTATTAGGACATTGTCGTTAGTTTCTTGAATGTTAAAATGTGATATTTAATTTGTATTTAATCTAATGTTTAATTTAAATTTCTGTTTTTGTAAAGGTCTACACTCCGAGGATTGCGCCTTATGCGAGGAATTTGATGTGGTTCGTGAGCAATGGGCTAAGTTTTTTACCAGCAAGTATTTATTATTGGCTTTAGCGCGCTTGATCGAGTTGGTTTAGTTGTTATAGAATAAATTTTATATTAAAATGTATGTTTATGTTGAAATTGGAACATATATTTAAATGTAATATGTGCACTTTGGTTTTGGGATATATAGTATACAAAACTCCAGTTGTTGTTTTTATATTTGTTATACAGGTTGCGTTATTCTATTATTGTTTTGACAGGTTTCTATATTTGGTGCAAGGCACTCTAGGTATCCCTAAACAAAATTAGAATTTTCCCGCCAAAAGTGCTTTTTTGCAGCGTACATATATGTTGTACGCTGCAACAAGGGAAAAAAATTTCGCAAAAATTCAGACTTGTTGCAGCGTACAAATAAATGTACGCTGCAAAAAATTGAGTAATTCAGACTTGTTGCAGCGTACAAATAAATGTACGCTGCAAAAAGTTGGGTCTGTTGCAGCGGGCTTTTATATGTACGCTGCAACAAGTCCAAAATTTTGCCAATTTTTTGGCACTTGTTGCAGCGTACATCTAAAAGCCCGCTGCAACAAATCACTTTTTGCAGCGAACATGTACGCTGCAACAAGTTCAGACTTGTTGCAGGCCCCCCAGTTGCAGCATACGATGTACGCTGCAACAGGGGTCTAAAAGCCCGCTGCAATAAGGGTTTTTTCTACTAGTGATTGATCAACAAATTCTTTCAAATAAGTGTTTAGATTCACAAATGCTTTGAAAAAATCATTCATATTTTCACTCCGTTGGGTGGTAGACATTCCAGCCTAAAAATCATCCTTAAAATACAAAGGAATCCATCGACGCCTTAGATTGAACATATCATTAAACCAATTGATGCTTTGCAACTTATCTTTCACCAAGACTTCTCCCCATCGTTTTTCAAACTCTTTAACATGAATAGAATCATGTAAAGCACGTCGTAATGTCTTGCGTATTTTATCGATATTTTCATTGTCATTTATATATTTTCTTGCATTTATCAAAATATGTCAAATAAACCATCGATGTTTTGTCTTAGGGAAAATTCTTTAATTGCATTCCCTGTAATTACAAAATTAGTATATGAAAAAAATTGGACCTCTTTTTATTAACATAAACAAATAGTATCATAACCAATGCAAGAAATAAAATAAACAACCATTAGAGAAGATTGTCATAACAATAAAGGTAATAGTCTCGATAATTACTATTATTAAATGTCTAATACACATCATGCTCACGAGAAAACAAATTATGAAAATAACACAATCAAGATATACATAAGGAAAAACATGTATATAAAGTAAAAAGTAGCTAAAAAAATCATATGTTGCATCTCCATCAAATTAGCATAAACAGTATTTGTCAAACAAAGTGATAATAGTAACGTTGTTGACTCTAATACTCTAAGGATTGCCACAAACATTTCACCGTATCAGTATATTTCCTCCTTTTTGTCGATCTTCTAATTGTTTGAGGTTAGAATTAAATAACTTATTTTGGACGGAGCCTACAGTTGTAAATTTGTAAAGTGAAAAACATATCCTTTTATAGCACATCAATTATTACTAAATTTCATAATTTTCTCTAGAGGAAGGGTGAAACTTTTCTTTAAGTGTAAAACATAATAGTAAAAGGGCATCATGTATCTATTCATCAAATATGTGGTATCAAATGATATAACTATGTGGTATCAAATGATATAATTATGTGGTATCAAATGATATAATGTCTACAAAGTCCCGATTGCAAATCTACACCTTCCATCACACCAAATTTTTTTTAGTCTTCCATCATCGCCTCTTTCATACATATGAAAGAAATTCGTATCTTTAGAAGATACTTCTAGAAAATGTTTCTCGATCGCAGCAAAATCTCCCTTTTGAAGACACAAACGTCTATGGTTTCTTACTAGTTTTCTACAATCTTTCTCGAAGAAAGGACCATAACTATATCCACCATACCTCACAACAAATGTGGCATAATTTCTACTAATAGGTACCTCAACCCTTTAATTAGTCCTTTTGGAGATTCGTTTCCAAAATGACAAGTGGGAGAAAATAGACCTCGAAAGTCTTCGAGGCGAACAACAAACATAAACGGACATTCCGGAGGCTTTTCGAAGTTTCTTTAGAAAATCCGAACACGTATTCTTTAAGGACTTTAGAAGTGGATTTTAAAGAATAGACATCTCTTAGAAGACTTTACAAGTGCTTCAAGGAGAACAAAATATTCAAAGGACTTTCAAGTGTCTGTTGATATTCTATTGTTTGATGTTCTATACCCAAGTAGGCATAGAGTTCAAGTCACTGAAACTATGAGATTCTTCTATTAGATAGTGAAGAAACATAGAGTTCAGGTCAATGAAACTATGAGATTCTTCTATTAGATAGTGAAGAAACCTACAACTTGCAGTCAAACTATTATCATGTAGATTAATGAGTTTGTGACTTGTAAGAAAGCTATGACGAAACCCAGATTCCCTAAAATGGTTAGAGGCCATATATAGACTCAAATGTTTGAGATGGTTAGAGGCCATAAAACATACTCAATGTTTTGATGACAAAATTGAAATTTTGTTGATTTGCAAGAATAGTTTCACACCTATTGGTTGCAAGTTGGTTTTAAGGATAAAAACCATCAAACATGGAATTGTGTTCACACACAAGCTAGATTAGTTGCTAAAGGTTACAAGAAAATACATGGCATGGATTATGTTGAAACCTCATGCATAATCGTAATGCTCAAGTCTATAATTCAAGCAATGATTGCATATTGGTACATATGGCAATTGGTTGACAAAGCGTATTCCTCAATCAAATGTTGGAATAAACTATGTACATGACATGTCATAGGATTTGTGGATCCAAATAAATGCTTGAAAAGGAAAGCTAGCTTATGAAATCTAAGTACAGATTTAAGCAAGCAAATGGGAATTGGAACTGTATTTAGTGAAGCTAATAAGTATTTTAGTTTCATCAAATGTACATGATTCTTATAGATATATAAGAAGTTTTGTGGGAGTACGTAAAACTTAATTGGTCCTATGTGTATCACACACATAACTCTCTATTGAAACGACATTCAAATGCTAAATGACTTAGATTTGAAATTATTCATCAATAACGGACCAAGGTGAAACTTAGTGCATACTGGGTATTAAGATCCTTTTACAAAGATCTTATGATATTGTTTTGGATTAAGTAATGGAATTTACTAAATCAAACACGAAATACTCCATTGGAGATATTCGACCCATGTGAATAAATCTAAGTAAAGAATGTTTGAACTATGTATAAGCATTTACTAAGTTAAACATCAAAGGATCTACGTGAGATTCTTTACCTATATTATATGTTAAAGAATTTAGTTGGATTCAGTATCTACTGAAACGGAATGAGATAAAGTTACATGAATAAGAATTCAATTGGGAATTATTCTGCAAAAGAATTTATCATGTATGATATAATATGAGGATGGCCAAAAATGTATCGTATGGCTTTAGGCATGACGAACACATACCAATCTCTATTGGTCTAAGTAAAGATCAACTAGATTGAGATCAAGAAAAACTTATGGTACTTGAAAAGGTACATAGGAATAGTTCTTGATTCAAGGAAATAAAGATATGCTAAATATTGATGCTACACGCATAAACACTGGCACATGATCAAGAAAGATCCCTTTGGAGTTAACCATTGGCAAGGACGAGCTAAAGAGCATCGTGTTTTAAAATGGCAACATGGATTGGAGACCATGAGTTGTTGCGTGGGAAATTAAAATATTAATTTCTATGTTCTGAGATACAGATGGAAAGTCTTCCACATATCCGTGAACTGCTTGGATAAATAAATCCAAACAAAGCATCACTAGCAACCTATACAGTTGAAGTAAAAGTACTTATTGCCTAAGAAGCAATGAAACATGATTGTTTATGATATAGAGTTCTTCACTGAACTTGGGTGATCACATGTCTGCTGCCTTGATGGTTCTTCATTGCAAAATGCGCAGAACCACTATCGAAGTAAGAAAGACTAGATCACATAATAAACAAACTCAAAAGATCTTATCATCCTATTTCAAAGAACATTCGCTGAAAAGGATACTAAGATTGGCAAAGCATGATAACTAAACCTATGCAACAAATGAGAGGCAACACTCACATTGTAGCACTGGAAATCAAGCATAGCTTTGAATTCCATGAATTGTTTTAAAGATGGGTTTGAGGCCCATGGTTGTAAAACATTAGGGTTGAACATTTATCATATATGAAATGTATTTTCATATTCCATTTAATCTTGGTTTAGTATTAAATGAGGAGTCCCTTCAATTTGACGATATATTCAAGATAGACTGTCAGGACCAGTCCTGTGACTAAGAAATGTCTATCAAGTGAACTTGAATGTCAAAAGGTGAAAATGGTCCCTGATCGGAGTTTTCTATAAAGATGTACGCATAGAAAACGTTAGACGACTACAATGCAAGATGACTAGTACTTCTGTTTCTTGAACTATGTGGACATGGCAATGTCATAATCATTTGCATAGATACTTACTTTGGGAAGACTAGTATCGGACAGACCCATGAAACATTACTGTAAGAGATGAAAATTTGTCATCAGTAAATTTCATTAAAATTATTAGACACTAATCCTCAATACCTGAGTGATTTGAGACTACTTGTTTGAGAACTGCTTACTTTGACGTTGTCAACCGTCGCACCGTAAAAGGAGGCTATAAAGGCAACGCAAAGATAATCACCTATCAAACGAAGTCTAATCTCAAGATCGCAAGATTGGGATTGTCCTCCTATAAATCGGGATGAGATGCTGAAAGTTGTACAAGGCCACTCGGAGAGCTAGAAACTGTAAAATGCATGGCCGTGCTCAGATGAATCATAGGCTATGATTATCTGTTTTATTTGATTAGTTGAACTCTGAAACCGAGAAACACCTCTGGACATAATAAGGATGACAACTCTTACCTTATGTTCAAGAGCAAGCATCGAGTGACAAAGGAATTAAGAAATGCACACTTGTCCCTAAGGACAAGTGGGAGACTGAAGGAAATAATGCCCTTGGTCCAAGTATGCATTTAATGTTAAGTCTAATAAATGCGGTTCAGTATTAATTAACAAGTTAATAATTCAGTGAGATCAAGTGAGCTGAATGCCTAGCTAGAGGCCGCTTCAGTTCAAGTGGAATTAATGATATTAATCCACAGCTTACTCTTGACTGAACCCGTAGGGTCACACAAATAGTACGTAAACGGATCAAGTATTTAATGACATTAAATACTCCATCTATGGATATTCGGAATCGACGGATCTTGGTTTCAATGGGAGCTGAGATCGTCAAAGGCAAGAAATGAATTCTCCGGAAACGATGATATTGCCGGAAACGGAAATATGGATCGTATCGGAAATATAAATATTATTCAAGTCGTAGATGTTGCCGGAAACGGAAATATGGTACGTATCGGAAAATATTATCGGAAATGGAAATATTGCCTAAATCGGAAATATTGCCGGAAACGGAAATATTGTCAGAATCGGAAATATTATCGGAAACGGAAATATTAGATATTTGTTCGAAACGGAAATTAATTCCGGAATCGGAAATGTTAAATATTGTTCGTATCGGAAATAAATTCCGGAATCGGGAATTTAATCGGAAGCGCGTCGTACGAATTAGCATCGGACGAGACTTGCTAGACGAAGGCCCAGCACGAAGCCAGGCCCGCGCCCAACAAGCCAAGCGCCCAAACACACGCTGCCAAAGCCTCGCCAGGCCTAGCAAGGCATGGCGCGCGCACATCGTGGGCTGCTACGCATCATGGGCTACGAGCTGTGTAGCTCGCGTGGGCCGCGAGGCTTGCGCGGGCTGTTCGGTGCTCGTGCAGTGCTCGTGTGCGTGATATACGAATCCTAAAGCTATCGGAATTCGTGCTATGATTAAATCCTAAATCCTAAAGGATAGAATTAATTATTTAGAGTTCTAAAAGGATTCTCATTAATTAATTACTATTCTAACAGGATTCGAAATCCTTTTCCATGGTTCTATAAATATATGCCTAGGGTCATAAATTTAAACACAAGTTTTTCAACAAGTATTCATACAATAAAAGATGTGATTTTGAGCAGAAAAATCAGTCATATTACTTGCCCATATTAGCCGAAAATAATAGTACCTTAAGGGCGATTCTAGTTGGTCAATCTTAAGGCGGATCCGGACGTGCTGTGGACTTTCTACGAAGGGACGACACTTAGAGTCCTAAAGACTTGTTCTTGTTCGGTTCGGGCGTAGCTAGGGAGGGCACGCTACAAAGTGTATGCATTCTATACTATTTATATGATTATGTGCAATTAATATGTATCCTGGCATCTAGGTTTTTCCGCATGATTTATGTTGTTCATATGTATCATAACCTAACACTTTTTTAACTAATTTCTAACTTTACACCCTAAACCCCCCCCCCCCAAATAATCTTATACCCTCGTACCTCACAAAGAGTAATGTAATTTTAAATTGTACTTCTTATTCTCCAAACATTACTTTCTTAAAATATCGTATATTTGTTTGTATACTTCTTTTAGAAAAAAAACTCGAAAACTTGGTATTATGTCAAAAAAATAATTTCCTATTATCTTCTGAAAATTATTAAAATTATTGTCTCCTATTATTATTTGAACATAAGGGTAACAATCACATTCATGCATTTGGTTGATGGTTCTTATTTTTAATTCAACGTATGCTACAAATAAGAGATTGGAAATACTTGAAAAAATGGACGTATTCATTGATTCTTTTTTTTGGCAAATAATATTCATTGAATATTATTATGGAAAAAAATATTTTGAATTTGAATTTGAAAAGGAAATAATAATAATAATAAATATTAATATTATTATTATGATTATGATTAATAATAATAATAATAATAATAATAATAATAATAATAATAATAATAATAATAATTCAATTAGATTACGTATCTTCCCACCTAAAGGTCTGCTGAATAAATAAAAAATCATTTAAACCTGTTCCCACCTCTTGGAGCTGTCTTCATCTCCTTCCTTTTCGTAATTAATGTCTTTTGGAAAATGGTAAAAATTTCTCTCGGTATTTTGTATGGTACCAAGATTCATGTATACTGGTTCCAAGAAGAAATTGATGAACAAATAATCACAATTTCAAAATGTCCTTCTGGTTCTACCTAAATGTTTTCATATAAATTGCAACTTCTTCCCCTCTCAATCCCACAACTTATACAAAAAAAACTCATACTTCGGAAATTTTACTTTGTAGGAAATGAATCATTCACTTTCCGTTGCCATTTCTCCCAATGGGTTGCATTCGTTATTTAATTTGAAAGTATTGTAGCTAACCACGCCCGATTGAATCTGGAAGTGAAAGATCTTTTGAAATATCTTATGGAGATGGGTGAGACCGTTGTTTTGGAGAATGCTTTTTCCTTAGATGAACCTCTAGGGAAGCTTCTCGAGATATATGCCGAACATCGTGCTTTTCTTGTTCAAACTACACCAAAATCGAGCAGAAATCAATGTATAAATACCCACGAGTCTGTAAAGGAGGTAGTACTTACTTGGTTGTGTTTGTGACGGTGAACCATACATCAGTCCATATGAGAAATAAAGTTGAGATTAAATTATATAATAATTAAAATATATAACATACAAGTAATATTTATTTTTTAAGTTACTTACTGGCGTGCACGATATCACATTAAATCGAGGAGCATTGGCTATATTATTCGTAAACAGTATATAGTTTGAACGAACAACCTTGATTCAAAAAAAATGTCAAAGATAATTCTTCCTCTTTGTATTGCTATCGTAACGATAAATTATCATAAAAAATAACTTACTTGTGCTCTAGAAGAGCTAACAACATAGTTTGGCATGATTGGATATTCTATTTTATTTTCTTGGTATTGATCTTGGGAAAAAAAACAACTATAGATAAAATGCATATAACGAATTGTTAATGTAAATATATATGAAATACAGTTTCTTTTATCATGCCTTATCATACATGTGACCTTTCTCCATACCCAATATTATAGTTATATGTATGATGATTCTTCTTGTATCTCTCACTTTGTTGATCATTTTCATATCCTTTCCTCTTGCTTGGTTTTTCCCTTTACCTCTCTGATCTATTGAATTAATGACTTCTTATTGTTGCACCAAATCCGCTTATAGGTCATTTTTCTCTCTATTTGAGGAATGTCTTCCATAAAACTTTTTGATGGTGTTGACACTTCTGGGTACTTTTTGACGTCTTTCGGCCAATACTTTCACTTCCAACCTCAACTTAGACAAAGATTCCATATGAAATGAATATGGTTTTTCATCTTTGATTGCCAAAGAAGAAAAATCCTCAATTTCCTTAGACAAAGAAATGTACTTCGCTTTCGGATTTTTATCAGGGATACCATATGGAACTGGAACAATAGTATCGTTTAGCACCACATCATTTCTCACTTAGATAGGATGTACTTCTCAGGAGCACACTCAACATTTTCCTCGTGATATACTCGAACCACATGATAACACAAAAAACCCCAAATTGAAAGTGTTTACATTCACACCTCCCATCGTAGGAATTTCGATCCAATGTCACTTAAAAAGATTGTTTTCAAGGCCATTTATCCTTTTTTGTAACCACATCGTACACACAAATTCCTTCATCATCTTGGAATTTTTTTGCACTAGTATATGTCATTAAACGCTTCTGATCTTGAAACTTATCAAATTTCTTTGATGTATAAAGCTGTTGAAACATACCCTTACTGACATATTCAGTGAAATGCAACGTTGGCTTATTAATTGATCGCAAATTTTCATTGTCCTCATCATTCGCTCGTTTACCTAATGCAAGGCAATATTGATGAACAAAATCTTTCAAAGACGTGTTCAGATTCACAAATGCTTTGAAAAAGTTATTCATACTTTCAATCCGTTGGGTGCTAGACATTCCAGCGCAAAAATCATCCTTAAAATACACAGGAACCCATCGATGTCTTAGATTGAACATATCATTAAACAAATTGATGCTTTGCAACTTATATTTCTCCAATATTTCTCCCCATATTTTTTCAAACTATTCAACATGAAGAGAGTCATGTAAAGCACGCCATAATGTCTTGCCAATTTCATCGATATTTTCATTTGTCATTTAGATATTTCCTTACATTTCTTACAATATGGAAAATACACCATCGATATTTTGCCTCATGAAAAACGTCTTTAATTGCATTCCCTGTAATTAAAAAATTAGTATATATATAAAAAAAGCTGGACCTATTTTTATTAACATAAACAAATAGTATCAAAACCAAAGCAAGAAATGAAATAAACAACCATTAGAGAAAATTATCATAACAATAAAGCCAATAGTCTCGATCAATACTCGTATTAACGTGAATACAAAGAACTATAATTAAGAGTGTAATTCACATCATGCTCACGAGAAAAAAAGTTATGAAAATAACACAATCAGGATATACATAAGGAAAAACATGTATGTAAAGTACAAAGTAGCTAACAAAATCAGCTTTTGCATCTCCATCAGATTAGCACATGCAGTAGTTGTCAAACAAAGTGACAATAGTAATGTTGTTGACTCTAATACTCTAAGGATTGCCACAAACATTTCATCGTACCAGTATATTTCCTCAGTTTTTTTCGATCTTCTAATTGTTTAAGGTTAGAATTAAATAACTTATTTTGGACGGAGCATACAGTTATAAATTTGTAATGTGAAAAACATATCTTTTATAGCATATCAATATTTTTCTCTAGAGGAAGGGTGAAATTGTTCTTTAAGTGAAAAAAAATAGTAAAACAAATTATTATTATTATCTACGTTGTAGTAGTATGAACGAACATTTAAACAAAACACCCAACTAGTTCTTTGATCTCAAATAACCAAAATAAGGTAGTTGTTAAAAATATATTCATCAATAAAATATTATTCAAGTATAAAAGTGCAAGAAAGTTACCTATAGCCATGCATTGATCAGCAATGATACAATTTGGAGCTTTTCCAGACATACATGTTAGCATGTCTTGAACAACCAAACATACTTCCTTGTATCATTTCCTGAAATTAGAGCTCATCCAAGCAACATTGACTAGTTGTGATATTCACGCCTATAAATGAGCAATAGGGAATCATGTATTTATTCCTCAAGTATGTGGTATCAAATGATATATATTCTCTAAAGTCACGATGTGCAGATCTACACCTTCCGTCAGCCAAAAAAAATATATTTTTAGACTTCCATCATCACCTATTTCATACATATAGAAGAAATTATTGTCTTTAGAAGGCATTTCTAGAAAATATTTCTCCATAGCAGCGAAATCTCCTACTAGAAGACACAAACGTCTATGGTTGCTTACTAGATTTCTTCAATCTTTCTCGGATAAAGGAACATAATCATATCCACCATAACGCACAACAAATGTGGGCATAATTTCTACTAATAGGTACTCCAACCCTTTCATTAGTGATTATAATGTCTTTGTTGTGTGGACTAATGAATCGATAATTATACATGAATCTTGAATTCAAGGGATCCAAGGTATGATTATGGTCCAAAACCACAGTGGTGAGTTTCCATTCACCAATATTCTTATCAAACATGGCGGTTATTTTAGCTTTACAACCGATAATCTGAGAACGTGATGGCTTTGATGGATCTTTCCCTCTAGGAGTACATTTTCCGTCTTTTGTACATGTCTCTCTCAACCTTGTGAATCATTGCTATTACCACAATCAACATCTTTACCATTTTCCGTACTTCTAATCTTCATCTCGAACCCATTTTGTCTTCCAAATTCGTGGAATTGAATAAGATATTACACTATCATAAGATATAAATGTCATGCTTATACTTGGAGGTGCTAATGACACTTCAACTGATACGAGTGTTGGCTCATCTATAGACACATCGTTTCTTTCAATCAGATCTTTATCACATATTATCATCTCCGTTGATGGCATGTCTCATCACATCTGATTCCAAATCAATACATAAGATTGTATTTGTACTTTCAGAACTATCACATTCACTAGGATAGTCAATATTGAGATCAATCACTATTTTTCCAACTATGTCAACTTGTCCGTCTTTGTTATCCATTGTAATTTTTTCTGCATAAATAATAACTATATAATTGGGATATTGTATATATACTACAAAAGACTTCAATTTTACTCACAAATTATCAAATCTTGTTTGTCAAAAAAAAATAAAAAAAAAGAATATCAATCTTTGATAAATAGTTATGTTATATTCAAATAGTCTTATTTATGTAAATATACTTGACTGAGAAATATAATTGACAGCAAACCTATGTTTTATTCAAATAGTCTTATTTATGTAAATATATTTGACAGCAAACCTCTAAGATCTTCTTATTGATGTGAGATTGACAAATATCATTCAAGTTGTGTCTGTTATCATTGATATGGCAATAATATATATAGTACAAGATAAGACTTGTAGATCAACTCCAACTAGGACTAGGAATTACTACTACTGTTTATGCGTTTAAACTACTACTACGGCTTATGTGTTTAACTAGGATACAACTAAAATTATCCTAGTCTGTCTCTAATAGTTGAATACCGTACAAAGCCAAAGACTACTTCCCCCGCCTTCCCATCCCCCTCCACAAAATATATCCTTGATGATGATTTTTTTTACTTTTTAATTTTTTGTGGGACCATTGTTACTAAAGATGGAAAAGAAGATAAGGAGAACTAGACTAAGGCAAGACGAGATGCAAAAAGAAGGAAGGTCCAATCGTATTCCGATTTTTAATTTTAAATAAAGGGGAGCTTACTTTATCACTGTACATGAATGCATTTGCCAAATTGAAGAAAAATATACGAGAATAACATTTTGATACATACCTTATTCGTGACTACGATACGAAATTTGATTAACCGAGTCGACCGAACATGACTATTGAAGGAGTTTTGCTGATCTTGGTCTATCAAAGAAGAAGAAGATTGTTTTGTGTAACCTAGCCTAAGAGTTTTTTACTTAAAAATAAAAAATAAGAATTATGTAATCAAATCAAAGACTTGGGTTGCTCCATTCAAAACATACTAGTCTTACATATGCACGCTATGTGTGCGAGAGTATAAAAACGAACTTAAAATTGTGTTGTTAGACATAATTTTCGACAATGGTTATTGTATGCAATGACAAAATTAAAACCTACATATACTTATATCGATCGGAGATTGTAAGTGTACATCCGAAATTGAACTTCTTATAATAAAAATTCATAGTCAAATTTCAACAATTTTTTGTTTAATGGAACGACACAAAACATACCTTATCTTTTGAAAGTTATTCGATGATGACTATCGATTGCAAAGACGAATTATAAAACCTGCAAAAAATCAATAGAAGTGTTTTATATTCTACCTAGAAACAATTTTTTTTTAAATGATGAATTTGTTCAATATGGGATACAAAATTAATTACAAACATTTCTTTAGGAGTTGCACCTCAACAGTCAACACCCTACACAAACTATAGACAACAAATTAGGTAGAAATCCACTGCTTTTTTTTTTTCCATTGCCGATTTATCAATATGTGCTTTTATTCAGAAGAATAATATACTTACATATATCGAGTGTTTGCGCTACTACAACCTTTAGGAGAAATGATGGTGGATGTTTTGGAGATGAACTTGATATTATGTTTGTTTTATTTATTTATTTTTCTTTCAATTGTTAGGCTATTATTACGTTTACATTAAGTTGAGTGGAAAAAGTAATGGGAATGATTTTAGATTTCCATTGATTTTCAATTGTAATAAATTTTGTAATTTTTTTTATTTTATTATATCTTTTTTTGACTTTTATAGACAAAATTGAGAGATTAAAGGCGTTCTAATAGCAATTTGGATTATACACCGGGTGCACAGTGCTCATTGTGCATCCTCATGAACATTCATTGAGCATCTAATGAACATGAAGCATGATTCAATGTACATGTACAAGTAAAATATTTGAATTGTATGTTCTTGAGATTTGAACTATATGTTCTTTGAGTATGAATAATATATTTTTTATATTTGAACTATATGTTCATTAAAAATTAGGGTGCATATACAGTGAGCATTATACACCAGGGTACATATACCATATTTATGTTTTACCCTTGATTGTTTGACATTTGATTTGCTTTCCTATCCTATTTGGTGCAAACATTAATTATTCTTTGTTGACTTTTTTTACTTTTAGGCTTGATGTATACATAATGTATTAATGTGTAAGTTAATGAAATATTTATTTCTTGTTTTAAATTAGTACAGTTTAGTTTGCTAACATAATTGGTTTTTAAATTAATTTAATTAAATTGTGATGGGCATTGTACTCTATTTCATAAGGGGATACCAAAAGTGAAATTACTAAATTAACCTTAGGAGTTCCCTTATAGAATAGAGATGTATTGGTATAAGCAAATTAACAATCTCTATTTTGGATACATCATTTTCTGATTTTGTATTGAATACAAATTTAATAAATGCTTCCATACACATAGTCTATTGGATTGTCCACCTATCTCTTTTATGTCCACATGGGTTGTCCACCTCAGCTGGGTAGACAACCAAGTGGATTGCTCTATGAATCTCCCTGATGACCCCATCTAGAAAAAGAATTACTATCTTCCTCCCTTTTTATTCTTTACGTTTCGTATCGTGCACGAAATTTAACAACTAACTAATGTTGATAAAAAAAAAATCTTACTTTTAATTTATTTGAACAATGCAAAATATGTTGATTTATATTTTAAACGCAAACCATCGATATATATTAATTAATAAGGAAATAGGTACAGGTAAAATAACCCCTAACTGATGTACACGGGTACAACCAGCTCTGGCTATACCAACCCCCCCCCCCCCCCCAAAACAACGCGCCTGTATTGTTTGTTATTTCTTGTTATATTGTTTGTTCTTTCGTGTTGTTTTATAAATTTATCATAAAATTGTTCATAATTGTTTTATTGTTAATTCTTTCTTCTGGAATTTTTCGTTCTTTTTTATATTGTTTGTTCTTTTTTGTTGAATTGTTTGTTATTTCTTGTTTATTTTTTTGTTCATATTAATCATCTGGTTAATGTTCATAATGAAATTGCATGTTCATACTTTTTGTTTTATTTGTTCATACCTTTTGTATTCTTTGTTCTTTCTTGTTCTATTAAGTCCACGTACTTATGTAAACAATGCCAGATTGACATCGAGAGAATCTGAAGGAATTATCAATATTTTGAATTGCGGTCATTTCCTTTTTTGTCTTTCATCCTATAGAAAAATAGAGTTGGTTGTTCACGAGCAAAATGTAAATAGCCTGGAAGTCTCTTCTCTTAGAATTTGTTTAGCTTGCGGACTGATCCTGGCTTTAGACCATTACAAATATTTTTGATCAATGTAGAGAAGGTGAAAAACTGACAAACTTATAGGACCAAAAACAAAGTTTCTACACCTTAATCTTAATTACTAGTACTACTGCACATAAAGGTAATGCCTAATTGTCCATAAATGAAATAATGCCGGTCTTCCTGAGTTAATGGCTAAGATGAACAAGCTTATAAGCTTCAATGTGTAGAACCAACAATCGGACAAATTCAAAATCCAACGGTGTCCTATAAGGATTTTATTTTGAGATAATGGGTAGAAAAGTTTGAGCTTACCTTTTTCGATTTCTTCGACAGTGATGAGAAAGGGTTTGGATTTCGGGAATTTACGTGATCGGAGAAGATATACTGCATTCGCTGCTATCTGGAAAGATGGATTTGTGACGACGGGATTTAGGGTTTGGGAATTGGTAGAACACAAAACGACTTCGTTTGGATGGGGTACAGCTAAAAATTTGCGCAGGTAAAAACCTCAGAACATGAGGCCGAGAAAAAGAAACTAAAGCTAAGCCCGTACCCAAACCCGCTGATTAACCCCACTCGTTCCTCAAAAACTTGACAAAAAGGGCAATACGTTTATTATTGATAATGTTTTCACTTTTATCCAAAACTAGATTAGATCTCGTGCACGCACGAATTTTAATAAAAAAAATTCACAAAATATTTAAATGAATATCTTCCAAACTACTGCATAGTTATAACATTTTTAACATACTAGTTTAAATGTATTCATCTAATATGCATATTTAAAATGCTAAAGTGGTAATTTGACTAAAATATTGAGTGATATATTTTCCATTATTAATATAGCGATTTGACTAAAATATTACAAGTTTAGAATAATTATTATTACGCCGTATCTATTGTTGCAATAATTTATTAACAGAATTTTGTTTCCATACATAGATAGTTTATAAAAAAAAGGTAGAAAATAAAAATAAAATAAAACAGATACACTTATTTTGGGGAAGTGATTTTTGGCGGGAAAAAATCGCACCTGGAATTGACACGTGTCGTTCCTGGTGTCTCTTTTAGTATATAGTAATAGATAGATAATAGATAGACATGACATTAAAAAAGTCCGAGAGTTATAATGTCTAAATGGGAAATTGTGAAAGGTTTAGTGTGCCAATGATTTTAATTAATTAAAATAATCACTTGCACAATTTCACAAAGCTCTATACTCCGTATCTTCCTTACTCCTCCTTAAGCATACTACATACGCACCATAATGCAGAAATTGCTTTCACTAACCTACAACACGAGGAAAGAAAGGACAGGAACAAAGCAAATGCGTACAAGTTTAATACTAGTAGCTTTTTGCATACACGCTATAAAAATGTATTATTCAATCTACATTCTTGTTTGTTTTTGTTTCCGAATTACATACAAAAAGGCTCAATATTCTGTACAAAACATTTCGGATAACACCTATTTAGCTGCTGTATATATAAGGTAAATGCTAGAAAATTCATGTACTGCTTGCTCTTTATACTCTCCTATATTTACCAAATTACCACTCCATGTTTTTATTGCAGAAGAAACCATCCTGCTTTCCAAAAAAAAAAAATCCTGTACTCGAACAGTGTGAAATCGGCTAGAGACAGTAGAAATTCAGCTAGAAAACAGAAAAAAGAGATAAAGGTTCCAAGCAGTGAATTGGTCATGATCATCTTCTAAAAACGATCACGGTCTGTTAAATTCTCGAGTGTTGTCAGCTTGAGAAGAATTAGAACTCTCCTTCTCATCTTGTCTTTCACCTGCTTCTGTAGTTTCCTTGTTTCTGTCTGTATTTTTTGCAGACAACCCTTCACCAGCAGCTGTAATGATCGGCCCCTTTGACTTGTCACCAGCAGTTATCTTATCTCCTGAGGTGGGACTCTGTCTCTTTACACTTTCTGCTTTGTTTTTGCTATCTTGATAACTGGTTTCCTTTATTGCAGACGGAACATTACCAGTAGAAGAAGGAATTGCATCAACTGAAGGAATAGGCTTTCCTGATTTTCCCATATCTGTTGCCTTCCCAGCAGAATCACGCCTTATGCCATCATTTGCAATTTGTCCCTCTGATGGCTTCTGACTATCAGCCTTCAGCTTTGTAGTGGAACCTTTAGAGTTAGCCATCCTAGCTAGCAAGTCATTAATTTAGCCCGAATATTACCCTGCACAATGCACATTCAAAAAGTAATATAAACAAGATTTTCCTCAGCAAACTTTTTATACTAGGTCATATCTGATTCAGGAATCAGGAAATCAAACTTCTAACGACTATTGAAAACTCTAAGGTAGTAAATCAATGGTATGGAAGCGGAGTTCATAAGTGGCTTTACAATGGTACCATAATTTAAAGTGTCCTATGGCAATGTATCTCTACTAGCATATATACATCTGCTGTTATTGATTCATGTTCGATGCCTCCCATATTATAAAAGGTAATTCAAGGAAATAGTGTCCAGCACCAATACCACATGCTCTATATATCTTGTCAGAAAAACTCAAGGAAATCTTTCCCAACAATAGATCCATATTCAAATTATTTCTTAGAATTAAACCAATTGTAAAAGAAATTTGCCTGTCAAGAATAAGAATCATACATGTTTTTTTTCCCGAAGAATCTCATCATATGACTGTCCCACACTTCGTTGAGATGACTGAAGTGAAGCAGCTGCTGGTGGGGCTCTAGGAGGAGGGACTTGCTGCCCTTGTCGAGCTACACATTTTACCCAATACAATCAGATTCGTGACATATGTACAAAATCATCAGAAGCAATTAGGAATGCAGGGAACAATTCAACAGATTGATTCAAAATAGAGAGCATTAGAGTTATCAAACACATGTAGGAAAACATATCAGTCCACTCACTTTGAGGTACGACATTAACATTTTTTGTCAGGCATAGGTTTGCTAGTTCATTTAGATTAATTTTTACTTTTCATGATTCCCAAACAAAAACTTACAGAAAGAAGTTACCTTCAGTTATTATTCGATAACTCCATCCCAAATCAAGATGATACACCGTGATTTCAAATTCTAAACAGCCCCATGAAGGCAAAAAGCATATGAGAAAAACTGATAATATGCAAATACAACCTCCTATATATGCAACTACAACAAACGATGACAAATAGTGGAATCTGAGTAACAAAGTCCTAGTCTTACACAAACAACTGAGGTTCTTAAGCATACCTGATCCAACCTGATTGCCCAAATTAGAAATTGGCCTCTGGCTTCTTGGTACAATGGCCCTGGTACATGTTGCAGGTCGTTCACTCAACCGATAGTTAAAACTAGGAACCGGCCTCAGGTTTTCTGAAAGAATGGCCATGACACGAGGCTGCAACTGATATGGTTGGGCGGACATCACCAAAGGGAACCATAACTTTATCTCCAGACCAAGAAAACGGGGTTGCTGATTTGTTGGACGGTTCAGATGGGTTTCAGGAGGGGTATTGTTATTTGAAGTGCCAGCATATCTATGTCTGGGTTTCTTCGTCATAGGCTCAATTCCATTTGAAGTTCTATCAATCAGAATGGGGTTCTTCCTTAAGTGTTTTACTACTGACCCAATATTTTCATCAACAACCACAGGATTCAACTGAAAGACACAGAAATTTTACAAATACAATCAAATCAAAGAGTACAAATTCAATTTCAGTAGAATCATGGTATTCAAAATTTTAAATTAATTATAAAAACCCCTCAAATCAATTTCAACATTATAATCAAGAATTTAACACGCATTAATTTCTTTCTCATACCCCGCCATTAGTAAGTCGGTAAGAAGGTACAATTAACCCAGAAAATCGAGCACACAACAAGTTCATAATACAAGAGGTTATTAAAGAAAATCAAAAAAGAATTCACCAAGCAGCTGTTCTACAGTATCCCGAGTTGAGTGAACAATCATTATCTTTATCTTCTCAATAAGCCATTAATAAATGGGATTAAAAATAACAAACCCAGATTCTAAGAAATGAGATTGAGTAGAAAATCTTACAACAGATTCGGATTCTCCAGATTCCTCATCAATTTCAGAATGCTCCCTAGGGTTCTCATCAGAATCAGAGTTCTCTCCAGATTCTGAATCAGAACCTGGGTGCCCTCCAGATCGTCTTCCATATTCTTCGTCTTCCATGTTCGTCGTCTCTTCCAAGGCAATTTACAACACAGATTTTGGTTGAGTGTTTTTCTGAGAACAAGAGATTGAAATATGTTTTTGAGCGGTAAAATGTACTCTCGCGCTAATCTTCCTCCTGACACCGCCTAAAGACTAAATAATACGTATAAGAGTCCATTCTGATCGGCTCAATCGAAAATTCATTTTGGTGTGATTTCGGTCTGGACGTCTGGTCAATTCAGGACGGGTTCATGGGCGGGTCGGATCATCCAGTCTGGTGTACAATTTAGGTAAATTCAGGTTCATTCGAGGTCTTGTATATTCCACATGTTCTGTGACGATGTTCCAAAAAAATATTGGTCTAGGTTGCGTACACAATTAATTTAATTGACAATGTTAAAGTAACTTGTGCATGTCACTTATCGGACATTCACACATAGTCATATATTTGACACATTTGGATGTATTTAAATACACCTTAATACTTTACTTGATCCTTTTTTTTAAGTAGGTATGAGTTTCAATAAATAGAAACAAATATCTTACCAACACTTCATTTTTTGAATGCAAACCAAAACAATTAGACTTACAAATTTGGTACGATATCTTAAAGTAAAGAGAGCTTCTTAAGAAGGGAATTCAATTGATAAAATTGAAAATGGAAAATCTCTAAACTTCAGGCTCGACAATTGGGCTATTCAAATCGACCTCTTGACTTTTCTCAACAGAAACATCAATAATGAAAACACAAATCTAGCTTGTTGTATTTGATTTCATTCTCTATTCAAATGATTGGGATATCCCCAAACTCTTTAATGTCATTCCCCAAAGTATGGTTCAAAATATCCAGCAAATCCTTATCCCTCTCCTTGACATACGCGATACTCCCATATGGGTGCACGCGCTCATATGATTTCTCGGTAAAATCAGCAACCTGGCTAACCCACGATATCCCAGATAATCAACCCCAGTCGGAATATCGATGGATCTGGAAGCTAGATCTACCACAAAAGATCCAGATCTTCCTCTGGAAAATCTGTCACAAAAGTATCCCTATTGGAGACACTCTGTTTAAGAGATATATTTTTCCTTTCGATATAGGTCATCTTTGTGACGCTTACATCAAAACTATTAATTACCTTTTTATTGGTATCTAAAAAGCTTCCATACAACCCTCTGTAAATTCTTATTTACCGTTAGGGCTCTATGAAAAGAGAGGAATGACTGCATTTTCAATAATACTCATTCCGTCTCTTTTTGTTTTTTACGTTTGGTATTTTGCACGCGTTTTAACGAGTAATTAACGCGCATTGAGATTCTTCTAAGTTTTTCATGTAAACGAGGAGAATTACTTTTATTTATAGTGTTTTCACTCTTATCAAAATTCGGATATTGGAAAAATGAGAAAAAGTTAATATCCCTATGGAAAAGTGTGAAAGATTAAATTACTCAATGGATTTAATTGGTTAATATAATAATTGGACACACATTTTGATAGAATATTAAATCATTTATGTAATAATATAAAAGGAAAACGTAAAGAACAAAAAGAGACAGAGGGAAAACATAGTATTTTTAATTCTTTTAGAGCTTTTGTTTAATGCTAGTGTAGCCCATAGAGAATAACATCTTCGAAATGATATTGACCTACACCAACTTCAGGTTACCCCTTTCACTTCACACACACACAACAATTAACCATTCTCCTATTCTAGTTCGACGGTACCCTCCTCCGCCCGGTACATTCAAACTCAACTTTGACGGATCCTGCAAAACTTTATCAGCAACAGTTAGATTTATTATTCGCAACAACAGTGGCGCCTCTATCAGTGCTCATACTCACAATTTGGGCATTACGTACACAAGCGTTCGTGGCAGAAGTTTGTGCTCTTCACAAAGGTCTTCAAGAAGAAAAACGCCTCAACATCAAGCATCTACGTATTGAAGGAGACAATTTGATGGCCATCAATACGGTAAAAAGCAATTTGGAAAATCTCGCAGAAGCTTCAAGTCATCATTCAAGATATCAAGGATATTCTCATCTTCTTCGACAATTGGAACATTCAGCACGTCTGCCGAGAAGCTAACCTAGCAGTAGATTGGATCGCAAGTGTTGGTCACTTAATCAGCATTACTATGAGTATCGAATCTTGTCAGAAGTCCCCAATTACTTTCCATTTTAAGCAATAATTACTTAGGAGTAACCCTCTTGTGGAGGGGCTTCTAATGTGCTATTCTTCTTACCTTTAAAAAAAGTGTGTAGCGTGTCCTACTCTGTACATATATTTTATGGACGCAAACATATAGATCTCATTGAATATTGAGACACTTGGCAACATTACTGTTCAAAAACCGTCACCAAGAAGGGAGGACCAAACTAAGTCTCGTGCACGCACGAATATTAATATTCTAAAATTATTTGACTAACTTTTTAATACAGTCTCTCCCTAAACTTACTGCATAATTAATAAATATCGAATATACTCATTTAATCATTATACAGAGTATGTAATTTTTGTCCAATTATACATATTCTATATGCTTGATACTCTAATTTGACCAAAATCTTCGATTTACAAATATGTTGATTTGACCAAAATATTGAGTAATCTGACCATTTTTCATTATTAATATAAAGATTTAATTAAAATATTGCCAAAAATCACTTTTAACAAAATACTAGTATGTGGCATATATTATTTCCACATACACAAACAGTTAATAAAAAAGGATAGGAAATGTATAAAAAAATATTTTTTACCATACACAATGTAACACCCCGACAATTCTCTCTTTTCTAAAATAATCTTTTAATATAAAACGTAGAGAATTATCAAGGCATTATCGCCCGTGTGAAAACGTAACGGCTTATTCAGAATTTTGCAGCGGAAAACATAAAACTAACTTTAGGTTTATAAATAATCGATTACAGGTTTAATCCCAAAAATCAACCAACGAAAATAAGGAAGTATAAATAGTACGACAGGTTTAAAGTCCCAATTAACAAAACCTAAATAACATAGTAAGACAAAATCAATACAAGCTCTCTAATCCCGATCCCCATGATGCATCATCTTCAAACCTGTAGATGGACAATGTTTATTGATCCTTAGAGACTGCTCACCAAAATGGGTCATCACAGGATCAATACGGCATAGCCATGATCAACACACACAAACAAAGCACGTAATCAGCAAAGCTGAGTACTACATACTGAAACAATAATAATCCCAGCATGATACTATTGAACGAACCACCCTAACATGATACTAATAACACACGAGTAAGGGCAGACAAAACATGTTAATTTGACGACCATACTTGACTAGACTAGGCTAGACTTATAACAATAATATTATTTTAGTTGAAATGGACAATGGACCGAGTTGTCCGTCCGGCAGTCTTCACTAAGGAAGGCGAGGTACGGGCGCGACTCCGTAACCTCAGAGACCTGCGATATCGAGGAACATTTGAATAAAAATAGGACACGGTGATCAATCCGGTCCAAGATAAAGGCCATGGGCTACCACCATGAACCCCAACTCCTGTTTGTCCGTCACTTTAGACGTGCACAGTCTAAAGCTATTGCTACTCAGTTTCACTTTACATGATTTACAAATTGAAACCCTGTTATGACTCAACAATCACATAAGGCATACAATCCACATTTATTTACAACTATTTTTATCTTGGAATTAAGTAAGTGATCACAAAGGCATCAATCAAGATTCATTCCAATTTATCCAACCTTTCCTTTAACCATGATCAACCCCTGTATATGGGTATAAAGTTCAACTTACTAAACAAGGTCCACCGCCCTCATAAAGTAGTGAAAAGCTAAAAAGGGAACAACAACCAACATATATAGAATAATCTAGCGTTCCCAACCAACATGTTTGTATCAATCATCCATACTAACATGTTATAATTCTCATAACGAAATATATATGCTTAAAATGTCCATCCAACAATATTAAACATGCACTTTCAACATAACCAAGTTCATCAACAATTTCAACATAGTTTCAACAACTCACACACATTCCAAGCACACAGGTATGTAGTACCTTGTGTAAACAAACTGATAGGCCACTTTAACGAATTCAAAAGTCGCCCACAAAGAATTCTCCGCCTAAAATAATCAAGAAACGTACCCAAATCAATTCCTAATAATTTACAGCAACACTAACGTACTCTAAACACATCCTAAACATATTTAGAACATTCCCCAATATCGAAACTTAATTAATTAACTTCCTAGAATAGTGATTAATTCCCTAACGATCCCTAATTATCATAAACTCCAACAAACGTTCCTTTTTAAATTTTCAGCAATATAAAATAATTCAAAACTTGCTCAAAATATATTCAACATCCTTAAGATCATAAAAATAATAACTTTAATAGGTATAATCATTCTATTATGATTTTAAACATAATAAAACCTTAAAAATTCATGCTTAACAGTTTAAAATACTTATTTAACCAAATTAATAAATCTGGAAATTAAATTTGTTACTTAAACATATAATAAAATCTGAAAATATACTTTAATCATAATAACTTGTAATTTATATTCAATAAACACGAATTAAATCACTAAACTAATTTAAAACCCTAACTTACATATTAATCAACCAAAACTGAAATTAATTAATTTACAATATCAATATCAAATTTGAAAATTATAATTTAACTATAAAGATTAATAATTTAATTCAAGAAACATAAATTAAAATCAATAAACTTAAATCAAAATATTTAAATAACTTAGGGTTTAAGAAATAACCAAAACAAGAAGGGGAGGAGAGAGACTGCCGGCGAGCAGGGCACGGCAGCGACAGGCTTGGGCGGTGGCGCGACGGTGGTGCAGCGTGTCTGGTGGCGCGACGGGTGAGGAGGCTCGCGCAAAGCTGACGAAAAGAACTACAATCAAGGACGGGGAAGAACGAAGGGAGGAACGAAACCAACAGAAAAAGAAAAAGAGAAGAGGAAGGAGGGAAGTTACCGGCAAGGGGGCTGTAGCACGTCGGTCAAGGTGGTCCGCGGTTGCGTGACTGGCGGTGCTTCGCGCAAACAAAACCAATAAGGAGGAGAGTAAAACCAACAAGAAAGAACGAAAGCAACGAGAGAGAATAGAAAGGAGAACGAAAGGGAGGAGGGAGTTACCGGCGGCGGCTGGGCAACAACAAGGTCGACGGTGAGGAGAGCAGGAGGTGGACGGCAGCGAGAGGGAGGGAGTTCTTGAGGGTTTGAAATTCACGTGAAATAGAATAAGGGAGAGGAGTTGTGTTTTGGTTTTACGTGAATAGAGTAATGGGTTATGGGTTTATATTTTGGGCTTTTCCCATGTGGGCTAAGATTAGGATTTGGGTTTTAGTGTTTGAGTCAAAATCGAATTGGATTGTTTTTCCGAATTCAACGAGTTTTCCTAATTCAAATTCTTTTCAACATAAAATTCTAAAAATTATTCTTGATTGCACAATCGCTAAAATATTTAGAATATATTTAAATAAAATTAAATATACATTAAATATATAAATATAATAAAGTTCAAAATCGTTAAATATTTAGAACGTACTTAAAATAAAATAAATATACGTTAATTATATATTTATTACTTAAAATTCATAAATTCTATTTAAATATAAATAATATACGTTAAAATATATTAATAAAATTTATAAATTCATGGGGGATTACAATCTACCCCTCTTAAAAGAAGTTTCGTCCCGAAACTTGACACGAAATTTCCCACATTTTCCCCAAAAGATTTTAACTTATTCTTACTAGAGAAGTACTTGTGCCATCTATGTGCACTCTTTTGCCAACTCAAAGCTGTTTGTGTTACTCATGAACACCTTTTCTTATGCGGAGAATCTATTTGCTTTGCATCAACTTGTAAAATTTTCTAAAATAAGCAATAAAATGCATAAAAATGCCATAAAATAGGTAAAAAGCGCGAATTTTTATCGCATTCTACCCCCTTAAAGAAAACGAGTTACGCCCTCGTAACTCACCTCAGGGAATAGCTAATCAAAATTCTCTTTCGACGAATTCTATCCTCAAAATTCCTATTTCACTAAAACTACTCACTTTAGACTTTTCACAACAGATGACGAAACAAAAGAACAAGTCACCACGAATTAAATAATGCTTAACTTGCGCGGAGTTAATAGAAAAAGTACCAGAATCTATATCAGCAGATCGTTCATCCTCATTCTGATTCATCACGTACAATTTTCCTGGAGCCTTATTCGGGTTGTTGTTATGATTTGCAGGCTTATTATAGTTCTCTTGATTATTTTGTGCCCCTTCAGGCTTTGAATTTGACTTCTAGATTGGTTAAACCTCACTTGGTTTCCACCTCCATTACTATTTTGTTCCTTTCTGTGCTTAGTGAAGCACTCATACTCCGTATGCCCCCTTTTCTGACAATAGTTGCAGGTCATTAATTCTCCTTTGCAGTTCTTACCAGGGTGATTGTTACTGCACATCTTGCAATGATGCACTCTCTTAGATTGGTTCGAGTTGTTGTGGTGCCCCTGATTGCTTCTTCCTTGAAAATTTCCATTTCCAATCTCATTCCTATTCACGTTTCTATTCTTCTTGAAATTCCCTCGGTTTTTCCCAGCATTAAACTCTTTTCTTTTCTCCCCAACAACATTTTTCTTGTCCCTTCTAGAATGTAAACCATGAATATGGGCGGTTCTCTCATACACATTCTCTAAAGGTGTAAAGGTTTCTCCACCTAATCCCAACTGGATCTCATCGGTCAACCCTTGCTCAAACATCTGAGCCTTTATCTCCTCTGTGGCTACAACCTCAGGTGTAAACTTCGACAGCGCTATAAATTTGCTATAATATTCAACGATGTTCATACTCCCCATGCCAAGGTTTATGAATTCCCGCGCTTTTCGTTTTGTTATAAAAGGAGGATAAAACTTTTCCCTCAATGCAACAACAAATGAGTCCCAATTAAATCCCTCGGCAGTACTTAGCCTAGTTTCATTCTCTCTCCACCACAGATCGGCTTCATCTTTTAGGTAAAGGACAGCTTGACCTACTCTCATACTCCTAGGGAAACCCACAGCCTCAAACAGTTTCTCAAACTCCCTAATCCAATTTTCTAAGAAGGTAGGGTCTGATTGCCCCTTGAAGTATGGTGGTTTAACCCTAGCAAGTCTTTCAAACATTTCCCCTGCAGAATTGGGGCGCTCAGTTCTTTCCTGAGTTAGCTTTTCCGCCAAGAGGCGAATAACAACGGCTAGATCATTGTTGTTGGCCATTCTGCAATTAGTATACTCTACTTTAGGTTTGAAACATCACCTATACGTTATCCCATACAATTTAATACTTGAATTGACCATAAAGATCGCCTCAACCAACAATGTTCACATTAATACACATCATTTACGAAGGCACGACAATCGTTTACGAAGGTGCAACGATCGTCTACAAGATGCAATAATCATTGAAAAATAATCATCCTCAATAATTCATGAAAGACATTCACACACTGCACATAAGGCATAACATTTTGAATCATATTGGTCATAAGGGTCTAGATTGGCCCTCACTTCCTTTATGTACTCAAATCATTTAATATTATTGTGGCAATTAAATTGATCCACAATTCACACTGAGTATGCAACCAATAGAAAAATTAATCCATGACGTGTTACCTAAAGGTTGGGGTATTATGGAATCCTCAAAATAGAATAAAGAACAATTCCTTGAAAACTTTAACTTTTATTGCTAACTCCATAAAGGTTTATTACATCCATCAAAATAATAAAGAACATTTCAAACTTCAATAAACTTTAACCTTAAACTGTTGTAGCTTTGCTACTTATTCTTTAAAACATAAAAGAGCTAATTAACTATTTATGACTTCAAAATATTTGTGGCCTCTTGCCTATCCATTGCTCCTGAAACTTGCGGAGTGACATTTAGATCTCAAGATCATCGAACTCTTCTTCAGGGTCTTCATCGGGGTCTTCCTCAGGGTTCGCATCTTCTCCTATGTCTTCATCTTGATTAGGCTCACTTGCAATCTCCTGTTCACTTTCAAGGTCTGCATCTGAATCACTAGAAATCTCAATGGTTGGCTCATAGGCCACTGGGTTAGGATTCTCTGCCTCAACACCTACATTCGCATTCTCCACGGCTACATCATTTTCCTCTATGTCATTATTTACACTTACTCCCATAGGTTCTTCTGTAACTGCATCTCCAACATGACTCCCTACGATTTTACCGTCTCTAAACCCACTTTCTGCCGCCTCAATAATGGTGGTCAGAATTTCTGAGTCATATTTCCATCTGCCATCCCAAGTCCCATACTTAGCCAAGTTTGGAGTTCCATTTTCAGAATGCATGTCTTTAAACTTTTCCTTGAGTTCTAGGTATGGAAATTTGTTAGGTAAGTAATTAATGATAGTGGCTGCTATGGTATCCTTTCTCATTAAGATAGGTTGCCCTTGAACTTTAGAATGATATTCACATCCAAACACAATTTTCTTCACGTAAATGTCAGGGGTTTCTATATCAAGTTTCTCGAAGGATCCTATGTTGGTATACTTGGAAAGAAACATTTTATTCCTGAAATAAACAATTCCATGTCTCACTAACGATTTTCCAACCAAATCATAAACAAAGTTCAATAATGCAATAAGTTTGGTGGAAGCAAACAATTCTTTATGCACATTTAAATGTAACATTAAACAATTAGCACACGCACGTACATAACAATCAATTTCTTATGCTAGCATTGACTAGCTACTAATGCACATATAATTCTATCTTATATGCCCTTCTTATACTACCCATCTCTCATAAACTAAAGCATTGAAATAATTTAAATGACAAAGTAAAAGAACGATAATATAAGAAATTTATAACATAAAATAATAACATAAATATAAATATGAAATAAATAAAGTAAAATAAATAAAGGAAATGCGTAGCGAATAAATTCGAAAATAAAGTTATTAATTCGAAAAAGATTTATATTTCCTAAATAACGAATTCTAACTCTTGCAACAACTTAAAAAAAAATTTGAACTTCTAAAAAAATTGTACTCATTTTTTTTGAATTATAAATAATAAGAAAAAGAATAAAAATTTCGAAAGTTACTTTAATTCGAATAAATAATTTGATTTTGAACTTAAATAAGAAATATTATATACTTTCAAACAAGATAAAAGGAAATCTGCCCCCCCCCCCCCCCAAAAAAAAAGTACCAATTTTTGAACACTATAATCCTAGAAGCTCGATTTTTAAGAAATTTATTTTAAATAACTAGATAGTTAGGCGCCTAAAAATTTATTAAAGTAAAACCTTAGCTTCTAGATACCACTTTGTAACACCCCGACAATTCTCTCTTTTCTAAAATAATCTTTTAATATAAAACATAGAGAATTATCAAGGCATTATCGCCCGTGTGAAAACGTAACGGCTTATTCAGAATTTTGCAGCGGAAAACATAAAACTAACTTTAGGTTTATAAATAATCGATTACAGGTTTAATCCCAAAAATCAACCAACGAAAATAAGGAAGTATAAATAGTACGATAGGTTTAAAGTCCCAATTAACAAAACCCAAATAACATAGCAAGACAAAATCAATACAAGCTCTCTAATCCCGATCCCCATGATGCATCATCTTCAAACCTGTAGATGGACAACGCTTATTGATCCTTAGAGACTGCTCACCAAAATGGGTCATCACAGGATCAATAAGCCATAGCCATGATCAACACACACAAACAAAGCACGTAATCAGCAAAGCTGAGTACTACATACTGAAACAATAATAATCCTAGCATGATACTATTGAACGAACAACCCTAACATGATACTAATAAAACACGAGTAAGGGCAGACAAAACATGTTAATTTGACGACCATACTTGACTAGACTAGGCTAGACTTATAACAATAATATTATTTTAGTTGAAATAGACAATGGACCGAGTTGTTCGTCCGGCAGTCTTCACTAAGGAAGACGAGGTACGGGCGCGACTCCGTAACCTCAGAGACCTGCGATATCGAGGAACATTTGAATAAAAATAGGACACAGTGATCAATCCGGTCCGAGATAAAGGCCATGGGCTACCACCATGAACTCCAACTCCTGTTTGTCCGTCACTTTAGACGTGCACAGTCTAAAGCTATTGCTACTCAGTTTCACTTTACATGATTTACAAATTGAAACCCTGTTATGACTCAACAATCACATAAGGCATACAATCCACATTTATTCACAACTGTTTTTATCTTGGAATTAAGTAAGTGATCACAAAGGCATCAATAAAGACTCATTCCAATTTATCCAACCTTTCCTTTAACCATGATCAACCCTTGTATATGGGTATAAAGTTCAACTTACTAAACAAGGTCCACCGCCCTCATAAAGTAGTGAAAAGCTAAAAAGGGAACAACAACCAACATATATAGAATAATCTAGCGTTCCCAACCAACATGTTTGTAACAATCATCCATACTAACATGTTATAATTCTCATAACGAAATATATATGCTTAACATGTCCATCCAACAATATTAAACATGCACTTTCAACATAACCAAGTTCATCAACAATTTCAACATAGTTTCAACAAATCACACACATTCCAAGCACACAGGTATGTACGTACTTTGTGTAAACAAACTGATAGGCCACTTTAACGAATTCAAAAGTCGCCCACAAAGAATTCTCCGCATAAAATAATCAAGAAACGTACCTAAATCAATTCCTAATAATTTACAGCAACACTAACGTACTCTAAACACATCCTAAACATATTTAGAACATTCCCCAATATCGAAACTTAATTAATTAACTTCCTAGAATAGTGATTAATTCCCTAACGATCCCTAATTATCATAAACTCCAACAAACATTCCTTTTTAAATTTCCAGCAATATAAAATAATTCAAAACTTTCTCAAAATATATTCAACATCCTAAAGATCATAAAAATAATAACTTTAATAGGTATAATCATTCTATTATGATTTTAAACATAATAAAACCTTAAAAATTCATGCTTAATAGTTTAAAATACTTATTTAACCAAATTAATAAATCTGGAAATTAAATTTGTTACTTAAACATAAAATAAAATCTGAAAATATACTTTAATCATAATAACTTGTAATTTATATTCAATAAACACGAATTAAATCACTAAACTAATTTAAAACCCTAACTTACATATTAATCAACCAAAACTGAAATTAATTAATTTACAATATCAATATCAAATTTGAAAATTATAATTTAACTATAAAGATTAATAATTTAATTCAAGAAACATAAATTAAAATCAATAAACTTAAATCAAAATATTTAAATAACTTAGGGTTTAAGAAATAACCAAAACAAGAAGGGGAGGAGAGAGACTGTCGGCGAGCAGGGCACGACAGCGGCAGGTTTGGGCGGTGGCGCGACGGTGGTGCAGCGTGTCTGGTGGCGCGACGGGTGAGGAGGCTCGCGCAAAGCTGACGAAAAGAACTACACTCAAGGACAAGGAAGAACGAAGGGAGGAACAAAACCAACAGAAAAAGAAAAACAGAAGAGGAAGGAGGGAAGTTACCGGCGAGGGGGCTGTAGCACGTCGGTCAAGGTGGTCCGTGGTTGCGTGACTGGCGGTGCTTCGCGCAAACAAAACCAATAAGGAGGAGAGTAAAACCAACAAGAAAGAACGAAAGCAACAAGAGAGAATAGAAAGGAGAACGAAAGGGAGGAGGGAGTTACCGGCGGCGGCTGGGCAACCGCAAGGTCGACGGTGAGGAGAGCAGGAGGTGGACGGCAGCGAGAGGGAGGGAGTTCTTGAGGGTTTGAAATTCACGTGAAATAGAATAAGGGAGAGGAGTTGTGTTTTGGTTTTACGTGAATAGAGTAATGGGTTATGGGTTTATATTTTGGGCTTTTCCCATGTGGGATAGGATTAGGATTTGAGTTTTAGTGTTTGAGTCAAAATAGAATAGGATTGTTTTTCTGAATTCAACGAGTTTTCCTAATTCAAATTTTTTCAACATAAAATTCTAAAATTATTCTTGATTGCACAATCGCTAAAATATTTAGAATTATTTAAATAAAATTTTATTTTTGGTAAATAAAGATATTTTATTACCAAAAGAGGGAAGTACACCTAGTCAGAACTAGGAAGCAGTTAAGCCAGACCACCAGTACAACATAATCAACAGCAAAGCAACATCCAATAACTAATCAACTACAACATAGGCTAAGTAAGCAGAAACATATGCTGGCTAGCAGTTGCCCTATAAGCAACTCTAAACATGATATCCGGAACAATATCAGCAGGCTTCCTACATTTGTGGTTAAACACCATTTCATTCCTCTGCAACCAGATGCTGTACAGGCACTCAGCAAAATACATAACAAGCAGCTTGTATCTGTCCCCAATTCTCTTGGCAGCTTTCAGAATCCATGCTAACTCTTGATCAAAAGAAGAAGCTTTCCTGGTAAACTTTAGGCTATGCAGAATAGTATTCCAGACTGCAGCAGAATAATCACACTCAAAGAACAAATGTGCTGCAGATTCTTTCTTTGTAGTACACAAGGGGCAATCCTCCACAGTAGTGATCTTCCAAGCCACCAACCTATCCCTAGTAGGGAGCCTATTCCAAAGAGCAAGCCAAGTTATAAACAAGCTCTTAGGGGATGCTTTGTTATTGGATACAATCCTTCTCCATGGAACTTTCACATGATCACCAAGAAGACACTGATACATCTTTTTGATAGAAAATTTGCCATTCCTGCAAACTGTAACCCAACCTCCTACATCTTCAATCATTTGAACAGAAGATAAAATCTTCTTAAGTGGCCAAGACATAGCAGCAGGCCACTTAGTATCAAGAGATCTTCCCTTAATGTAGTAGGTGTGCACCCACCTACACCACATCTTATCTTTTTTGTGTGTCAGGGCCCATAATAGCTTAGCTACTGCAGCTTTGTTCCAAAGACTCATCTCTTTAATATTCCACCCCCCTGCAGTTTTAGGGAGGCACAAATTGAACCAAGCAACCAAAGACTTCCTTGATGGATCAGTGTGACCAGTCCACAAGAAAATTCTACAGAAGTTTTGAATCTCCTTAATTACCTTCTTAGGCAAAATGAAGATCTGACACCAGAATGATTGCATGCTTAGAAGAATAGTTTGCACCAGTTGCAGCCTACCAGCATAAGTGAGATTCCTAGCTGTCCAAGTTTTGGCTCTAGCAACTACTTTCTCAATCAAAGGCCTGCATTGATTATAAGCTAGCTTTTTTGTAGCAAGGGGCACACCAAGATACCTAAATGGGAAGGACCCTTCAGGAATGTGAATAGCAGCTAAGATTGCAGCTTTCTCACTTGAAGAGATCCCACCAAGATAGATGTTACTTTTATCAAGATTAGCCTCAAGGCCAGAAGCAACAGAGAACTGATGGAAAGCAGAAAGCAGCATCTGCACAGAATGAATGTTTGCTCTGGAGAACATAAGTAGATCATCAGAAAACATGAGATGAGTAATAGCCAGCTTTTTACACTTGGGATGAAAGTTGAAAGCAGTTTGAGTTTGGAGCTGTTGAAGATGCCTAGTAAGATATTCCATGCCAATTGCAAAAAGGAAAGGGGACATAGGATCCCCCTGCCTTAGCCCTTTCTTTGCACTGAAAGTCTTAGTGGGTTTGCCATTAATCAGGATGCTATAGGAAACAGTTGTGATGCAGCTAAACACCCAAGTCACAAATCTGTCAGGGAAGCCTAGTTCAGTCATCACCTCTTTGAGAAAACTCCATTCTATAGAGTCATAGGCCTTTTTTAGATCCATTTTAAGTAGGCATCTAGGAGAGATATGGGCCCTGGTGTAGCCTTTAATCAATTCAGTAGCAAGCAAGATGTTATCAGAAATCTGTCTCTTAGGAATGAAACCAGATTGAGCATCACTAACAACATCACCAATTATATGCTGCATTCTTGCAGTGAGAATTTTGGAGACAAGCTTGTATACAACATTGCAGCAGGCAATAGGCCTAAAGTCTTTGACTTTAGTGGGATTAGCCACTTTTGGAACAAGAGTAACAGAGGTACAACTATACTAGGACAGCATAGTGTTGGTAGTAAACACCTCCATAACTGCTTTGTAGACATCCATCTTGATAATGTGCCAAGTCTTTTTGAAGAAAACAGCATTAAGTCCATCAAGACCAGGTGCTTTATCATCACCAATACCCTTAAGAGCTTGATCAATTTCAAGAGTAGTAACTTCTCTAGTTAGCCAATTCTTAGCAGAGTTACTAAGTTTAGTGCCATTTCTTACAGTAGGGATGTGGATAGCAGGAAGAGAGCTAGCAGCTGAACCCAACAAGGTTTTGTAGAAACCTACAATCTCACTCTGAATTGCATCTGGTTCCACCAGTTTATTATTATTCTCATCATAGAGCACTGAAATTCTGTTCTGCCGATTTCTCTCCTTCATAGCAGAAAAGAAAAACCGATGGTTAGAATCACCCACTTGAAGCCACTGGATCCTAGATTTCTGTCTCAAAGCAATCTCATCCACTCTGAGCCATTTCTTCAGATTTGCAATGCAAACTTTTTCCTGTTCAAACAAATCAGCAGTTGGGGCAGTTTGTAAAGCATTTTGCATATTATCAAGATAAACTCTAGCCTTGTCAACTCTCTCTTTCACACCAGCAAATTCCTCTTTATGCAAACATTTCAGTTTTGACTTGACTATCTTCAATTTGTACCATAGCTTGTACATGTAGGAACCCCTAACTTCAGTAGAGCTCAAAACATCCTCCACCAGAGGTAAGAATTGACTATGCTCACTAAGGTAATTCAAGAATCTGAAAGGGCTACCACCTTCAGCTTTATCAGGTAAACAGTTAATCAACAGAGGAGAGTGGTCAGAGATGGATGGATTAAGATATTCAGCAGGAACATCACTAAACTTGTGAACCCATGCAGCATTGCCGAAACACCAATCAATTCTGCTTGTAGTTTACCCCTCACCAGGACTTTTGTGAAGGAAATAATGCCCTTGGTCCAAGTATGCATTCAATATTAAGTCTAATAAATGCGGTTCAGTATTAATTAACAAGTTAATAATTCAGTGAGATCAAGTAAGCTGAATGCCTAGCTAGAGGCCGCTTCAGTTCAAGTGGAATTAATGATATTAATCCACAGCTTACTCTTGACTGAACCCGTAGGGTCACACAAATAGTACGTAAACGGATCAAGTATTTAATGGCATTAAATACTCTATCTATGGATATTCGGAATCGACGGATCTTGGTTTCAGTGGGAGCTGAGATCGTCACAAGCAAGAAATGAATACTCCGGAAACGATGATATTGCCGGAAACGGAAATATGGATCGTATCGGAAATATAAATATTATCCAAATAGTAGATGTTGCCGGAAACGGAAACATGGTACGTATCGGAAAATATTATCGGAAATGGAAATATTGCCGGAATCGGAAATATTGCCGGAAACGGAAATATTGTCAGAATCGGAAATATTATCGGAATCGGAAAATAGTTCCGGAAACGGAAATATTAAATATTTGTTCGAAACAGAAATTAATTCCGGAATCGGAAATATTAAATATTGTTCGTATCGGAAATGAAATCCGGAACCGGGAATTTAATCGGAAGCGTATCGTACGAATAAGCATCGGACGAGGCCTGCCGGACGAAGGCCCAGCACGAAGCCAGGCCATCGCTCAGCAAGCAAAGACGCGCGCCAACGCCCAGCCCAAGGCAACGCCAGGCCCACCGCAAGGCAGGCCCAGCGCGCCAAGGCAAGGCTGCCCAGCGTGGGCTGCGTGGGCCGAGCGCACGCGTGCGGGCGCCCTCGTGGCTCCGTGCGTGTGTGTGTTTGTGTCCATGCATGATTCCTAAATCTATTAGGATTTGGTGTATGATTAAATTCCTATTCCTATTAGGATTATTTAATTAATTAGAGTCCTTGTAGGATTCTAAGTTTAAATTAAATCGTATCCTACTAGGATTCCAATTCCCTTTCCAAACCTCTATAAATAAGGGCCTAAGGTCATAATTTCTAAACACGATTGAAGTATTCAAGGGGTAAGTTTTTGAAAGAAAATTCAGCCATACACTTGCACAACAATAGCCGAAAATTCCTAGCACCTTAAGGGCGATTCTAGTTGGTCAATCTTGAGGCGGATCCGGACGTACTGTGGACTATCTACGGAGGGACGACACTTGGAGTCCTAAAGACTTGTTCTTGTTCGGTTCGGGCGCAGCTAGGGAAGGCACGCTACAAAGTGTATGCATCTATACTATGCTAAATGATTATGTGTAAATAATATGCTTTCCTGGCTTTATGGTTTTTCCGCATGATTTATGTATTGTCATATGTATCATAACCTAACAGTGGTATCACGAGCCTCTTATTATTTTCATAATCTAAATTGCATAAACATGGTTAAATATTACAAATTTGCAAGAATTAAAAGGGGTGATTAATTTTCGTAATTGTTAATTAATTACAAATTGCGTTTATTTAATTATATGTACGCAGTTTTTCGGCAGTTTCTTCGTTACTCATCCAAATCGAGTGATTTTTGTGTCAATTCCGCATGTAAAAGGCATTCTAAAATTTTGACAAACCCAGAATTCCTAAATTCGAAGCCTAACTATGACTTGTCGGAGGTTTTAGTTTTTCGAACGCAAAATTTTGTAAATTTAAGATGTTAAATTAAATATTTGCGATTCTTGTTGATAAATCTTGAATTTTTGATTGACCTACTGTATATGTTTAACAAGTTTGAATGCCTAGCCTTGTTAATTATGCAATCTAATTTGTAATTATAATTAATTTGTTGAAAATTGGAATAATTTAGAATTAATTTGATTTTCATAATTAGTTAATAATTTAATTAGATACCTATGATTAAAAACCACCATAAAAATTGTAAATTTGTGTTAAATTTTAAAATTTTATGACCTAGACTTGAATCCATGTTAATCGGAAATCAATAAATTAATAAATTTTCGATTTTTCGCCCTAAAATTATAAAATTAATATGATTTATTAATTTGTCATTAATTTTGAAAATAAAATTTTAATTTTTATGCGATTCGCTCATATAACTTGCACGCACAAAGCAATGGACGCTACATGTTACCCTTAAGGGGTGTTGTATAGTGCGGGCATGAGACGACAAGCAAGGGAGCTCGTCGCCCATGCGGTACGAATGCAATGAGCAAGGCTATGGTGCACGAGCACAAGGCAGCAGCCCTGCCTTGTTTCGTGTGCTGTGTGCGATGGGCGAGTGGGCAAGGGCGAGAGCAAGGCAACGAGCAGTCGCGTGCAACGCACACTTCCTCGCGCAGCGATCGAAGCCTCGCGCGCAGCGAGCGCTACGAAGCATCGAAGCCTCGCGCGCAGCGAGCGCTGGCTCGCGTGCGACGAGCGCTGGCGCACGCCTTGCGATGGTGAGCAGCAGCAGATGCGACGCACCACATAGGCTGCGCGCACATGGCCAGCGATGGCTGCGTGCGTGTGGCCTATGGCTGTGCGTTGCGTGGTGATGTTGCGTGCCTTGAGTTGCGATTAGATCGTTTTAAAATTTTAATTTGAAATTTTCAGTTTACGTAATTTTAATTAATTTTAAAGTTAATAATTTAAATTATTTTTTTTGGATTTTAATTTTGAATATTATAATTATAACAAATTTCATTTATTCTAATTATTTTACTAAAATTAAAATCATGAATTAATTTAAATACGACTGAAAATAAATTAAATATGTGGATTCAATTATAAATTTATATGAGCTTTAAATTTTAATTAAATTTGTATGTTTCCGGTTAGACTAGAAATACATTTTTATGTTTAAAATTAGTAAAGCATATGAATTTATTGGTTTAAGTGGGAGCCCTTTTAGTCATAAACTCTTGATTAGGTCTACAAATCCTTAAGGTTAAAACAACTTGATTAGAATTAATAAGGACTGAATAATTTGTAGATTATTGGTGCCCTTGATTAATTGCTGCAAATATTTATGTGATGCATAACGTGTTTTTACTAACCAGCTATGTGGGCCATTCATGATAATGAATGGGTGAATGGTATATATTGTATATGTACTGTTTTGCAGGTTATGAAGTGACTAGTATGGCCCAAATAGGATAGAAAATATGGTCTGCGTACCATTAATTTGAATGTAATTGGTCCAAAGTACCAAAAATGTTTTTCAATTCAAATATGGTCTGCGTACCATCAAATAGTTGTAATTAGTTTAATTATAGCTTATCCTATTTGAAGAAAATGGTGCCTCCCACGGAGATTTTCGAGACGGATTTTGAAGTTGAAGCTTCAAGATGAAGTCGGGCCATACTAGATCACATTTATCTTATCCATGCTTTAAGTTATTTATTGCTTTAAATATGTCTTAATTATGCATGAGATTGTGGCTTGATTATGTTGCATGATTAAGGATTTTAGTTCACTTAAAATCTAACCAACATAGTAAGAGCCTTAAGTTCCAAACTTAAAAATTGAGTTAAAAGGTGCCATGCCAAAATATACACTTGCTTGGATATCCTTTACATCAATATAGTAATAGTTTTCGCTCAGCGAGGTGTTACTTATTGGTCCTAAAGGGGCAAGGTACACAAATAATTGTGAGTACATGTTAGTTTTGGTGAAACTCAACGATATAAGTAAGGAGTCCTTTTATGTCGTGGCAAAATCGATAGGTTTACCTAATAAGTTCTTAGACGTGCCTATCAACCAAGAATAGTTTCTAGACTATTAGCAAAAGGTTTTTGCTTACCTAAGATATTTTAAAATTGAGTCGACAAACTGTGCTTAATTCTTCAATGGATTTTAGGATCTTGGAATCATTTTATTCACACCTGCCGGAGCACATAACTTGAATAAAATGCTTAATGAACATTGAATTATGCATGTATGCTAGAATTTAAATTTATTAAGAGAAACTGTGAATGGTTATTTATTTGTTTATTATTTTCAATTGTAGTTTTAATTATGGCAAACAACAATTCATTCAACATTCGATCAATTCTCGAAAAGGAGAAATTGAGCGGGAAAAACTTCCTTGACTGACAAAGGAACTTGCAAATAGTTCTTATGCAGGAAGAAAAGGAGTATGTCCTGGAAGAGGCGATGCCCGAAGCCGCAGGCGACGGGGTCACTCAGGCAGCCCTCAATCGTTGGATTGATGCCAACAAGGATGTGAAATGTCTAATGCTCGCCACCATGAGTGCAGATCTGCAGAAAACGCTCATCAACTCAGATGCTTTCACGATCATCAGTGAGTTAAAGAACATGTTCCAAGATCTGGCTCGAGTCGAAAGATTCGAGACTCATAGGAAAATTCTTGAGACCAAGCTTAAGAAAGGCGAGCCCGTAAGTCCACATGTTCTCAAAATGATTGGACTCATTGAGAATATGAGTCGGCTGGATCAGCAATTCTCTCAGGAAATGGCTGTAGACACCATCCTCCATTCTCTTCATAACGGGTATGATCAGTTCAAACTGAACTACAGTATGAATAGTCTGGACAAAACGCTCACTGAGCTTCACGGTATGCTGAAGACCGCTGAAAAGACGCTCAAAAGTGATAAGCAAGATGTGCTTATGGTGCGTGGGGGCAAGTTCAAGAAATCTGGAAAGAAGAGGAATGCTAAGAAAGGTGGCAACAAGGCCAGCCCAACTAAGCAAACTGGCGCCAAGTCTGAAAAGAGAAAGGTCAGTCAACCCACTTCTGAATCCGAATGCTTCTACTGCAAGAAGAAGGGGCATTGGAAGAGAGATTGCTTGAAGCTAAAGGAAGATCAGAAGAACGGAACAGTCGTTCCATCTTCAGGTATTTTCGTTATAGACTGTATACTTGCTAATTCAACTTCTTGGGTATTAGATACAGGTTGTGGCTCACACTTATGTTCCAATCCACAGGGACTAAGAAGAAGTAGAAAGTTAAGCAAGGGTGAAGTCGACCTATGAGTGGGAAATGGAGCACGGATTGCTGCATTAGCTGTAGGAACTTATTATTTGTCGTTGCCCTCTGGGCTAGTTTTGGAACTGGAAGAGTGTTTCCATGTTCCAAGTCTTACTAAAAACATCATTTCAGTTTCTTGCTTAGATGCTAAGGGATTTTCCTTTTTAATAAAAGACAATAGTTGTTCGTTTTATTTTAAAGAGATGTTTTATGGATCTGCTAGATTAGTCAATGGACTTTATTTATTAGATCACGACAAACAAGTTTATAACATAAATACCAAAAAGGCCAAAAAGGATGATTCAGATCTCACCTATCTGTGGCATTGTCGATTAGGCCATATAAACTTGAAACGCTTAGAAAGACTTCAAAGGAAGGAATTCTAGAACCATTTGACTTAGAGGATTATGGTAAATGCGAATCATGTTTACTTGGCAAAATGACAAAGCAACCTTTCTCTAAAGTTGGAGAAAGAGCAACTGAACTATTGGATTTAATCCATACATATGTATGTGGACCAATGAGTACAAATGCTAGAGGTGGTTTCAGCTACTTTATCACTTTCACTGATGACTTCAGTAGATATGGTTATGTCTACCTAATGAAGCATAAGTCTGAATCCTTTGACAAATTCAAGGAATTTCAGAGTGAAGTAGAGAATCAATTAGGCAAGAAGATTAAGGCACTGCGGTCTGATAGAGGCGGTGAATATCTGAGCTATGAATTTGATGACCATCTGAAAGAATGTGGAATTCTATCAGAATTGACTCCTCCTGGAACACCACAATGGAATGGTGTGTCGGAACGGAGGAACAGAACCTTGCTAGACATGGTTAGGTCAATGATGGGTCAGGCCGAACTTCCATTAGAATTTTGGGGACATGCACTAAATACAGCTGCACTCACTATAAATAGAGCTCAGTCTAAAGCTGTCGAAAAGACTCCATATGAGTTATGGTTTGGAAAGCCTCCAAATGTGTCTTTTCTTAAGATTTGGGGATGTGAAGTATACGTCAAACGATTAATTTCAGACAAACTTCATCCGAAATCTGACAAATGTATCCTTGTGGGCTATCCAAAGGAAACAAAGGGGTATTACTTCTACAATACATCTGAGAACAAGGTGTTTGTTGCTCGAGATGGTGTCTTTTTGGAGAAAGATCACATTTCCAAAATGACAAGTGGGAGAAAAGTAGACCTCGAAGAAATTCGAGTCGAACAAAAAACTCTAGAGAATGCTCAAGATGACATTCAGGATGAAACTCAGAGATCTATAGAAGAATCTGGTGAGAATCATGGTCAATCTAGAAATGTTACCCCGCGTAGATCGCAAAGATATAGATCTCAACCGGAAAGGTACTTAGGTATTTTGACGAACGAGAGCTATGACGTTCTATTAATTGAAAGTGATGAACCCGCGACTTACAAACAAGCTATGACGAGCCCTAGCTCCAAGCAATGGCAAGAAGCCATGCAATCTGAATTAGACTCCATGTCTGAAAACCAAGTATGGGATTTGGTCGATTTGCCAGATGGCTACCAAGCCATTGGAAGCAAATGGGTTTTCAAACTGAAAAAGGACAAGGATGGGAAACTTGAAGTTTTCAAAGCTAGATTGGTTGCAAAAGGTTACAGGCAAGTCCACGGTGTGGATTACGATGAAACCTTTTCACCAGTTGCAATGCTAAAGTCTATTCGGATAATGTTAGCAATCGCTGCATATTACGATTACGAAATATGGCAGATGGATGTCAAAACCGCTTTCTTAAACGGCGTTTTAACAGAAACTGTGTTCATGACACAGCCTGAAGGTTTTGAGGATCCAAAGAATACTAAAAAGGTATGCAAGCTAAGGAAATCAATCTACGGATTGAAGCAGGCATCCAGGAGCTGGAATATACGTTTTGATGAAGCAGTCAGTGACTTTGGTTTCATCAAGAACGCAGACGAATCTTGTGTATACAAGAAGGTCAGTGGGAGAAAAATTTCTTTCCTAGTATTATATGTCGACGATATATTACTTATCGGAAATGACATTCCTATGTTGAACTCTGTCAAGATTTGGCTTGGGAAATGTTTTTCGATGAAGGATCTAGGAGAAGCACAGTACATATTGGGCATCAAGATTTACAGAGATAGATCTAAAAAGATGATTGGACTTAGTCAAAGCACTTATCTCAATAAGGTACTTGATAGGTTCAAGATGGCAGACTCCAAGCGAGGCTACCTACCCATGTCTCATGGAATAACTCTAAGCAAGACTCAATACCCAAAAACACTTGATGAGCGTAGATGAATGAATGGGATTCCATATGCATCATTGATTGGTTCAGTAATGTATGCTATGATATGTACACGCCCGGATATTGCGTACGCACTCAGTGCTACGAGCAGATACCAGTCAGACCCAGGAGAGGCACATTGGACTGCTGCCAAGAATATTCTGAAGTACCTGAAAAGGCACAAAGATGAATTCTTGGTCTATGGTGGAGATGATGAATTAATTGTTAAAGGCTATACGGACGCAAGTTTCCAAACCGACAAAGATGATTTCAGATCACAGTCTGGGTTTGTCTTCTGCCTCAACGGAAGTGCAGTAAGCTGGAAAAGTGCTAAGCAAAGCAACATTGCGGATTCTACAACTGAAGCGGAGTACATCGCTGCACATGAAGCAGCAAAGGAAGCTATATGGCTAAGGAAGTTCATAGGTGAACTAGGTGTAGTCCCCTCCCGTGAGGGGGTCGAAAAAGCACGAGGCTAATGCGTGACCTCGTCCCTCGTGGGTGTGACGATTCTTTTTATTCAATCAAGTGTAATTGGATTTCCTGTGAGTTTACACCCAATTGACTAGTAATATAGGAGTCGCCATTCAGTTTTTAACGACAATGAGAAAAACTGACAAAACCCGGTTATCGTGATATAAAGGGAGTGCAATTATGTTTGACCACGACGGCCATAGGTTCCCTTGTGATCCCTGGTGTGGGGATCTCTCAACATACACCCGCAAGGTAGAGATTGAGGGTTCGGGGGACTGTAACTACCGAGAGGAGTACTTCGCTCGTCGATAACTCCAGAGGCAGGATATCCTTACTAGCTCAGCATAAATAATTGAAGGGACATGCGTTAACTATTAAACTAATCTGAGTTGATTTTAGCAATATGCAACATATAATACTAATTCGATCGTGATTATCTGATTTAAATAGCATTAAGGGACCTAGCATGATAATCCGATTTCCCAAAAATATTATATTTGTTAGGCGTGATAGAACAATCAGATTTAGTTAGTTTAACAGTTCATAAAAAGGGCGAGGAAAGCAGTTAAATCATCGAAAAGGGACACATTACGACGCACCCTTGAGAGGTGCGTCACGGTTCTCAGAAAACTAACCACTTTGACTTTGCTATTTCTCCTTTTTTATTTAACGAATCTCAATTATGGGACAGGGTACGTTCTGTTCGATTTATGGATCGATTGCGACAGAACGCGTGAACAATTTCGCAGCGTGAGGCTTAGGCTAAGGGTTGGAGTCAATACTCAGAATATAATTGTGTGTTGTGTGTTCTTTTCACGTCGAATTTAGGGGTCTATTTATAGGGAAGAGTTCGTGGAAAGATAGAGTTGCAGAGTTCTAATCCACAAAGAATTAGGAAAAAACACGTACCCATGAAGGAAATAATGCCCTTGGTCCAAGTATGCATTCAATGTTAAGTCTAATAAATGCGGTTCAGTATTAATTAACAAGTTAATAATTCAGTGAGATCAAGTGAGCTGAATGCCTAGCTAGAGGCCGCTTCAGTTCAAGTGGAATTAATGATATTAATCCACAGCTTACTCTTGACTGAACCCGTAGGGTCACGCAAATAGTACGTAAACGGATCAAGTATTTAATGGCATTAAATACTCCATCTATGGATATTCGGAATCGACGGATCTTGGTTTCAGTGGGAGCTGAGATCGTCACAGGCAAGAAAAGAATACTCCGGAAACGATGATATTGCCGGAAACGGAAATATGGATCGTATCGGAAATATAAATATTATCCAAGTCGTAGATGTTGCCGGAAACGGAAACATGGTACGTATCGGAAAATATTATCGGAAATGGAAATATTGCCGGAATCGGAAATATTGCCGGAAACGGAAATATTGTCAGAATCGGAAATATTATCGGAATCAGAAAATAATTCCGGAAACGGAAATATTAAATATTTGTTCGAAACGGAAATTAATTCCGGAATCGGAAATATTAAATATTGTTCGTATCGGAAATGAATTCGGGAACCGGGAATTTAATCGGAAGCATATCGTACGAATTAGCATCGGACGAGGCCTTCCAGACGAAGGCCCAGCACGAAGCCGGACCATCGCCCAGCAAGCCAAGCGCAACAACCACACGCCAAGCATGCGACCAGGCCCAGCGCAAAAGCCAGGCCCAGCCGAAGCTTGGGCGCGCGCGCGGGGCTGCGACGAGTGGGCTGGCGCTGTGCGTGGGCCGCAAGGCCTGCGTGCGGTGCTAGCGTATTACTCGAAGTGTGTTACTCGAATCCTAAGGCTACCGGGATTCGTCATATGATTAAATCTAATCCTAAAAGATTTAGTTTATTTAATTAGAGTCCTAGTAGGATTATAATTAAATAAATTAGTATCCTAATAGGATTCCAAATCCTTTTCCATAACTCTATAAATAGGTGCCTAGGGTCACATATTTACAAAGAGTTTTCAAGTATTCAAAGTGAGTTTTTGAGAGAAAAATTCAGTCACACATTTGCCTAAAAGTGCCGAAAATAATAGTACCTTAAGGGCGATTCTAGTTGGTCAATCTTAAGGCGGATCCGGACGTGCATTGGACTATCTACGGAGGGACGACACTTGGAGTCCTAAAGACTTGTTCTTGTTCGGTTCGGGCGCAGCTAGGGAAGGCACGCAACAAAGAGTATGCATCTAAACTATGCTAAATGATTATGTGTAAATAATATGTATTCCTGGCTTAATGGTTGTTTCCGCATGATTTATGTATTGTCATATGTATCATAACCTAATAGTGGTATCAGAGCCTCTTATTATTTTCATAATCTAAATTGCATGAACATGGTTAAATATTACAAATTTGCAAGAATTAAAAGGGGTGATTAATTTTCGTAATTGTTAATTAATTGCAAATTGCGTTTATTTAATTATACGTACGCAGTTTTTCGGCAGTTTCTTCGTTACTCATCCAAATCGAGTGATTTTTGTGTAAATTCCGCATGTAAAAGGCATTCTAAAATTTTTCTGCCGAACCCAGAATTCTCAAATTCGAAGCCTAACTATGACTTTTCGGAGGTTTTAGTTTTTCGAATGCAAAATTTCGTAAATTTAAGATGTAAAATTAAATATTTGCGATTCTTGTTGATAAATCTTGAATTTTTGATTGACCTACTGTATATGTTTAACAAGTTTGAATGCCTAGCCTTGTTAATTATGCAATCTAATTTGTAATTATGATTAATTTGTTGAAAATTAGAATAATTTAGAATTAATTTGATTTTCATAATTAATTATAATTTAATTAGATACCTATGATTAAAAACCACCATAAAAATTGTAAATTTATGTTAAATTTTAAATTTTTATGACCTAGACTTGAATCCATGTTAATCGGAAATCAATTGAATAATAACTTTTCGATTTTTTCGCCCTAAAATTATGAAATTAATATTATTTATTAATTTGTCATTAATTTTAAATATAAATTTTTTAAATTTTATGCGATTCGCTCATATAACTTGCAAGCACAAAGCAATGGACGCTACGTGTTACCCTTAAGGTGTGTTGTATAGTGCGGGCATGTGACGACGAGCAAGGGAGCTCGTCGCCCATGCGGCACGAATGCAATGAGCAAGGCCATGGTGCACGAGCACAAGGCAGCAGCCCTGCCTTGTGTCGTGGGCTATGAGCAATGGACGAATGGGCATGGGCGAAGGCAAGGCACGACAGTCGCGTGTGGGCAGCAAGCGAGCTGCGCCACAACGCGCACTTCCTCGCGCAAGCGCGCGCAGCCTCGCGCGCAGCGAGCGCAAGCTCGCGTGCCACGAGTGCTGCGCCCAGCGTCGATGCCTCGCGCAGCGAGCGCTGGCTCGCACAAAGCAAGCGCTGGCGAGCGCGCGCAGCGAGCGCTGGCTCGCATCAAGCGAGCGCTGGCGAGCGCGCGCAGCGAGCGCTGGCTCGCATCAAGCGAGCGCTGGCGAGCGCGCACATCGAGCGCTGGCGCGCGCGCAGCGAGCACAAGCTCGCGTGGAGCCTTGCGAAGGATAGCAGCAGCAGCTATGTGACGCAGCGCATGGGCTGCGCGCACATGGCCAGCGATGGTTGTGTGCGTGTGGCCCATGGGCGTACGTTGCGTGGGGTTGTTGCGTTACGATTAGATCGTTTTGAAATTTTAATAAGAAATTTTCTGTTTACGTAATTTTAATTAATTTTAAAATTAATAATTTAAATTATTTTCTTGGATTTTAATTTTGAATATTGTAATTATAATAAATTTTATTTATTCTAATTATTTTACTAAAATTAAAATCATGAATTAATTTAAATACGACTGAAATTAAATTAAACTTTTTGGATTCAATTATAAATTTATATGAGCTTTAAATTTTAATTAAATTTGTATGTTTCCGGTTAGACTAGAAATACATTTTTATGTTTAAAATTAGTAAAGCATATGAATTTATTGGTTTAAGTGGGAGCCCTTTTAGTCATAAACTCTTGATTAGGTCTACAAATCCTTAAGGTTAAAACAACTTGATTAGAATTAATAAGGACTGAATAATTGGTAGATTATTGGTGCCCTTGATTAATTGCTGCAAATGTTTACGTGATGCATAATGTGTTTTATTAACCAGCTATGTGGGCCATTCATGATAATGAATGGGTGAATGGTATATATTGTATATGTACTGTTTTGCAGGTTATGAAGTGACTAGTATGGCCCAAATAGGATAGAAAATATGGTCTGCGTACCATTAATTTGAATGTAATTGGTCTAAAGTACCAAAGTTGTTTTTCAATTCAAATATGGTCTGCGTACCATCAAATAGTTGTAATTAGTTTTAATTATAGCTTATCCTATTTGAAGAAAATGGTGCCTCCCACGGAGATTTTCAAGACGGACTTTGAAGTTAAAGCTTCAAGATGAAGTCGGGCCATACTAGATCACATTTATCTTATGCATGTTTTAAGTTATTTATTGCTTTTAAATATGTCTTAAAATGCATGAGATCAAAAGCTTGATTATGTTGCATGATTAAGGATTTTAGTTCACTTAAAATCTAACCAACATAGTAAGAGCCTTAAGTTCCAAACTTAAAAATTGAGTTAAAAGGTGCCATGCCAAAATATACACTTGCTTGGATATCCTTTACATCAATCTAGTAATAGTTTTCGCTCAGCGATGTGTTACTTATTGGTCCTAAAGGGGCAAGGTACACAAATAATTGTGAGTACATGTTAGTTTTGGTGAAACTCAACGATATAAGTAAGGAGTCCTTTTATGTCCTGGCAAAATCGATAGGTTTACCTAACAAGTTCTTAGACGTACCTATCAACCAAGAATAGTTTCTAGACTATTAGCAAAAGGCTTTTGCTTACCTAAGATGTTTTAGGATTAAGTCGACAAACTGTGCTTAGTTCTTCAATGATTTTAGGATCTTGGAATCATTTTATTCACACCTGCCGGAACACATAATTCGAATAAAATGCTAATGACTTGTTTAAATTGCATGATTGCTTTCATTTTCAAGTTATTATTCATGATAAATGTTTAGACTTTGCATGCTTCAATGTATGTTTTAATTATTGTTTATAATTAAATATCTTGCACTGCAATAAATCCTTTTAGAAAGGTAACAGTAAATTTCCTCGATTGGTAGTGAATTCAAGAACGATTCACGGAAATGAGAGAAAATGAGCAATTTAAAATGTACGTTTCTTTTCGCGACTTTTATGGTTGTTTTTGAATATCAAAATCGAATGGCAAACCAATTGGTGCTTGTGAATTCAAAATACAATGTAGTTTTGAGATCATAAAGCATTGAGTTTAAACGCTCAGCTTTACCAATGGTTAACAACCTAAAATCTTTTTTCCATTTAATTCTCGAATGAGTCTAGTCCCTAGACATTCGAATAGATCGATGCTTAGAGAACTTTACAAGCTTCTGGTAAGATCATCTTGTTGAAACAGAATAATATTCAACATAAATAAAATGGTAAGAACTCTGTTGGAATGACATCGGACATGTCTAACAAAGTATAAAAGTCAACACTATAGAATTCAATTCTTAAGACTATAAGAAAGGGTACAAGAAATAGGAAAACAAGGAACATATGAAAGGAATTTACGATTCCGTTTCTACCTGTAAGTTTATGTTTAAAGAGAAGTGACCTAGCAATCAAACTTCCTTGGTATCATATACCGCTTGAGGTTCTTACTTCGGTAATGACTCAAACAATGGAAGCTAGGCTACACTAATAACCTACAAGTGGGAAATGAAGCATGGCAATGCTACATTAGTTGTAGGGTCATCTAGTTTGTTTTAAGTCCTTTCAAAGGCTGGAACTTAATGGCTATTTTGTTCCATAATCAGCATACCTAAAGTTCTGCTTCAAACACAGAAAGACTCACATTCAGAAGAACAAAAACAATGCTTGTTTGTTTGTTTATTTGAATGAAATGGTCAATTACGGGTTGAGTCAATATGCTTGATTAAAACAAACAACTCTTTAACAATAAGAACTTTACTAGGTTCAAATCAATCTCTTGATTTGAGTTCCACTAACCTTTAGCATTGTTGCTTAGACCATATCAACAAGTTAACATTCATAAGCTCTATTTTGATGGACTTTTGAAAGTTGATTGATTTCAAGATCAATTCAAGACAACCTAGTCTTACTTGTTGAAAGTAACAAAAGATATGAACTATTGTTAGAACGCCTAGACAATAGAGTTCAAAGCTAAAGAAAGATTTTATGACTTTATTATTTCACATGGATTTGAGTGAATATAGGTTTATTTACTCAAATGTGATATAAGTTGAATCTGTTTGGCTAGTTCAAAGATTCAGAAGTATAAAATCCACTTGGCAAGAAATCATAAAGATTTAGGTTAGATCATGATTACTTGAGACCAAATATGATCATCAATGATTGTGTGTTGTAATTTCACAATCTAGGTCCATAAGATATGGCATATCTTAGTTGGAATAATCGAAGTCAATTAGTACTTGATTCGATTAATGATGAATCATAAAGACTTTTCCTATAATTTCTAAAACAAAATGCTATACTACCACCAAACTAAACCAAATTCGTCAAAGCTATTGAAAAGTAATTTCAGAATATCTTTTCATAATATATCTAAAGAGTTCCTAAACTCAGTGGGAGCTTAGTGTTTGTTATTCAACAAACTAAGGCCCAAGTATAGATATATGTTTCATTGTGATTTATTCAAATGAGACACAAGGGTATTGTTTCTACCACGAATTTTTGAGAACATAATGTTTGTTTGCTCGAAATGATGTCCTTTTGGAGATTCGTTTCCAAAATGACAAGTGGGAGAAAATAGACCTTGAAAGTCTTCGAGGCGAACAACAAACATAGACGGGCATTCCGGAGGATTTTCGAAGTTCTTTAGAAAATCCGAACACGTATTCTTTAAGGACTTTAGAAGTGGCTTTAAAGAATAGACATCTCTTAGAAGACTTTACAAGTGCTTCAAGGAGAACAGAATATTCAAAGGACTCTCAAAGTGCCTGTTGATATTCTATTGTTTGATACCCAAGTAGGCATAGAGTTCAGGTCAATGAAACTATGAGATTCTTCTATTAATAGTGAAGAAACCTACAACTTGCAGTCAAACTATTAATGAGTTTGTGACCTGTAAGAAAGCTATGACGAAACCCAGATTCCCGAAAATGGTTAGAGGCCATATATAGACTCAAATGTTTTAAATGGTTAGAGGCCATAAAACATACTCAATGTTTTGATGACAAAATTGAAATTTTGTTGATTTGCAAGAATAGTTTCACACCTATTGGTTGCAAGTTTGTTTTAAGGATAAAAACCATCAAACATGAAATTGTGTTCACAACACAAAGCTAGATTAGTTGCTAAAAGGTTACAAGCAAATTCACGGTGTGGATTGTGTTGAAACCTCATGCATAATCGTAATGCTCAAGTCTATAATTCAAGCAATGATTGCATATTGGTACATATAGCAATTGGATAACAAAAACGTATTCCTCAATCAAATGTTGGAATAAACTATGTACATGGTATGTCATAGAATTTGTGGATCCAAATAAATGCTTGAAAAGGAAAGCTAGCTTATAAAATCGAAGTACAGATTTAAGCAAGCAATTGGGAATTGGAACTGTATTTTAAGTGAAGCTAATAAGCATTCTAGTTTCATAAAATATACATAAGAAGTTTAGTGGGAGTACGTAAAACTTATTTGGTCCTATGTGTATCACACATATCTCTCTATTGTGAAATAACATTCAAATGCTAATGACTTAGGTTTGAAATTATTCATCAATGATGGACCAAGGCGAAACTTAGTACATACTGGGTATTAAGATCTATTTACAAAGATCTTATGATATTGTTTAGTAATGGCATTTACTAAATCAAACACGAAAGACTCCATTGGAGATATTCGATCCATATGAATAAATCTAAGTAATGAATGTTTGAACTATGTATAAGCATTTACTAAGTTAAACATCAAAGAATCTAATAAGATTCTTCACCTATATTATATGTCAAAGAATTTAGTTGGATTCAATATCTACTGTAACTGAATGAGCTAAAGTTACATGAATAGAATTCAATTGGGAATTATTCTGCAAAAGAATTTATCATGTATATAATATAATATGAGGATAGCCAAAAACGTATCGTATGACTTTAGGCATGACGAACATATACCAATCTCTATTGATCTAAGTGAAGATCAACTAGATTGAGATCAAGAACACTTATGGTACTTGAAAAGGTACATAGGAATAGTTCTTGATTGAAGGAAATAAAGATATGCTAAATATTGATGCTACACGCATAAACACTGGCAAAGGATCAAGCAAGACCCTTTGGAGTTAACCATTGACAAGGACGAGCTAAAGAGCATCGTGTTTTAAAATGGCAACATGGATTGAAGACCATGAGTTGTTGCGTGGGAAATTAAAATAATAATTTCTATGTTCTAAGATAGAGTTGGAGAGTCTTCCACATATCTATGAACTTCTTGGATAGGTAAATCCAAACAAAGCATCACTAGCAACCTATACAGTTGAAGTAAAAGTAATTATTGCCTAAGAAACAATAAAACAGGGTTGTTTGGGTAGATCACCTATCTGCTGGCTTGATGGTTCTTCATTGAAGCAAGAAAAACGTCTGCTAACTTGATGGTTCTTCATTGCAAAATGAGTAAAACCACCATCAAAGTAAGAAAGCCTAGATCACATAATAAACAAACTCGAAAAGATCTTATCATCGTATCTCGAAGAACATTCGATGAAAAGGATATTAAGATTGGCAAAGCATGATAACTAAACCTATGCAACAAGTGAGAAGCAACACTCACGTTGTAGCACTGGAAATAAAGCATAGCTTTGAATTCCATGAACTGTTTTAAAGATGGGTTTGAGGCCCATGGTTGTAAAACAATGGGGTTGAACATTTATCATATATGAAATGTATTTTCATATTCCATTTAATCTTGGTTTAGTATTAAATGATGAGTCCCTTCAATTTGACGATATATTCAAGATAGACTGTCAGGACCAGTCCTGTGACTAAGAAATGTCTATCAAGTGAACTTGAATGTCAAAGGTTGAAAATGGTCCCTAGTCGGAGTTTTCTATAAAATTGGACGCATAGAAAACGTTAGACGACTAGAATGCAAGATGACTAGTAGTTCTGTTTCTTGAACTATGTGGACATGGAAATGTCATAATCATTTGCATAGGTACTTACTTTGGGAAGACTAGTATCGGACAAGACCTATGAAACTTTACTGTAAGAGATGAAAATCTGTCATAAGTAAATTTCATTAAAATTATTAGACACTAAATCCTCAATACCTGAGTGATTTGAGATTACTTGTTTGAGAACTGGTTGCTTTGACGTTGACCAACCGTCGCACCGTAAAAGGAGGCTATAAAGGCAACGCTCAGGTAATCACCTATCAAACGAAGTCTAATCTCAAGATCGCAAGATTGGGATTGTCCTCCCATAAATCGGGATGAGATGCTTAAAAGTTGTACAAGGCCACTCGGAGAGCTAGAAACTGTGAAATGCATGGCCGTGCTCGGATGAATCATAGGATATGATTATCTGTTTATTTGATCAGTTGAACTCTGAAACCGAGGAACACCTCTGGACATAATAAGGATGACAACTCTTACCTTATGTTCAAGAGCAAGCATCAAGCGACAAAGGAATTAGGAAATGCACACTTGTCCCTAAGGACAAGTGGGAGACTGAAGGAAATAATGCCCTTGGTCCAAGTATGCATTCAATGTTAAGTCTAATAAATGCGGTTCAGTATTAATTAACAAGTTAATAATTCAGTGAGATCAAGTGAGCTGAATGCCTAGCTAGAGGCTGCTTCAGTTCAAGTGGAATTAATGATATTAATCCACAGCTTACTCTTGACTGAACCCGTAGGGTCACACAAATAGTACGTAAACGGATCAAGTATTTAATGGAATTAAATACTCCATCTATGGATATTCGGAATCGACGGATCTTGGTTTCAGTGGGAGCTGAGATCGTCACAGGCAAGAAAAGAATACTCCGGAAACGATGATATTGCCGGAAACGGAAATATGGATCGTATCGGAAATATAAATATTATCCAAGTCGTAGATGTTGCCGGAAACGGAAACATGGTACGTATCGGAAAATATTATCGGAAATGGAAATATTGCCGGAATCGGAAATATTGCCGGAAACGGAAATATTGTCAGAATCGGAAATATTACCGGAATCAGAAAATAATTCCGGAAACGGAAATATTAAATATTTGTTCGAAACGGAAATTAATTCCGGAATCGGAAATATTAAATATTGTTCGTATCGGAAATGAATTCGGGAACCGGGAATTTAATCGGAAGCATATCGTACGAATTAGCATCGGACGAGGCCTGCCAGACGAAGGCCCAGCACGAAGCCGGACCATCGCCCAGCAAGCCAAGCGCAACAACCACACGCCAAGCATGCGACCAGGCCCAGCGCAAAAGCCAGGCCCAGCCGAAGCTTGGGCGCGCGCGCGGGGCTGCGACGAGTGGGCTGGCGCTGTGCGTGGGCCGCAAGGCCTGCGTGCGGTGCTAGCGTATTACTCGAAGTGTGTTACTCGAATCCTAAGGCTACCGGGATTCGTCATATGATTAAATCTAATCCTAAAAGATTTATTTTATTTAATTAGAGTCCTAGTAGGATTATAATTAAATAAATTAGTATCCTAATAGGATTCCAAATCCTTTTCCATTACTCTATAAATAGGTGCCTAGGGTCACATATTTACAAAGAGTTTTCAAGTATTCAAAGTGAGTTTTTGAGAGAAAAATTCAGTCACACATTTGCCTAAAAGTGCCGAAAATAATAGTACCTTAAGGGCGATTCTGGTTGGTCAATCTTAAGGCGGATCCGGACGTGCATTGGACTATCTACGGAGGGACGACACTTGGAGTCCTAAAGACTTGTTCTTGTTCGGTTCGGGCGCAGCTAGGGAAGGCACGCAACAAAGAGTATGCATCTAAACTATGCTAAATGATTATGTGTAAATAATATGTATTCCTGGCTTAATGGTTGTTTCCGCATGATTTATGAATTGTCAAATGTATCATAACCTAACAACCCAGGTATTTTCAGCGCCCAAGCCTGGGCGCCGAAGATTTCGGCGCCCAGAGCCAGGCGTTGAAAATAGGGTCTGGGCTGTTTTCTTTAGTCAGATTCGGATTCCTGAAATCCGTAGAGTTTGAGACTTAATCGAGTCTTTTAGCGCGTATCAATTTTATGACGGAATGCGTCTGGGCCCGTTACGAACTCTAGGCTCGTTAGGATTTTAATTAATACGTAACTCTTATTTCCGAATCATATTAGGAATAGGATTCTTGCAGTTTTCTATCTCATTTAGGATTTATGTTGGAATGCAACACCTAATTCTGACAGGTTTCTATCCTTTATGATTTGCCACTTTTAGAAGCTACCTTTTACGGCAGTTACTATTTTTAGCAGATTTCCATTAATAGCAGGTTTCGGGTGAAATGAAAAGGGGAATTGAGATTCATTTATTTTATAGGAGATGCGTTGTCAAGTGGAGATTTATGCTTTCATCATCGAACCTTTCCCTTTCGGGAATGGGGACAAAAGTAGGTGTCTACACCTCCATTAAAGGACCAATAGCCCTGTATTGTGATAATAACGGAGCTATTGCACAGGCAAAGGAGCCTAGACACCACCAAAGAGTCAAGCATGTACTTCGTAGATTTCACCTTCTACGAGAGTTCGTTGAAAGAAAAGAAGTCGAGATAAGCAAGATTGGAACTGATGACAACATATCATATCCATTGACTTAACCTCTGCCGCAGGCGAAGCACAACTCGCACACTGCAGCCATGGGAATCAAGCATATTGGAGAATGGCTTTGATGTCCTTATTTAATGTTTTAAAGTTTTAGAGTTTAAATCTTGGTAAAACATTATTGGTTAATCATTCACAATAAATGAATAGAATTCATTTTTCCATTTAATTTGTGGTTTATTAAATGATGAGTCCCTTCAATTTGACGATATATTCAAGATAGACTGTCAGGACCAGTCCTGTGACTAAGAAATGTCTATCAAGTGAACTTGAATGTCAAAAGTTGAAAATGGTCCCTGGTCGGAGTTTTCTATAAAATTGGACGCATAGAAAACGTTAGACGACTAGAATGCAAAATAACTAGTAGTTCTGTTTCTTGAACTATGTGGACATGGCAATGTCATAATCATTTGCATAGATACTTACTTTGGGAAGACTAGTATCGGACAGACCTATGAAACTTTACTGTAAGAGATGAAAATCTGTCATAAGTAAATTTCATTAAAATTATTAGACACTAAATCCTCAATACCTGAGTGATTTGAGATTACTTGTTTGAGAACTGGTTACTTTGACGTTGACCAACCGTCGCACCGTAAAAGGAGGCTATAAAGGCAACGCTCAGGTAATCACCTATTAAACGAAGTCTAATCTCAAGATCGCAAGATTGGGATTGTCCTCCCATAAATCGGGATGAGATGCTTAAAAGTTGTACAAGGCCACTCGGAGAGCTAGAAACTGTGAAATGCATGGTCGTGCTCAGATGAATCATAGGCTATGATTATCTGTTTATTTGATCAGTTGAACTCTGAAACCGAGAAACACCTCTGGACATAATAAGGATGGCAACTTTTACCTTATGTTCAAGAGCAAGCATCGAGCGACAAAGGAATTACGAAATGCACACTTGTCCCTAAGGACAAGTGGGAGACTGAAGGAAATAATGCCCTTAGTCCAAGTATGCATTAAATGATAAGTCTAATAAATGCGGTTCAGTATTAATTAACAAGTTAATAATTCAGTGAGATCAAGTGAGCTGAATGCCTAGCTAGAGGCCGCTTTAGTTCAAGTGGAATTAATTATATTAATCCACAGCTTACTCTTGACTGAACCCGTAGGGTCACACAAATAGTAAGTAAATGGATCAAGTATTTAATGGCATTAAATACTCCATCTATGGATATTCGGAATCGACGGATCTTGGTTTCAGTGGGAGCTGAGATCGTCACAAGCAAGAAATGAATACTCCGGAAACGATGATATTGCCAGAAACGGAAATATGGATCGTATCGGGAATATAAATATTATCCAAGCCGTAGATGTTGCCGGAAATGGAAACATGGTACGTATCGGAAAATATTATCGGAAATGGAAATATTGCCGGAATCGGAAATATTGCCGGAAACGGAAATATTGTCAGAATCGGAAATATTATCGGAATCGGAAAATAGTTCCGGAAACGGAAATATTAAATATTTGTTCGAAACGGAAATTAATTCCGGAATCGGAAATATTAAATATTGTTCGTATCGGAAATGAATTCCGGTACCGGAAATTTAATCGGAAGCGTATCGTACGAATAAGCATCGGACGAGGCCTGCCGGACGAAGGCCCAACACGAAGCCAGGCCATCGCCCAGCAAGCAAAGACGCGCGCCAACGCCCAGCCCAAGGCAGCGCCAGGCCCACCGCAAGGCAGGCCCAGCGCGCCAAGGCAAGGCTGCCCAGCGTGGGCTGCGTGGTCCGAGCTCACGCGTGCGGGCGCCCTTGTGGCTCCGTGCGTGTGTTTGTGTCCATGCATAATTCCTAAATCTATTAGGATTTGGTGTATGATTAAATTCCTATTCCTATTAGGATTATTTAATTAATTAGAGTCCTTGTAGGATTCTAAGTTTAAATTAAATCGTATCCTACTAGGATTCCAATTCCCTTTCCAAACCTCTATAAATAAGGGCCTAGGGTCATAATTTATAAACACGATTGAAGTATTCAAAGGGTAATTTTTGAAAGAAAATTCAGCCATACACTTGCACAACAATAGCTGAAAATTCCTAGCACCTTAAGGGCGATTCTAGTTGGTCAATCTTGAGGCGGATCCGGACGTACTGTGGACTATCTACGGAGGGACGACACTTGGAGTCCTAAAGACTTGTTTTTGTTCGGTTCGGGCGCAGCTAGGGAAGGCACGCTACAAAGTGTATGCATCTATACTATGATAAATGATTATGTGTAAATAATATGCTTTCCTGGCTTTATGGTTTTTCCGCATGATTTATGTATTGTCATATGTATCATAACCTAACATTTTGTGCCAAGAAAAATAGTGACCAACACTCTGAAGTGGACAAAGGCCAGTACTAACAATAAAGTTACTAAAATCCTGGATTTCAGCAGTAGTTACAGGAGTACCATTGATCCTATCTTCATTAGATAGGATAGAGTTGAAATCACCAGCCAGCAGCCAAGGTTGAGTACCCACACTAGGAAGAATATGGGTCAAAGATTGCCATAAGCTCTTCCTAGTCTCCACAGTGTGTAAGCCATAGATTGCAGTGAACAAAATGGAGAAATTACCAGTTCTATTTCTAATCTCACAATGAATGAATTGCTCATGATTAGCTAGAATTGAGAGGTCAACCTCAAGGTGTTGCCATCCCAACCAAATCCTACCCCTAGGGTTAGAATTGTAGTTGTTTTCCCAACTCCAGTGCCTACCAAGTTTACCTGCAACACTAGAGAATTTAGAAGCTTTTACTCTAGTTTCTAACAAAGCAATAATATGTACATTATTCTTTTTAATGACATTCTTAACTTCAACAGCTTTAAGAGGATCATTAAACCCTCTCACATTCCAGGTGCACAAATTAACCTTCATCATGAGACAGTTGTAGGTTACCATCTCCTCAACAACTCCATCACCAGTAATCTCCTTGAATCCCAGATCTTCTATGAGCACAGTATAGGGGTTGTTTGGACTCATAACTCTCATTCTGCTAGGCCCTCTTGTTCTTCTGGTGACTATTTTCCAATCCTGATCACCCGATTGGGGAATAGCAGGTGTGACATGAGGAGGTGTAAGAGTCCCTTCTGGCACTTGTTGTGGTTGTTGTACTGTCTCCTGCTGCTTATGAGTAACTTTAGCCACCCAAACTTTCTTGGTTGGCTTAGGAAGAGGAGCTGCCTTAGAAATTTTATCACAGTCATGTCCAGCAATATTGCACTTCTTACAATATTCTGGTTTCCAGTCATACTTCACCTCTTGTTTAAACATAGTACCATAAGCATCCTCAACACACACATGGTCAGGCAATGTAGTAGTGATATCCATCTCTACTAACACCCTAGCAAAAGAAACCCTATCTTGTCTGGTAGTACACTCATCAGCACAAATAGGCACCCCCAGCAGACTGCTGATTCTGCTAAGAGAGTCAGAACCCCAGCAATGAAGAGGTAAATTGGGAAATTTAACCCATAGAGGTATCACTTTAAGCACTTCTTCATAGAAGTTAAAATCAGGTGACCATGGCTTGATAATCACTGGTTTTCCATAGAATGTATAAGGGCCACCTGCAACTACTTTGTTTTTCTCCTTATTTCTAGCAAATCGAATCAGAAAGTAACCATCATCATGATAAAATACTTGGGGTTGGGCAACATCCCCCCAAAATGCAGCCATGAATCTCTTAACAGATGCTATAGTTGGGGATTCTCCTACTACATACATGACAATTGAAGCTTGCCATTTATCAGCCATAGCATCTAAATCAGTCTGCTGCAATTGTGCCACCTTCTTACCCTCCTTTACAACTGGTGAGACAAACCCCAATGCCCCCCCCTTTGAAGCAAGTTTTGCCCCAACAAACAGATTTTTCCATGGTTCTGGAGGGGCCACAGTTTGTTCAGTATGAGAGGTCTCATCATTCCAAATCACAGGAGATTGAGCTTTCTCTTGAGTATTACCAACATCAGCAGTAACAGAGTTTCTCAAAACAGGGTCCGTACTACATTGCGGAATAATCCTACCCTCCCCAGTAAGACCCAAGGATTGATTAAGGACAATAATAGCATTATGGAGTTCTCTTGAGATCATACCTACTGAAGGGTGCACCATATTTGAATGAACAAGCTCCTCATTGTCAAAATTCGCATCTGCATCTAGATTATCTGGGTACGATTTCTCAACATCATTACGCCCTAAAAACGTAGCATTTCCAGGTTGATTCTTAGTGGAATCACCAGTCGAAGGTGTTGGTGAAGTCCCATTTGTGTTTGCCTTCTTCTTTTTCGCCATCAATGGAGGTGGGCGCACGTTAGTGAGTCACCCTTAACGTACACCCTTGCTCAGTCGTGGGAGAGAAGAAAGCTTTTTTTTTACTATTAAATAAAATTAAATATACATTAAATATATAAATATAATAAAGTTCAAAATCGTTAAATATTTAGAACGTACTTAAAATAAAATAAATATACGTTAATTACATATTTATTACTTAAAATTCATAAGTTCTATTTAAATATAAATAATATATGTTATAATATATTAATAAAATTTATAAATTTACGGGGGATTACACACAAACAGTTAATATAAAAAGACAGGGGGGAAAAAACTAGAGATTTTTTTGGAAAAGTAGTTTAACAGTAAAATTTCATACCAGAAAGTGACACGTGTCACTCATAATATCGGTTTGAGTATAATGGAATAGATAGCAAAAGTTAAAGCTACATAATCTTTCGGCCAAAAACAAAAGGCTACATAATCTTCTGATAGAATGCAGAATTTAGGGAAAGAAATTAGGATTTTTTGTTATTTTTTTTTCATAGTTTCTAAATGCAGAATTTATTTTCTTTGTGCAAAATTAAAAAGGTCATAAATACCCTTCTATATTCTTAAAAAAATAAATTAAAATACCATCATTATCTTCCCTCTGATAGTTCCACCGCAACCATTAATACCCTTCTCCTTCTTCCACTCGGAACGCACCATTTCATGAGAAAACAAAATCTTCAACCTTCATCTAACCTTTAGTTATTCAATTTATAATTCACAGTAGTATTTCTATACAACTTTTTGTTCCAATATGTTCAACAAATATCAACTTCGTAAGATAAAGTTCTTCGAGTCTTTAATGGCAGCAACGACTGACGACAAGTCGGCAAAAGCGGGTCGACAGTGGCAACATTAGTGTACAATCACAACCACAGAAAACATCCTCTTTGACTTCATGAGATCGATATATAAACAAAGAGGGCAATTTTCAAAGTGCTTAGGCATCAGTTCTCAATGGCCATGGCTGAAGAATTAATTTATTTAAAAAAACGAAAGGTATCAAATTGAATAATTGAATGTCATGTGAAGAAGGTTCCATTAACAAGTGTAGATGATCAGCTCCTACTCTGGTTTTGTGGCTAGAAAATACGAACCCGACAATTATTTTGTTACCGAGTACTTCCTTTGGGTATTTTGGTCATTTATAATTCTGCATTAAGAAATTAAACACCTTACTTAATTTATATTATATTTAAATACCTTAAAAATATATGAAATTTAGAATTCAACACTAGTTAATGGATTCCGTTAGAAAAAACGACGGTGGGGCCCACACTTGCATATTAATCCAACTTTAGAGTTTAATCTAATCCTTCCACGGTATTTTTTTTTTCATTGTTTTCTTCCCCCTGCTCCCTTCTTTATTTTCGTTGTTTTGCTTCCTCCTCCACTCTACCCAGTCTCAATATCTCAAAAAAAAAATTGCCTATAACTTCTTGACATTTATAGAAGGATTAAGTTTCTGCAACTTACTATTAATCACGAGGAGAAAGCGAATGATCAAGCTACAATCAGGTATAAATTAAGAGTATTTAGTTATCAATTGCTTATGAATATTGATAATTTAGTAATTGAAATTAAGGTGTTATTTAGTGAAAATTAAACGAATTTTTCTGTATAATTCTTCCGAATTTATGATTTATAATGCTTGAGTTGCTGAAATTCTATTGTATTTGGTGAAAAAATCCCTAATTTGATTTAGTGAAAATTAGGGTTCATAAGAAAATCGAATTGGGGATTTTGTGAATGTTAGTTGTTTGGTCAAATTAAGCTTACTGAGTGGTAATTACCTTGATTATTAACGTATACATACCGTTTTATTTGACAATTATAGGGAATATGCAATTTATAAGTGCTCACAAGTCCTTTTCAAGAATAAGCTAGTTGAAGGCATTGTTGGGAATTTCTTCGTGTTTGCTTTTGAAAATCGTGCCTAGAATGGTCTGCGCTTGGATACCATTGACGGTATAGTTTGGTTTGGTTAGTTAGGAATTACACCAAGATGACTGTCATATGAATCAAAGTTATGCACAACACACTGTTTTAAAAGGTTTACCTTTGAAATACAGGAATTTCCTCCAGTCAGCACGATTCATCCTGAAGCATACAGAAACCAAAGAAGCTCAATCTCCGAGGACCATATTAGAGAAAAACTAGATGGGTTACTATAGACGAGGTAGCTTTCTCGACGTCAAGTTTCCATCATATTGCACCAAATCATATCTTCATCATGTAACTTCTGTTTTAATTTCCCCCTGAAACAGGCAATCAAGAGTAATAGGCTATTCATACTAGACACCATGATACAATGATGCCATTTATAAGAAAAATTAACACGAACACTCCTTCAAAAGTTTATGACACCAGGACAATCCTCTTCTTAAAAGATGATGGTACATTGACGCCATTGGCAATTGAGTTAAGCCTACCACATCCAGAGGGGGATGAATTTGGTGTTATTAGCGTAGTATACAGACCAGCTGAAGAAGGTGTTGAAAGCTCCCTTTGGCAGTTGGCTAAAGCTTATGTGGTTGTTTCTAACTCGGGTTACCATCAGCTTATCAATCACTGGTACTAGATTATCCTGTTAGAGCTTTTTTTAGCTTACAGTCTAGCTGATAGTCATGTTTCAAGCTCTGGCTTGTGGTGGGAATTTTAATTTTCTTTTTGACAGGTTACACACACACACGCAGTCATGGAACCATTTTTTATAGCAACACATAGACAGATGAGTTTGCTTCACCCAGTTTACAAACATCTGCATCCTCACTATATATCATGATACCATGAACATAAATTCCATAGCACGTCAGACTGCTCTTACTCCTAAGGGGTTGTTTGAAGAAGTTGTCTTTCCCAGAACTTATGCTGTAGAGTGGACATCCATACTGTACAAAACCTGGGTAGGTTCGACTGGTTGTTACTAAATAAAAAGTACTACTATAATAGTTTGGTTGTTACTCAAAAAAAGTACTACTATAATAGTTTCTGAAAGCCTATTAGCTCAAATGGTAGAGCAATGTGCGATTGCACATAGATGTAGGTTCGACTCCTACATAGGTTGTAATTAGAGTATTGGATACGGTAAAAGAAAAAGCTATCGTGTCGCCACGACGTAACTAACAAAGTCAACATGAGTAAAAAAATGGTTAGTTGCTTTGGCTATTGTTACTTGGCAGGTCTTTTTGTGTTCAGCTACAAACTCCTACGACGGCTAATATTAATAGACCCTGGTTCGTGATCGCCTGTTAAGAATAAGCAGAGGCTCCTCCATATGACGACAATCTCCCATTGCCTAGACTCTAGCAGCTGCAACAGAAAGTACATTTTATCTACTAAACAAGATATTAATCTTAGAAGAACTGTGCACAAGCCTCAATCATCTCAAATGCAAGAAATTACAAACATCAAAAGCTGGAATCAGATGATTGTGTCTCTACTGGTGCATAATGCCTATACTTGTACTGGTGTAGAATGCCTGTGCAGAACTCCTATAAAGCCTGTGCAGAATGCAGATGCACAATTGATAAGATTAAACCAGAAAACTAAGATCAAAATCTATCTAACATGTAGGTCTTTGTATCTACTCATTAACCAAAACAACCGGTGGTTAGAGCCAGGGAAGCAGATGGCACTGATATGGACATATCATCTCCAAAATTAACACTTTAAAGACAAGCAATACTTCCAAACATCAAGATCAACATATATCTTTTACCGTATCAAATACTATAATTACAACCTATGTAGGATTCGAACCTACATCTATGTGCAATCGCACACTGCTCTACCATTTGAGCTAATAGGCATCTAAAGTCATAATATAATATAATTGGGCAAGTAATAGACAATATGATAATTTACACAGAAACTCAAAGAGTTGAGTGAAAGGGGAACTGGCCCATGTGATTGTAGTGCATCTACACATACCAGCAAACCCAACATACAGACACTACACTATAACATTCGACATGACATACCGTGAGTAGCATTTTTCTCTTTGAGACGAACTTATGAATGCATATTCCCTATAATTGTCAAATAAAACGGTATGTATTAGGTGATAATCAAGGTAAATACCACTCAATAAGGTTAATTTGATAAACCAACTAACATTCACAAAATCCCCAATTCGATTTTCATATGAACCCTAATTTTCCACCAATTCAAATTAGGATTATTTCACCAATTACAATAGAATTTTAGCAACTCAAGCATTATAAATCATAAAATAGAAATAATTATACAGAAAAATTCGTTTAATTTTCACCGAATAACACCTCAATTTCAATTACTAAACTATCAATATTCATAAACAATTAATAACTAAATACTCTTAATTTATACCTGATATTGTAGCTTGATTATTCTCTTTCTCCCTTTGATTGATCGCAAGTTGCAGAAACTTAATCCTTCTATCAATTTCAGAAAGTTTTAGGCAATTTTTTTTTGAGATATTGAGACTGGGTAGAGTGGAGGAAGCAGGGGGGCAAGGGTAAGAAAACAACAAAAATAAAGAAGGGAGCAGGGCGAAGAAAACAATGAAAATAAAAATAACCATGGAAGGATTAGATAAAACTCTAAAGTTGGATTAATATGCAAGTGTGGGCCCCACCTCTGTTTTTTCTAACGGGATTCGTTAACCGGTGTTGAATTCTAAATTTAGTATATTTTTAAGGTGTTTAAATATAATTTAAATTAAGTAAGGTGTTTAATTACAAAAGTTGGTTTTTTTAAGGTGTTAAATGACAAAAAAATCCAAGAAATTATGTTGTATTAAGTTGAAATTAGCAGATTACAATATATATAATAGCTAATAATCTAGAACCTTCTTAAGGTTGTTAGTACAAGCTCCTTGTATTAAGGGAGTTGGTTATAACTGCTGCCACATCAGCATGCTTACTCAGCAATGGTTGTTGAAATGATGCTGCTAATATAATGAACTAATCGTGCATAGACTTAGGACTTAAGCAAGTAATCTAACAGCCCCCCTCAAGATGGGAGGGGAGGAGAATCATTCACACCCATCTTGGACAACAAATGATGAAATTTACTTGAGGGTAGAGGCTTAGTGAACACATCAGCCAACTGTTCTTGGGTAGGTAAATAGGACAAGTGCAGTAATCCCTCAAGAACTTTGTCTCTAGTAAAATGGCAATCGATTTCTATGTGTTTAGTTCTTTCATGAAACACAGGATTTCTTGCAATGTGCAAAGCTGATTGATTGTCACAGTGCAAAGTGATAGGCGCGCTTGAGATTAATGATGCCCATATCAGCATGAAGATTAACCATCCAAGTGACTTCTGAAGCTGCTGCTACCATAGCTCTATACTCAGCTTCTGCAAAGGATTTAGAGAATGTACTCTGCTTCTTTGACTTCCAGGAAATAGGTGAACCACCCAACAGTAGAACATATCCTATGATTGATCTCCTAGAATAAGGACATGATGCCTAATCAGAATCTGAGAAGGCTTGTAAGCAGATGGTATCTGAAGCCTTCAATAAAATGCCTTGACCTTCTGTATGAGCCAAGTATCTCAAGGTGTGATGCAAGACTGTAACATATGGTTGTCTTGGAGCTTGTAAGAATTGACTTAGTGACTGAACTGCATAGGATAAGTCAGGTCTGGTGTGAGTCAAGAAATTCAGTTTGCCCACCAGAGACCTGTACTTTTCTGTATCAGTATAGAGTTCTCCATCATCTTTAGTCAGTTTGACATTGAGAGGTAAAGGAGTTATAGCTTTCTTTGAAAGATCAAGGTTACACTCATGTAGAAGCTCTCTAGTAAACTTCTTTTGACTGAGAATTATCCCATCTGCAGTGTATCCAACCTCAATTCCAAGAAAGTAATGTAACTAACCCAAGTCCTTGATGCTGAACTCCTTATTCAAATAGGCCTTTAAAGCATCAAGTTTTTGTATATTTGTGCCAGTTAAGATCACATCATCAACATACACTGCTGCTATGTTGATATCATCATCTTGTCTATGAATGAAAAGACTGTAATCATGTTTGGACTGAATAAAACCTTGATGTTCTAGTGCAGATCTGATATTCCACTAGGAACACACACAAGAGGGGGGGGGGGGGTGAATTGAAATTCAACTTTAGGAGAGTTTCTTGCGAAACTTAGAAATATTAAAGGAACTGAGAATTAGGAAAGCAAAAAGCAATAATTTAGAAAACTTCTTGACACTAATCAAGAAGAGAATTCCTTTATATTATGGTAATGCCTCGATTATAATAACTCTCCAACTCGAGTTTCACTCAAACTCAAGTTCCTCACAGTGACCTACTCATATCACTACTCACTTTTCCTCTCTTTCACTCAGACTTAAACACTAAGTCTTTACAGGATAACTCTATCCTCTCTAATATAAAAATACAATTCGTGTTTTGAGAACTCTTAATATTAATAAAGCTTTAGTATATATATGGAACTTAGGAACTCAGATTTTGCTAGGACACAAACTGTTTTAGAAAAGCTTTAACAAAACTATTTAGGAATGTAATACTCTTAGAATGTTTGTGTAATTTTTCCAATAAGATATCTGGCCTTTTATAGATTTTTATCCCTAGGGTTAGTTCCCTTCAAAAACGCAACTGCCAACTGCCAGTGACTTAGGTTTCCACGTTCCTTAACTTGAGGATCAAGGGAAGACCACTTCTTCCTCAACATTCTTAATCAATAAACGTGGTTTAGACCAAATCAACCACTAGGTTTTTACCAGAAATCAGTTCGCAGCTTTTACAAAATATTAGGAGAGATTTTAGGAATATCAAAACTGTTTTTATTTAGGAAACAAAATCTAAAGGAAAATCTGATTTTTATTAAAAGAAAAGAATCATTTATTTAACTAAATAATTTCCTTAAAACTTAGTAGCCAGATATTTGATAAACACACTAAGACACTCCTACGTTCCTTGAGTTCCTTATATATCATAAGCAGAATTAATACTTTACATAAACTTCTAAGTATAGTAAACTACCTAGACTTTTATATCTTCCTTTTGTGAGGCATTCAGCTCTGAAGCTTCACTTGTTCCTGCTCTGGAACACTGATGAGTTCCCCTTATGCTATCAGAGGAACTCGTGGCTATGAGTCTGTAGCTTTTCTTATGAGTATGAAGAACTCTCGATTTGCAAAATGTGTTGCTCCTCTTGTGACTTTGAAACTCAAGCTTATACTGCTTCCAGCTCAGGAAATCCAGTAGCTGTTCCAAGTGCATATCAGGAACTTCAACATCTGATTCAAGTTCCTATCTAATAGGAACTCAGGCACTTACCTGTCTAAAGTCACTAGCAACCACAATCAGAAAGTTTGCAATATGTGTGTCATCAACCAAAACCTAGGAACAACAATATTCCCCCTTTTTGGTGATGACAACACTTGCAAATTTTTTACAATGAGAGTAAACACAAACAGGAACTGATGCAGACTTCAATTGAATAAAAAATTAATGAAGAAAAACAAAAACTTACAGAGAGTACACAAGAAGGTGAATCAGGAACTGGATTGATTTTACCTTGGAAGTTTTGCACCTTGACTTCCCCCTGTTGACATCAACAAAAAGCATAGCACGAAATATAGCCATTCCAAATACAGTGCCCCACGATCAACTGGCAAGTTAAGATAGCCTCAAAGTATTAGACTAATAAATTAGAGAGCAAGCAGTAATGATCAAGACCAGAAAACACAAAGATACTAATCAAGCAAGTCAAGATAAGATGGAACAAATACCCAAGTTTTAAAAATTATACAGACCAAAAGAAAAAAAATTGTTCCATGGCAAAAGAAATTTAACATAGGAGAGGGTGATTAGGCTTGGGATGGTAAACCAGAACCAGCTGTTTCTTCGACCACTGTCTCCTCGAAGGATTCTAGATTGTTGATTTTGGTGAGAATGGTGGCACGAGTGGCATTGGCTTGATCTGAGTAGTGTTGGAGATTGGTTTGAAGGGTCTTGACACTGTCAACCAAGGCACCAATGTGAGCTTGAATTGTACTGATCCTGTGGTTTGTTCCTTCCTGCAGTTCCACCAGATGAGCAACTGTTGCCTTGAGCTCCAATATCTGATCATCTTTTGTGTTCCAGACACCCCCATGATCTTGAATATGTTCCTGTGTAGATGGAACACGACGAGATTTGGATTTCTTGGAAGATTTAGGTGTCCTGGTTCTTGGCACAGCAGCTTCAGGCAGTTCCTCCTGCTTGATGGGAACAACATCTTCTTCTATGGGCATCTCCTTAACCTCCCCTTCCTCATTAATTTCCATAAAGATAGGGCCTCTCTTCTTGTTTTCTTGCATAGCCACCCTCATGCTTTTCCTTTTTCCTTGGGATCCTACACTCTTCTTTTCCCCTTTAGGAACTCGAGACAAAGTCACCTCCAAGTGATCGAGTTCCTCCTCCTCTTCTTCTTTAACTTCGATGCCCTCTTGATCTTCTTCATCCTTTTTCTCTTCTTTGCCAGCCCTAATGACTTTGCCCTGAACCACCTTAAGGTTTAACAGATTGAGCATTTCAAGTTGTAGGATTTGGGTCGATTTTAGAGGGATGACATAGTAGGGACTAAGATCCACAGAGAAGCTTTTGAAGATTTCAGTGAGAAGGGAAGAGTATGGGATTTTGTATTTGGGAATACAGGTGGAGAGATGTTTGATCATGATTGCTGCAAAGTTTATGAGAATTTTTCTTTCAAGGCAATACATGAGGCATGCATCAAACAGACTGGCTATGTTTCTTTTCTGAGTTCGAGGAACTACACCTCTCCAGACAATATTGAATAATAATTTTTGAAGGGGAGAGAAGTAGTTGTATGTTGTGGAGGTGGAAACTTTGGAGTCTCCTCCGATGGAACCAACAATATCATTCTCATCTACATTATCAATTGTCACTGTAATTTGACCTTTCAACCACATATCAAAACCCCTATTGGGTGTACTAAACAGCTGTTCCAGATAAGAGGCATCAAATTCGATGCGAGTTCCATTCACTTTACTTGAACATACATTATCCACACAAGTAAAGTTTTTGCAAAATTCTTTCATAGCTTCAGGAATTAAAGGCGATTTGGCATAGTTACTCAAGAGGCTTACCCATTTTTGGTGTTCGAGGATCTCCATCAACTCATTGAACTTCGTAGCTTCACACCATGTTGAGTTGATTGCAAACCCTTCGACCAGATTGTTCTCCTTTGCAGAGAGTTTCTTGGATCTCTTTCCTTCCCCATGAGTTTGAGCACTCTTCTGCAGTTCCTCAGTTTCCTCAATTTGTTCACCAGAAGTTTCTACTCGACGCTTTTTGGATTTTCTTGTGGAGGATCTAGGGTTTGAAATTGGGGATTTCATTTCAATGTCACTGTCGATTGGTTCCCCCTGAGTAATTGCGAGTATGGGGTTGTGAGATCGAAGGGGAATTGGTGATTGCATGGGTGAGGTGTCCATGGGAACTGGAGAAGATGGATTTCTTTTTCGTTTGAGAGAGGTGAGATCGGTGTTGTTGCTGGTGAGAACCATGGTGAGGATTTTTTATAGGTGGGAGAAGAGGTGGTGTCAGTGGAGAAAGCGTGTGAGAGTGGAAGAGAGGGGTTGTGTGGGATGAATGCGGGAAGTGAAGAGTTTCTCCTATTTATTGCCAATGGAACCGTTCCAAATATTCTTTGAATGTGGGTATTTGATTTTGAATTTTAAAAGTTTGTTAAAAAAAATTTAAAAGAAAAATATTAAGTAGAAAATAAAATAAAACTTGTTTGACTTGATTTTGACTTGCCTAATTTTGCATCTTAGAATTAACTAGTTTGAAAGGAACTGCTTACCTAGCTTATTTGTAGTGTGAGTCTGTTTGCCACGATGGTAAGCTTCAACTATGTTTGCACACAAGATTTTGTGTTTGTAATAGTCTATATGTACCATAATTTTTGTCTTTATCTTGGAGGAACTTCAATTTGCAATTACCTTAGCTTGATCATTCCGAGTTCCATCCTCATTTTCTCATGTTTCTCCCTGTTTAAAGGCTTAGTCAAAATGTCAGCAATTTGGTGATCAGTTTGGCAAAAATCTAACTTAATTAATCCTTTCTCAACATTATCTTTAAGAAAATGGTGTCTAATGTGGATGTGTTTGACCCGGGAATGATGAACCAGATCTTTTGAAATACAAATAGCACTTGTGTTATCACAATAGATAGGAACACAATCATAGATAATACCAAAGTCTCTTAACTGTTGTTTTATCCATAGTATTTGTGAACAACAAGCTGCATCAGCTACGTACTCAGCTTCAGCTGTGGATAGAGCAACCGTGTTCTGTTTCTTGGAACCCCAAGAAATCATGCATGGACCTAGGAACTGTACCATACCTGATGTGCTTTTTCTATTCACTAAGTCACCTTCATAATCAGCATCAGCATATCTTTTTAATTCAAATGATCCACTTCTTGGATAGAATAGGCATAAGTCATCAGTTCCTTTGAGATATCTTAGTATCCTTTTTACAGCAGTTAAGTGGGACTCCTTTGGATTTGATTGAAACCTTGCACATAATACTACACTAAAAGAAATGTCAGGTCTACTAGCTGTTAAGTATAATAGTGATCCAATCATACCTCTATACTTTGTTTGATTTACACTTTTTCCATTTGGATCAGTGTCTAATCTGGTAGTTGTTCCCATGGGAGTATGATTCACTTTGGCTGATTCTAGCTCGTATTTCTTTAGGAGTTCCTTCACATACTTTTGTTGGTGTATCATGATTCCTTCCTCAGTTTGTTTGATTTTTAAACCAAGGAAAAAGTTGAGTTCCCCCATCATGCTCATTTCGAATTCACTGCTCATTAAGTTTGCAAAATCCTTGCACAAGTTCTCATTAGTTGCTCCAAATAATATATCATCAACATAGATTTGAACTACTAACAGGTTAGTTCCTCTAGATTTTAGAAATAAGGTTTTATCTATTCTACCTCTTTTGAAATCATTTTGTAGAAGGAACTTTGATAATCTCTCATACCAAGACCTAGGGGCTTGTTTTAATCCATAGAGAGCCTTATCTAGTTTGTAAATATGATGTGGAAATTCGGGATTTTCAAAGCCAGGAGGTTGTTCCATATAGACATCCTCTTCTAAGAAACCATTTAAGAAAGCACATTTAACATCCATTTGATAAAGTTTAAAAGCCATAAAGGCAGCAAAGGCGATTAAAATTCTAATGGCTTCTAATCTAGCAACAGGTGCAAAAGTTTCTTCGAAGTCAATACCTTCCTGTTGGTTATAGCCTTTGACCACTAACCTTGCCTTGTTCCTTATGATTGTTGCATGTTCATCTTTCTTGTTCCGGAACACCCATTTCAGTCCTATCACTTTCTGGTGCTTTGGTTTGGGTTCTAAGTGCCACACTTTGTTTCTTTTGAATTCATTCAATTCTTTTTTCATGGCTATGATCCAGTCAGCATCTTCTAGAGCCTCAATGTGATTTCTTAGCTCAAATATGGAGAGGAACGCGTGGAATACACAGAAGTTCCTTAGCTGTGACCTTGTCTAGGTTCCTTTTCTAATGTCACTCATAATGAGTTCCATTGGATGAGATTTTTGATGTTTCCAAGGTCTAGGTTGAAACTGAGCTGCTGGTGTTGAGGTAGCTTCTTCATTTCCTTCTGTGATTTGAGTTCCTTGTTGATCAGTGTGGAGTTCCTCAGGTTCTGCAGTTGTTTCTGGATCTTCTTGGATTTCTTCGTATTCCTCTTGTATAGGAGCTTCTTGATTTTGTTGAACAGTTCCTCTGACTGGTTGTTTGCTTGGTTGGAACTCCTCATCATTGTCTGCAGCACGAGACGAACCAATTTCGAAATGTTCTAGTTCCTGTACTGTATCAGTTTTGTTAGATTCATCAAATAATATATGTACACTTTCCTCAACGCACATTGACCTTTTGTTATAGACTCTGTAAGCTTTGCTATTTAAAGCATATCTTAGGAACACTGCCTCATCGCTTCTTTCATCAAACTTCCCCAAGTTCCTTTTGCCATTGTTGTGAACAAAACATTTACTACCAAAAGCTCTAAAGTAAGAGATGTTGGGTTTTATACCTTTTAACAGTTCATAGGGAGTTTTGTTTAGGATTGCTCGAATCATAACTCTATTAACAATATAACAAGCTGTATTAACTACTTCAGCCCAGAAGTTCCTGGGCAATGAACTGGTTATTAACATGGTTCTTGCCATGTCCTCTAAGGTTCTATTTTTCCTCTCAACTACTCCATTTTGTTGTGGAGTTCTAGGAGCTGAGATATTATGATCCATACCTCGTTCCTTGTAGTATTCATCGAATTTGTAGTTTTTAAACTCTGTTCCATTATCAGATCTTATGTGAATCAATTGATGACCTGTTGTTTTCTAAATTTTCTTTGAAAATGTAACAAATTCATCAAATGTTTCATCTTTGCTTGTTAGAAAAATGACCCAAGTAAAGTAAGAATAATCATCAACAATAACTAAAATATATCTTTTCCCACTTCTACTTTGGATTCGCATTGGTCCACACAAGTCCATATGGATGAGTTCCAAAGGCTTTGTTGTGCTTACCAATTTCTTAGGCTTAAAGGAACTTCGGACATGCTTGCCTTCTGCACATGCATCACAGACTTTATCATTTAGAAACTTGATTGAGGGGAGTCCTCGAACCAGTTCCTTTGATCTTAGTTTGTCGAGCAATGAGAAACTAGCATGTCCAAACCTCCTGTGCCATAGTAGGGGATCTTCTTCAATGGAACTGAGGCAGGTTAAGTTTTTCCTTGGAACCGTATTGAGATCCACAGAATATGTGTTCCCTTTACGAGTTCCTTCCAAAATAACCTTCCCAGTGTTATTGTTAATAATTTGACAATTTTCAGAAGTGAAACTTACAGAGTTCCCTTTGTCACAAAATTGGGAAATACTTAGTAGATTGTGCATTAAGCCCTCGACTAAAAATACATTTTCAATGGTATAGGAACTTGACCTTCCGACTTTTTCAATTCCAACAATTTCTCCTTTCATGTTGTCTCCAAAGGTCACAGTTCCTCCATTGTAGGCTTCTAGTGAGATAAATTTAGATTTGTCTCCTGTCATGTGTTTGGAACACCCGCTGTCGAGGTACCACGAGCTGTTCCCTCTCACTAGAACCTGTAAAGAAATCAATGGTTAGTTACAGGAACTTGGGTTTCCTCGAGTTCCTTTTCAACCACAATATCTGTCTTCTTAACCCTTTTTGCTTAACATAATTCATGTTCTTTTGATCCTGTTCCTTCATCTTGGAACATTCAGTATTTACATGATTTCCACTTCCACATGAGAAACAGACTTTTACACTAGGGAGTTCCACATATCGTTTCTTATGACTAGTTTTGTGGCTAAAACCTAAACCTTCTGTTCTCTTGGATTGAGCATTCTCAATCCATTTGGGAGGAACCTTAGGTGGTTGTTTCTGGGCCCTGGCCATGGCTAGTTCCCTTTCTAGTTTCTCTTTCTGTTCCTTTGTGGTGATCAGGTCTTTGTTTAATCTTTCTAGGTCGACATTGAAAATTCCCATGTTAATATCTAAGGATTTTGTGGGGTCTAGACTTAAGTTAAACATCTTGTATTGACTGAGTTCTACTTGAAGAATGATGTTTTCATTCCTAACTTTTTCGAATGATTCATTTATGGTGGTATTCCTATCTAGGAATTCAAAGAACCTACTTTGAACATCAGATCTAACATTGTTTAGATAACTCATATGGTGTTTACTGAGTTCCAAGGCTCTATCACTTTGGGCTTTTAATATACTTAGCTTTTTATAATCATCTAGAGTTTCTAACAACAGTTCAATTAGCTTCGACTTTGAAAGACACTGAAGAGTGGAGGAACTTACTTCTTCTGATGGAACTTGTTCAGTTCCATCTGTCCTTGCCATTAGGCAAAGATTTGCAGTTTCTTCATTTGGCTATTCCTCATCATCTTCTGAATCTGTTGCTTAGCCCCATACAGCTATCATAGCCTTTTTGAAGTTTGGCTTGTTGAAGGTAGACTTGTTGTAGCGTTCCTTGACCTGTTCCTTTCCTTTTCCTTTGGCTTTGTCATTTTCCCACAGAGGGCATTCACGGATTTGATGATCAGTTTCTCCACATTTGAAACAACCTTGCTCAGTTTTGGAACTGATAGTTTTCCTTGCAAAGTTCCTTCCTTTCTGGTTGCCTGGTTTGAAGTTCCTGTAGAGATTTCTCATTCTCCTAACCAGCATGGCAGCTTCTTCCTCATCCGGCTCAGATTCATCGAGTTCCTCAGCTTTTAGAGCAAGTCCTCGGTTTCTGGAGCTCTCAGGAACAGAAGCTCCAAGATGTAATTCATGTGTCATCAAGGAACCAGCAAGTTGTTCAATGTTAAACTTTGTGAAGTCCTTGGTCTCAAATAGTGCAGTGACCTTTGTTCTCCAACAATCATCTTGTGGCATGCTTCTTAGTATTTTTCTTACCTGTTCATCTGTGGGAATGATTCTACCAAGAGAAACTAATTCATTAGTTATGTTAGTAAATCTAGTGAACATCTCTTGAATAGTTTCTTTTGGAAGCATTTCAAATCTTTCATATTTAGACATCAAAAGATCAATTTTGGAACGCTTAACTTCATTAGTTCCTTCGTGGGTTACTTTTCGTAGTTCCCAAATCCATTTTGCGTTCTTGCACCCCATTACCCTATTGTGTTCATGGGGTCCAAGTCCACAATGTAAGATTTTAACATCCATAGCATTTATCTCATATTTTTCAAAATCTTCTTTGGCAAATTCAGATATTAGTTTAGGAACTACCTCATTTTCTGCATTGGTTTTTGTTACCTCAAAATCTCCAACTTCTATCACACGCCATACTTGGTAGTTTTCAGCTTTGATGAATATCTCCATCCTGTTCTTCCAGTATGAGTAAAACTTGCCATTGAACATAGGTGGCCTTTGCGTGGAGTAGCCTTCTTCCAGTTTCTCTTGTGAGTTCATACTATCAGGAACTTGACTCAAACAGGGTTTCCTGCGATTTTAGTGAGTACTGGCTCTGATACCAATTGATATTCCAGTAGGAACACACACAAGGGGGGGGGGGGGTGAATTGAAATTCAACTTTAGGAGAGTTTCTTGCGGAACTTAGAAATATTAAAGGAACTAAGAATTAGGAAAGCAAAAAGCAATAATTTAGAAAACTTCTTGACACTAATCAAGAAGAGAATTCCTTTATATTATGGTAATGCCTCGATTACAATAACTCTCCAACTCGAGTTTCACTCAAACTCAAGTTCCTCACAGTGACCTACTCAGATCACTACTCACTTTTCCTCTCTTTCACTCAGACTTAAACACAAAGTCTTTACAGGATAACTCTATCCTCTCTAATATAAAAATACAATTCGTGTTTTGAGAACTCTTAATATTAATAAAGCTTTAGTATATATATGTGTAGACACCTAATTTGTGTATCTCCTTTGGGATGATGACGATACCATTATCCTTACTAGGTGATTGGAATAACTCCAGGCGGAAATCCCAATTGCTAAGAATATTTCCAAATTCAAAATCCAAAATCCAATTCCCGAGGCCGTTCCCCTCCCGGAACTTGGTACAAAATACAACTTTCAAAATCCAATTTCAAAATCCAAGTACAATCTCATCTAGTAGACCATCCCATTGGTTTTACTAGGCCTTTTCCACTCAAAATCATATAAGGCAAGTCAAATTCGGGCGTCGACCCACAAAACCGAGCATGCCGGGCCCCGCCCCGTACAACCGGAATTCAAAACCCGAGAAAGGCTTGTTTTTAGACGCAAAATAATGCCTTAACCTCCAAGAAAACACAAAAAGCCAAGCCTAGTACTATTCGTACAAAGGTACAACACTTCAAGACAAATCAAGGACGACATCTTTCCGTCCTTTTTGGCGGCATTCACGCCACGTCACCAGCGCCCAGCGTTGGCTCGGTGTGCTGCGCTGGCGTGTGCTGGCGTCTTGCACCCATCCCTCCTATAAATACCCCTCATTTTAAGCATCAAAAAGGGGGAGGAGAAAAACAGAATACAACGTCGTAATACCGACATTACACCTCAAAATACAAATAAAAAACCCTTCAAAACACATACAAAATCTCTAATTCAAAAGCAATTGGGAGCTCTTGCCTAAACCTAAATAGGTAAATCCGAATCCCACTCTAATCAATTATGTTGTTTTGATTTCAAAATGATTAGCAAGTTGGTATTTTTATTATTAAAAATGCCACTTGCAACAATCATACATGTTTTTTAAAAATCAAACTTTTCAAAATACAAAAATGCAAACTTTCAAGATTCAAGGATGTTGAAAGTTGTTTACAATCACTTCTTTGAACTAGAATCACTTTCAAGCATGGAGTAATAAAATATGACACCTTTTAATCCTTAAAGGTTTAGTCTTTTGAGATTCAAAACTCCATTTTTCAATATACAAGTTCAAGTTTTCAAATTTCAAGATCCCACCATGTTTAGGGTTGTTCATGGCTACTTCTCTATGAAGGAAATAGTGCCCTTGGTCCAAGTATGCATATAATATTAAGTCTAATAAATGCGGTTCAATATTAATTAACAAGTTAATAATTCAGTGAATTGGTTGGTCCAAGCATGTCATAGGATTTGTGGATCCAAATAATGCTTGAAATGAATGCTAGCTTATGAGATCTAAGTACAGATTTAAGCAAGCAATTGGGAATTGGAATTGTATTTTAGTGAAGCTAATAAGTATTTTAGTTTCATAAAATGTACATGATTCTTATAGATATATAAGAAGTTTAGTGGGAGTACATAAAAACTTAATTGGTCCTATGTGTATCACACACATATCTCTCTATTGTGAAATAACATTCAAATGCTAATGACTTAGGTTTGAAATTATTCATCAATGATGGACCAAGGAGAAACTTAGTACATTCTGGGTATTAAGATCTATTTACAAAGATCTTATGATATTGTTTTGGATTAAGTAATGGCATTTACTAAATCAAACACGAAAGACTCCATTGGAGATATTCGACCCGTGTGAATAAATCTAAGTAAAGAATGTTTGAACTATGTATAAGCATTTACTAAGCTAAACATCAAAGGATCTGAATAGATTCTTAACCTATATTATATGTCAAAGAATTTAGCTGGATTTAGTATCTACTGAAACTAGATGAGCTAAAGTTACATGAATATAATTCAATTGGGAATTATTCTGCAAAAGAATTTATCATGTATGATATAATATGAGGATCGCCAAAAACGTATCGTATGACTTTAGGCATGACGAACATATACCAATCTCTATTGATCTAAGTGAAAATCAACTAGATTGAAATCAAGAAAAACTTATGGTACTTGAAAAGGTACATAGGATTAGTTCTTGATTCAAGGAAATAAAGATATGCTAAATATTTATGCTACATGCATAAACACTGGTAAAGGATCAAGCAAGATCCCTTTGGAGTTAACCATTGGCAAGGACGAGCTATAGAGCATCGTGTTTTGAAATGGCAACATGGATTGGAGACCATGAGTTGTTGCGTGGGAAATTAAATATTAATTTCTATGTTCTAAGATACAGCTGGAAAGTCTTCCACATATCTGTGAACTGCTTGGATAAGTAAATCCAACCAAAGCATCACTAGAAACCTAAACAGTTGAAGTAGAAGTACTTATTGCCTAAGAAGCAATAAAACAGAGTTGTTTGTATTAATGAGTTCTTCATTGAACTTAGGTAGATCACATGTCCGCTGACTTGATGATTCTTCATTGAAAAATGCGTAGAACCACTCTTGTAGCTGGACAGACTAGATCACAAAATAAACATACTCAGAAGATCTTATCATCATATCTCGAAGAACATTCGAGAAAAGGATATCTAGATTGGCAAAGCATGATAACTAAGCCTATGCAACAAGTGAGAAGCAACACTCACATTGTAGCACTGGAAATCAAGCATAGCTTTGAATTCCATGAATTGTTTTAAAGATCCTTTTAGAAAGGTAACAGTAAATTTCCTCGATTGGTAGTGAATCCAAGAACGATTCACGGAAATGAGAGAAAATGAGCAATTTAAAATGTACGTTTCTTTTAGCGACTTTTATGGTTGTTTTCGAGTATCAAAGTCGAATGGCAAATCGATTGGTGCTTGTGAATTCAAAATACAATGTAGTTTTGGGATCATAAAGCATTGAGTTTAAAACGCTCAGCTTTACCAATGGTTAACAACCTAAAATCTTTTTTCCATTTAATTCTCGAATGAGTCTAGTCCCTAGACATTCGAATAGATCGATGCTTATAGAACTTTAGAAGCTTCTGGTAAGATCATCTAGTTGTGAGGGGGTCGAAAAAGCACGAGGCTAATGCGTGACCTTGTCCCTCGTGGGTGTGACGTTTCTTTTTGTCAAATCAAGTGTAATTGGATTTCCTGTGAGTTTACACCCAATTGACTAATATAGGAGTCACCATTCAGTTTTTAACGACAATGAGAAAAACTGACAAAACCCGATTATCGTGACATAAAGGGAGTGCAATTATGTTTGACCACGACGGCCGTAGGTTCCCTTGTGATCCCTGGTGTGGGGATCTCTCAACATACACCCGCAAGGTAGAGATTGATGGTTCGGGGGACTGTAACTACCGAGAGGAGTACTCGCTCTTCGATAACTCCAGAGGCAGGATATCCTTACTAGCTCAGCATAAATAATTGAAGGGACATGCGTTAACTATTAAACTAATCTGAGTTGATTTTAACAATATGCAACATATAATACTAGATCGAGCGCGATTATCTGATTTAGATTGTTTTAAGGGACCTAGCATGATAATCCAATTTCCCAACATATTATCTTTATTAGGCGTGATAGAACAATCAGATTTAATTAGCTTAATAGTTCATAAAAAGGGCGAGGAAAGCAATTAAACCATGGAAAAGGGGCACATTACGACGCACCCTTGAGAGGTGCGTCACGGTTCTCAGAAAACTAACCACTTTGACTTTCCTATTTCTCCTTTTATTTAACGAAACTTAAATTACGGGACAGGATACGTTCTGTTCGATTTTTGGATCGATTGCGACAGAACGCGTGATCAATTTCGCAGCGTGAGGCTTAGGCTTAGGGGTTTAGAGTCAATACTCATCATATGAATTGCATGTTGTGTGTCACGTCGAACTTGGGGTTATATTTATAGAAAAGAGTTCGTGGAAAGATAGAATTGTAGAACTCTAATCCATGAGGAATTAGGAAAGAACACGTCCCAGGTATTTTCAGCGCCCAGGGCTGGGCGTCAAAGATTTCGGCGCCCAGCTCTGGGCGTTGAAAATAGGATCCAGGCAATTTCAGCGCCCAGGACTGGGCGTTGAAATTGATGTTTGGGCCGTTTCTTTGTCAGATTCGGACTCTTAGAATCTGGAGTGTATGAGACTTAATCGAGTCTTTTAGTGCGTATTAATTTTATGATGGAATGCATCTGGGCCCGTTACGAACTCTAGGCTCGTTAGGATTTAATTTAATACGTAACTCTTATTTTCGAATCTTATTAGGAACATGATTTTCTCGCAATTTCTATCTCATTTAGGATTTATGTTGGAGTGCAACATCTAATTCTGACAGGTTTCTATCTTTTATGACTTGCCACTTTTAACAATTGCCCATTACGGCAGTTACTTTTTTAGCAGGTTTCCATAAATAGCAGGTTTCTATAAATAGCAGGTTTCGGGTGAAATGAAAAGGGGAATTGAGATTCGTTATTTTATAGGAGATGCGTTGCCAAGTGGAGATTTACGTTCTCATCATCGAACCTTCCCTTTCGGGAATGGGGACAAAAGTAGGTGTCTATAGTCAGCCCCCACTTTGACTGAGTCTTGGAGTAAGACGATGGTCAAAGTATTAGACGGAGTGCGTCACACAAGCCATAGTGTATGTGACTTGTTTTGCGAGGGTCTCACGAGCCCCCGAGTGATAACATTTGACTTTAAGGGTCATCACTTGAAGTGTCGACATATCCCTCACGTGTCATTGGGATTTGTCAACGGATAGTATAGAAACTCCCTCACTTTTTCATTGGAAGTATCTAAAGAGGCGTAGGAACTCCCTCACTTTGTCATTGGGAGTAGCTACAGATGTTTTCGAAATCAAAGCTATAAAGTGTAATTGGGCCTGGCCAAGCCCAATCACGAGGTAAAAATGTTTTTAAAGATTCTCATTTTCAGGGTTAGCTAAACGAGAAAACCCCCTTGTTTTTATGGGACGTAAAACGAAGGAAAATCCAGCACATCGTTCTTTTTTGGAAAAACGGAAAACCAATCCTTTAATTTTTGGAAAAAGGGAAAACCAATCACATCGCTCTTTTTTGGAAAAACGGGAAACCAATCCTTTAATTTTTGGAAAAAGGGAAAACAAATCCTTTAATTTTTTGGAAAAAGGGAAAACCGATCCTTTAATTTTTGGAAAAAGGGGAAACCGATCCTTTAATTTTTGGAAAAAGAGAAAACCGATCCTTTAATTTTTGGAAAAAGGGAACACCGATCCTTTAATTTTTGGAAAAAGGGAAAACCGATCCTTTAATTTTTGGAAAAAGGGAAAACCGATCCTTTAATTTTTGGAAAAGGGAAAACCGATCACATCGTTCTTTTTTGGAAAAACGGAAAACCAATCCTTTAATTTTTGGAAAAAGGGAAAACCGATCCTTTAATTTTTGGAAAAATGGGAAAACCAGAAAAAGTTATCGCTGCAGCGACTAAGGACCTGCGCGGTTAGTGGCGCAGACCCCACCGACTAAAGATGGCGAGCCTGTCCGCTAAGGGTGGACGCCCCGTCCGAAAGAAGTGGACGAATCTGTTTTGAAGTTTGTTTGCTTTTTTTTGAAACTAAGGACCTACGCAGTTTGTGACGTAGACCCCGCCGGCTAAAGATGGTGAGCCTATTTTGAATTTGAAGATTTTATTTTTCGAAAACTGAGGACCTGCGCGGCTAGTGACGCAGACCCCGCCCGCTGAGGGTGGGTGAGCCCTTGTCCGGTGAGGGTGGACGTCCCTGAATTCGTTTTTTCGATTTGGAACTCGCGTGGTTCGTGACGCGATCTTGCCTGCTGAAGATGGGCAAGTTCCTATTTCTTTTGTTCATCGTGAATTCTTTTGAGAATTTCTTTTTTATTCATTTTCGCAGGAGCGAATTCTTTCGAGGGATGCTCGGATTTAGTTGCAACCTGAATGTGGGTTGACAACGTGCTTAGACGGACCATTGTCTTGTGGTCATCTTCTTTCATGGTTTCGAGCTAGTCTTTATGGCTCAATTTTTCCATTACCTGGGTCCTTGATTAGGGGACTATGCATAAGTATCAACGGCGACCTTTGTCTTGAGGTCGTAATCCGGTTTTATTTTTTTTGAGACATCCGAACATGGGACTTCGTACAACGTAGTCTGGGAATATTGTTTTAACTTTGCAGAATATATATTTTCCTTCGAGCCCCCAAGCACTCGTGCTTGACGGTCATTTCTTGTCAAAGAGGTTCCTTGGGGATACGCATTCTGTAATGTCCTTGATCGTGTTTGGGATTGTGCTCGTAAGTGCGAGCGATCTTTGTAGTGGTGTGCTACTCTTAACAAAGCCGTGAGGTGCGACTTTCAGTAAAGAAATCGGTAATTTTCAAGTCGAATCAATATGGCAGGGCCCTATAGAAGTCACATCTGTTTTTTTGGGCCTGGGATCATTTTCGGCGCCCATTCCTGGGCGTTAAAGATTTCGGCGCCCAGCGCTGGGCGCTGAAAATAATTTCTGGCGAGGTTTCTTGATGACAGTTGGCCTCTTGTTCGTTCGTTCGTCTACTTCACTTGGAAATTCTACGTATTCTCTTCTCTTTTGTTTTTCTTTATTTTTAGAACGTGATGATTTTCTCGAGAAGCCGTAGCCGATTAGTGGACTACGGTGTTTGTCGCTTTGGGGCAATTATTTAAAGGAACTGTGGCTCTTAAGTCGTACAGTTATTGCAATAGTTGGGCGAGGCTATATGGCCCGAGGAACATACCTTGAGACGTAGGACTTTGATCGCTCGTATATATTTTTCCTTTTGAACGCGTTCGTGAATGTTCGATACTTAGAATGATGTATGTGCGAACGAGCGTTCATAGAATGGCCGTTGCGTGCGGTCCATTAATCAGTTTGCTTGAATCATCTTTTTTTTTTGAGCTATGACTGATTTTGAATAGTTTGCTTAGAAGTTTGATAGGGGTCAGGCCCATTCATGAAGTGGGCTCAAGCATCGTGCCCTTTCGATCGTTCAAACGTTTGCTTTGAGATTTTTTTTTATTTTGCTATGGTCGTTTCGTAGCTTGGAGCCCCCAAGTATGCATGTTGGGGTGCTTCCTTTTGGCGTACGATTTTTGTAGGTTCTTTCGAGAAAGATGCCTTGGGGTTCCGCTCATGTAGGTGCGAGCTACCCCTTCCGTGGTAGGTAATATTTTGCTACCTTCAATCCTTAATGTAGAAGTCGTGTGGCTTGCATTTTGAATTTGGGCGATAAGTAGTCTTTGCCTCCTTTACACATGCTCTTGGTCATGCCCGTATCAGTGCAATATGCCTTACTCTTTTTTAGACTTGTACCGTGGGACGGTTGAACTTATGGTGCGACGTAGGCTTGTGTGGCCTAAGGGCGTGTCTTAGAACATTCCTCCAGGTGTTGGGATATCATTATTATTTTTTGCATTGGAGTACTTCATCACGCCTCGTTCAGGTGCTCGAATAAGTGTAGCACCTTCTGCGTGGGTTCGTTCGATGCTAGGATTCATAGTTGTTTCTTTCTTTTTATTTTTTAAATATCCTTGATTTTTCTTTCGCTTTTGCTTTGGAACGACGTAGACTGTGTAACGGGCGCTTGTAGGGCGATCGTTATGTGCAGTAGTTGGATCGGAGTTTTGGTGACTCGCGATTTTTAGTTACCCTTGTTAGTGGGGTGACTTTGTATATCCTAAGTAGTGCTTAGAATTTGGGAGGGGTTGTAGCCATTCTAGGGTTCGTTTTACACGATTAAAGCTTAGGATTGTGCCCCTATGATGTATGTATAGCATTAGCGTCGAGAATTTGCGATAAAATCGTCATTTCGAGCATTTTTAGAGTGTTTTTCTCAAGCCCCCAATTGTAGCTACGGGATTGGCTTGGTGATATAATGCTTTGCATACTTTTTATGCATTCATGGTGACATGGATCATGAATAGTTTGAACCAGACTCGTTTAGTGCGAGATACGTTCGAATAGTGATTTGCTACTTTTCTTGTAAATGTCTTGTTGTGCGACATTGCCATGGTCAAGGTAGTCACATGTTGAAGTTGTAGACACCTACTTTTGTCCCCATTCCCGAAAGGGAAAGGTTCGATGATTAAAACATAAATCTCCACTTGACAACGCATCTCCTATAAAATAACGAATCTTAATCACCCTTCCCGTGTCACCCGAAACCTGCTATTTATAGAAACCTGCTATTTATGGAAACCTGCTAAAAATAGTAACTGCCGTAAAGGGTAGCTTCTAAAAGTGGCAAGTCATAAAAGATAGAAACCTGTCAGAATTAGGTGTTGCACTCCAACATAAATCCTAAATGAGATAGAAAACTGCGAGAATCCTATTCCTAATATGATTCGGAAATAAGAGTTACGTATTAATTAAAATCCTAACGAGCCTAGAGTTCGTAACGGGCCCAGACGCATTCCGTCAAGAAATTGATACGCACTAAAAGACTCGATTAAGTCTCAAACACTATGGATTTCAAGAATCCGAATCTGACTAAGAAAACAGCCCAGACCCTATTTTCAACGCCTGGCTCTTTGCGCCAAAATCTTCGGCGCCCAGGCCTGGGCGCTGGAATTACCTGGGTACGTGTTTTTTCCTAATTCTTTATGGATTAGAGCTCTGCAATTCTATCTTTCCACAAACTCTTTTCTATAAATATTGCCAAAGTTCGACGTGAAATCACAACACACAATTCATATTCTGAGTATTGACTCCAAACCCCTAGCCTAAGCCTCACGTTGTGAAATTGCTCACGCGTTCTGTCGCAATCGATCCATAAATCGAACAGAACGTATCCTGTCCCATAATTCAAGATTCGTTAAATAAAAGGAGAAATAACAAAGTCAAAGTGGTTAGTTTTCTGAGAACCGTGACGCACCTCTCAAGGGTGCGTCGTAATGTGTCCCTTTTCGATGATTTAATTGCTTTCCTCGCCCTTTTTATGAACTGTTAAACTAACTAAATCTGATTGTTCTATCACGCCTAACAAATATAATATTTTTGGGAAATTGGATTATCATGCTAGGTCCCTTAATGCTATTTAAATCAGATAATCGCGATCGATCTAGTATTATATGTTGCATATTGCTAAAAACAACTCAGATTAGTTTAATAGTTAACGCATGTCCCTTCAATTATTTATGCTGAGCTAGTAAGGATATCCTGCCTCTGGAGTTATTGTCGAGCGAGTACTCCTCTCGGTAGTTACAGTCCCCCGAACCCTCAATCTCTACCCTGCGGGTGTATGTTGAGAGATCCCCACACCAGGGATCACAAGGGAACCTACGGCCGTCGTGGTCAAACATAATTGCACTCCCTTTATGTCACGATAATCGGGTTTTGTCAGTTTTTCTCATTGTCGTTAAAAACTGAATGGCGACTCCTATATTACTAGTCAATTGGGTGTAAACTCACAGGAAATCCAATTACATTTGATTGAATAAAAAGAATCGTCACACCCACGAGGGACGAGGTCACGCATTAGCCTCGTGCTTTTTCGACCCCCTCACAGGGGCGACTCCACTGGGGATAGTGAAGGAAATACTCGTGCTTGTAGGTAATCAAAATAGCCGAAGGGTGAAACGATCCTATCCCGCGTTTATTTCCCCATCAAGTTGGGACGACCAGAAAATCAACATATTAATGTGAACGGGCAGAACAGCATAACGAATCTCGGCTCCCTCGGGAGTTGGGACTAAGGATACCTTTTTTCGCCAATAGGGGGGTGCATACGCCGCGCATGTTGCCCACTCGGTACTTGTGCAGGTAGTACACCTATCCCGAACCCAATCGCTCGCTCATTAGGTCCCTCTCGCCTGCATGGCCCCTTGGCTTGCACTTGCGGGTTGGCCTCTTGAGCGAAATTCGTCTGTTGAAGACACTACCTCGACCGGGGCATGTGTTGGATCTACGATAGAAGCGGTACCAAGCCAGGCGCAAATAACTACCCATAGAAGCCTATCATAAACTACATGACATGTTATTATCGCCTCATGATGAATGTTAGTTATGTGTAGCGAAATATGTGATTGTGTGTGACAAACTATCCTAGAAAACCAACGACCTTAAAAATTTCCCAAACATTCATAAACCAATTTGCGAAAGAGTTATACCGAAATACGTGTTCCGCAAACCCGAACGATCGCCACAAAAATAAGCGACGCTCAGGATGGCCTGTAACGAATCCCACGAACGCTGCACAACGCGTAAAGGACGTTATTAGGCAAACACGCAAAATCGAAGTCGCGTAAACAGAAGTAGACGCAAACAGAAAACGAGAACTAGCCAGGGACGCATTTTCAACGCCCCTGGCTGGGCGCCAGAATTTCTCACGCCCCGCGCTGGGCGCTGAAGTTGCTGCTTGGCCTTCTGGTCAGGCGTAGCAGCCTCGGTGCCCACGCAAAAGGAAAATACGTAGCACAAAAAAAATGTTCGTAAAAAGAATTTCTACGAGGGCGTAAGAAAAGCACTCGGTTTCAAAAGCGACTCGTAAAAAATTAATAACTCTTTGCGTCGTTGTTAGGCCTCCTACGACGACAATGCTCGGCACTAAGAACCGAACACGCTAATAACTATGAATGTCACACGGGCAAGTGTTTCGAAAATCCAAAGAATGACCAAAAAAAAAACCAAAAAGTGTACCAATAAAAGAAAGAGCAAAAAAAAACCAATAGAGAGAGTCGAAGTCTAGACTAAGTAATGCTTGAAACTTTGGGAACCTAAACTTTAACTTATCTTATGCCCAGGACTGGTCCTACCACTTGGTGCCGATCAGGGAATCAACGGTTAGTGCGTCTCGAAGATACATCGCCAACATCAGGTTTAGTGACTCCAAGCTCCGTCCGTCGTCCCTCATTCCAAGGATCTCCGCTTCCCCAACCTCGATTCGCACCTTCAAACATGTCCATCGAAGATTTGCGAGACCAGATGGTCCAAATGACCCAACTTATGGGCCAATTGAAAATGGAAAATGAAACTTTAGCGGTTGCCAAGCCAAAAATGACCTCGATAACGAGAAGAGGAATGAAAAAATGGTCCTACAGCAAACCATGGGGAGCAAATACTTCTCCCTCGATCCTGAACCTTTTCTTGGCAAACTACCAGAAAAGTTCAGTTCATCTGACTTACCAAAGTTCAAGGCCACGGACAATCCCTGTGATCATCTACTGAGCTTTGTGAATGCCATGAACTTGAAAGGCTTGGACAAGTCCATGTATTTACCTGCCTTTCCTTTGTCCTTGGAACCTGTGCCGCTCAAATGGTACTATCACCAGGACCCTAAGCTCTTCCCCACTTGGGAAGACTTTGTCAATGTCTTCATCAAGCAATACTCGTCGAACATGGATTTCCAAGTCACCATGCGCGAGCTGGAAGTTCTCTTCCAAAAGAAAAATGAGGGTTTCACAACCTACTTTGCTTGATGGAGGGACCAGGCGGCCCAGCTAATCAATAGGCCTCCCGAAACAGAATTGGTCCAAAAATTCATTGACAACCTGGACCCAGCTTACAGACAACACCTTAGGTACCTGGGACTTGACACTTTCAAAAGAGTTTATGATGTGGGAATAAAGATCGAGGACGACCTCGCCAAAACCATACAAAGCAAACCCACATATAAAAACAACACCTATAATCGGGGTAACACGTCCCAAGCCCAAGAAGTCCATGCTGTAGAAGAGACTCCTGCCCGAAGAAGCCCTGGAAGATGGATCCGAGACCGAAAGTTTGCCCCACTCGGGTCGACTTTGGTACAAGCCTTTGAAAGATTAACCAATCAAGGAAAGTTGAGACCTATAGGCCCCACCCGTGACCCTCCTGTCAAAAGCAAATATTGGGTCGAAGGTACTTACTGCAAATTCCATTAAGGAAATGGGCATGACACTGAAAACTGCTGGAACCTAAAGAATACCATCCAGGACATGATAGAGGATGAAGTGATACCTCTCCCTAACGTTGGCAAACCCAACAACAACAAGACCCCACTCGGCTCTTGTCACATCTCTCTCGACCAACCAGAAAATGAGAACTTCGACCCTACGGTGTACATTACACCTCAAGGTGCACCACTCGCTGTGGTCCCTATGGATCGAATCGAGAGAGAAGTGTGCGGTGTGTGGGATGATGATGCCGAAGATATCTACCTATCTCAAGTGTCGGGCCAGGACCTCTTTACTGAAACTTGGCCCGGGTATGCTCTCATCGACACCACCACCCAAGAACCCGAAGTCGACAACCTCACCAGATCAGGAAGAATATACCAGCCTGACATTCGCCCACCTCCTATGGACGATATCCCAGTCAGACAAGCTCCTGAGAATGGACGGCACACCACCGTCGCAGAAGTCATTGAAAATCCTCTTTTGAAACAAGTGAAAAGAACCAAGGCTGAAATTTCCATCTGGGATCTCATGTGTACCTCAAAAGAACATCGCGAAAAGCTTATTCGCTCACTTGACCTCATCTAAGTGCCTACAGATATCACACCTGACTCATTGGTTAACCACGTCACGAGAGACGCTGGAGAAAAGGCCATAGTTTTCACTGACAAAGATTTACCCAGAGAGGGGGGTGCCCATAACAAAGCCCTCTATCTAGTAGTTGGATGCAAAGGGCAAAACATCCCCCTAGCACTCGTAGATAATGGTTCGGCGGTTAACGTTTGCCCGTTGCGAACCGCTCATTGCTTGGGACTAGGAAGCGATGACTTCCAAACCTCCACACAAGGGGTACGAGCCTATGATAACTCTCGAAGGCCTGTGTTGGGAAAGATCAACCTTACCATACAAACCGGGCCTGTGGCACGCACCACGGAGTTTCAAATAATCGACATCAAGCCCACTTTCAACCTCCTATTGGGGCGACCTTGGCTCCATGACTTAGGAGGTGTGGCTTCTACCCTGCACCAAATGGTTAAACTTAACCATAACGGGATAATACTAGAAATCCGCGCCCCTCCTCTCGACATCAGTTGTACTATGGTTGGAACGGCCGAAACTGCAGACGACCTTTATGGGTTTCAAATGGAAGAAGCAATCCAGTTCATTGAAGACTATGATCCAGCATTCCTAGACCCGCATGCATCCCGGGTCATCCCTAGAATGCTGCTAACTCAAGGTTATTTCCCAGAAACCCCATTGGGCATAAGGAAGAAGGAATGCACATTCCATCCTTTACCCAACAAATCTACTCCCTTTGGCTTAGGCTATGAACCAACGGAGGAAGATATTGCTGACCGGCTGTCTGGGCTACGCCTTAACAAAGCCAAACAAACCACCCTCCTTCCCCCGTATCAAAGAACCCTTAACGGGATGTTCGTTCGGGAAGGAGAAGAACACCCATGCTGCGATTTCCCTGAACCCTTCGTTCAGGATGGCTTGCTAAAACCCGGATTTGAAATTTTCCATGACTGCCACACCTTGGATGAGGCACCCCACCTCACCAAGACTAAAACAGCTGAAATATTGGACAACCAGGCTCTATGGACATTGTTTAACGAATCGAGGCCTATGGAGGACGAGACTGTGATGACTACCCTAGCTTTACAAGATGAAGGTTTCGATCCGACCCGGTTAATCTCTCCTGCATCAACACTAGAAGAGATCGAGAACGGATGGGTAAAGACATATCAGTGGGTCAATGCAAAAGGAATAGAATTCAAGATGAGTACCGGTGAAGGACCGAAGTTTTATGAGACTAAACCCCATGCTTGAGCCACATAGAGCACCATTATTAAAAAGCGCCTAGTAGTTCTTTAGATTGGTAGAAAAAAATAATAGAGACTTTAGATGGTCCTAAGGCCCCTTAGAATATAGGTCAGTTTTATTTCAGTGTGTTTCCTTACTTTCCGAATCAATAAAGGCGTAATATTTCTCCTAAAATTTTTATTCTAACACTAAATAAAGCACCTAATGTACTTGCAAAATACAAAAATAAAGAGGCGGCCCACTCTAGGCCCAACAAACAAAGCCCACTCGGTTTTGAAATAGTGTCATGGGAGCCAATTCCCGAAACCCACAAAATAAACCGCACCATCCCATTCATATCCCCAAAACATATAAGTCAACCAGTGTAACCATAAAAATCAACCCATACAACCCAAAGAAGTCAAAGGAAATCAAAATCCAAAACGAAAGCAAATGTTGCTTAAAAGGGGAATTAATAAAATATAACCCCCACCAATCCTTCAAAAACGACACGCACCTCAACCCACCTCAAAAGCCTACACAAAGATCTTCATAACTTCCGCACCCTAACTCCATTTTCAAAACTGTTTCGAGTCACGAATAGAAAAAATTAATCCGGACAAAAATGCATTTCACGCTAACAGTAAAAAAGCCTCCAAAATAGTCTCGAAATTGACTTTAAATACGAGCAAAAATCAAGGCCCAAAAAATAAATAAATGCAAGAACATGTGAAGCAAAGCGTCAAAAACGACCGCCAGAAATCATTTTTAGCGCCCAGGGCTGGGCGCCGAAATTTCTGACCCCCCAGCCTGGGCGTTGAAACTCTCTGCCTGCCAAAAATTTTCTTTTCAGAAGTGCTCGTCATTTTATCCGCACACAACGGAAAAATAACGAACACTTGGGGGGTACAGTACGTATCCAAATAGGCTTACCAAAAATATAGCCCTACAAATTAGTCAAATTTCATTTTTACGCGACTTATGGCGAAAAACGGCAAATGAAAATAATGATAATACTTCACTCATTTGACCGATTAAGTAATATGCTTCCACCTCAGGGCATATCTACCGAAATCCGGCATACTAGAACTTATTCTAAAGCTAGAACTACGCGCGACCTGATTCTGACAAGATACGTAGGCAATCCTGACCAAGGATTCGGTCCAATAAAAAAAAACACATATTCTTTGTGCAAAGTGTTAGACACATAAAAACATAAAAAAGAGGAGAAACAAAAATAAATGAAAATGAAAATTAAAAATACTCCTTTATTGAAAAAAATAATAAGAAGGAAAACAAAGTGCTAAGAATAAAAACAAACACAACTGCAATAAATAAAGGGCACCTACACCCTAGCAAGAACTACACTACTCTAGTTCTTCCGGATCATCAAATAAAGTCTTGTAGAGGGCAATGTTCGCAGGATCCACCCCCACAGTCTTCTGCGCTGCCCCAATATCAATCTCCATAAGAACCGGCTCCTGGACACTAACTTCCAAAGATGCCAAGGCTTCACAAACATTCTCAGTTATAGCCCGCTCAGCCTCAAGGGCACAGACAATGGTGGGAGAAGGATTATTATCATCAACTAGACTAGCCACTGTTTCTACAGGCGGCTGAGCCTTCCAAACCCATACATTGTTCCGGCGACGATCTCCGCGAGAGCTTGCATTTCTTTTAACAACAGCAGGCCCCTTCATGTTAGGCATCCTTTTAGGCCTGAAACTGGAACGGGGAGGAACTTCCTTTCGCTTTCGATCAGGACGAGCTTTCACAGTCTTAATACTATAGGTACGAGGTTTGGCAGAATCAGGACCCTCATACTTAACACGAATACGAGGTATCAAAAGCTCAGCCGGCTCCCCATTTCGAGCCTCGGTCCTCACATCTCTATCATCGGAGCTCATCCTCAACTTGTAATTTTCAGAAAGACCCACAAAGCCATTTGTAGCTACGGCCCAACGCGGGAGACCATCATAATACTTAGCCCACGCTAGAACCCGTGCTTGTGAAAAGGCCGCTACCTTAGGTGGTACCGTATCAGAAAAAGGGATAGTCTGCCTTAAACCATATTGACGCATGACTCGGTAAGGGTAAATATAAATGGGACGAGATAGCCCCAACAAAGAAACATAAACCGATACATCAAAACCCCCTGTCATAGTAGTCAAACCCCACCATGGTACCACCCACTTAATAGAAAAAATGCCATAAGTAAAAAAGGAGGTCCATTCGGCCTCGTCCTGGCCTTGGTGCAAGTATTTTCGGTTACCCAAGGCTATAGGGCGATAATGTTTAGGATCGGCAGGAGCTTCCAAAAGTCTAAGCCGTTCCACGAGCCAAATCTGCAAAAAACGGGCACGATAAAAAAATAATAATAAAAGAAAACGGTTCCTGGTGCGCAGTTTCAACGCCCAGGACCAGGCGCCGAAAATTCCAGCACCCAGCCCTGGGCGCTGAAACTCATTGTGTACGAAAAAAAAAAACGTGTGTACGTGCGCAAGGAAAAATCGATTACCTGCAGTAATAGGGGGTTTCCCTTAAAATGTTCAGATTTGGCATCCTTCTTCAGCTCATCCGCACTCAGCAAAGTCTCGGCAACAACCAACGGCATAATAGAATAGCAACTTTCCATCTGGCTAATCAAGGGGATCAACCTTATGTCACCGAACGCGCCATTGTTATTCGACAGCAAATAGTGATTCAACAAGCAAAATACAAGGGCTCGAATATTCAATTTCTGTTCGGTCATATTCTTACTAGGCCTAAAGTGATGTTTTACAAGTTTTGCCAAGTTAACCTCGTCACCTACAACAATTTCAGCAAACATGTTATCATCTAGTCCTAGGAAAGCCCCTATGGCTGTTTTACCCTCTTCAATAGTGCCAGGGGTAACAGGAGTAGCATTAGTAGGATAACCAAGGATCACAGCAAATTCATCTGGCAAAGGACATATTTCGTTGCCCCGAAAGGCAAAAACATGATGATCGGAGTCCCAAAAGCTTAGGGCAGAATGCAGAAAGTTATAATCAATATTAATTTGTTGTAAGCCTAAAAGTGCCTCTAAGTGGTATTCTTTTAACAAAGCCTTTTCTGTGGGAGTAAGGGCCCGTAGCCAACGCATAACAGTCCGTTGGAGTGAGAAAGTAGGGATCGACATTGCAAAAGCAATGAGTAATTAAAACACAGCAAAAAAGAGAGAAATAAATTGAGAGTGGTGGAAAATAGGGACGTATCTAGCCCCTTTATATAGCTGAACGCACCAGTGACATCCTGATCCCATTCGAAAACGCGTTAAGAAATCCGAAAGTCAAATATCACCAGGAAAAGACTTCCAGCGCCCATGGCTGGGCGCCGAAATGTTTAACGCCTAGCCTTGGGCGTTGGAAATGCAGCCCAAGGCCCAGATTTCACAAAACGCGGAACAGGAAAGGACTTAAAACCGTGTTGCTAAACACGAGGCCCTATTGCAAGTAGGATCAAGCCCAAAAGCACCTTTAGCTCCCAAATAAGCAAAAATAAACATTAATACTTTGTCGAAACTTAGACTTGTCTCAGAAAATGCTTATGTACACTTTTCAAATCAAAATAAATATCATGGTCATTCTTTCGAAACACAAAAAATGTGTGTCGTTAAGTCGTTGGTTTCCCAAATAAAAATGTCTGTTAAAGGATTAATCCGGGCCAAGCTAAAACCGGATGTCGCCTGAAAACTGAAGTCGCACTCCACGGCTTCGCTAAAGTAGCACACTACTATAAAAGGTCGCTCGCACATACGAGCATGACCCCAAACATGATTACAAGATGCGAAAAACGACCGACGAGCCCCAATGCTTGGGGGCTCGTGAAAAAATATACTCCAACAAGGAGCGCACAATCAAAATCACATTCCCGGACTACGCCATACACCATCTTATGTTTGGATATCTCAAAAAAAGCAGGTTCGACCTTAGAGAAAGGTCGTCATTGACACTTGTGCATGGTCCTCTGATCAAAGACCAAGTAGTGGCAAAAATTGAGCTGTAAAGACTAGCTCAAAACCACGAAAGCAGACGGTCGCAAGACAAAGGTCCGTCTAAACCCGTTGTCAACCCACGTTCAGGTTACAACTAAATCCGAGCATCCCTCGAAAGAATTCGCTCTTGCAAGAATGAATAAAAGAAATTATGAAAAAAAGAAATCACGAAGAAAAAAGTAGGAAGCTTGCCCATCTTAGTGGACAGGACCGCGTCACGAACCACGCGAGTCCCAAATTGAAAAACGAATTCAGGGGCGTCCACCCGCAGCGGGCGGGGTCTGCGTCACTAGCCGTGCAGGTCCTCAGTTTTCGAAAAATAGAATCTTCAAAAACAAAATGAAATAGGCTCGCCATCTTCAGCCGGCGGGGTCTACGGCGCAAACCACGTAGGTCCTTATTTAAAAAAAAAAATAAACACAAACAAATTTCAAAACAGATCCGTCCACTTCTACCGGACGGGGTGTCCACCCTTAGCGGACAGGCTCGCCATCTTTAGCCGGCGGGGTCTGCGTCACTAACCGCGCAGGTCCTTAGTCGCTGCAGCGATAACTTTTTTGGTTTTCCGTTTTTCCCAAAAACGATGTGAGTAGCCTTTGGTTTTCCGTTTTTCCCAAAAACGATGTGAGTAGCTTTTGGTTTTCCGTTTTTTCCAAAAAAAAGCGATGTGAGTAGCTTTTGGTTTTCCGTTTTTCCAAAAAAGAACGATGTGAGTAGCTTTCCTTTTTCCAAAAAAAATTCAAAAATTGGTTTTCCGTTTTTTCCAAAAAAAGAATGATGTGCTTGATTTTCCTTCGTTTTGCATCCCATAAAAACAAGGGGGTTTTCTCGTTTAGCTAACCCTAAAAATGAGAATCTTTAAATACATTTTTACCTCGTGATTGGGCTTGGCAAGGCCCAATTACACTTTACAGCTTTGATTTCGAAAACATCTGTAGCTACTCCCAATGACAAAGTGAGGGAGTTTCTACGCACCTTTAGATCCTTCCAATGACAAAGTGAGGAAGTTTCTATACTATCAGTTGACAAATCCCAATGACACGTGAGGGATATGTCGACACTTCAAAGTGATGACCCTTAAGTCAAATGTTATCACTCGGGGGCTCGTGAGACCCTCGCAAAAAACAGGTCACCATGGCTTGTGTGACGCACTCCGTCTAATACTTTGACCATCGTCTTACCCCAAGACTCAGTCAAAGTGGGGGCTAACTGTAGACACCTACTTTTGTCCCCACTCCCGAAAGGGAAAGGTTCGATGATGAAAACATAAATCTCCACTTGACAACGCATCTCCTATAAAATAACGAATCTCAATCACCCTTCCCGTTTCACCTGAAACCTGCTATTTATAGAAACCTGCTATTTATGGTAACTGCCGTAAAGGGTAGCTTCTAAAAGTGGCAAGTCATAAAAGATAGAAACCTGTCAGGATTAGGTGTTGCACTCCAACATAAATCCTAAATGAGATAGAAAACTGCGAGAATCCTATTCCTAATATGATTCGGAAATAAGAGTTACGTATTAATTAAAATCCTAACGAGCCTAGAGTTCGTAACGGGCCCAGACGCATTCCGTCATGAAATTGATACGCACTAAAAGACTCGATTAAGTCTCAAACACTACGGATTTCAGGAATCCGAATCTGACTAAGAAAACAGCCCAGACCCTATTTTCAACGCCTGGCTCTGGGCGCCGAAATCTTCGGCGCCCAGGCCTGGGCGCTGGAATTACCTGGGTACGTGTTTTTTCCTAATTCTTTGTGGATTAGAGCTCTGCAATTCTATCTTTCCACAAACTCTTTTCTATAAATATAGCCCAAGTTCGACGTGAAATCACAACACACAATTCATATTCTGAGTATTGACTCCAAACCCTTAGCCTAAGCCTCACGCTGCGAAATTGCTCACGCGTTCTGTCGCAATCGATCCATAAATCGAGCAGAACGTATCCTGTCCCATAATTCGAGTTTCGTTTAATAAAAGGAGAAATAGCAAAGTCAAAGTGGTTAGTTTTCTGAGAACCGTGACGCACCTCTCAAGGGTGCGTCGTAATGTGTCCCTTTTCGATGATTTAATTGCTTTCCTCGCCCTTTTTATGAACTGTTAAACTAACTAAATCTGATTGTTCTATCACGCCTAACAAATATAATATTTTTGGGAAATTGGATTATCATGCTAGGTCCCTTAATGCTATTTAAATCAGATAATCGCGATCGATCTAGTATTATATGTTGCATATTGCTAAAAACAACTCAGATTAGTTTAATAGTTAACGCATGTCCCTTCAATTATTTATGCTGAGCTAGTAAGGATATCCTGCCTCTGGAGTTATCGACGAGCGAGTACTCCTCTCGGTAGTTACAGTCCCCCGAACCCTCAATCTCTACCCTGCAGGTGTATGTTGAGAGATCCCCACACCAGGGATCACAAGGGAACCTACGGCCGTCGTGGTCAAACATAATTGCATTCCCTTTATGTCACGATAACCGGGTTTTGTCAGTTTTTCTCATTGTCACTAAAAACTGAATGTCGACTCCTATATTACTAGTCAATTGGGTGTAAACTCACAGGAAATCCAATTACACTTGATTGAATAAAAAGAATCGTCACACCCACGAGGGACGAGGTCACGCATTAGCCTCGTGCTTTTTCGACCCCCTCACAGAAGTGTGCCTTGGCCAAAAGCTAGGTGCCTTTCTTTACCCATAATCATATTTAGAAATCTCTTTGACTCTCTTGCAGTATCGAGATAAACGCATATTTAGATTAAACCAACGACACTTTATTATATTCGAAGAAGTCTTTGAAAATTATTTGAAGTCCGAGTCCTACTGTGTACAATCCGAGGTGTCCTAAGTAAGTTGACTTATAGAAGGGTTCGTACAGGATTACATGAGTGAATCAAAATACTATTATGATTTTTGGAATGCTGTCTAAGGATTTGCTAGAGGCCAGGGTGCAGGCGTCAAGATATTACTTGTGCTTTTAGGGCCATCTTTTCCAGAATTGCGGGAATATAAACCGTTTTCAAATTGACTTAGATTTACTTGGTGTATGTATGTACAAAAGGTCAAGGTATACTTAGTTCTTTTCCCTAGCTCTTTCATTTCAAATTTTTAGCCCCAGTTGATATTATGTCTTCCCATTAATGATGCTTTCAGATTTCGATTTTAGATGCCCGTGTCATATGTCTAAGTAGGGTGAGCCTTAGTTAAGTGCCAAGTCCTATTGACAATGTCTGATTTTTTTCAAAGGGGATTAGCAAGCATTCGAATTACCATGAATGGGTGCCCTGTGTTTGAAGGAACGATGGGGCGATGCCATAGAACAATCTTCTTTATTGCAAGCTTACTTCCTTTACTACTTGTTGGCGATTATGACTGTGTCTAGTGGTGAAAGAAGGTCTTTAAATGAGTTAGTTCTCTTTAGGGAGGGTCAAGTCGAGTACTTTAGAGGTCATGGACGCTTGCGCTAGCCCCCATTCAATTGAGGCAAAACGATCTTTTGAGTCTTGGCTAAGTGCCTAGGAGTGTGGGTGCTCCTTCTGGCAAGGGTACGTGCCCTTATTATTTTTCGATGTGTGCTCATCAATTTTGGCATCTTGATGACTTGGATTTTTCCTTTGACTTAAAATTTTCTTTCGACTTGGATTGCAAGTAATTAAATTTCAATAAAGGACTCTATTTTTTATTCTTGTTATTCTGTAGGCTTTAACATTTTTGCAAATTGGTTGGACCGAATCATGGACTGCCTACGTATCCGCCTTAAATAGATTTAATTTGGAATCAGGTCTTGCGTAGTTCTTAGCCTAGAAAATGGTTTCTTAGAATGCCGATTTTAAACAAGTACGTTTAAGTGGAATCGTAATGTTTGAAATAGGGTGAAATTTATTTTAATCTGCTGCTTTGCCGTAAGCCGTAAATTTGTTTTATATATATTTTGAATACATAATTTTTGAGTACATGTATTTTTTGGTACGTATATCTGAATACGTGTTGTACCCCTCCAAGTGTTCGTTATTTTTCCGTGTATGTGCGGATAAAATGACGAGCACTTCTGAACAAAACTTGGCACGCAGAAAGTTTCAACGCCCAGGCTGGGGCGTCAAAGTTTTCGGCGCCCAGGTGTGGGCGCTGGAAATGTTTTCTGGGCGGATCTTTTTTGGTGCGCTAAATGCTTCTTTTTCTTTTTAGACTAACTTTAGAGGCGCTTTTGCAAAGTTTCTTTTTTATTATTCACATTTTATTATTTTTTTGCACTTTTCATTTGTCTTCCTTTTTTATTTGTGACTCAAGACGGCTTGAAAGATGGGTTGGATGAGATATGGTTATTTTTATAGGTATTGGTCGAGCATGAGGATTATATCTGCTAGGACTCACAATTTGCAGCATCAAGCTAGTGTCATGAGTTTACATCAACCAAGGCCGATGAGTAGCATGGGGACGGCTCAAGGATGTATCCAAACAAGTTATATGGTCATTATGCTAATGGTGGTGTAAGAGTAGGTTTGGGCATTGGAAATAATGGGTATGACGCACGTGTCAATGGCCGTGCGTGGTTTGCGGTTGACAACAAGTTCAAGAACAAGAGTCGAGGTAATGGTTTTTTGGTTATGGTAACGAGAACATGGATGGGTTAAATGAGCTGAACAGGGGCCCCAGAGCGAAGGCGTCTAAGAACATAAGGATTGGAAAGGGTGGTCATCGTAGAATTTTATGATTTGGATTGGTTGACTCAATTCTTTTCCTTCGTTTACTTGGGTAAATTTCGCACTTTGGGAGGTACGGGCTAAGTATTTCATGGCTCGCACTTTTCGCTCTCCCTTTTCTCTTTCTTTTTAAGTATTTCATGGCTTGCTCTTTTCGCTCTCCCTTTTCTCTTTCTATTTTTTCTTTTGCTTGGGATTTCTCCCCAACATAAATCCTTCAAAAAAATTTATTTGGGCTAAAAGGTAGATGGTTGTGGTCTTTGAGTCACGAGGCGAGACTGAGTGAGCCTCGTTTGGTAGGCCTATAGTGGACCTTTAACTTTAGTAGGCCTAGGGTGGACCTTTAAATTGCCTTACTTTGCAAGCGTATTTAGTCGTTTTTTTTTAAAAATGTGCAAATAGCGTAGATTCAAAATGTTTTTTTTTTACTTTATTGAAATTTAACGAAAGAATTACATCGAAAATAATTTTTTTTTTTTCTTTTCAGACTCCTAGTTTCTGGGATTTAATTGGAAGTTGTGATTTAGACTCAAACTTTCATTAATCTTTCTGATTATGACCCGTGTATGAATACAAGGAGGTGGCCTAGACTCAAAATAATGACGTGGCGTAAGCCTATAATACTTGACCAAGCAACTTTCAGATTTAGGCTAATTGGACCATAACTTTCGTTGGTTGTCACTTTAGATCTTAACCCTTGGGTGTTCATTTGTCATGCGCCATTTTGCTTAATATTGGCAAGGTAGTTAATTGGGGAGATCGAATTTTCATTTTTGCAAGACTAGAATCATTAGTGCGGCTTCTCTCTTAGTGTGTATTGCTTTACCCCAATGGTAGCCTCATGGCATGCCGATTTGGGTATTTTCATGGTTCGTCATGTTGCATTCATGGAAAATCTTTTAGTCCGTACTTAGGAGTACTTCAAGGAGCGAATGGCTCGAGAGGACTATGATAGTCGTGACCCAATGTGATCATAAGCCTTGAGGTCATTAATTTTTTGCCAATGGCATTGATACCTTAGGTTCACTTTGGAGGCTGCGCGACTATGGGGGAATGATTTTCAGAATGTGACTGTTTCCATTTTGCAAATACTATAATATATTCTTTTTATTGGTGAGAGAGAGTATTGAGGCCGTAGATTCTTAGCAAGGGATGACAATTACATATGGGTGCTTATTGATTTAAATGTTAGGAAGGGAGACTCAATATGGTTTAACCTTTTAACTTGCAGAACGACACCAAGCATTAGGACCGATTCTATGGATAAGACAACTAAGACTTAGGATTTAGATTGCACTTTGGCATAGCCTAGTCTAGACTCGGATTTATTTTTTATATTTGAACATTATTTTTCCTTGAAGACCCTATTTGAACATTATTTTTTTGAATACTCTGCCCATGTGACATTCAAGGTCATTTAATTAGCATGCTCGGTTTTGGTGCCGAACATTGTCGTCGTAGGAGGCCTAACAACGACACAAAGAGTTATTTATTATTATTTTTTTAGTCGCTTTTAGAATCGAGTGCCTTTCCAAACGCCCTCGCAGCACTTTTTTTTTTTACGATTTTTTTTTTTTGCTACGTATTTTCTTTATGCGCGGGCACCGAGGCTGCTGTGCCTGACCAAAAGGCCAGGCAGCAACTTCAGCGCCCAGCGGTGGGCGTGAGAATATTTGGCGCCCAGCCAAGGGCGCTGAAAATGCGTTCCTGATTGGTACTCATATTCCGTTCGCGTATATTTTTTTTGTATATGCGACTTAATTTTGCGTGCTTGCCTAATAACGTCCTTTACGCGTTGTGCAGCGTTTGTGGGATTCGTTACGGGCCATCCCGAGCGTCGCTTATTTTTGTGGCGATCATTCGGGTTTGCGGAACACGTACTTTGGTATAACTCTTTGGCCAATTGGTTTATGAATGTTTGGGAAATTTTTAAGGTCGTTGGTTTTCTAACATTATTTGTCACACACAATCATACATTTCGCTACACATAACTAACATTACATCATGAGGCAATAATAACATGTCATGTAGTTTATGATAGGCTTCTATGGGTAGTATTTGCGCCGGCTTAATACCGCTTCTATCGCAGATCCAACACATGCCCCGGTCGAGGTAGTGCCTTCAACAGACGAATTTCGCCCAAGAGGCCAATCACGATGTAAGCCAAGGGGGCATGCACCAATGAGAGGGACCTAATTGGCGAGCAATTGGGTTTGGGACGGGTGTACTACTAGCGAAAGTGTCGAGTGGACAACATTCGAAGCGTATGCACCCCCCGGTTGGCGATGGGTATCCTTATTCCTAACTCCCTAAGGGAGCCAAGATTCGTTATGCGGTTCTGCCGGTTCACATTAATATGCTGATTTTCAGGTCGTCCCAACTTGATGGGAAATAAACGCGGGGTAGGATCGTTTCACCCTTCGGCTATTTTGATTACCTACGAGCACGAGTATTTCCTTCACTATCCCCAGTGGAGTCGCCACTGTGAGGGGGTCGAAAAAGCACGAGGCTAAGGCGTGACCTTGTCCCTCGTGGATGTGACGTTTCTTTTTGTCAAATCAAGTGTAATTGGATTTCCTGTGAGTTTACACCCAATTGACTAGTAATATAGGAGTCGCCATTCAGTTTTTAACGACAATGAGAAAAACTGACAAAACCCGGTTATCGTGACATAAAGGGAGTGCAATTATCTTTGACCACGACGGCGTAGGTTCCCTTGTGATCCCTGGTGTGGGGATCTCTCAACATACACCCGCAAGGTAGAGATTGAGGGGTCGGGGGACTGTTACTACCGAGAGGAGTAGTCGCTCTTCGATAACTCCAGAGGCAGGATATCCTTACTAGCTCAACATAAATAATTGAAGGGACATGCGTTAACTATTCAACTAATCTGAGTTGATTTTAACAATATGCAACATATAATACTAGATCGAGCGCGATTATCTGATTTAGATTGTTTTAAGGGACCTAGCATGATAATCCAATTTCCCAACATATTATCTTTATTACGCGTGATAGAACAATCAGATTTAATTAGCTTAACAATTCATTAAAAGGGCGAGGAAAGCAATTAAACCATGGAAAAGGGGCACATTACGACGCACCCTTGAGAGTTGCATCACGGTTCTCAGAAAACTAACCACTTTGACTTTGCTATTTCTCCTTTTATTTAACGGATCTCAAATTACGGGACAGGATACGTTCTGTTCAATTTTTGGATCGATTGCGACAGAACGCGTGATCAATTTTGCAGCGTGAGTCTTAGGCTTAGGGGTTTAGAGTCAATACTCATCATATGAATTGTGTGTTGTGTGTCACGTCGATCTTGGGGTTATATTTATAGAAAAGAGTTCGTGGAAAGATAGAATTGTAGAACTCTAATCCACGAGGAATTAGGAAAGAACACGTCCTAGGTATTTTCAGCGCCCAGGGCTGGGCGTCAAAGATTTCGGCGTCCAGCTCTGGGCGTTGAAAATAGGATCCAGGCAATTTCAGCGCCCAGGACTGGGCGTTGAAATTGATGTTTGGGCCGTTTCTTTGTCAGATTTGGACTCTTAGAATCCGGAGTGTATGAGACTTAATCGAGTCTTTTAGTGCGTATTAATTTTATGATGGAATGCATCTGGGCCCGTTACGAACTCTAGGCTCGTTAGGATTTTAATTAATACGTAACTCTTATTTTCGAATCGTATTAGGAACAGGATTCTCTCGCAATTTCTATCTCATTTAGGATTTATGTTGGAGTGCAACACCTAATTCTGACAGGTTTCTATCTTTTATGACTTGCCACTTTTAACAACTGCCCATTACGGCAGTTACTATTTTTAGCAGGTTTCCATAAATAGCAGGTTTCTATAAATAACAGGTTTCGGGTGAAATGAAAAGGGGAATTGAGATTCGTTATTTTATAGGAGATGCGTTGCCAAGTGGAGATTTACGTTCTCATCATCGAACCTTCCCTTTCGGGAATGGGGACAAAAGTAGGTGTCTACACTAGTTGAAAAAGAATATTCAACATAAATGGTAAGAACTTTGTTGGAGTGACATTGGACATGTCTAAACAAAATATAAAAGTCCACACTAGAGAATTCAATTCTTAAGGCTATTAGAAAGGGTACAAGAAATAGGAAAACAAAGGAACAAATGAAAGGAATGTACAATTCCGTTTCTACCCATATCTAAAATAGAAAACCATCCAGTTAGCAGACCCGTGATCAACCTGAGTTCATTTAAGAACTCCCACTAAAAACAATTCCCTTTCATTGTTTCTTAGGCAACAATGAATTTATTTCAATTATGTAGAATTTCAAATGATGCCATCCTTTTGGAATACTCCAACCAGTTCACAGAGATGTGGGAGATACATCTTTCAACTGGGAACTTGGAAACTAATCATTGATTCAGTTTCCCATGCATCACATATGGTTTAGATCCTATATAACCACCTTTTAATCATGACGCCCAATTGCCCGTGTATGTTTTTGGTTTACCTAACAACAAGATTCAACTTTTGCTTAGGCAAATGCATGTAGCATCAAAACTTTAGTTATCTTCACTTCCTCTTATCAAGTGCTCATCCTACATCTCCAAATGTATTGGATGTTCTTGATACTGTTCCAATGATCTTTGATCCAGATCAATAGAGATTGGTATAAACTCGTCACGATCCAATGTTCACGAGTTATCTTGGCGATCTGTATATCACATTATACATGATTGATTGTAATGCAAAAACCATTTGCATTTTAAAATCCATCCATGTAACTTTTAGCTTCATTCTGTTTCAAGAAACACTGAATCTTGCTAAAATCTTGGCATTGCCATGTGATATAAGGTGAAGGCACCTCTTCAAGGTCCTTCATGCTTAACTTTAGTGATAACAGCCTAGCTTTATACTTAGTTAAAGCATTCATAACTTAGACTTACTCATATGGGTTGAGAGTCTCTTTTGAGTCTCTCCATTGTGTTTGATTTAGTAATTACTTTTACAGAATCCAAACAACGCTTTAGATCATATCCAATAGATCTTTAACCCAATATGTTCTAAGTCTCGCCATGGTTCTAATATTGACAAATACTTTCAAATCTAACCATTTAGAATTTGAATGTCATTTTCAATACAGAGATATGAATCTCATATATAGAACCAATAAACTTGACTTGGCTCCCACTAAACTCCTCATCTATAAGATGATCCATATTTTCATAAAGCTATGATTGCTCAATAGCCTTTTAGACAAATATGGTCTAATTCCCACTTGCATGCTTTAATCTATGAATAGATTTCTTAAGCTTGCTCTTTTATCTAGCATCCAAAACTTTTACATTGTGTGATGCACACAATTCCTTTCTCCAAGTCCAATTGAGTAAGGTGTTTCGTTTTCCAATTGCCATATTGCCATATGCAATGATTGCTAGATTTATCCAAAATATTTCAAGCATTCCGACTTGGTGAAAAAGATTTCAACATTATCAACGCCGTGAAGTTGTTTACAATCTTTGACCACCAATCTAGCTTCTCTTTTGTATGAGTATACAATATCATCTCTGTATGTTTTGAAAACATGTTTGCAACCAATGGGAGTAAACCCTTTATGCAAATCAACGTTGTATGTTTAGAAAACATGTTTGCAACCAATGGGAGTGAACCCTTTATGAAAATCAACCAAATCATAGATTTGATTCTTCAAGATGAAGGTACTTTGGATGAAATGGCCTCAAACCATTTTGTATGGCCTCGAACCATACTTTATGTTTCTCATGGACTCAAACCATACTTGGGAATTTTTAATTCGTCGTAGCTAACCTGTAAGTCGTATGTTTTTGAAGCACTTTCCAAAGTCTTCATAGTTTTTCATTCCTCAAAATATCTTTGTATCTTTCTTGGTTGAATTCTACTCCTTATACGATTTACCTAGGTATTGAACATCAAACGTTAGTGTCTATAAAGACATTACTCAAGTCCTTTGAGTATTAGGATTCTCTTGAAGCACTTCTAAAGTCTTCATGAAGCTCTTCCAAAAGCTTCTTAGTATGGAGCTTTTCAAAGACTCCTAAGTATCCTACATTTGTTTGTTGCTTGACTCGAAGTCCATTCGAGGTCATTTTTCTCCCACTTGCCTTTTTGGAAATATGATGGTTTCCTAAAAGACATTATCTTAAGCAACAACCATATGTTCTCAGATTTGTGGTAGAATCAATACCTTTTGTTTCTATGAGTCGCTCATAAAGAAACATATATCTATTCTTGAGTTTGTTTGATGTAAACACTAACTCCCACTGGGTTTGACAACCCCTAGATATATATGCTGAAAAGATGCACTGAACCGAAGTTCAATCCTTATGACATCTTATCTTAGCTTTGACAACCTTTTTTAGTGTGAAAGTCACTTGAGAGTATCATTTAGAAACTATATAGGAAAATAGTCGTGATTATCGTTAATCGAATAGATTCCGATTTCTCCATTTTGACATACCATATTCTTATGCAGCTTCAATTTGCCATATAAACAATCTAGATAATCTTTCTTGGCTTATGCAAACATCACCTTGACCCAGCCTAGATGTTACAAAATTCTTGCCAAGTTGATTTTATATCCTTTTGTGAATTACATTGAAGTATTTCACATATTTCACTTTGAGTAAATATAGCCATATTTTCTCAAATTCTTGTGAAATAGGTAGGTCATAAAATCCATCTTTGGCCCATGAACTTTATTCTCTAGAAACTTCTAACAATAGTCCATTTCTATGTCATGTTCAACAAGCAAGACCCACGTGTCTTAAACTAACCAACTTTCAGAAATCCATGCCATGGAATCTTAGAATGTTGACTTGTTGATATGGTCGTATGACATTGCCAAAGATATGTGGAACACAAATAAAAAAATGTTTGATTTGAACCTTTTGAAGTTTGAGTGTGAAGAGATTCGTTTGTTTATTAATCAATCATATGACTCAACCCTTAAGTGACTATTTCATTCAAATAAACACTCAATGAATGTGAGTCTTTCCGTTGTCCAAACAGAAATTGATTATGATGATTAATGGAACATAATACCATTAAGTTCCAGCCTTTAGAAGGACTTTAAAACAAACATGATGACCATACAATTAATGTAGCACGACTTTGCTTCATTACCCACTTGTAGGTCAATTACCAGACTTAGCTTCCGGAATTTGAGTTCTTAACAAGAGTTTAGAACCTCAAGCGGTAATCTAATACCATAGGAGTTTATTTGCTAAGTCGTTTCTCTTTAACACAAACTTTTAGGTAGAAATTGAATATGAATTCATTTCTTTTGTTCCCCTTTCCTATCCTTTCTAGCATGTTTTCTTATAGTCCTAAAGATTTTACTCTTTGCTTGATCTTCTTACTTTGTTATGCGTACAAAGTCCCTTTCTTTTATTCACTTTGAATGACCGCATCCAATGAGTCTAGTTCATTATCGAATCAAAAGAAAATTGGTTGTTAACCATTGGTTATACATGAGTCTTTAACTCAATACTTCATTATTTCAAAAGTACCCAGTATTCTGAATATATGAGGTCCAATTGGTCTATCATTCAAATTTTAGTTTGAAAACAACCATGAAGATCACTATAAGAAAATAGGATTCAAGATACGCTCTCACTCTCCTTTTGTTTGAGAATCGCTCTCAAAAATAGTTACCAATCGATCGAGGAAATATCGCAGTTCTATTGTCCGAACGCAATAAGGTTGAAGATTGACTATTCTACAAAATGAACTAGAAAAGAAAACATTTATCATACTTTAATAACTTGAAATAAAAGCATTCACGCAATCATCAAAGCTATTAAACATTTCATTCATGCAAAAATAAAACATGGTCCAAAATGAATGAAACGATTCCAAGACCCCAAAAGTCCTAAACCCTTAAGCAGCTTTAGCATGTCTTAAGTAGTTTAAGATTTTAGGTAAGCAAAACCTATTGCTAGTAATCTCCAAATTACTCTTGGTTAATAAATTAATGCCATAATTTATCCCATTGCCACAACTTAATGCCATTGTTGTTTGAGTTATAACCACAATCAACGTGCTCCTTTAGGACGCCTTACCATCTAAGTCAACTAAAATAGCACCTCGCTTTAGCGTAAACCTACTATCTTAGATCCCTAGATTTTTGTAAGTGTTGATTTGGAAGGCAATTTTTAAAACTCAATATTACTTGGACCTAGTTGTTTCTATGTTGGTTCGATTATTTAGTGAACTTAAACTAATCGATTCATAGGAAACAACCTTTTCATGCAAAGCATACATACATTCATACATTCATGCATAATATATATATTAAATTGCATAAATAATTGGTGATCTAGTATGGCCCAAAACTTCTTGTCTTGAAGCATCCAATCTTCATCACCTCCTTGTTAGCTTGACATCGTCTTGAATCTTTGTTCAAATGCTAACTTAAAGTTCTAAACTTAGAAATACTTGAAAATAATAAATTACATCAAAATTTCCATGGTACGCAGACCATATTTTAAAACTTTACATTCAAAGATAGAACGGTGCGCAGACCGTATTTAACTATCCTAAATTTGGCCATACTAGTCACTTGGAGTACCTGCATTGCATAAAATATATATTCTACGCATTCACCCATTCGTATGCTAAAACGAATGGCCCATGTTTATATGCAAGTATTTACGTGAATTAATTAAAATTCACGTTCACATAAACGCGTCCTAAAAGATTAATCAATTTCCAAATTATTAATCCTTAGACTTTATTCTAATTAAAATTGAATTTAATTAAAATAATGCGACCTACGAAATAATTAAAATAATTATTTCATTTTAATTTCATTTAGTGGCTCCCACTCAAACCAATAATTATTCCGGATAATTAATTATGAATTATTAAATTAAAACTCGCGGCCCGGCCCAAGCAAATAAAATATTAAATTAAATATCCCGTTAGCCCAAATTAATGCAAATAAGTCAAGCCCAACAAAAAAAATTTGTCATGTGCTTACTTGGGCTAGGCTTGCGCCCAGCCCATTAGCATTGTGTGGCCTACGATGCATACGAGCATAGCCCGCAGCCACCGCAGCCGTCGCATGGCCTACAAGGCATGCGAGCATAGCCCGCACCCATCGCATGCCAGCGCACGCGTACCCGCAGCATCGCTGCTGCCCTACGTGCCTTGCTCGACTTGTCGTAGCGCATCGCTGCACCATCGCAAGGGCTTGCGCCCTGCAATGCGCGCAACACACGCCCTTGACCTCTCGCCCAGCGCGCGCGGCACGCAGGGTGCATGCTGCTGCCCACGTTGTTGCGACTCGATTGCGCACGGTAGCTCGCATGGCTCGTCGAGCCACACGTCAACCACACACATGTGTTCGTGCCTTTGGTTCGTGATATGGACCAACTTAATTAAAATTAAATTTAATTTCACGAACTTGCATTAATTTTATTTTTCAAAAAAGGTTATGATTTTTATTTTCGAAAAACAACGATTTTTAACGATTCAATAAACTTTAACGACAATCCAATTTCGTAAAATTATTAAATCAAGGGCTAACAATATTCAAACTTTTAAGAACGAACGAATCAACATTTAAAGTTTGAACTTTTAATTAATAAAATCCGAAACTTTATATCGTTCATAAACAATTAAATTTTAGATTATTAATAATTTGGTTTAAGTGCTATTAAAATTAACAAAACCATTCAAAATTTTAATCCAATAATTTTTAGAATTAGCCACTGACCCATGAAATTATACCCCCTTCCCCAATTAACCGAATTATTAATCCGAAATTAATTAAAATCCAATTAGGGTTGTAAATTTTACGAATTGGGGAAATGCAACATTAGGGTTTATACTTATCGGAAAAATCTGAAATTTTACCATATATCAAGCATGTATCCAGCAACATTGTGTCAAAATTTCAAGCAATTCCGAGTAGTTTAGGTCGACCTTTTAATTGAATTACTGTCCGACACATTTAATTTTTAATAAAAAATTAACAAAAACGCCCAAAAAAACTGATGCTTCGAGGCCTGTTTTCGCAATTCTATTCCCATGACTTGATCTTAGAAAATCGTTTTCCATCAGATTAGGGTTTTAAAAATCGAAAAAGCGAATATTTTTGATTTCGGAACTGCCAATTTCGCAATTAATCCCATAATTCGAAAAAATTCCGAAAAATCAACAAAAATTCCAAAAATTTCGACAATGCAAAAACAATAATAATCATGCTAATTCATGCTTTGAATAGATAAGGCTCATGATACCACTGTAGGGGAATACAGTTAAACATAATAACATGTGCGGAACAATCCCCAAAGCCAGGAAACATGTATAAAGCACAGATTAAGCATACTTACATTCGAAGCGTGTTTTCCACAATAATCCGTCAACGAACACGAACAAAGAACTCCAATTGTCGTTCCTCTACTTGGTTCACCGACACGATCAGATCCGTCTTTATAATCGTAGCATAGATAATTAATCAAGATACTTTGCTTTTTGGGAAGAACTCACTTTGGAGGCACAGAGAGAATTAGGGTTCTCTGTGTCTCTAGGGTTTTGAGTAATCTGAATTGTGATTGCAATAAGTTGGAAATTAGGTCATAAGGTTATTTACATAACCTTACTAACCGACCAAGCCATAAGGCAAGGCCTGCTAGCAAGCCCGCGCAGCATCACACGGACACGCACAGCGAGCTGGGCCGTGGGCCGCGCTGCTGCTGCTGTGTCGTGGTCTTGGCCCGCGCGCGCACAAAGCTGCTCGGCCATGGGCGAGCGCTGTTGTGTCGCCTTGCTTGCTTGCCTAGCGCGCGCGCCCATGGGCCTTGAGTGCTTCGTGCACTCGGCTCATGGGCCGCTCCTCGTATCCGCGTTTAATATATTTCCGATATATTATTTATCGTTTCGTATACGACGAATCACCGTCGTACGATACGATTTATTCGTTTCACCTAGCTTACGAATATTCGCGATACGATATACGATTCCGATGCAAGGTCGTATCGTATAATACGTTTCCAACATAAATCCCGAAAAGCTATTAAATGAATTTCCGATTCATTTAATCCGGTGATCTGTTACGTGTCATTGGTGTGACCTTGTAGGTTCAGTCAAGAGTAAGTTGTGAGTTCAATATCCATTAGAACTCACTGATCGGAAGCATTGCTCCAGCTAGCTGTTCTGATCACTTGATTTCACTGAATTAATTGTTCGCAATTTATCTGAACCTTGGTATTAGACTTAATGCACCTTGGGTGAAGGACATATTTCCTTCAAGTATCTAGTTCCAAATTCATGCCGTCGCAATGCCGACTTTCTATTCTATATTTCAAACGTCAAGTTCGAAGTCCTCAATTCAATCTCAAGTCCTATACTTCAAGATTCCAAGTCTACGGCGACATAAGGCCGGACTTTCAAGTTTCCAAATTCAATCCCTCAACTCCATGGCAGCATGATGCCGAAGTTTTCAAAATACAAAGCCTCATATCCTATATACAAAAGTACGTCCTTTCCATTTCAAAGTTCAAACTTCGAGTCAAATTCAAATTTCAAATTCATCTTCAAGTTACAAAAACTCTTTCTTTCTATTGCTCCCCAGTACAAAATTCAAAATACTTCCGACGGGTTGAAAATCCCCTGAAATAATACAAATTCAAATTCCATATTCTATCTCCGGGTTGAAAATCCCCTGAAATAATACAAACCCCATTCCAAATACTTCCAACGGGTTGAAAATCCCCTGAAATAGTACAAGTCCAATTTTTCCAATCGGGTTGAAACTCCCCAGAAATAATACGAATTCCATTCAATCGGGTTGAAATTCCCTTCAAACATTCCAAGATCCAACGGGTTGAAATCCCCCTAAAATATTGACGGGTTGAAATTCCCTTGAAATAATACAAAAATCAATTCCCTTTCAATCGGGTTGAAATTCCCTTCAAATACTCCAAGTCTAACGGGTTGAAATCCCCCTAAAATATTGAAGGGTTAAATTCCCCTGAAATAATACAAAATTCAATTTCCTAGTACAAGTCCGATTTCCAAAATGCTCGAACGGGTTGAAATTCCCTTTAAAATAGTCCAATTTCCAATAGGTCGAAATATTATTCATTTTTCGATATTTCAAGTTCTAGTACAAAGAGTCAACTTCCACAAAAGAATGAAGGCTCCACTCAAACATTTCCAACGGGTTGCAAATCCCCGATACAAGTACAAAAACCCAAAATCCCGAATCTTCGGAGTGGCACTTAGAGTCAAGTCTAGGTCTCATTCATTGCATGCATATCATATCATGTGTCGGGAAGTCCAAGTTCTAAAATTGTCTGGTGTATTCTAAATAGGAGTCCAAGGATCCTGTGGGTTCGCCGAAGAGGAGAGAGGTTGAAAAGAAATCCATCAGCCCTAGCCTCCCTCATAGCCGGCATCGAACGAGCAGCCAGTTCATCTCCTACAAATCAAACTTCTAGTCCCATTCAAGAAACAGTCCAAATGTCTGCCTCTGATCAACTCACTCAACTCCTAACGGCTTTCGCTAGCCTCAGAGCCAATGTGGAGAACATAAGCAATCGACTGGGTGCCGTGGAACAGGGCACGCCCACTGATGATTTTACCAAGAAGATCGAGAGTCTTGTCAGTAAGGTTACCAATCAAGAGAACTACTTCGGCACCTCAATGGAGGACAACCTCAAGGGGAAGGCAAATCTGCCAGACAAATTCTCCGCCAATGATATTCCAAAGTTCAAATCAACTGACAATCCCAAGTACCATCTCAAGAACTTCAGAGCTACAATGGCCATCAAGGGGGTCGAACTCGAGCTATACCCAGTGGTATTCCCTATGTCTCTGGAACCTGTCTGCCAGAAGTGGTACTATTCACTCAAGGAACATCAAACAAATACATGGGAAGCGGTTGCTCGAGCATTCATGGAGCAATATCAGCCCAACATTCAACTACAAACTACTATAAGGGAACTAGAAGTTCTTAGGCAAGGGCCTCAGGAAGGATTCACTACTTACCTCAACCGGTGGAGAGAAATGGCATCCCAAATGGTGACCCGGCCCTCCGAGAGAGAATTGGTCAAGATCTTTATAGCTGGTCTTCTTCCGAAATACAATGCTCACATGAAGTACCTAGGCTTGGAAAGCTTCAAGAGAACCTACGACATCGGGGTCGACATAGAGGATGACCTGATGAAAGCACCAGCAGCCCCAGCTCCATAAGCTGAAAAGTGGAAGGGAAAGAGACCTGAGACAACACACAAAGTTCACGAGGTTAACGCCCTAGAGGCTCCTCAAGGTCCAAAGTCAAACAACTTCAAAAGCAATGTTAATCAGCGCAACTATCAAGGGAGGCCACAGAGGGTCTTCACAAACCTCGGAATGTCTTACAGTGAGGCATTCGATAGGCTGGTTGAAAAACAAGTCATAGCACCAATCGGTCCAACACCTGATCCGCCGGTCGACAAAAGAACCAAGAGTTGGGATCCGCAGCCCATTGCAGGTACCATCAGGGGAAGGGTCATGACATCGAAAACTGCTACAAGCTCAAGCACTTGATCCAGAACATGGTAGACAACAAGACCTTACCCTTACTACCCGGGGCTAAGCAAACCCCCTCCGTGCAAGCCATCTCCTATGACTGCGGAGATGAAGAAGAGGAGTTTCCATGCAATCTGATCTCCACAATATGCAAGCCAGGATACGAGCTGATGGTTCCAAGCTTTTGCCATCTACTTCCTAGTGCTCAAAACTGGGTGATCCCCGAACCTAGGGTAACCACCGACATTCAAGAGAACATCTGTCCACTCGCCACCTTGAAGGCTTTAGGGTTCTCCGAGTACGATCTCATGTTAAGTGCCCAACAAAGTGTCAAACTCCAAGGTGTCACATACAAAGTCCTGGGAGTCCTCGAGCTGGTTTTCTCCTTTGACACCTATTACGACAATGCTGAGTTCCTGGTAATCGATGTGCCTACTAACTTCGACCTAATATTCGGGGAGCCTTGGTTCGAGGAAATACTGGATGGCCCTGCCTGCCTCGCCCTCAAAGGTTCAAGCTTCCAAGACACTCACATCAAACAAAAGCCGGCTGTACGCCAGGAAAAGGACGAATGCATTCAAGAATACTACCACAGATGGGTAATCTCCGCTCATACAATTCAGCCAGAGGGCAAAATGGTGAGAATGTTCCTCTTAGGGCTTAACACTTCATGCAAGGGCATCTTCGCCGCATTTCCTTATAGCACATGGAATCAAGTCTGGGACCAAGTCCTGAAAGTCTGTGCATGCAACCCCATCTTCGATGATTATGACGATTATGACGCAGATGTCTGGGAATACCCTGAGAACTATCTTTACGATTAACTGTCTTTGTCCAGGTCCAGAGTCTGTCTTTCAATTTCCGAGTCTAGCAATGAGTCTAAGTGTCTAGAACTAGAGTCTTGCATCAATCAAGAGCCTCTAAAGGCCGAGCTTCAAGTCAAAACAGTCGATGTAATGATTGCTGATTTCAATAACACTTCAATTTCTACTTACTCTTCGAGTCCAAATTCAAAACACAATCCTAATCCAAACAACTTTGCTTCACAAGAAACTAACTTTGAATTTCTACAAGCTATCGAAAATCACGAAAAAAGGACGCCCATAATTGAGGAAAAAGAAAAAATCAACCTTTCTAACAGCAGTGATTCAAAACTAGTTCAGATTGGTTTAACTCTTTCTCAAGCAGAGCGGGACGACCTTATCAAGCTACTTTTAGAGTATGTAGACATCTTCGCATGATCCTATCATGATATGCCAGGGGTTGATCCAAGCATCGGTCAACATACAATTCCCCTTATTCCAGGTTCAAAACCCATCAAGTTGAAACTCCGTCGCATGAAACCGGATGTTTCCCTCAAAATTCAAGAAGAGGTCTCCAAGCAGCTAGAGGCCGGGTTTATTCGAGAAGCAAAATATCCAGAATGGATTGCAAATGTCGTCCCAGTTCCAAAGAAAGATGGCAAAGTACGAATGTGTGTGGACTATAGAGATCTTAACAGGGCCAGCCCTAAAGACGGTTTTCCATTGCCTCACAACGACATCTTGGTCGACAACACCGCAAATCATGCCTTACTCTCTTTTATGGACGGGTACGCAGGCTACAATCAGATTCCCATGGCAGAGGAGGAGTTGGAGAAGACAACCTTTATCACTCAGTGGGGCACTTATTGCTATACAGTTATGCCGTTCGGACTAAAGAACGCAAGAGCAACTTATCAAAGAACAGCCACAACCATCATGAGCGATATGATTCACAGGGAAATTGAGGTATATGTCGACGACATGATTGTCAAATCCAAAGAGCGACACGAGCATACCTCAGTACTTCGAAAGTTTTTCGACAGGCTCAGACAATACAATATGAGGCTCAATCCTCAAAAGTGCGTATTCGGGGTAACATCAGGTAAGGTACTCGGATATGTTATCAGCTCTCGAGGCATAGAGGCTGATCCTTCAAAAATCAAAGCAATTCTCGAGATGCAACCACCAACGAATGAAAAGGAAATTCGGGGTTTTCTCGGCAGACTACAATATATCACCAGGTTCATTTCAAGACCCACAATGATATGTGAACCGGTATTTCGAAAGCTCCTAAAAAGCGATCCCAAGGTGTGGGATGACGACTGTTAGAATGCATTCGACACAATCAAGAGCTACCTTTCCAACCCACCGGTACTAAAGCTAGGCATGCCAGGGATTCCCCTCAGGCTCTAACTCACAACAACAGATTCAGCAGTGGGGGCTATGCTTGCCTAGGAAATTGAAGGCAAGGAGAACGCCGTATATTACATAAGCAAAAAGCTGATCGAGTACGAGACCAAATACACTAAGCTCGAGAAACTCAGTATCGCCTTGGTTTGGGCCACAAAGAAACTACGGCACTACATGCTCTCCCATACAGTATATGTGATCAGCAAAGCGGATCCTCTCAAGTATCTATTCGAAAAACTAGCACTCAACGGATGGTTGTCCAGATGGTTGGTCATGCTAGCAGAATTCGACCTCAAATACATTCCACAGAAGTCTATTAAGGGTTCAACAGTCTCAGATTTCCTAGCCGACTGTCCTGTCGAGGCAGAAGAGGAAGATTACGACTTACCCGACGTGCAAATCTTAATGAGCAATGATGACAGTTGGCCAATGCATTCTGACGGTGCTTCCAACCAGAACGGATGTGGTGTTGGAGTAATCCTAGTAGCCCCATACGGCACTCACATTCCTATATCAGAAAAACTACAATTCAACGTCACAAACAATGCAGCAGAATATGAAGCATGCATCATGGGCCTGGAAGCCGCCTTAGCACTGGGCGTCCAGAAACTTCGAGTGTACGGGGATTCCTCCCTAATCATCAATCAAATTTCCGTCAAATGGAAAGTGAGGAGCGAGAGCTTGGCTCCGTACCAGTCCTATCTTAAGCAGCTGTCTGAACAAATAGAAGAGCTTCGCTATACATACCTCCCAAGAGAGGAGAATCAATTCGCCGATGCACTGGCAAAACTGGCCTCGATGATCAACATTCCAAGCGGCATGGTTGAAATGCCACTCATAATTGAAACACGTCAAGAAGCAGCATATGTCCATGCTATTGACGACGTCGAGCAAGACAGAGATGAACCTTGGTTTACAGACATCCAAAGGTATCTACAAAATTCAGAGTATCCCCCACACTTTTCAAGCAAAAATCAAAGGGCTCTACGATTACAATCACCCAATTTCGTCATAGAAGGCGACATTCTATACAAAAGGTCCCTTGGCGGTCCTAACCTCCGATGTGTTGACAAGTACGAAGCTCAAAGAGTCATGGACGACATACATGCTGGAGTCTGTGGCACCCATATGAATGGGAAAATGCTAGCCCTCAAGATCGTCAGGGCACGATACTACTGGACTACCCACGAACGGGACTGCTACTTCTTTGTCAAGAAATGTCATACATGTCAAAAGTGTGCGAATCTGAAGCACATTCCTCCATCATTGCTATACTCTCAGTCATCACCATGGCCATTCTCAGCCTGGGGTATCGACGTCATCGGCAAAGTCACTCCAACAGGCACCTGGGGTCATGAGTTCATACTGGTCGCCATCGACTATTTCACCAAATGGGTCGAGGCCAGGTCATTCAAAGTATTGGGTTCCAAGCAAGTGGCCCAGTTCATACAAAAAAAATCATGTGCAGATACGGCGTTCCTCACGAGTTCATCAGTGACTAGGGAACCCATTTTCAAGGAGAGTGTGAAGCTCTATTCACCGAGTACAAGATTCAACATCACCGCTCTTCACCTTATCGCCCACAAACCAATGGGGCAGTCGAAGCAGCCAACAAGAATGTCAAGACCATCATCATGAAAATGACTACCAATTATAAGGACTGGCCCTAGAAGCTGCATTTCGCATTGTGGGGATATTGAATTTCAATTCGCACTTCAACTGGTGCAACTCCGTTCTCATTAGTCTATGGAATGGAAGCAGTACAACCTATCGAGCTAGAGATACCTTCTCTAAGGATAGTCCTTGAAAGCAAAATCCCAGAAGCTGCATGGGTACAAGCAAGATATGACGAGCTAGTCATGCTCGATCAGCGCCGGCTTCAAGCCTCTCACCATGTAAAGTCTATCAGCGCCGAGTGGCCAAACATTTCAACAAAAGGGTCAGAACCCGAAACATCAAAGAAGGCGAGCTTGTCCCGAAAGCCCTTCGCAAAAGCACCATGGACCCAAGGGGAAAATTCAAACCCAACTAGGCAGGCCCATACATTGTCAAGAAAATCCTCTCCGGGGGAGCAGTCGAACTAACAGACATTGACGGGACAGAATTCAGATCTCTGACCAACCTCGATCAACTCAAGAAGTTCCATGTCTAAGTTCCATGTTCAAGAATCCAAATTTAACGTCCTGTAAGGTAGTCAGAACTACGTCCGGCCTGATTCCCTAACGGGACACGTAGGCAACCTCATTTCGAGGCCCTGCCACTTTAATACAAAAAAAAAAATCAAAATTTCCTCAATTAAGGGCATCCTAAAAATCAAATCAAATTTCAAAACTCAAATGTTGTTGTCTTTATTCCAAAGGTGCCAATTTAAAGCAAAGCATGTTCAAGCGTAATTTAACACGATAACTTTTTATTTGGGCCCTTAGGCCTTCAAAGCTAATTCAAATACAAAGTCAGGATCAAGTGAAGCAAAGTTCAAAAGCCTTTTCACTTCCTAAACACATCTTCTAAACACATCTTCCAAACACATTCCAAACACAATTCCTTCCAATACAATTTCAAACACATTTAGCCTACAAAGGTCTAAGGTCGGGCTACTATGCTCTCGAGTCTTGGCACCTTGAGTACTATCCCCTGGCTCCTCCCGCAATCAATCATCAATCTTCCCCTTGCCCAAGCGGCGGGAGAAAGAACTTGCAAGCCTTCCAAGACGGGAGGACGACGAACCTCCTTTGGATTCCGAACGGTCAAGCACCGGATGGGCCACACTCCCGTCCCCTTCCTCATAGTCAATTGATGCAGGACGTCTAGCTCTAGAACCTCGGACTCTAGCTGGTCCGAAGAAAGAAATGTCCCTCTGGCTTAGACCTCTCATCCATACAATGTACCCCGCAGACAGAGTAACAGGCTCAGGTGGGAACTGAATACTCAAGAACGGTTTGGCAACCCAATACCGCCTCCAAATTTCAAGACAATTTGCATTCAACACAACAGGTTTCGAGTTCTCTTCAATACAGTCTAGGATTTGCTTTTTCAAGCCATACTGTCTCATCACCAGCATCGAGAGGCTTAGCACCCTCAAAGTAGTAGAACCAGGGGCATGTCTCATGGCAGCAATTCCCCACCAAGGAACTACCCACCTTATACAAGATTCAACCCCAGAGAGTGCGCATCGCCACTCATCCAATGAAAGTCGGCCATACAGCATGGGCCGCACAGTGAATCCCTTTCTGTTATAGCTCTCCATGTTCTCCGGTGGTGCCACCAACATGAGCCTCTCCATAAGCCAAACCTTGGGGAGTATTTTCAAAAATTCAACATTCAAAATTCAAATACAAGTACAAATTCAACATACAAGAAGGCTCCAGATCCTTACTTGGAGTGATACCGGACTTCCCGACGGCAGAGAAGAGGGGTCCGACTTCAGCATGTCAAGGCCCATCAATGTTTCGCCAATCACGAGCGGCATTGGGTCCCGACCATTAGCAAACTTCTCTGCAATTTCTATTAGGGAGGCATCACCATTGCCAAACTCCTGTTTCGAAAAGAGAAAGCGAGCGAATATACAAAAACTCAAGGCTCTCAGGCGGAATACTCTGGGAACATCAAGCCCAGTAAAGTAGGTGACAAAGAGGGACAAATCCACCCCTCTGCCATATACAACAGCACTCAAAAGTGGGGCCTTCAAGCCCAAATACCTTTCAAAACTCAAGAAAAAGTGTTCTTCAACACTGGGCATGCATGGCTCCAGCATAATGGGCCACCCCAATATGGAACTAAATTCCTCAGGGAGGGGACATACCTCATTATTTCCAAAGCGGAAGACATGATGATTTGGATCCCAAGCCTCCAGAGCAGCAAGAATGAAGTGCAAATCCAATTTTACAAACCGGAAATGTAGGGGAATACAGTCAAACATAATAACATGTGCGGAACAATCCCCGAAGTCAAGAAACATGTATAAAGCACAGATTAAGCAAACTTACATTCGAAGCGTGTTTTCCACAATAATATGTCAACGAACACGAACAAAGAACTCCACTTGTCGTTCCTCTACTTGGTTCACCGACACATTCAGATCCGTCTTGATTATCGTAGCTTAGACAATCGATCAAGATACTTTGCTTTTGGGAAGAACTCACTTTGGTGGCACAGAGAGAATTAGGGTTCTCTGTGTCTAGGGTTTGAGTAATATGAATTGTGTGTTGTTGGAAAATACAATATGCCTATTGTATTAATGATGTAACCGGCCAAGAACCAAAGGCCTTGACCGGCCACATCACGCAAGCCACAGACCGCACAGCCCCGCGCCCAGCGACACACTGCAGGCCGAAGCCCACAGCGCGCGCGCCGAGCAGCTGGGCCTTGGGCCTGCTCGTTCGTCGCTGCGATGCTTGCGCTGTTGCGTGATGTGCGTGCTCGCGCCCAATGGGCTGGCCTTGCTGTAGACACCTACTTTTGTCCCCATTTCCGAAAGGGAAGGTTCAATGATGAAAGCATAAATCTCCACTTGACAACGCATCTCCTATAAAATAACGAATCTCGATCACCCCTTTTCATTTCACCTGAAACCTGCTATTTATAGAAACCTGCTATTTATGGAAACCTGCTAAAAATAATAACTGCCGTAATGGGTAGTTGTTAAAAGTGGCAAGTCATAAAAGATAGAAACCTGTCAGAATTAGGTGTTGCACTCCAACATAAATCCTAAATGAGATAGAGATTACGAGAGAATCCTATTCCTAATATGATTCGAAAATAAGAGTCACGTATTAATTAAAATCCTAACGAGCCTAGAGTTCGTAACGGGCCCAGACGCATTCCGTCACAAGGTTAATACGCACTAAAAGACTCGATTAAGTCTCAAACACTCCGGATTCTAGGAATCCGAATCTGACTAAGAACAGCCCAAATCTTCGGCGCCCAGGCCTGGGCGCTGAAATTACCTGGGACGTATTCTTTCCTAATTCCTCGTGGATTAGAGCTCTACAATTCTATCTTTCCATGAACTCTTTTCTATAATTATAGCCCAAGTTCGACGTGAAAAAAGAACACACGATTATTATTCTGAGTATTGACTCTAAACCCCTAAGCCTAAGCCTCACGCTGCAAAAACTGATCACGCGTTCTGTCGCAATCGATCCATAAATCAAACAGAACATATCGTGTCCCATAACTTGAAATTCGTTAAATAAAAGGAGAAATAGCAAAGTCAAAGTGGTTAGTTTTCTGAGAACCGTGACGCACCTCTCAAGGGTGCGTCATAATGTGTCCCTTTTCTATGATTTAATTGCTTTCCTCGCCCTTTTTATGAACTGTTAAACTAATTAAATCTGATTGTTCTATCACGCCTAATAAAGATAATATGTTGGGAAATTGGATTATCATGCTAGGTCCCTTAAAACATTCTGAATCAGATAAACGCGTTCGATCTAGTATTATATGTTGCATATTGTTAAAACCAACTCAGATTAGTTTAATAGTTAACGCATGTCCCTTCAATTATTTATGCTGAGCTAGTAAGGATATCCTGCCTCTGGAGTTATCGAAGAGCGAGTACTCCTCTCGGTAGTTACAGTCCCCCGAACCCTCAATCTCTACCTTGCGGGTGTATGTTGAGAGATCCCCACACCAGGGATCACAAGGGAACCTACGACCGCCGTGGTCAAACATAATTGCACTCCCTTTATGTCACGATAACCGGGTTTTGTCAGTTTTTTTCATGGTCGTTAAAAACTTAATGGCGACTCCTATATTACTAGTCAATTGGGTGTAAACTCACAGGAATGCCAATTACACTTGATTTGACAAAAAGAAACGTCACACCCACGAGGGACAAGGTCACGCATTAGCCTCGTGGTTTTTCGACCCCCTCACAGTGGCGACTCCACTGGGGATAGTGAAGGAAATACTCGTGCTTGTAGGTAATCAAAATAGCCGAAGGGTGAAACGATCCTATCCCGCGTTTATTTCCCCATCAAGTTGGGACGACCTGAAAATCAGCATATTAATGTGAACGGACAGAACCGCATAACGAATCTTGGCTCCCTTGGATGTTTCATCTCGGGAGTTGGGACTAAGGATACCCATCGCCAACCGGGGGGTGCATACGCTTCGAATGTTGTCCACTCGGCACTTTCGCTAGTAGTACACCCGTCCCAAACCCAATCGCTCGCCCATTAGGTCCCTCTCATTGGTGCATGCCCCCTTGGCTTACATCGTGATTGGCCTCTTGGGCGAAATTCGTCTGTTGAAGACACTACCTCGACCGGGGCATGTGTTGGATCTGCGATAGAAGCGGTACCAAGCCAGGCGCAAAAACTACCTATAGAAGCCTATCATAAACTACATGACATATTATTATTGCCTCATGATGTAATGTTAGTTATGTGTAGCGAAATATATGATTGTGTGTGACAAACTATCCTAGAAAAACCAACGACCTTAAAAATTGCCCAAACATTCATAAACCAATTTGCCAAAGAGTTATACCGAAATACGTGTTCCGCAAACCCGAACGATCGCCACAAAAATAAGCGACGCCCGGGATGGCCTGTAACGAATCCCACAAACGCTGCACAACGCGTAAAGGATGTTATTAGGCAAGCACGCGAAATCGAAGTCGCATAAACAAAAGTAGACGCAAACAGAAAACGAGAACCAGCCAGGGACGCATCTTCAACGCCAGAATTTCTCACGCCCTACGCTGGGCGCTGAAGTTGCTGCTCGGCCTTCTGGTCAGGCGCAGCAGCCTCGGTGCCCGCGCAAAAGGAAAATACGTAGCACAAAAAAACGTTCGTAAAAAAAAATTGCTACGAGGGCGTAAGAAAGAGCACTCGATTCTAAAAGCGACTCATAAAAAATAAATAACTCTTTGTGTCGTTGTTAGGCCTCCTACGACGACAATGCTCGGCACCAAAACCGAACCTGCCAATAATTATAAATGTCACACGTTCAAAGATTTTCGAAAATATAAAGAGTTCAAATTGCACACATAGTAGTCCAAATATACTAGTCCGACTTAAGGGTAGTCATAAAATGTCTAAAAACCGACTCACGAAACAAACTAATGTGTCTCCTACTCCACAACAATAATGCAGGGCCCCTGAATACCTACCCGTGATAGCCATCAAGGAGCGCGATGGAAGAAGCATATCCCGAACATCTATACCTCACTACAACAAAATAAGCTTTTAATAGCGCTTTTTTCAATGAAAGACAGCGCTTTTAAAGCGCTGTTAATTAGCAGCGCTGTTAAAAGAATGACATCGCTTTTAAAAAGCGCTGTGAATATTACATCATTTAATAGCATTCAATATATAAGCGCTATTAAATCTTCGGTATGGCGGGATATTTTATGATTAATTTAATTTAAATTAATTAATAGCGTGTAACAAAAAAATGCTGTTATTTAAGTGCAGTTTTTAATTTTTATCGGGCTCTTTTTTAATTTTAATTTTTAATTATTAAATACATGTAATAACATATAAAAACATTTTAGAGCCTACACAGGGTAATCAAATTGAATACATATAAGATCCAACTACATTTCTATCATATCAAATAAACGTCTCTATGTCTCATGCATAACTTAAAATCATATGTGTCTAAATACACAGTAGAATAAAAACACACTAGAAAACAGAAAGAAGTATCCTTGTCATATAGTACTTCTTTAAATTTCAAACCAATAAACTAAAATTAAAACGTTCTAGAGAAATTTCAGTCCAAAAACATAATTAATCCACCACAATATTCACACGAGAAGAACATAACGCGTCCATTGAGCTCTGACTTCATCAATTTGTCCTTGATCATAATTCAGAATATTGCAATCATGAAAGTACTACAAAATGAGAAAATTAACATAATTAGTGACAATGCATATAATGTCTAGGCTTAATTGAACAAAGAAAAATACATACATCTTCACATATTCGAGTTTGCTTATGGTCGATGATCTCTTTCATGTATCTCATGACATAACATCCAGAATCCATGACATTCTTTTGCCGAGGACACTACACAAGCAAAATACAATCAATTACTTTTGAATACTTTAAAAAACAAATAAAAATTGCAATAAACATAAATCATAGGAAATACTTGTATCTATATCCACTTGGTGCTCATTTTAATTTTCTTCAACAATCCTTTTTCAGTTTGAAAACCAAAAAGTGCTTTGCGAACAAAACCAAAAAAAAACTTAAACTTTTAAACTGCATAACTTAATAACTTAAAGAAACAGAAGAAAATCATCATCCCAAAATGAGAAGGATCATTTAGCAGTAAAAAGAGGAATATTTTAATTACATGATACAAGAAAAATCCAGATATATGCAGCGAAGATTCTGATAAGATGTTACATAAAGAATGGAAAATATATACTCAAAACCTTCTTAAAGAATCTTTGGAGTATGTTTAGCCATTAAGATGATAAGATGCCTTTTGCACTATCACAAGGAATCTTCAATCAAATGACCCACTGTGGAACTTTACAGGAGAACAGATTTGAACAAACATAATCAATGAACATTGAGCAAAGCAGCAAAGCAGCAAACTACCCAGCCCAGACTAACTTTATGCAGATAAAGTCTTCCCAAAGTCATATTCATAAGAACCAACTGTGAAATAGGAAAGAGAGGGCGTTGAACCACTTTACATAAATGTGACCATATAACAGAATACTTTCAAATCCATATCTAAAATGAGTTTATGCCTGTGAATAGTGTAGTATTAAAGAACAAAATCCAGAGTTTTGCAGAGAAATTAGAGTTGGCAGAAATAGAGTAAAAGGAACAATAGAGGAGATGAAGCGCACAGCTCAACTAGAAGTTGCGTCTGCACACTGTTAGACAACATATATTATACATCTATACTTCAGTGTTAATCAGAGTATATAATCTGAGCTCAGCTATATGTTTTTTCTGCAGAATACTCTATTCACAAAATACACTATTCACAGAATACACTAATCAGACAACATAAGTTAGACTTCATTCATTGATTTTGAGTACATAATCAAAGTTCAACTAGAAGCTGTGTCGGCACTCTGCATATTCCTAAGGCAGCATAGGCTTCTTTTCATTCTTAGTTTCTAATTCCAAAATTAAATTTGCAATTTATTTGAATCCTACAAATTAACCACTGTGTTTAAAAAAATGTCAATATAATGATTGCTCCAAGTGACACAAGTTAATTAATAACTAATAATAAAGAAGACTGAAGCGATACAGGCAAGCTCTTCGAATCACATACGCTCTCGAATCACATAACCACTTACCTCACTGGAGCTGGATGATTAGCAAACTCCAGTATTCTGGATATATTAAATTTAATATTTTATTTGACTTGAAAAACAATCACTACACTTAGAAGCCTGACAAATCATAAATATTAAAAAAGTGGATCAAGAATTAAATAAATTTCACTTACTACAAAAGCTGCTTAAACTCTTGCTTGGTGAAAGTGATCTTCACATAGGGTTATAACCTTGCAAAGAATCAGAACTAAAAGAAGTCAGGTAAATGTAAAAAGATAAACTACCACTATCTAATCAGCTTACCACTCCATTCCAATACTACCATTATCTAAGTAGAGTGTTTGTATCTGGTTACAATTAGCTCTGATCAATATGCTTTTAGAGTACATGTACTGAATGAGGAGAAAGTGAGGTAGGAAATAGCTAAAGATTTGGGAGGGGCTGCTTTCTTTATAGGTCAGGATACAACAATTTCGTTACCAGCAAAGGATATTGGTCTGCCTGAGGGATCAAATATGGTTTATTTTCAAAAATGCACGTATGTTTGGGACGGCTCGAAAGTCATTGGTTCCCTTAGGTGCCATTTGCATCGTATATTTACATTTATGAATAGCTGGGAGCCTGATTTTCCACCATTTTGGCCTCCACCAAAGTGGATTAAGCAAGTCTAAACTCACTGCTGAAGCTGATTAGATTTAAGTTCAGTAATCTGTATGAAAAATACTAAATATTTACCACTCCATTCCAATTCTAAGTAAAACAATGAACATAATTGACACCAAGTTAGCACCAAAACAAAAACTAGTTCAACCTATCTAATTTCAAATCCACCTTACAAACCAGATGAATTTCAGTCACATATTCACACATCTAAATTAATCATACGCAGTACAACACATCATTATTAAGAAAATTTCAATCTATGATTGATTATGAACAATTTTTTCGGTCGCTATCATATAACATTGTTTGCAATTTCAAAGAATACCAGTAAAAACTAATCCCCATCAACAACAGAAAGTCCTAATTCCTAAAATAAAATTCAGAAACCTAGATAAATCCTCAACATCGAGTATCACTAGTTGATAAAGCAACATATGAAATTCCTATTCCTATTCAAACTCGCAAACTCATAATTGATAAACCTTAAAAACAACAATAATTGCTAATTTAAAAGACATACTCACAATTGATAATTCAGCCACAACTTGAGTTTGAGAAGAAGTAAAAATCGCTGACAAAAATCGATCTCTGGAGAAGAAGCCGAAAACCAAAACCCTGTAGATTTCAATCGAAGGGTACTCTTGAATTTTTGATTTAAGAAGTTGTAAATTGAGTGAATTTGGGAATTTTTGAGGAAAAATTTGAGTCTGGAAGTTGCAAATTGCGAGTGCTCTCATGCGTGGGAAACTGGAAAGGCGGAAATAGTGGGAGGTTAAAGAAGAGAGTCATTTCTAATTTTTTCACTTTTTCTTTTTGTTTTTGGTTAAGAACGAATAATTAATTAAAATTCTAACCATAGGTTGCCTACTCGTATTACTTGAAATAATTAAAGTGCTAATAATAGCATTTTAACAGCAATTAAAAATGAAGTGCTGTTATTTAAGAATAACCATAGCATTTTTTTAAAAAGCGCTATTAATTAGGCTTAACCATAGCGTTTTATAATAAGAGCTATTAATTAGGCTTAACCATAGCGCTTTCTAATAAGCGCTATTAATTAGGCGCTGTTAATTACTCATTTTGGCGTAGTGCCTAGAGGTCGCACAAACCCAAGAGATGCGTGCTCTGGAACACGACCCTCTACGTTCTCAAAGGCCACTCGCCTCAAAGAACCATGCTATGCCAAAAACGCTCCCCAACTCACATGCTTTCGGGCTATTGTTTGGGTTAGAAAAGAAAAGAGCGAGGAATGAAACAAAAATTATGGCATTAGCCCTTCAAGATGAATTGTTCGATCCTACTGAGTTGATCGCTCCATCACCCTCAAAAGATGACCAAATCCAACGAGGGTGGCGCAAGACTTTCAAATGGACTAATGCTCGTGGGATGAAGTTCAAGATATCTGTGGGAGAGGGTCCGATGTACGAAGAATTAGAGTCTGAATCCGAGTCTGACTCCGAGTCCGAACCTAGCAAAATTGTAACCCCTCCCAAAAATAGTTTAGACCCGGAAATATCTACTCCGGGAGATCTTTTTGATGTAATGCTTCATGACTTTAATAAGATAAACAAAACTTTTGAGTATATGCTGCTTAAAAATCCGAATAATAATGCAGAATGTCTTGCCACTAATGAGCACGAAAAAGAGCCAGAAGAGGAATATACCGAATTAATAAAAGCTGTAAGTGAACAAGAACTCAAAACTCCTATAATTGAGGACACAGAATCGGCAAATATTGGAACAGAAGAAAATCCTAAAATCATTAAAATTGGCCTCACCTTAACTCCCTTTGAAAAGGCCGATCTAATCTCCACTTTGCGGGAATTCGAGGGTGTCTTTGCTTGGTCCTACAAAGACATGCCAGGAATAGATCGAGAAATCGTTGAGCATAAAATTCCGCTAGATCCCAAAATGATGCCAGTAAAACAAAAGCTACGGCGGCTCAAACTAGAGATAGCCTTGAAAATAAAAGAAGAAGTCACTAAACAATTAGACGCCGGCTTCATAAAAGTCTCCAACTACCTAGAATGGGTGGCCAATATTGTCCCCGTAGCTAAAAAAGATGGACGAGTGTGAATGTGCGTAGACTTTCGAGACCTCAACAAAGCCAGTCCCAAAGATGACTTCCCTCTACCTCACATTGACATACTAGTAGACAACACCGCAGAACACACGCTTCTCTCCTTTATGGACGGGTACGCCGGATATAACCAAATACTTATGGCAGAAGAAGACATGGAAAAAACAACCTTCATTACCCCTTGGGGTACATATTGTTACATTGTAATGCCTTTTGGTTTGAAAAACGTGGGGGCCACCTATCAAAAAACAGCCACCACGTTACTCCATGACATGATACACAAAGAAATCGAGGTCTATGTAGTCGACATGATCGTCAAATCTAAAGACCGGCACGGTCACCTCCCGGCACTTAGAAAGTTCTTCACCCGAATCTTGAAATAAAACATGAGACTAAATCCACAAAAATGTGTGTTCGGGGTAACCTCTGGAAAATTGCTAGGATATGTTGTTAGTACGCGAGGAATCGAGATTGACCCATCCAAGATCAAAGCAATTACCGAAATGCCCCCACCGAAACCTGAAAAACAGATAAGGGGCTTCCTAGGAAAGCTGCAATACATTAGTAGGTTCATTTCCAAGCTTACTATGACTTGTGAGCTAATATTCAAAAAATTAAGAAAAGAAGAAAAAGTCGAATGGAATGAACAATGCCAAACTGCCTTCGATAAAATCAAAGAATATCTAAGCAAACCACCCGTCCTTTCCCCGCCTTTGCCTGGAATGCCTTTACGCCTATACCTAACCGTCACGGATACTGCAGCGGGAGCTATGCTCTCACAGTGTGTACATGGATCCGAGCGAGCCATTTACTACTTGAGCAAGAAGTTCATACAGTACGAGACGAGATACACAGAACTTGAGAAAACCTGCCTCGCCCTCGTCTGGGCATCTAAAAAACTCAGACATTACCTATTGGCCCACACTGTTCATATAGTGTCACAACTAGACCTCTTAAAATATATGTTCGAAAAGCCCGCCCTAAATGGTCGCCTGTCCAGGTGGCTAGTCATGCTCTCAGAATTCGACCTAAAATTCATGCCAGAAAAAACAATCAAAGGAAGAGCGGTAGCCGAGTTCCTGGCCGAGCATGCCACGAATGAGGAAACCACGGAAGCTTACCTCCTCCCTGACGAGGAACTTCTGATGATACGAGACGACTATTGGACACTATACTTCGATGGCGCGTCCAATCAGAAGGGATGCGGCGTCGGAGTTCTCCTAGTCAGTCCCGAAGGGGCCCTAATACCAATTTCGGTCAAACTTGACTTCGAGGCCACAAACAACGCCGCCGAATATGAAGCCTGCATATTTGGGCTAGAGGGCGCAGTTAGCCTCGGAGTCAAGCATCTACAAGTTTTCGGGGATTCTTCCCTAATAATCAACCATATATCCAAAAGATGGAAGGTCCGAAGCACTAGTCTCTCAAAATATCGAGCTCACTCAGACCAAATAGTCGAGCAATTCGAAAAAATCGAGTATACGAACTTACCAAGAGACGACAACCAATTCGCGGATGCACTAGCAAAGCTAGCTTCAATGCTCAACATCCCGAATGAATGGGACGGAATGACCCTTCGAGTCGAACGAAGGAACGAGCCGGCTTATTGCTGTGCCATAGACTTCGAACCTGAAAACACCGAAGAAGAATCATGGTATACGGACATCCTTCGTTACAAAACAAGTGGGGAATTCCCCCCAAACACCTCCCCGCGAGCACAAAAGGCCCTACGCCTCCTCGCTTCACAATATAGCATAATTCTGGGGGAACTGTACAAATACACGCCGAATAAAATCAAGTTACTTTGTGTCCACCAAAACCAAGCCCAAAGACTAATGGAAGAATACCATAACGGCGTGTGCGGACCTCATATGAACGGAAAAATGCTATCCCGAAAAATATCCCGCTCAGGGTACTATTGGACCACTATGGAAACCGATTGCCATCGCTTTGTAAAAACTTGCCAAAAATGCCAAATCTTCAGTAACCTTAACCACTTGCCTCCCTCAGAACTATACACCTTCACTTCTCCATGGCCCTTTTCCACCTGGGGTATAGATATAATCGGCAAGGTAACACCAACAGGCGTAGGGGGACACGAGTACATTTTAGTCGCAATTGATTACTTCACTAAATGGGTAGAGGCAGTCTCCTATGCAAAATTAACGGCCAAACATGTCGCTCGATTCCTAGAAAAGAACATATTCTGTCGATACGGGGTTCCACATGAAATCATAAGTGACCAAGGTTCCCACTTTAGGGCCGAAGTCCAAGACCTGCTCGAAAAATATCATGTCAAACATCATAAATCCTCTCCCTACAGGCCACAAATGAACGGGCCGGTAGAGGCGGCCAACAAAAATGTTAAAGTCATAATCGAAAAAATGGCCGAAAATTATAAGGATTGACCCAACAAATTACACTTCGCATTATGGGGCTATCGAACCTCAATCCGCACCTCCATTGGAGTAACACCCTACTCCTTGGTATACGGAATGGAAGCAGTTCAACCGATCGAGTTGGAAATTCCCTCCCTTCGGATCGTCCTAGAAAGCAAGCTGCCCGAGGCTGATTGGGTTCAAGCTAGGTACGACGAGCTCATCCTTTTAGACGAACGGAGGTTGAGAGGTTTACATCACGTGCAAGTGTATCAAAAGCGCATCGCAAGGCAATTCAACAAAAGAGTCAAACCTCGAAATATCAAAGAAGGCGATTTTGTGTTAAAAGAAGTCCGCGCACCTACTACGGACCCTCGAGGAAAATTTCGGCCTAATTGGACCGGACCATATTTTGTAAAGACCATCCTACCTGGCGGAACAGTCCAACTAGCCGACATAGATGGAGCGGAATTCGCTAACCTCACGAATTTAGACCAATTGAAAAAGTACTATATTTAATAAAATTCAGTCCAGAGTTAAGGCATCTAATAAAACACATTAAGACTCATAAGCAAGCATTCTGCGCACTACTCTAAGCAAACGGCTTAAAACTCGCTAAAGTAGAAAGGACGAAGGACAAAGTTTCAGCGCCCAGGACTGGGCGCCTTTATTTTTAACGCCCAGGCCTTGGCGCCGATATTTCCTACGCCCGAATTTGGGCGTCATTCTCTCTTGCCACCTATCCTCCCGCTTCTGCAAGTATTCGTACTCCTTTTCCGGATCATCAAAAGAACCACGAACACTTGGGGGGGTAGCAGATGTGTAATGAACACCCCTTTCAAAAATTTCAAAAAATCATAGCTAGAACTACGCGCGACCTGATTCTGACAAGATACCTAGGCAATCCTTATCAAGGATTCGGTCCAATAAAAATTAAAAAATACTAAAGTCATGGAGCACATCAAGACAAAAGGATATTACAAAGGGCACTATACCCTAACCCATGCACGGGCAAGGCCAAATAGAATGAAAACAAAGACACAAGAATTTTCAGGAACAAGCCCAACAAAGGAGTATGGCACGAGTCGGCAAAAAAAACGAAAAAAATAGTGAACATGCATATGTAATACCCCAAGTAGTCGGCTAGTCTAAAAATATGTGTGCACTCTTGTATGAACTCATTTTTTTATATATATGGAATTATTTTTTCGAAATTCGTCGTTGGTTTAGAAAGCTAGTACTGCTATAATATGTTGAGGCAAAGCCCATGGAAGGCTCAAAACATTCTTGCACCGAAAATTCGCAAAAAATAAAATATATATACATGCGGAATACAAGAATGAATATATACAAAACAGGAGGCAAACCTAAGACTCGTCATCGGCTTCATGTCTCCAAGCCTCGCCGGTCCATCCACTCCACTCCCCGCGGTATGAGGACCCCCAGCCAGAATCACCCCAAAAATGAGGCTGTGGCTGCAACTCGGGGCTAGGCTCTCGAGCCACCGACACGAAACGTCGCCTACGCTCCGGCTCGGACCTCTCCCCGGAAGAACTCGCCCCCACATCGGAACGACGATGCCGTAGGGGCGAGTGTCGTGCCCTCTCTCTCTCTCCTCACGACCACGTTCCCCGCCCGAGGGACCTGCGTCGTCGGCCCCGACTCGTCCAGCCCCCGTCTGCAAAAAACAAAAAGGAGGGTGAGTAACGGAAAGCCAAACAAAAGGTACAGATCAAAAGAAAAGAGAGGGCACATTACCCGAGTGGAGTGGGGGCTCCTGTAAGAAAGTGCAGATCGGGCCCGAACCAACGCGGACTTCAACCGGTTGATCACCCCCACCATCGCGTTGGCCGTACGGGCCGGAACCTGAAACAGGAATGTTAGTAACAAAAGAAAAAAACAAAAGATATAAGAAGAGTGCATTCCGCTCATAAAATGGAGTCATACAATTTTTGTTCCCTAAAAACATGATACTAAGTTCATATTGAGCAAAAATTCCCTAAGTCAAAAAAAATTAACTCCAGCAAAATCAAAATTCTTCCATAATTTGTCATTCATGAATTATGAGGAACGCAAGCAATATACCAAAAACACCTACATTGTAAGAAAACACTAGAGTCGTAGGAATACTTGGGGGCTAGTATAAACATGCCCAAATTCAACAAGAATCAACATACTTGCGAAAATTAACATGCACAAATTAATTAACATGTTATGTAGAACATTTCCAACTATCTAATTGAAGGAAAGGGGCACAAAATCAAAAAACCCCCAAATCAATTTCATGCACAAAAAACTTGACCAAAAATACTGAAATTGACAAAAAAGCTCAAAATTACTGAAAATTACTTACATTGGGAAGATTAGGGAGTGATTTGGAGTAGAATTCGCAAAGAAAAGTGAAGAAACGAGCAAAAAAAAAAATCAGTTGAAAGAGGTGAGGAGTTTGAGCGAAAATGGTGGAAATGGGAAAGGAAGGAGACGGTCCGCGTATTTAAAGACCAGGCTCCCCTTCGCATTTTCAACGCCCAGCTCTGGGCGTTAGAAATTCTCGCGCCCAGAGCTGGGCACCGAAATTTTTCCCAGACAGCGAATATTTGCTGTCGGGCACGCGCAATCCCTAATTGTGTAAAATATCCGTTATCTTGATATTTCTTTCCCAAAAACGGTATTTTGCAATATCGTTAACAAAAAATATACACAGTGTGGACCCACTTATAGGACACACCTAATCGGGAAATATTGCGATCCACCAACAAGTTGTAATCACAAAAGCCCTTCTACATAGGCAAAATGAAAAAGCAAGAAATTCAAAATGGGCTCGCCCACCCTCAGCGGGCGGGGTCTGCGTCACTAGCCGAGCAGATCCTCAGTTTTCGAAAAATAGAGTCTTCAAAAAAAACAAAATGAAACAGGCTCGCCATCTTTAGCCGGCGGGGTCTACGGCGCAAACCGCGTAGGTCCTTATTTTCAAATTTCAAAAACAGATTTGTCCACTTCTATCGGACGGGTGTCCACCCTTAGCGGACAGGCTCGCCATCTTTAGCCGGCGGGGTCTGCGTCACTAACCGCGCAGGTCCTTAGTCGCTGCAGCGATAACTTTTTCTGGTTTTCCGTTTTTCCAAAAAAGAACGATGTGAGTAGCTTTCCCTTTTTCCAAAGATTGGTTTTCCGTTTTTTCCAAAAAAGAACGATGTGAGTAGCTTTCCCTTTTTCCAAAATTTAAAAGAATGGTTTTCCGTTTTTTCCAAAAAAGAACGATGTGCTGGATTTTCCTTCGTTTTACGTCCCATTAAAACAAGGGGGTTTTCTCGTTTAGTTAACCCTGAAAATGAGAATCTTTAAAAACATTTTTTACCTCGTGATTGGGCTTGGCCAGGCCCAATTACACTTTATAGCTTTGATTTCGAAAACATCTATAGCTACTCCCAATGACAAAGTGAGGGAGTTTCTACGCACCTTTAGATCCTTCCAATGACAAAGTGAGGAAGTTTCTATACTATCCGTTGACAAATCCCAATGACACGTGAGGGATATGTCGACACTTCAAGTGATGACCCTTAAGTCAAATGTTATCACTAATCCCCAGTAAAAACTAATCCCCATCAACAACAGAAAGTCCTAATTCCTAAAATAAAATTCAGAAACCTAGATAAATCCTCAACATCGAGTATCACTAGTTGATAAAGCAACATATGAAATTCCTATTCCTATTCAAACTCGCAAACTCATAATTGATAAACCTTAAAAACAACAATAATTGCTAATTTAAAAGACATACTCACAATTGATAATTCAGCCACAACTTGAGTTTGAGAAGAAGTAAAAATCGCTGACAAAAATCGATCTCTGGAGAAGAAGCCGAAAACCAAAACCCTGTAGATTTCAATCGAAGGGTACTCTTGAATTTTTGATTTAAGAAGTTGTAAATTGAGTGAATTTGGCAATTTTTGAGGAAAAATTTGAGTCTGGAAGTTGCAAATTGCGAGTGCTCTCATGCGTGGGAAACTGGAAAGGCGGAAATAGTGGGAGGTTAAAGAAGAGAGTCATTTCTAATTTTTTCACTTTTTCTTTTTGTTTTTGGTTAAGAACGAATAATTAATTAAAATTCTAACCATAGGTTGCCTACTCGTATTACTTGAAATAATTAAAGTGCTAATAATAGCATTTTAACAGCAATTAAAAATGAAGTGCTGTTATTTAAGAATAACCATAGCATTTTTTTAAAAAGCGCTATTAATTAGGCTTAACCATAGCGTTTTATAATAAGAGCTATTAATTAGGCTTAACCATAGCGCTTTCTAATAAGCGCTATTAATTAGGCGCTGTTAATTACTCATTTTGGCGTAGTGCCTAGAGGTCGCACAAACCCAAGAGATGCGTGCTCTGGAACACGACCCTCTACGTTCTCAAAGGCCACTCGCCTCAAAGAACCATGCTATGCCAAAAACGCTCCCCAACTCACATGCTTTCGGGCTATTGTTTGGGTTAGAAAAGAAAAGAGCGAGGAATGAAACAAAAATTATGGCATTAGCCCTTCAAGATGAATTGTTCGATCCTACTGAGTTGATCGCTCCATCACCCTCAAAAGATGACCAAATCCAACGAGGGTGGCGCAAGACTTTCAAATGGACTAATGCTCGTGGGATGAAGTTCAAGATATCTGTGGGAGAGGGTCCGATGTACGAAGAATTAGAGTCTGAATCCGAGTCTGACTCCGAGTCCGAACCTAGCAAAATTGTAACCCCTCCCAAAAATAGTTTAGACCCGGAAATATCTACTCCGGGAGATCTTTTTGATGTAATGCTTCATGACTTTAATAAGATAAACAAAACTTTTGAGTATATGCTGCTTAAAAATCCGAATAATAATGCAGAATGTCTTGCCACTAATGAGCACGAAAAAGAGCCAGAAGAGGAATATACCGAATTAATAAAAGCTGTAAGTGAACAAGAACTCAAAACTCCTATAATTGAGGACACAGAATCGGCAAATATTGGAACAGAAGAAAATCCTAAAATCATTAAAATTGGCCTCACCTTAACTCCCTTTGAAAAGGCCGATCTAATCTCCACTTTGCGGGAATTCGAGGGTGTCTTTGCTTGGTCCTACAAAGACATGCCAGGAATAGATCGAGAAATCGTTGAGCATAAAATTCCGCTAGATCCCAAAATGACGCCAGTAAAACAAAAGCTACGGCGGCTCAAACTAGAGATAGCCTTGAAAATAAAAGAAGAAGTCACTAAACAATTAGACGCCGGCTTCATAAAAGTCTCCAACTACCTAGAATGGGTGGCCAATATTGTCCCCGTAGCTAAAAAAGATGGACGAGTGTGAATGTGCGTAGACTTTCGAGACCTCAACAAAGCCAGTCCCAAAGATGACTTCCCTCTACCTCACATTGACATACTAGTAGACAACACCGCAGAACACACGCTTCTCTCCTTTATGGACGGGTACGCCGGATATAACCAAATACTTATGGCAGAAGAAGACATGGAAAAAACAACCTTCATTACCCCTTGGGGTACATATTGTTACATTGTAATGCCTTTTGGTTTGAAAAACGTGGGGGCCACCTATCAAAAAACAGCCACCACGTTACTCCATGACATGATACACAAAGAAATCGAGGTCTATGTAGTCGACATGATCGTCAAATCTAAAGACCGGCACGGTCACCTCCCGGCACTTAGAAAGTTCTTCACCCGAATCTTGAAATAAAACATGAGACTAAATCCACAAAAATGTGTGTTCGGGGTAACCTCTGGAAAATTGCTAGGATATGTTGTTAGTACGCGAGGAATCGAGATTGACCCATCCAAGATCAAAGCAATTACCGAAATGCCCCCACCGAAACCTGAAAAACAGATAAGGGGCTTCCTAGGAAAGCTGCAATACATTAGTAGGTTCATTTCCAAGCTTACTATGACTTGTGAGCCAATATTCAAAAAATTAAGAAAAGAAGAAAAAGTCGAATGGAATGAACAATGCCAAACTGCCTTCGATAAAATCAAAGAATATCTAAGCAAACCACCCGTCCTTTCCCCGCCTTTGCCTGGAATGCCTTTACGCCTATACCTAACCGTCACGGATACTGCAGCGGGAGCTATGCTCTCACAGTGTGTACATGGATCCGAGCGAGCCATTTACTACTTGAGCAAGAAGTTCATACAGTACGAGACGAGATACACAGAACTTGAGAAAACCTGCCTCGCCCTCGTCTGGGCATCTAAAAAACTCAGACATTACCTATTGGCCCACACTGTTCATATAGTGTCACAACTAGACCTCTTAAAATATATGTTCGAAAAGCCCGCCCTAAATGGTCGCCTGTCCAGGTGGCTAGTCATGCTCTCAGAATTCGACCTAAAATTCATGCCAGAAAAAACAATCAAAGGAAGAGCGGTAGCCGAGTTCCTGGCCGAGCATGCCACGAATGAGGAAACCACGGAAGCTTACCTCCTCCCTGACGAGGAACTTCTGATGATACGAGACGACTATTGGACACTATACTTCGATGGCGCGTCCAATCAGAAGGGATGCGGCGTCGGAGTTCTCCTAGTCAGTCCCGAAGGGGCCCTAATACCAATTTCGGTCAAACTTGACTTCGAGGCCACAAACAACGCCGCCGAATATGAAGCCTGCATATTTGGGCTAGAGGGCGCAGTTAGCCTCGGAGTCAAGCATCTACAAGTTTTCGGGGATTCTTCCCTAATAATAAACCATCTATCCAAAAGATGGAAGGTCCGAAGCACTAGTCTCTCAAAATATCGAGCTCACTCAGACCAAATAGTCGAGCAATTCGAAAAAATCGAGTATACGAACTTACCAAGAGACGACAACCAATTCGCGGATGCACTAGCAAAGCTAGCTTCAATGCTCAACATCCCGAATGAATGGGACGGAATGACCCTTCGAGTCGAACGAAGGAACGAGCCGGCTTATTGCTGTGCCATAGACTTCGAACCTGAAAACACCGAAGAAGAATCATGGTATACGGACATCCTTCGTTACAAAACAAGTGGGGAATTCCCCCCAAACACCTCCCCGCGAGCACAAAAGGCCCTACGCCTCCTCGCTTCACAATATAGCATAATTCTGGGGGAACTGTACAAATACACGCCGAATAAAATCAAGTTACTTTGTGTCCACCAAAACCAAGCCCAAAGACTAATGGAAGAATACCATAACGGCGTGTGCGGACCTCATATGAACGGAAAAATGCTATCCCGAAAAATATCCCGCTCAGGGTACTATTGGACCACTATGGAAACCGATTGCCATCGCTTTGTAAAAACTTGCCAAAAATGCCAAATCTTCAGTAACCTTAACCACTTGCCTCCCTCAGAACTATACACCTTCACTTCTCCATGGCCCTTTTCCACCTGGGGTATAGATATAATCGGCAAGGTAACACCAACAGGCGTAGGGGGACACGAGTACATTTTAGTCGCAATTGATTACTTCACTAAATGGGTAGAGGCAGTCTCCTATGCAAAATTAACGGCCAAACATGTCGCTCGATTCCTAGAAAAGAACATATTCTGTCGATACGGGGTTCCACATGAAATCATAAGTGACCAAGGTTCCCACTTTAGGGCCAAAGTCCAAGACCTGCTCGAAAAATATCATGTCAAACATCATAAATCCTCTCCCTACAGGCCACAAATGAACGGGCCGGTAGAGGCGGCCAACAAAAATGTTAAAGTCATAATCGAAAAAATGGCCGAAAATTATAAGGATTGACCCAACAAATTACACTTCGCATTATGGGGCTATCGAACCTCAATCCGCACCTCCATTGGAGTAACACCCTACTCCTTGGTATACGGAATGGAAGCAGTTCAACCGATCGAGTTGGAAATTCCCTCCCTTCGGATCGTCCTAGAAAGCAAGCTGCCCGAGGCTGATTGGGTTCAAGCTAGGTACGACGAGCTCATCCTTTTAGACGAACGGAGGTTGAGAGGTTTACATCACGTGCAAGTGTATCAAAAGCGCATCGCAAGGCAATTCAACAAAAGAGTCAAACCTCGAAATATCAAAGAAGGCGATTTTGTGTTAAAAGAAGTCCGCGCACCTACTACGGACCCTCGAGGAAAATTTCGGCCTAATTGGACCGGACCATATTTTGTAAAGACCATCCTACCTGGCGGAACAGTCCAACTAGCCGACATAGATGGAGCGGAATTCGCTAACCTCACGAATTTAGACCAATTGAAAAAGTACTATATTTAATAAAATTCAGTCCAGAGTTAAGGCATCTAATAAAACACATTAAGACTCATAAGCAAGCATTCTGCGCACTACTCTAAGCAAACGGCTTAAAACTCGCTAAAGTAGAAAGGACGAAGGACAAAGTTTCAGCGCCCAGGACTGGGCGCCTTTATTTTTAACGCCCAGGCCTTGGCGCCGATATTTCCTACGCCCGAATTTGGGCGTCATTCTCTCTTGCCACCTATCCTCCCGCTTCTGCAAGTATTCGTACTCCTTTTCCGGATCATCAAAAGAACCACGAACACTTGGGGGGGTAGCAGATGTGTAATGAACACCCCTTTCAAAAATTTCAAAAAATCATAGCTAGAACTACGCGCGACCTGATTCTGACAAGATACCTAGGCAATCCTTATCAAGGATTCGGTCCAATAAAAATTAAAAAATACTAAAGTCATGGAGCACATCAAGACAAAAGGATATTACAAAGGGCACTATACCCTAACCCATGCACGGGCAAGGCCAAATAGAATGAAAACAAAGACACAAGAATTTTCAGGAACAAGCCCAACAAAGGAGTATGGCACGAGTCGGCAAAAAAACGAAAAAAATAGTGAACATGCATATGTAATACCCCAAGTAGTCGGCTAGTCTAAAAATATGTGTGCACTCTTGTATGAACTCATTTTTTTATATATATGGAATTATTTTTTCGAAATTCGTCGTTGGTTTAGAAAGCTAGTACTGCTATAATATGTTGAGGCAAAGCCCATGGAAGGCTCAAAACATTCTTGCACCGAAAATTCGCAAAAAATAAAATATATATACATGCGGAATACAAGAATGAATATATACAAAACAGGAGGCAAACCTAAGACTCGTCATCGGCTTCATGTCTCCAAGCCTCGCCGGTCCATCCACTCCACTCCCCGCGGTATGAGGACCCCCAGCCAGAATCACCCCAAAAATGAGGCTGTGGCTGCAACTCGGGGCTAGGCTCTCGAGCCACCGACACGAAACGTCGCCTACGCTCCGGCTCGGACCTCTCCCCGGAAGAACTCGCCCCCACATCGGAACGACGATGCCGTAGGGGCGAGTGTCGTGCCCTCTCTCTCTCTCCTCACGACCACGTTCCCCGCCCGAGGGACCTGCGTCGTCGGCCCCGACTCGTCCAGCCCCCGTCTGCAAAAAACAAAAAGGAGGGTGAGTAACGGAAAGCCAAACAAAAGGTACAGATCAAAAGAAAAGAGAGGGCACATTACCCGAGTGGAGTGGGGGCTCCTGTAAGAAAGTGCAGATCGGGCCCGAACCAACGCGGACTTCAACCGGTTGATCACCCCCACCATCGCGTTGGCCGTACGGGCCGGAACCTGAAACAGGAATGTTAGTAACAAAAGAAAAAAACAAAAGATATAAGAAGAGTGCATTCCGCTCATAAAATGGAGTCATACAATTTTTGTTCCCTAAAAACATGATACTAAGTTCATATTGAGCAAAAATTCCCTAAGTCAAAAAAAATTAACTCCAGCAAAATCAAAATTCTTCCATAATTTGTCATTCATGAATTATGAGGAACGCAAGCAATATACCAAAAACACCTACATTGTAAGAAAACACTAGAGTCGTAGGAATACTTGGGGGCTAGTATAAACATGCCCAAATTCAACAAGAATCAACATACTTGCGAAAATTAACATGCACAAATTAATTAACATGTTATGTAGAACATTTCCAACTATCTAATTGAAGGAAAGGGGCACAAAATCAAAAAACCCCCAAATCAATTTCATGCACAAAAAACTTGACCAAAAATACTGAAATTGACAAAAAAGCTCAAAATTACTGAAAATTACTTACATTGGGAAGATTAGGGAGTGATTTGGAGTAGAATTCGCAAAGAAAAGTGAAGAAACGAGCAAAAAAAAAAATCAGTTGAAAGAGGTGAGGAGTTTGAGCGAAAATGGTGGAAATGGGAAAGGAAGGAGACGGTCCGCGTATTTAAAGACCAGGCTCCCCTTCGCATTTTCAACGCCCAGCTCTGGGCGTTAGAAATTCTCGCGCCCAGAGCTGGGCACCGAAATTTTTCCCAGACAGCGAATATTTGCTGTCGGGCACGCGCAATCCCTAATTGTGTAAAATATCCGTTATCTTGATATTTCTTTCCCAAAAACGGTATTTTGCAATATCGTTAACAAAAAATATACACAGTGTGGACCCACTTATAGGACACACCTAATCGGGAAATATTGCGATCCACCAACAAGTTGTAATCACAAAAGCCCTTCTACATAGGCAAAATGAAAAAGCAAGAAATTCAAAATGGGCTCGCCCACCCTCAGCGGGCGGGGTCTGCGTCACTAGCCGAGCAGATCCTCAGTTTTCGAAAAATAGAGTCTTCAAAAAAAACAAAATGAAACAGGCTCGCCATCTTCAGCCGGCGGGGTCTACGGCGCAAACCGCGTAGGTCCTTATTTTCAAATTTCAAAAACAGATTTGTCCACTTCTATCGGACGGGTGTCCACCCTTAGCGGACAGGCTCGCCATCTTTAGCCGGCGGGGTCTGCGTCACTAACCGCGCAGGTCCTTAGTCGCTGCAGCGATAACTTTTTCTGGTTTTCCGTTTTTCCAAAAAAGAACGATGTGAGTAGCTTTCCCTTTTTCCAAAGATTGGTTTTCCGTTTTTTCCAAAAAAGAACGATGTGAGTAGCTTTCCCTTTTTCCAAAATTTAAAAGAATGGTTTTCCGTTTTTTCCAAAAAAGAACGATGTGCTGGATTTTCCTTCGTTTTACGTCCCATTAAAACAAGGGGGTTTTCTCGTTTAGTTAACCCTGAAAATGAGAATCTTTAAAAACATTTTTTACCTCGTGATTGGGCTTGGCCAGGCCCAATTACACTTTATAGCTTTGATTTCGAAAACATCTATAGCTACTCCCAATGACAAAGTGAGGGAGTTTCTACGCACCTTTAGATCCTTCCAATGACAAAGTGAGGAAGTTTCTATACTATCCGTTGACAAATCCCAATGACACGTGAGGGATATGTCGACACTTCAAGTGATGACCCTTAAGTCAAATGTTATCACTCGGGGGCTTGTGAGACCCTCGCAAAAACAGGTCACCATGGCTTGTGCGACGCACTCCGTCTAATACTTTGACCTTCGTCTTACTCCAAGACTCAGTCAAAGTGGGGTCTAACTGTAGACACCTACTTTTGTCCCTATTCCCGAAAGGGAAGGTTCAATGATGAAAGCATAAATCTCCACTTGACAACGTATCTCCTATAAAATAACGAATCTCGATCACCCCTTTTCATTTCACCCAAAACCTGCTATTTATAAAAACCTGCTATTTATGGAAACCTGCTAAAAATAGTAACTGCCGTAATGGGTAGTTGTTAAAAGTGGCAAGTCATAAAAGATAGAAACCTGTTAGAATTAGGTGTTACACTCCAACATAAATCCTAAATGAGATAGAGATTACGAGAGAATCTTGTTCCTAATATGATTCCAAAATAAGAGTCACGTATTAATTAAAATCCTAACGAGCCTAGAGTTCGTAACGGGCCCAGACGCATTCCGTCACAAGGTTAATACGCACTAAAAGACTCGATTAAGTCTCAAACACTCCGGATTCTAGGAATCCGAATTTGACTAAGAAAACAGCCCAGATCCTATTTTCAACGCCTGGCTCTGGGCGCCGAAATCTTCGGCGCCCAGGCCTGGGCGCTCAAATTACCTGGGACGTATTCTTTCCTAATTCCTCGTGGATTAGAGCTCTACAATTCTATCTTTCCACGAACTCTTTTATATAAATATAGCCCAAGTTCGACGTGAAAAAAGAACACACAATTATTATTCTGAGTATTGACTCTAAACCCCTAAGCCTAAGCCTCACGCTGCAAAAACTGATCACGCGTTCTGTCGCAATCGATCCATAAATCGAACAGAACATTTCCTGTCCCATAACTTGAGATTCGTTAAATAAAAGGAGAAATAGCAAAGTCAAAGTGGTTAGTTTTCTGAGAACCGTGACGCACCTCTCAAGGGTGCGTCGTAATGTGTCCCTTTTCTATGATTTAATTGCTTTCCTCGCCCTTTTTATGAACTGTTAAACTAATTAAATCTTATTGTTCTATCACGCCTAATAAAGATAATATGTTGGGAAATTGGATTATCATGCTAGGTCCCTTAAAACAATCTGAATCAGATAATCGCGTTCGATCTAGTACTATATGTTGCATATTGTTAAAACCAACTCAGATTAGTTTAATAGTTAACGCATGTCCCTTCAATTATTTATGCTGAGCTAGTGAGGATATCCTGTCTCTGGAGTTATCCAAGAGCGAGTACTCCTCTCGGTAGTTACAGTCCCCCGAACCCTCAATCTCTACCTTGCGGGTGTATGTTGAGAGATCCCCACACCAGGGATCACAAGGGAACCTACGGCCGTCGTGGTCAAACATAATTGCACTCCCTTTATGTCACGATAACCGGGTTTTGTCAGTTTTTCTCATGGTCGTTAAAAACTGAATGGCGACTCCTATATTACTAGTCAATTGGGTGTAAACTCACAGGAAATCCAATTACACTTGATTTGACAAAAAGAAACGTCACACCCACGAGGGACAAGGTCACGCATTAGCCTCGTGCTTTTTCGACCCCCTCACTCTTGCTCACCTTTGCTCGCGAGCTTGCTGGCTCGTTGGGCCTTGCACGCTTACGTGCTTGGCTCGACGGGCCGGCAACTCCGATGCCCTTCGTATTCGCGATTTAATATATTTCCGATATATTATTTATCGTTTCGTATTCGACGAATCACCGTCGTACGATACGATTTATTCGTGTTGCCCAGCTTACGAATATTCGCGATACGATATACGATTCCGACAAAGGTCGTATCGTATAATACGTTTCCAACTAATTCCCGAAAAGCTATTAAATGAATTTTCGATTCATTTAATCCGGTGATCTGTTACGTGTCATTGGTGTGACCTTGTAGGTTCAGTCAAGAGTAAGTTGTGAGTTCAATATCCATAAGAACTCACTGATCGGAAGCATTGCTCCAGCTAGCTGTTCCGATCACTTGATCTCACTGAATTAATTGTTCACAATTAATCTGAACCTTGGTATTAGACTTAATGCACCTTGGGTGAAGGAAATATTTCCTTCAGGAAAGAGACGAGCACCCCAAGATGCATGCCATCAAGCTCCCTTTTCTCCAATTTGCCTAGCGAACCAAGCCACGAGTTCAAGGCGCTCTCAAAGGACACAGCCATATTCTCTTTTCTTTTCGAGAGGAAACAGTATGCAATGATAGCAGGGAAGGATTGATGCAAGAAGTGATCCAACAAGCTCCCTATTTATACAAGAGTCGGCTTGCACGACAGCTCACAGGCGCCAAGCGCCAAGCCTGCGCCATACGCAGGGGCCTGCACTGAAGCACGAGGACACTTTCCTCTTTTATGACTCCGAGTACACACTCTTTAGTGTTTCGGACAACAGAGTACAACCTCCATTATTCAAGATTCCAAAGCCGCAAGCCGCGCAATTTCAAGCAGTCCGGATCAATGCTCCGGGCAGATTTCGGATCAATTTCAAGCATTCTAGTCCTAGATCGGCGTCCTAAGTCGAGTCTGCATGTGCATAAGAAAGAATTGAATATACTTTGACTTGCGCTTTTTCTAACCAAAAAACCTCAGTCAAAGTGGGGGCTTATAGTAGGTATATACACCCGGAAAATGGGGCAAATTTTCTCAAATTTTCTGGCAAAAATTCTCATGCATTTATCTAGACACAAATTTCAAGGCACACACAATGCATACAATTCCAAACATTCAAGCATACAAAAGCCAATCTTCAAAAAAAAAAATTTGCAAACCAATTCAAGTTCAAAGCCATACAACCATACAAAAATTGAAGTTTCAAATCCATACAAATACAATACAATCCAGCCTATACAAAATCAATCCAGGCAAGCTGGAACTCGCTACCATGCAGGGTCAGTCTGAGTCGTCACCAGCATTGATATCAACCACGGGAGCCTTGTCCCTGTTCCGCCTCCTAAGGCGCTCCAGATCCTGATCCAACTCCGTCCCAGGGGTACTTAGATCCTGCTCCGAGATACGAAGTGTGCCAAGAGAGGGATGAACTCCCTGCTGAGGAGAGGAATACTGATATGGCGGCGGCATCGCCATATACTGGTATTGTAGACACCTAATTTGTGTCTTCCCTTTGGGATGATGACGATACCATTATCCTTGTTAGTCGATTGGAGTAACTCCAGGCGGAAATCCCAATTGCTAAGAACACCTCCAAAATCCAAGGTCCAAAATCCAATCCCCGAGACCGTTCCCCTCCAGGAACTCGGTACAAAATACAACTTCCAAAATCCAATTTCAAAATCCAAGTTCAATCTCAATTAGTGGACAATTCCATTGGTCTTACTAGGCCTTTTACACTCAAAATCATATAAGGCAAGTCCAATTCGGGCGCCGACCCACAAAACCGAGCATGCCGGGCCCCGTCCCGTAAAACCAAAATTCAAAAACCCGAGAAAGGCTTGTTTTTAGACGCAAATTCAAGTCTTAACCTCCAAGCAAACACTACACGCCAAACATCGTACTATTCGTACGAAGGTACACCCATACAAGACAAATCAAGGACGGCATCTTTCCGTCCTTTTTGGCGGCATTCAGGTGTTAGCAGCGCACAGCGCTGGCCTGGCGCCAGGCGCTGGCGTGTGCTGGCGTTTTGCACCATTCCCTCCTATAAATACCCCTCATTTCCATCAAAAAAAGGGGGAGCACAACACATACAACGTCGTAATTTCGACATTACTCCTCACAATACAAACTCAAAAACTCCTCAAAAACACATACAAAATTCCTAAATTCAAAAGCAATTGGGAGCTCGTGCCTAAGCCTAACTAAGTAAATCCGAATCCCATTTCAATCAATCATGCTATTTTGATTTCAAATGATTAGCAAGTTGGTGTTTTTTGCCATAAAAAACACCACTTGCAACAATCATACATGCTTTTTCAAAAAATACAAACTTTTTCAAAATACAAAATACAAACTTTCAAGATTCAAGGATGTTCAAAGTTACTTACATTCATCTCTTTGAACTAGAATCACCTTCAAGTGTGGAGTAATCAAAGATGACACCTTTTTAGCATTTAAAGGTTTAGTCTTTTGAGATTCAAGACTCCATTTTTCAATATACAAGTTCACGTTTTCAAATTTCAAGATCCCACCATGTTTAGGGTTGTTCATAACTAACTCTCTAAACTAGGATCATTTCAAGTTCAAATTTCAATCATTTCAAGTTCAAACATTTCAATATTCAAGTTTCAATTTCAAGTTTAACATGCAAAATCTAGGATATTTGGGTTGAGCAACCTCTCCCAAGTTGAGATTTTTGGCTTTGAATTCGTGTCGGGCGCACTTACTTTTAAGGAGCCGCTTGGCGTTCGAATCTCATGTGCCCAAGTACAAATTTCAATTATGCACCTTTCAATATCGCAATTTCAATATCGCACCTTTCAATATCGCACTTTCAATACCGCAATTTCAATACCGCAATTTCAATTTCGCACTTCCAATTCCGCACCTTTACTTTCCTAGTCCATTTCTAGGTAATGTGGACCTACTCCCTAGTCCTTTTCTAGGGGGTCTTGTATTTACTAATTCCGCACTTTATTTAGTATTGTGATGTTGCTTTATGTGCTTTATCGCTTTCATCACCAACATTCTAAATACAATAAAATACAAAGGTTACATCACGCTTAACGAAGATATTTTTGGACAAACCGGCCTTAAGTTCCTTAAATCAATCTTTAAAGCAAAGTGACCACCGTACAATTAGAAATTCTATTTTTCTCTAAATTTCAAACCCACATAGTCTAATCTTAGGGTTTATTTTCGAAATAATGTTGTGCCAACGTACTTGAATATTTCTAAAGCTCGCCGAATAAGCATTTTCGTTCCCGAGCCCGAATCTCACCCATCCGTTTCAAGGATTCAAGGCCTTATCCAAAAATAGAGTCATTTTGCGGTCTTCCCAAACGGGACCTAAAATAAAGTTTGCTGGCGACTCCTTCGAGGTGCAAAAACAATTCAACGGTTCTCTAAACGAACCGCCACGTGCCAACCCCCCTTGTAGGAACGGGAAAAAGACCCCTTACAATTCTGGCGACTCGATCTGCTGGGGACTTTTCTAATTTCAATTTCGAAAATGAGAGCAGATTTCGAGCAACCAGCCACTGATCTGCTGAAGTACTGGATGCCAGCATTGGCGCCAGGCGCAGCCCCTGCGCCCAACGCCACTGCCTGCATCCAGGACAGTGGCTCACAGTGGCTTGTCGCCCACTTTTGCTCAACTTTTCGTGTTGGGAGTTAGCCTGTTTTTGCATCTGGAAGGACGCTCCCAAACCTCGTGAACGAGTGCCGAAAAACGGGCTTTACAAATACAAATTCAAGTACGATTTCAATTTCAATTTCTAGGCATTTCATGCATTTTTCGAAAACCATATTGTGCAAAATGAATTTCTACCTTTGCCAAAACGGATGTGTTCTACATTCGGGCTAGCCCCGGGGGCAACGAAATGGTGACTCCCCATACGGTTCCCGACCAAAGTGTGTGACCATTCCCGATGTCAAGTATGGAGGCCGTCTGCCGACATACACTTCCCTTATGCGGATGTGAATGCTTGTCGCCGGATCCGTCTCTTAGCCAAGTACCTTTTTGACACCCAAAGCCGACCACTTGCATCATACAAAACTTAGACCGACCTTAGGTTGAGAACTTTGCATGTCGCATTCATATTCATGACTAGTGTGACAACGTGATACTTGTGCATTATGTGGGCGTCTTTGCACGCGTGGATGGCTAACCTCGAGTTCTAGCTTGCCAAAACCCATTAGCCTCCAACTAGGAAACCAAACCCCTAGGAGCATCATTCAAACCTCATGCATCTAAATCGCCGATTTTAGGGTCTTTAGGAGTGTCACTCCATTTGATTCAAAACCCTTAAACACGCCTCACGCACAAATGCCAAATTCAAGTTCAACCCAACGGCGTCATAATGCCGGATTTTCGAGTCCGAATTCCAAGCTACAAATTCAAAATCAATCCAACGGCGTCATAATGCCGGATTTTCGAGTCAAAATTCCAAGTTCCAAGTTCAAAATGCAATCCAATAGCATCATAATGCCGGATTTTCTATTTTCAAAACCTCAAGTTTCCAAGTCAAGTCCAAATCCAACGGCGTCATAATGCCGGATTTTCTAGTCCAAATTCCGAGTTTCAAGTTCAATCCAAATTTTCTAGTCCAAAACCTCAATTTTCAAGTCCAAATCCAACGGCGCCATAATGCCGGATTTTCTAGTTCAAATTTCGAGTTTCAAGTCAAGACTCAATCCAACGACATCATAATGCCGGGTCTTCAATTCCAAATTTCAAGCTTCCCGTTCAAAACCCAATTTCCTAGTCCAAAACCTCAATTGTCAAGTCCAAATCCAACGGCGTCATAATGCCGGATTTTCTAGTTCAAGTTTCGAGTTTCAAAGTTTCAATTCAAAACCCAAATCCAACGGCTTCATAATGCCGGATTCTCTAGCCAAATTTCAAGATCAAATCCAACGGCGTCATGCCGGATTCCCTATTTCAAACGTTCAAGTCTTCAAACCTCAAACTCAAGTTGCTAACTCCAATCTCAAAACCTCAAGTTCAAATATCCAAACTCATTGTCGGCACAATGCCGAATTTTCAACTCAAACCTCAAGTCCTATGTTCAACCTTTCGAACCTCAAGTCCTATACTTCAAAATTCCAAGTCCACGGTGGCATAAGGCCGGACTTTCAAATTTCCAAATTCAATCCCTCAACTCCATGGCGGCATAATGCCGGAGTTTTCAAAATACAAAGCCTCATGTTCTACATACAAAGTGCGTCTTTTCCATTTCAAAATTCAAACTTCAAGCTCATCTTCAAGTTACAAAAAATCCTCGCCTTCCCAATACAAAGTCAAAATACTTCCAACGGGTTGAAAATCCCCAGAAATAATACAAGTCCAATTGTTCAATCGGATTGAAAATCCCCTAAAATAATACAAATTCCAATGGGTTGAAATTCCCTTCAAATATTCCAAGTCCAATGGGTTGAAACTCCCCTAAAATATTGACGGGTTGAAAATCCCCTGAAATAATACAAATTCCAATGGGTTGAAATTCCCTTCAAATATTCCAAGTCCAATGGGTTGAAACTCCCCTAAAATATTGACGGGTTGAAATTCCCTTTTAAATAATACAAAACCATTTCTCTTTCAATCGGGTTGAAATTCCCTTCAAATATTCCAAGTCCAATAGGTCGAAATTCCCTTGAAAACTCATTTCCGAGTACAAGTCCAATTCCCAAATCCTAGAGCGGGTTAAAATCCCCTTCAAATAAGTCCAATTTCCAATAGGTCGAAATATTCCTTTTCGATTTCCTAATTCTAGTACAAAGAGTCAACTTTCACAAAAGAATGAAGGCTCCTCTCAAACATTTCCAACGGGTGGCAAATCCCGAATACAAGTACAAAATCCAAAATCCCGAATCTCCGGAGTGGCACTTAGAGTCAAGTCTAGGTCTCATTCATTGCATGCATATCATATCATGTGTCGGGAAGTCCAGGTTCTAAAATTATCTGGTGTGTCCTAACTAGGAGTCCCAAGATCCTGTGGGTTCGCCGAATAGGGGAGAGGTTGAAAAGAACTCCAGCAGCCCTAGCCTCCCGCACATGCGGTATCAAGCAAGCAGCCAGATCATCTCCTACAAATCAGACTCCCAGCCCCATTCAAAGAACAGTCCAAATGTCTGCCTCTGATCAACTCGCTCAACTCCTAGCGGCTTTCGCCAGCCTCAGTGCCAATGTGGAGAGCATAAGCAACCGATTGGGTGTCGTGGAACAGGGCGCGCCCACTGATGACTTAACCAAGAAAATCGAGAGTCTTGTCAGTAAGGTTACCAATCAGGAGAACTACTTTGACACCTCAATGGAGGACAACCTCAAGGGGAAGGCTAATCTGCCAGACAAATTCTCCTCCAATGACATTCCAAAGTTCTAATCAACTGAAAATCCCAAGTACCATCTCAAGAACTTCAGAGCTACAATGGCCATCAAGGGGGTCGAACTCGAGCTATACCTAGTGGTATTCCCTATGTCTCTGGAACCTGTCTGCCAGAAGTGATACTATTCACTCAAGGAACATCAAACGAATACCTGGGAAGCGGTTGCTCGAGCATTCATGGAGCAATATCAGCCCAACATTCAGCTGCAAACTACTCTAAGGGAACTAGAAGTCCTCAGGCAAGGGCCTCAGGAAGGCTTTACTACTTACCTCAACCGGTGGAGGGAAATGGCATCCCAAATGGTAACCCGGCCCTCCGAGAGAGAGTTAGTCAAGGTTTTCATCGCCGGTCTTCTTCCAAAGTACAATGCTCACATGAAGTACCTAGACCTGGAAAGCTTCAAGAGGACCTACAACATTGGGGTCGACATAGAGGATGACCTAATGAAAGCACCCGCAGCCCCAGCTCCACAAACTGAAAAATGGAAGGGGAAGAGACCTGAGACAACACACAAAGTTCATGAGGTTAACGCCCTAGAGGCTCCTCAAGGTCCCAAATCGAACAACTTCAAAAGCAATGCTAACCAGCGCAACTATCAAGGCAGGCCCCAAAGAGTCTTCACAAACCTCGGGATGTCTTACAGTGAGGCATTTGATCGGCTGGTCGAAAAACAAGTCAGAGCACCAATCGGTCCAACACCCGATCCTCCAGTTGACAAAAGATCCAAGAGTTGGGATCCGACAGCTCATTTCAAATACCATCAAGGGAAGGGTCATGACATCGAGGACTGCTACAAGCTCAAACACCTGATCCAGAACATGGTCGACAACAAGACTTTACCCTTACCACCCGAGGCTAAGCAAACCCCCTCTATACAAGCCATCTCCTATGACTGCGAAGATGAAGAAGAGGAGTTTCCATGCAATCTGATCTCCACAATATGCAAGCCAGGTTACGAGCTTATGGTTCCAAGCTTTTGCCATCTACTTCCAAGTGCTCAAAATTGGGTGATCCCCGAGCCTAGGGTAACCACCGACATTCAAGAGAACATCTGTCCACTCGCCACCGTGAAGGCTTTGGGATTCTCCGAGTACGATCTCATGCTGAGTGCCCAACAAACTGTCAAACTCCAGGGTGTCACATACAAAGTCTTGGGAGTCCTTGAGCTGGTTTTCTCCTTTGACACCTATTACGACAATGCTGAGTTCCTGGTAATCGATGTGCCTACTAACTTCGACCTACTATTCGGAGAGCCTTGGTTCGAAGAAATACTAGATGGCCCTGCCTGCCTCACCCTCAAAGGTTCAAGCTTCCGAGACACTCTCATCAAGCAAAAGCCGGCTGTACGCCAAGAAAAGGATGAGTGCATTCAAGAATACTACCACCGATGGCAATCTCTGCTCGTACAATTCAGCCTGAGCTACCAGAGGGAAAAATGGTGAGAATGTTTCTCTTAGGGCTCAACACTTCATGCAAGGGCAGCTTCGCCGCATTTCCTTACAGCACATGGAACCAAGTCTGGGATCAAGTCCTGAAAATCTGTGCATGCAGTCCCATCTTCGAGGATTATGACGATTACAACGCAGATGTCTTGGAATACCCTGAGAACTATCTTTTCGATTAGTATCTTTGTCCAGGTCCAGAGTTTGTCTTTCAATTTTCGAGTCTAGCAATGAGTCTAAGTGTCTAGAACTAGAGTCTTGCATCAATCAAGTGCCTCTAAAGGCCGAGCTTCAAGTCAAAACAGTCGATGTAATGATTGCTGATTTCAATAACACTTCAATTTCTACTTACTCTTCGAGTCCTAATTCAAAATCAAATCCTAATCCACACAACTTTGCTTCACAAGAAACTGACTTTGAATTTCTAAAAGCTATCGAAAATCATGAAAACAGGATGCCCATAATTGAGGAAACAGAAAAAATCAACCTTTCTAACAGCAGTGATTCAAAACTAGTTCAGATTGGTTTAACTCTTTCTCCATCAGAGCGGGACGATCTTATCAAGCTACTTTCAGAGCATGGTCCTATCATGATATGCCAGGCGTTGATCCAAGCATCGGCCAGCATACAATTTCCCTTATTCCAGGGTCAAAGCCCATCAAGCAGAAGCTCCGTCGCATGAAACCGGATGTTTCCCTCAAAATTCAAGAAGAGGTCTCCAAGCAGTTAGAGGCCGGGTTTATTCGAGAAGCAAAATATCTAGAATGGATCGCAAATGTCGTCCCAGTTCCAAAGAAAGACGGCAAAGTACGAATGTGTGTGGACTACAGGGATCTTAACAGGGCCAGCCCTAAAGACGGTTTTCCATTGCCCCACATCGACATCCTGGTCGACAACACCGCAAATCATGCCTTACTCTCTTTTATGGACGGGTACGCAGGCTACAATCAGATTCCCATGGCAGAGGAAGACATGGAGAAAACAACCTTCATCACTCAGTGGGGTACATATTGCTATGCAGTTATGCCGTTCGGACTAAAGAACGCAGGAGCAACCTACCAAAGAACAGCAACAACTATCATGAGCGATATGATTCACAGGGAAATTAAGGTATATGTCGACGACATGATTGTCAAATCCAAAGAACGGCACGAGCATACCTCAGTACTTCGAAAGTTTTTCAACAGGCTCAGACAATACAATATGAGGCTCAATCCTCAAAAATGCGCATTCGGGGTAACGTCAGGCAAGTTGCTCGGATATGTTATCAGCTCTCGAGCCATAGAGGTTGACCCTTCAAAAATCAAGGCAATTCTCGAGATGCAACCACCAACGAATGAAAAGGAAATTCAGGGTTTTCTCGGCATTCTACAATATATCAGCAGGTTCATTTCAAGACTCACAATGATCTGTGAACCAGTATTTCGAAAGCTCCGAAAAAGCGAGCCCAAAGTGTGGGATGACGATTGTCAGCATGCATTCGAAACAATCAAAAGCTACCTTTCCAACCCACCAGTACTAAAACCAGCAATGCCAGGGATTCCCCTCAAGCTCTACCTCACAACAACAGATTCGGCAGTGGGGGCTATGCTTGCTCAAGAAATTGAAGGCAAGGAGAATGTCGTATACTACATAAGCAAAAAATTGATCTAGTAGGAGACCAAATACACTCAGCTCGAGAAACTCGGCATCGCCTTGGTTTGGGCCACAAAGAAACTGCGGCACTACATGCTCTCCCATACAATATATGTGATCAGCAAAGCCGATCCTCTCAAATATCTATTTGAGAAACCAGCACTCAACGGACGTTTTTCCAGATGGTTGGTCATGCTAGAAGAATTCTACCTCAAATACATTCCACAGAAATCTATCAACGGTTCAGCAGTCTCGGATTTCCTAGCCGACTGTCCTGTCGAGGCAGAAGAGGAAGATTAAGACTTACCCGACGAGGAAATCTGAATGATCAGTGATGACAGTTGGTCAATGCATTTTGATGGTGCCTCCAATCAGATCAGATGTCTTGTTGGAGTAATTCTAGTAGCCCCAGACGGCACACACATTTCTATATCAGCAAAACTGCAATTCAACGTCACAAACAATGCGGCAGAATATGAGGCATGCATCATGGGCCTGGAAGCCGCCTAAGCCCTAGGTGTCCAGAAACTTCGAGTGTACGGGGATTCCTCCCTAATCATCATTCAAATTTCCGGCAAATGGAAAGTAAGGAGCGAGAGCCTGGCTCCATACCAGTCTTACCTTGAGCAGTTGTCTGAACAAATAGAAGAGCTCCGCTATACATACCTCCCGAGAGAGGAGAATCAATTCGCCGATGCACTGGCAAAACTGGCCTCAATGATCAACATTCCAAGCGGCATGGCTGAAATGCCACTTACAATTGAAACACGTCAAGAAGCAGCATATGTCCATGCTATTGACAACGTCGAGCAAGACGAATATGAACCTTGGTTTACAGACATCCAAAGGTATCTACAAATTTCGGAGTATCCCCCACACTTTTCAGGCAAGAATCGAAGGGCTCTACGACTACAATCAGCCAATTTCGTCATAGAAGGTGGCATTCTATACAAAAGGTCTCTTAACGGTCCTAACCTCCGATGTGTTGACAAGCACGAAGCTCAAAGAGTCATGGACAACATACATGCAGGATTTTGTGGCACCCACGTGAATGGGAAAATGCTAGCTCTCAAGATTGTCAGGGCACGATACTACTGGACTACCCTCGAACGGGATTGCTACTTCTTTGTCAAGAAATGTCCCACATGTCAAAAGTGTGCGAATCTGAAGCACATTCCTCCATCACTACTATACTCTCAATCATCACCGTGGCCATTCTCAGCCTGGGGTATCGACGTCATCGGCAAAGTCACTCCAACAGGCACCGGGGGTCATGAGTTCATACTGGTCGCCATCGACTATTTCACCAAATGGGTCGAGGCCAGATCATTCATAGCATTGGGTTCCAAGCAAGTGGCCCAGTTCATACAAGAAAACATCATATGCAGATATGGCGTTCCTCACGAGTTCATCAGCGACCAGGGAACCCACTTTCAAGGACAGTGTGAAGATCTATTCACCGAATACAAGATTCAACATCATCGCTCTTCACCTTATCGCCCAAAAACCAATGGGGCAGTCGAAGCAGCCAACAAGAATGTCAAGACCATCATCATGAAAATGACTACCAATTACAAGGACTGGCCCCAAAAGCTGCATTTCGCATTGTGGGGATATCGAACTTCAATTCGCACTTCAACTGGTGCAACTCCGTTCTCATTGGTCTATGGAATGGAAGCAGTACAACCTATCGAACTGGAGATACCTTCTCTAAGGATAGTCCTAGAAAGCAAAATCCCAGAAGCTGCATGGGTACAAGCAAGGTATGACGAGCTAGTCATGCTCGATGAGCGACGGCTTCAAGCGGCTCACCATGTACAAGTCTATCAGCGCCGAGTGGCCAGACATTTCAACAAAAGGGTCAGAACCCGAAACATCAAGGAAGGCGAGATTGTCCCTAAAGCCCTTCGCAAAAGCATAATGGACCCAAGGGGAAAATTCAAACCCAACTGGGCAGGCCCATACATCGTCAAGAAGATCCTCTCCGGGGGAGCAGTTGAACTAACAGACATCGAAGGAACATAATTCAGATCTCTTACCAACCTCGATCAACTCAAGAAGTTTTACGTCTAAGTTCCATGTTCAAGTTGAAGAATCCAAATTCAGGTCTTGTAAGGTAGTCAGAACTACGTCCGGCCTGATTCCCTAACGGGACACGTAGGCAATCTCATTTCGAGGCCTGGCCACTTTAATACAAAAAAAATTCAAAATTTCCTCAAGTAAGGGCATCCTAAAAATCAAATCAAATCAAATTTCAAAACTCAAATGTTGTTGTCTTTTTTCCAAACGTGCCAATTCAAAGCAAAGCATGTTCAAGCGGAATTTAACACAATAACTTATTTGGCCCTAAGGCCTTCAAAGCTAATTCAAATACGAAGTCAGGATCAAGTGAAGCAAAGTTCAAAAGCCTTTTCACTTCCTAAACACATTTTCCAAACACATCTTTCTAAACACATCTTCCAAACACATTCTAAACACAATTCCTTCCAATAAAATTTCAAACACATGTAGCCTACAAAGATCTAGGGTCGGGCGACTATGCTCTCGAGTCTTGGCACCTTGAGTACTATCCCCTGGCTCCTCCCGCAATCAATCATCGATCTTCCCCTTGTCCAAGCGGCGGGAGAAGGAACTTGCAAGCCTTCCAAGACGGGAGGACGACGAACCTCATTTGGATTCCGAACGGTCAAGCACCGGATGTGCCACACTCCCGTCACCTTCCTCATAGTCAGTTGATGCAGGACATCTAGCTCTAGAACCTCGGACTCTAGCTGGTCCTGAGAAAGAAATGTCCCTCTGGTCTAGGCCTCTCATCCATACAATGTACCCCGCAGACAGAGTAATTGGCTCAGGTAAGAACTGGATATTCAAGAATGGTTTGGCGATCCAATACTGCCTCCAAACTCCAAGTCGATTTTCATTCAGCGCAACAGGTCTCGGGTTCTCTTCCTTGCAGTCCAAGATCTCCTATTTCAAGCCATATTGTCTCATCGCTCGAGCAGGCGAGTACAAGACCAACATTGTGAGGCTTGGCACCCTCAAAGCAGTAGAACCAGGGGCATGTCTCATAGCAGCGATTCCCCACCAAGGAACTACCGACCTTATACAAGATTCAATCCCAGAGAGTGCACATCTCCACTCGTCCAAGGAAAGCCGACCATACACCATGGGCCGCACGGTGAATCCTTTTCTATTGTAGCTCGCCATGTTCTCCGGTGGTGACACCAATATGAGCCTCTCCATAAGCCAAACCTTGGGGAGTATACAAGAAGCACATTTCAAAATTCAACATTCAAAATTCAAATACAAGTACAAGTTCAACAATACAAAGAAGGCTCCAGATCCTTACTTAGAGTAATACCGGACTTCCCGACAGCAATGAAGAGGGGTCCGACTTCAGCATGTCAAGGCCCATCAATGTTTCGCCAACCACGAGCGGCATTGGGTCCCGACCATTAGCAAAATGCTCTACAATCTCAATTAGGGAGGCATCGCCATTGCCAAACCCCTGCTTCAAAAAGACGAAGCGAGCAAATATACAAAAACTCAAGGCTCTCAAGCGGAAAACTTTGGGAACATCAAGCCCAGCAAAGTAGGTGACAAAGAGGGACAAATCCACGCCTCTGCCGTATACAACAGCACTCAAAAGTGGGGGCTTCAGGCCCAAATACCTTTCAAAGCTCAAGAAAAAGTGTTCTTCAACACTAGGCATGCATGGCTCCAGCATCATGGGCCACCTCAATATGGCACTAAATTCCTAAGGGAGAGGACATACCTCATTATTTCCAAAGCGGAAGACATGATGATTCGGGTCCCAAGCCTCCAGAGCAGCAAGAATGAAGTGCAAGTCTAATTTTACGAACTGGAAAGAGACGAGCACCCGAAGATGCATGCCATCAAGCTCTCTTTTCTCCAACTTGCCTAGCGAACCAAGCCACGAGTTCAAGGCACTTTCAAAGGACACAGCCATATTTTCTCTTCGTGAGGAAGCAATATGCAATTATAACAGGGAAGGATTGATGCAAGAAATGATCCGAAATGCTCCCTATTTATACAAGAATTGGCTTGTAATGATAACAATGAAGGATTGATGCAAGCCCGCGCCGAGCGCAGGGAGCCTGCACCAAAGGACGAGGTGTTAGGTTATGATACATATGAATAAACATAAATCATGCGGAAAAACCATAAAGCCAGGAAACATATTATTAACACATAATCATTTAGCATAATTCAGATGCATACACTTTGTAGCGTGCCCTCCCTAGCTGCGTCCGAACCGAACAAGAACAAGTCTTTAGGACTCCAAGTGTCGTCCCTCCTTAGATAGTCCACAGCACGTCTGGATCCGCCTTAAGCTTGACCAACTAGAATCGCCCTTAAGGTTCCTTAGATTTTCGGCTATTTGGGTGCAAGTGTTTGGCTGATTTTTGCTTAAAACTCTTACCTTGAATACTTCAATCCTCGATCTAAATATGTGACCCTAGGCACCTATTTATAGAGTTTATGGAAAGGAATTATAATCCTACTAGGATGTGGATTTATTAATTAGAATCCTACTAAAACTCTAAATAATAAATTTAATCTTTTAGGATTAGGATTTAATCAATGCACGAATTCCGATAGGATTAGGATTGGTTACGAACATGAGCGTGCACGACTACGAGCATCGCACAAACCCGCGCAGGCCTTACGGCCCACACGAGCAGGCGCTGCTCGCAGCCCACGAGCATCAGCCCGCGCGCGCCCCATGGCCTTGCTGGGCCTGGCCTTGCGCTGGGCCTGGCGAGGCTATGGCAGCTTCGTGTTAGGCGCTTGGCTTGCTGGGCGCGGGCCTGGCTTCGTGCTGGGCCTTCGTCTAGCAAGCCTCGTCCGATGCTAATTCGTACGATGCGCTTCCGATTAAATTCCCGGTTCCGGAATTCATTTCCGATATGAACAATATTTAATATTTCCGATTCCGGAATTAATTTCCATTTCGAACAAATATTTAATATTTCGGTTTCCGGAATTATTTTCCGATTCCGATAATATTTCCGATTCTGACAATATTTCCGTTTCCGGCAATATTTCCGATTCCGGCAATATTTCCATTTCCATTTAATATGTTCCGATATGTACCATGTTTCCGTTTCCGGAAACATCTACGACTTGGATAATATTTATATTTCCGATACGATCCATATTTCCGTTTCCGGCAATATCATCGTTTCCAGAGTATTCTTTTGCTTGCCTTTGACGATCTCGCCGATTCTGAATATCCATAGATGGAGTATTTAATGCCATTAAATACTCGATCCATTTACGTACTATTTGTGTGACCCTACGGGTTTAGTCAAGAGTAAGCTGTGGATTAATATTATTTAATTCCACTTGAACTGAAGCGGCCTCTAGCTAGGCATTCAGCTCACTTGATCTCACTGAATTTATTAACTTGTTAATTAATATTGAACCGCATTTATTAGACTTAACATTATATGCATACTTGGACCAATGGCATTATTTCCTTAAGTCTCCCACTTGTCCTTAGGGACAAGTGTGCATTTCCTAATTTCTTTGTCGCTCGATGCTTGCTCTTGAACATAAGGTAAGAGTTGTCATCCTTATTATGTACAGAGGTGTTTCTCGGTTTCAGAGTTCAACTAATCAAATAAACAGATAATCATAGCCTATGATTCATCCGAGCACGGCTATGCATTTTACAGTTTCTAGCTCTCCGAGTGGCCTTGTACAACTTTTAAGCATCTCATCCCGATTTATGGGAGGACAATCCCAATCTTGCGATCTTGAGATTAGACTTCGTTTGATAGGTAATTACCTGAGCGTTGCCTTTATAGCCTCCTTTTACAGTGCGACGGTTGGTCAACGTCAAAGTAAGCAGTTCTCAAACAAGTAATCTCAAATCACTCAGGTATTGAGCATTTAGTGTCTAATAATTTTAATGAAATTTACTTATGACAGATTTTCATCTCTTACAGTAAAGTTTCATAGGTCTGTCCGATACTAGTCTTCCCAAAGTAAGTATCTATGCAAATGATTACGACATTGCCATGTCCACATAGTTCAAGAAACAAAACTACTAGTCATCTTGCATTCTAGTCGTCTAACGTTTTCTATGCGTCCATCTTTATAGAAAACTCCGACCAGGGACCATTTTCAACTTTTGACATTCAAGTTCACTTGATAGACATTTCTTAGTCATAGGACTGGTCCTGACAGTCTATCTTGAATATATCGTCAAATTGAAGGGACTCATCATTTAATACTAAACCAAGATTAAATGGAATATGAAAATATATTTCATATATAATAAATGTTCAACCCCCAATGTTTTACAACCATGGGCCTCAAACCCATCTTTAAAACAGTTCATGGAATTCAAAGCTATGCTTGTTTTCCAGTGCTACAATGTGAGTGTTGCTTCTCACTTGTTACATAGGTTTAGTTATCATGCTTTGCCATTCTTAATATCCTTTTCCTCGAATGTTCTTCGAGATATGATGATAAGATCTTTTGAGTTTGTTTATTATGTGATATAGTCTTTCTTACTTCGATAGTGGTTCTACGCATTTTGCAATGAAGAACCATCAAGTCAGCAGACATGTGATCTCCTCAAGTTCAGTGAAGAACTCTTTAACATAAACAACCCTGTTTTATTGCTTCTTAAGCAATAATTACTTTTACTTCAACTGTTCAGGTTGCTAGTGATGCTTTGTTTGGATTTACTTATCCAACCAGTTCACAGATATGCGGAAGACTTTCCAACTATATCTTAGAACATAGAAATTATTATTTTAATTTCCCACGCAACAACCCATGGTCTCCAATCCATGTTGCCATTTTAAAACACGATGCTCTTTAGCTCGTCTTTGTCAATGGATAACTCCAAAGGGTCTTGCTTGATCCTTTGCCAGTGTTTATGCGTGTAGCATCAATATTTAGCATATCTTTATTTCCTTGAATCAAGAACTATTCCTATGTACCTTTTCAAGTACCATAAATATTCTTGATCTCAATCTAGTTGATCTTCACCTAGATCAATAGAGATTGGTATATGTTCGTCATGCCTAAAGTCATATGATACGTTTTTGGCGTTCCTCATATTATATCATACATGATAAATTCTTTTGCAGAATAATTCCCAATTGAATTCTATTCATGTAACTTTAGCTCATTCAATTTCAGTAGATACTGAATCCAGCTAAATTCTTTGACATATAATATAGGTTAAGAATCTCACTTAGATCCTTTGATGTTTAACTTAGTAAATGCTTATACATAGTTCAAACATTCATTACTTAGATTTATTCACATGGGTCGAATATCTCCAATGGAGTCTTCCGTGTTTGATTTAGTAAATGCCATTACTTAATCTAAAACAATATTATAAGATCTTAAATAGATCTTAATGCCCAGTATGTACTAAGTTTCGCCATGGTCCATCATTGATGAATAATTTCAAATCTAAGTCATTAGAATTTGAATGTTATTTCACAATAGAGAGATATGTGTGTGATACACATAGGACCAATTAAATTTTACGTACTCCCACTAAACTTCTTATATATCTATAAGAATTATGTACATTTTATGAAACTAAAATACTTATTAGCTTTACTAAGATACATTTCCAATTCCCAATTGCTTGCTTAAATCTGTACTTAGATTTCATAAGCCAGCTTTCTATTCAAGCATTTATTTGGATCCACAAATCCTATGACATACCATGTACATAGTTTCTTCCAACATTTGATTGAGGAATACGTTTTGTCATCCAATTTTCATATGTACCAATATGTAATTATTGCTTGATTTATAGACTTGAGCATTAAGATTATGTATGAGGTTTCAACACAATCCACACCGTGAATTTGCTTGTAACCTTTAGCAACTAATCTAGCTTTGTGTGTGAACACAATTTCATGTTTGATGGTTTTTATCCTTAAAACAAACTTGCAACCAATAGGTGTGAAACTATTCTTGCAAATCAAGAAAATTTCAATTTTGTCATCAAAACATTGAGTATGTTTTATGGCCTCTAACCATTTAAAACATTTGAGTCTATATATGGCCTCTAACCATTTTAGGGAATCTGGGTTTTGTCATAGCTTTCTTACAGGTCACAAACTCATTGATCTACATGATAATAGTTTGACTGTAAGTTGTAGGTTTTTTCACTATCTAATAGAAGAATCTCATAGTTTCATTGACCTGAACTCCATGTTTCTTCACTATCTAATAGAAGAATCTCATAGTTTCAGTGACTTTAACTTTATGCCTACTTGGGTATAGAACATCAAACAATAGAATATCAACAGCCACTTGAAAGTCCTTTGAATATTATGTTCTCCTTGAAGCACTTGTAAAGTCCAGCAAGAGATGTCTATTCTTTAAAGCCACTTCTAAAGTCCTTAAAGAATAAGTTCAGATTTTCTGAAGCACTTCGAAAAGCCTCCGGAATGTCCGTTTATGTTTGTTGTACGCCTCGAAGACCTTTCGAGGTCTATTTTCTCCCACTTGTCATTTTGGAAACGAATCTCCAAAAGGACATTATTTCGAGCAAACAAACATTATGTTCTCAAAAATTCGTGGTAGAAACAATACCCTTGTGTCTCATTTGAATAAATCACAATGAAACATATATCTAGACATGGGCCTTAGTTTGTTGAACAACAAACACTAAGCTCCCACTGAGTTTAGCAACTCTTTAGATATATATTTATGAAAAGATATTCTGAAATTACTTTTCAATAGCTTTGACGAATTTGGTTTAGTTTGGTGGTAGTTGAGCATTTTGTTTTAGAAATTATAGGAAAAGTCTTTATGATTCATCATTGATCGAATCAAGTACTAATTGACTTCGATTATTCCAACGTAGATATGCCATATCTTATGGAACTAGATCGTGAATTTACAACACACAATCATTGATGATCATTCTTAACTTAAGTAACCATCAACATGATCTGCCCTAGATCTTTATGATTCCTTGCCAAGTGGATTTTATACTTCTGAATCTTTGAACTAGCCAAACAGATTCAAACTTATATCACATTGAGTAAATAAACCAATATGCACTCAAAACCATGTGAAATAATAAAGTCATAAAATCTTTCTTTAGCTTTGAACTCTATTGTCTAAACGTTCTAACAATAGTTCATATCTTTTGTTACTTTCAACAAGTAAGACTAGCTTGTCTTGAATTTATCTAGAAATCAATCAACTTTCAAAAGTCCATCAAAATAGAGCTTATGAATGTTAACTTGTTGATATGGTCTAAGCAACAATGCCAAAGATTAATGGAACTCAAATTAAGGGTTTGATTTGAACCTAGTAAAGTTTTTATTGTTAAAGAGTTGTTTGTTTTAATCAAGCATATTGACTCAACCCGTAAATGACCATTTCATTCAAATAAACAAACAAAAATTGTTTTTGTTCTTCTGAATGTGAGTCTTTCTGTGTTTGAAACAGAAATTTAGGTATGCTGATTATCGAACAAAATAGCCATTAAGTTCCAGCCTTGAAAGGACTTAAAACAAACTAGATGACCCTACAACTAATGTAGCATTGCCATGCTTTATTTCCCACTTGTAGGTCAATAGTGTAGCCTAGCTTCCATTGTTTGAGTTATTACCGAAGTAAAAACCTCAAGCGGTATATGATACCAAGGAAGTTTGATTGCTAGGTCACTTCTCTTTAAACAGAAACTTATAGGTAGAAACGTAATCGTAAATTCCTTTCATTTGTTCCTTGTTTTCCTATTTCTCGTACCCTTTCTTATAGTCTTAAGAATTGAATTCTCTAGTGTTGACTTTTATACTTTGTTAGACATGTCCAATGTCATTCCAACAAGGTTCTTACCATTTTCTGTTGAATATTAAGTTTCAACTAGATGATCTTACCAGAAGCTTCTAAAGTTCTCTAAGCATCGATCTATTCGAATGTCTAGGGAATAGAATCATTCGAGAATTAAATGGACAAAGATATTAGGTTGTTAACCATTGGTAAAGCTGAGCGTTTAAACTCAATGCTTTATGATCTCAAAACTACATCGTATTTTTGAATCCACAAGCACCAATCGGTTCGCCATTCGATTTTGATATTCGAAAACAACCATAAAAGTCGATATAAGAAACGTACATTTTAAATTTCTCACTTTCTCTCTTTTCCGTGAATCGTTCTTGGATTCACTACCAATCGAGGAAATTTACTGTTACCTTTCTAAAAGGATTTACTGCAGTGCAAGATATTTAATTATAAACAATAATTAATACATATATTGAAGCATGCAAATTATAAACATTTATCATGAATAATAACTTGAAATTAAAGCAATCATGCAATTTTAAACAAGTTATTGGCATTTTATTCGAATTTATTGTTCCGACGGGTGTGAATAAAATGATTCCAAGACCCTAAAACCATTGAAGAATTAAGCACATTATGTATTTTGACTGAATTCTAATATATTTTAGGTAAGCAAAAGCCTTTTGCTAATAGTCTAGAAACTACTCTTGGTTGATAGGTACGTCTAAGAACTTATTAGGTAAACCTATCGATTTTGCCCCGACATAAAAGCACTCCTTAATTATACGTTGAGTTTCACCAAAACTAACATGTACTCACAATTATTTGTGTACCTTACTGTAGACACCTACTTTTGTCCCAATTCCCGAAAGGGAAGGTTCGATGATGAAAGCATAAATCTCCACTTGACAACGCATCTCCTATAAAATAACGAATCTCGATCACCCCTTTTCATTTCACCCAAAACCTGCTATTTATGGAAACCTGCTAAAAATAGTAACCGCCGTAATGGGTAGTTGTTAAAAGTGGCAAGTCATAAAAGATAGAAACCTGTCAGAATTAGGTGTTGCACTCCAACTGTAGACACCTACTTTTGTCCCCATTCCCGCAAGGGAAAAGTTCGATGATGAAAGCATAAAAACTCCACTTGACAACGCATCTCCTATAAAATAAACGAATCTCGATTCCCCATTTCATTTCACCCGAAACCTGCTATTTATGGAAACCTGCTAAAAATAGTAACTGCCGTAAAAGGTAGCTTCTAAAAGTGGCAAAATCATAAAAGATAGAAACCTGTCAGAATTAGGTGTTGCATTCCAACAGAAATCCTAAATGAGATAGAAAACCGCGAGAATCCTATTCCTGATAGGATTCGGAAATAAGAGTTACGTATTAATTAAAATCCTAACGAGCCTAGAGTTCGTAACGGGCCCAGACGCATTCCGTCACAAAATTGATACGCGCTAAAAGACTCGAATTAATCTCAAACTGTACGGATTTTAGGAATCCGAATCTGACAAAACAAAACTGCCCAGACCCTATTTTCAACGCCTGGCTCTGGGCGCCGAAATCTTCGGCGCCCATGCCTGGGCGCTGAAATTACCTGGGTACGTCTCTTTTCCTAATTCTTTGCGGATTAGAACTCTGCAATTCTATCTTTCCGCGAACTCTTCCCTATAAATAGGCCCCTAGTTTCGACGTGAAACAAGACACAACAACACATAATATACTCTGAGTATTGACTCTAAACCCCTTAGCCTAAGCCTCTCGCTGCGAAACTGTTCACGCGTTCTGTCGCAATCGATCCACAAATCGAACAGAACGTATCTTGTCCCATAATCGAGATTCGTTAAATAAAAAGGAGAAATAGCAAAGTCAAAGTGGTTAGTTTTCTGAGAACCGTGACGCACCTCTCAAGGGTGCGTCGTAATGTGTCCCTTTTCGATGATTTAACTGCTTTCCTCGCCCTTTTTATGAACTGTTAAACTAACCTAATATGATTATTCTATCACGCCTAATAAATATAATATTTCTGGGAAATCGGATTATCATGCTAGGTCCCTTAATGCTATTTAAATCAGATAATCACGATCGAATTAGTATTATATGCTGCATATTGCTTAAATCAACTCAGATTAGTTTAATAGTTAACGCATGTCCCTTCAATTATTTATGCTGAGCTAGTAAGGATATCCTGCCTCTGGAGTTATCGACGAGCGAATTACTCCTCTCGGTAGTTACAGTCCCCCGAACCCTCAATCTCTACCTTGCGGGTGTATATTGAGAGATCCCCACACCAGGGATCACAAGGGAACCTACGGCCGTCGTGGTCAAACATAATTGCACTCCCTTTATGTCACGATAACCGGGTTTTGTCATTTTTTCTCATTGTTGTTAAAAACTGAATGGCGACTCCTATATTACTAGTCAATTGGGTGTATACTCACAGGAAATCCAATTACACTTGATTGAATAAAAAGAATCGTCACACCCACGAGGGACAAGGTCACGCATTAGCCTCGCGCTTTTTCGACCCCCTCACAGTGGCGACTCCACTGGGGATAGTGAAGGAAATACTCGTGCTTGTAGGTAATCAAAATAGCCGAAGGGCGAAACGATCCTACCCCGCGTTTATTTCCCCATCAAGTTGGGACGAACTGAAAATCAGCATATTAATATGAACGGGCAGAACATCATAACGAATCTCAACTCCCTCGGGAGTTGGGATTAAGGATACCTTTTTTCGCCAATAGGGGGGTGCATACGCCGCGCATGTTTCCCACTTGGTACTTGTGCAGGTAGTACACCTATCGCTCGCCCATTAGGTCCCTCTCGCCTGCCTGCCCCCTTGGCTTGCACTTGCGATTTGGCCTCTTGAGCGAAATTCGTCTGTTGAAGACACTACCTCGACCGGGGCATGTGTTGGATCTACGATAGAAGCGGTACCAAGCCAGGCGCAAATACTACCCATAGAAGCCTATCAAAAACTACGTGGCATATTTAATTTTCAAATCCATGTTTGTTAAGTAATTATGTGTAGCGAAATATGTGATTGTGTGTGACAAACTATCCTAGAAAACCAATGACCTTAAAAATTGCCCAAACATTCATAGACTAATTTGCCAAAGAGTTATACCGAAACACGTGTTTCGCAAACCCGAATGATCGCCACAAAATAAGCGACGCTCGGGATGGCCTGTAACGAATCTCACAAACGTTGTTACGCGTAAAGGACGTTATTAGGCAAGCACGCAAATCGAAGTCGCATAAACAGAAAACAGAAAACGAGAACCAGACAGGGACGCATTTTCAACGCCCCTGGCTGGGCGCCAAAATTTCTCACGCCCACTGCTGGACGCTGAAGTTGCTGCTTGGCTTTCTGGTCAGGCGCAACAGCTTCGGTGCCCAAGAAAAAAGAAAGTACGTAGCACAAAAAATGTTCATCAAAAGAATTGCTACGAGGGCGTAAGAAAAGCACTCGATTTCAAAAGGCGACTCGCGAAAAATTAATAACTCTTTGTGTCGTCGTTAGGCCTCCTACGACGGCAATGCTCTGCACCAAAACCGAACATGCTAACAACTATGAATGTCACACAGGCAAGTGTTTCGAAAATCCAAAGAATGACCAAAATAAAAAAAAACCCCAAAAAAGTGTACCGACAGAAGGAAGAGCGAAAAAGTAAAAAACCAATTTAGAGAGTCGAAGTCTAGACTAAGTAATGCTTGAAACTCTGGGAACCTAAACTTTAGCTTATCTTATGCCTAGGACCGGTCCTGCCACTTGGTGCCGATCAGTGAATCAACGGCTAGTGCGTCTCGAAGATACATCACCAACATCAGGTCTAGCAACTCCAAGCTCCGTCCGTCGTCCCTCATTTCAAGGATCTCCGCTTCCCAACCTCGATTCGCACCTCCAAACATGTCCATCGAAGATTTGCGAGACCAGATGGTCCAAATGACCCAACTCATGGGCCAAAAGTGACCTCGAAAACGAGAAGAGGATCAAAAAAATGGTCCTACAGCAAACCCTGGGGAGCAAATACTTCTCCCTCGAGCCTGAACCTTTTTCTGGCAAATTACCAGAAAAGTTCAGTTCATCTGACTTACCAAAGTTCAAGGCCACGGACAACCCCCGTGATCATCTACTGAGCTTTGTGAATACCATGAACTTGAAAGGCGTGGACAAGTCCCTGTACCTACCTGCCTTTCCTTTGTCCTTGGAACCTGTGCCGCTCAAATGGTACTATCACCAGGACCCTAAGCTCTTCCCCACCTGGGAAGACTTTGTCAATGTCTTCATCAAGCAATACTCGTCGAACATGGATTTCCAAGTCACCATGCGCGAGCTGGAAGTTCTCTTCCAAAAGAAAAATGAGGGTTTCACAACCTACTTTGCTAGATGGAGGGACCAGGCGGCCCAGCTAATCAATACGCCTCCCGAAACATAATTGGTCCAAAAATTCATTGACAACTTAGACCCGGCTTACAGACAACACCTTAGGTACCTGGGACTCGACACTTTCAAAAGGGTTTATGATGTGGGAATAAATATCGAGGACGACCTCGCCAAAGCCATACAGAGCAAACCTGCATATAAGACCAACACCTATAATCGGGGTAACACACCCCAAGCCCAAGAAGTCCATGCTGTAGAAGAGGCTGCCGCCCGAAGATACCCTGTAAGATGGGTCCGAGACCGAAAGTTTTCCCCACTCGGGTCAACTTTGGTACAAGCCTTTGAAAGACTAACCAATCAAGGAAAGTTGAGACCTATAGGCCCCACCCGTGACCCTCCTGTCAAAAACAAATATTGGGTCGAAGGTACTTACTGCAAATTCCATCAAGGAAATGGGCATGACACTGAAAACTGCTGGCATCTAAAACATACGATCCAGGACATGATAGCGGATGAAGTAATACCTCTCCCTAACGTTGGAAAACCCAACAACAACAAGAGCCCACTCGGCTCTTGTCACATCTCTCTCGACCAACCAGAAAATTTCGATCCCATGGTGTATATTACACCTCAAGGTGCACCACTCGCTGTGGTACCTATGGATCGAATCGAGGGGGAAGTGTACGGTGTGTGGAGCGATGATGCTGAAGATATTTACCTATCTCAAGTCTCGGGCCAGGACCTCTTCACTGAAACTTGGCCCGGGTATGCTCTCATTGACACCACCCCTCAGGAGCCCGAGGTCGACAACCTCACCCGATCCGGAAGGATATACCAACGGAATATTCACCCACCTCCTATGGACGACATCCCGGTTAGGCAAACTCCTGAGAACGGGAAGCACGCCACCGTCGCGGAAGTCATTGAAAATCCTCTCCTGAAACAACTGAAAAGAACCAAGGCTGAGATTACCATCTGAGATCTTATGTGTACTTCAAAGGAACATCGCGAAAAGCTTATTCGCTCACTTGACCTCATCTCAGTACCCACAGATATCACACCTGACTCATTGGTTAGCCATGTCACGAGAGATGCCGGAGAAAAGGCCATAGTTTTCACTGATAAAGACTTACCCAAAGAGGGGGGTGCTCACAATAAAGCCCTTTACTTAGTGGTTGGATGCAAAGGACAAAACATCCCCCTAGCGCTCGTAGATAATGGTTCGGCGGTTAATGTCTGCCCATTGCGAACCGCCCATTGCTTGGGGCTAGGAAGCGACGACTTCCAAACCTCCTCACAAGGGGTACGAGCTTATGATAACTCCCGAAGGCCTGTGTTGGGAAAAATCAACCTTACCATACAAACTGGGCCTGTGGCACGCACCACGGAGTTTCAAATAATCGACATCAAGCCCACTTTCAACCTCCTCTTGAGGCGACCTTGGCTCCATGACTTAGGAGGTGTGGCTTCAACCTTGCACCAAATGGTTAAACTTAACCATAACGGGGTGATACTAGAAATCCGCGCCAATCCTCTCGACGTCAGTTGTACTATGGTTGGAACGGCCGAAACTGCAGATGACCTTTATGGGTTTCAAATGGAAGAGGCAATCCAGTTCATCGAAGATTATGATCCAGCATTCCTAGACCCGCATGCATCCCGAGTCATCCCTAGAATTCTGTTGGCTCAAGGTTATTTCCCAGGAACCCCATTGGGCATAAGGAAGAAGGAAAGCACATTCCATCCTTTTCCCGACAAATCTACTCCCTTTGGCTTAGGTTATGAACCAACGGAGGAAGATATTGCTGACCGCCTATCTAGGCTACGCCTTAACAAAGCCAAACAAACCACCTTCCTTCCCCCGTATCAAAGGACCCTTAACGGGATGTTTGTTCGGGAAGGAGAAGAACACCCATGCTGTGATTTCCCTGAACCCTTCGTTCAGGATGGCTTGCTAAAACCCGGATTTGAAATTTTCCATGACTGCCACACCTTGGATGAGGCACCCCACCTCACCAAGACTACAACAGCTGAAATATTGGACAACCAGGCTCTATGGACATTGTTTAACGAATCGAGGCCTATGGAGAACGAGACTGTGATGACTACCCTAGCTTTACAAGATGAAGGTTTCGATCCAACCCGGTTAATCTCTCCTGCATCAACACTAGAAGAGGTCGGGAACGGATGGGTGAAGACATATCAGTGGGTCAACGCAAAAGGAATAGGATTCAAGATGAGTACCGGTGAAGGACCAAAGTTTTATGAGACTAAACCCCAGGCTTGAGCCATATAGAGCACCATTAGTAGTTCTTTAGATTGATAGAAAAAATAATAGAGACTTTAGATGGTCCTAAGGCCCTTTAGAATATGGGTCAGTTTTATTTCAGTGTGTTTTCCTTACTTTCCAAATCAATAAAGGCGTAATGTTTCTCCTAAAAATTTTATTCTAACACTAAATAAACACCAAATGTACTTGCAAAATAAAATAATAATAATAAAAGCGGCCCACTATAGGCCCAACAAACAAAGCCCACTCGGTTTTGAAATAATGCCATGTGAACCAGTTCCCGAAACCCACAAAATAAACCACACTATCCCATCCTCAAAAAGCCAACCATCATAAGAGCCAATCCATGCAACCCAAAATCAAAAAGAAATCAAAAATTTAAAACAAATGCAAATGTTACCAAAAAATAAATTCATAAAACATAGAATCCACCAACAGCGGTTTCACATGGATCTCATCATACCCTCCACAAAGATCTTCATAAGTTCCGCACCCTAACTCCATTTTCAAAACTGTTTTGAGTCACCAATAGAAAAAATTAATCTGGACAAAAATGCGTTTCACGCTAACAGTCAAAAAAGCCTCCAAAATAGCCTCAAAATTAACTTTAACTACGAAGCAAAATATCAAGGAACAAAAAAACGAAATAGAAATAAACGCAAGAACATGTGAAGCAAAAACGTCAAAATTGACCGCCCAAGTTATTTTCAGCGCCCAGGGCTGGGCGCCGAAATTTCTGACGCCCCAGCCTGGGCGTTGAAACTCTCGGCCTGCCAAAAGTTTTCCTTTTTTCGAAAAGTGCTCGTCATTTTATCCGCACACAACGGAAAAATAACGAACACTTGGGGGGTACAGTATGTATCCAAATAGGTTTACCAACAAATTGGTCGAATTTTACGCAACCTATGGAAAACGGCAGATGAAAATAATGGCAAATACTTCACTCATTTGACCGATTAAGTAATATGTTTCCACTTCAGGACATATCTACCAAAATCCGGCATACTAAAACTTATTCTAAAGCTAAGAACTACGCGCGACCTGATTCTGACAAGATACGTAGGCAATCCTTACCAAGGATTTGGTCCAAATAATAATAAAAAAAATTATATTCTTTGTGTAAAAAAGTGTTAGACATATAAACAAAATTGAATGGAAACTAAAAATACGCCTTTATTAAAATATAATAAGAAGGAAAACAAAGTGCTAGGAATAAAAAACAAACACAGCTGAAATAAATAGAGGGCACCTACACCCTAGCAAAGAACTACACTACTCTAGTTCTTCCGGATCATCAAATAAAGTCTTGAAGAGAGCAATGTTCGCAGGATCCACCCCCATAGTCTTCTGCGCTGCCCCAATATCAATCTCCATAAGAACTGGCTCCTGGACACTAACTTCCAAAGATGCCAAAGCTTTAGAAACATTCTCAGTTATAGCCCGCTCAGCCTCAAGGGCACAAATAGTGGTGGGAGAAGGATTACTATCATCAACTGGACTAGCCACTGTTTCTACAGGCGGCTGCGCCTTCCTAACCCATACATTATTCCGGCGACGATCTCCGCGAGAGCTTGCATTTCTTTTAACAACAGCAGGCCCCTTCATGTTAGGCATCTTTTTAGGCATGACACTGGAACGGGGAAGAACTTCCTTTCGCTTTCGATCAGGATGAGCTTTCATAGTCTTAAAACTATAGGTACGAGGTCTGGCAGAATCAGGACCCTCATACTTAACACGAATACGAGGTATCAAAAGCTCAGCCGGCTCCCCATTACGAGCCTCGGTCCTCACATCCTTGTCATCGGAACTCATCCACAACTTATAGTTTTTAGAAAGACCCACAAACCCATTTGTAGCTACAGCCCAACGCGGGAGACCATCATAATACCTAGCCCACGCTAAGACCCGTGTTTGTGCAAAGGTCGCTACCTTAGGTGGTACCGTATCAGAAAAGGGGATAGTCTGCCTTAAACCATATTGACGCATGACTCGGTAAGGGAAAATATAAATGGGACAAGATAGCCCCAACAAAGAAATATAAACCGATACATCAGACCCCCCTGTCATAGTAGTCATACCCCACCATGGTACCACCCACTTAATAGAACAAATGCCATAAGTACAAAAGGAGGTCCATTCGGCCTCGTCCTGGCCTTGGTGCAAGTATTTTCGGTTACCCAAAGCTATAGGGCGATAATGTTTAGGATCGGCAGGAGCTTCCAAAAGTCTAAGCCGTTCCGCAAGCCAAATCTGCAAAAAAGGTTCCTGGGGCGCAGTTTCCACGCCCAGGACCAGGCGCCGAATATTCCAGCGCCCAGCCCTGGGCGCTGAAACTCAGCCCCAGGCGAAAAGAAATATATAAAAATGGCGTATGTGTGCGCAAAGAAAAATAGATTACCTGCAGTAATAGGGGGCTTCCCTTAAAAATTTCGGATTTGGCATCCTTCTTCAGCTCATCCGCACTCAGCAAAGTCTCCGCAACAACCAACGGCATAATAGAATAGCAACTTTCCATCTCGCTAATCAAGGGGATCAGCCTTATGTCACCGAACTCACTATTATTATTCGACAGCAAATAATGATTCAACAAGCAAAATACAAGGGCTCGAATGTTCAATTTTTGTTCGGTCATATTCTTACTAGGCCAAAAATGATGTTTTACGAGTTTTGCCAAGTTAACCTTATCGTCTACAACAAGTTCAGCAAACATGTTATCATCTAGCCCTAGGAAAGCCCTTATGGTTGTTTTACCCTCTTCAATAGTGCCAGGGGTAACAGGAGTAGCATTAGTAGGATAACCAAGGATCGCAGCAAATTCATCAGGCAAAGGACATATTTCATTGCCCCGAAAGGAAAAAACATGATGATCGGAGTCCCAAAAGATTAGGGCGGCATGCAGAAAATTATAATCAATATTAATTTGTTGTAAGCCTAAAAGTGCCTCTAAGTGGTATTCTTTTAACAAAGCTTTTTCTGTGGGAGTAAGGGCTCGTAGCCAACGCCTAACAGTCCGTTGGAGTGAGAAAGTAGGGATCGACATGGAAAAAGCAGTAAATAATTAGAGCACAGCAAAAAAGAGAGAAAGAATTTGAGAGTGGTGGAAAATAAGGACGTACCTAGCCCCTATATATAGCTGAATGCACCCAATAAACATCCTGATCCCATTCGGAAACATGTTTAGAAATCCGAAAATCAAATATTACCAGGAAAGAACTTTCAGCGCCCACCTCTGGGAGCCGAAATTTTTAACGCCTGAGCTTGGGCGCTGAAAATGCAGCCCAAGGCCCAGATTTCACAAAAACACGGAATAGGAAAGGGCTTAAGAACGTGTTGCTAAAACACGAGGCCCTATTACAAGTAAGATCAAGCCCAAAGCACCTTTAGCTCCCAAATAAGCAAAAAATAATAATAACATTGAAACTTTGTCGAAACTTAGACTCATCTCAGAAAACGCTCATGTACACTTTTCAAAAAAAGCAAGTTAAATATCATGGTCATTCTTCGAAACACCAAAAATATGTGTCGTCAAGTCATTGGTTTTCCAAATAGAAAATGTCTGTCTGTCAAGGAATAATCCGGGCCAAGCCAAAACCGGATGTCGCCTGAAAGCTAAAGTCGCACTCCACGGCTTCACTAAAATAGCACACTACTATAGGAGGTCGCTCGCACATACGAGCGTGACCCCAAACATGACTACGAGACGCGAAAAACAACCGACGAGCCCCAACACTTGGGGGCTCGCGAAAAGTGAACTCCAACAAAGAGCGCGCAATCAAAATCACATTCCCAGACTGCGCCACGCACCATATCATGTTTGGATACCTCAAAAAAATATATTGTTGAATATACACAGTGTGGACCCACTTATAGGACACATCTAATCAAGAAATATTACGACCTACCAACAGGTTGTAATCACCAAAACCTCTTCTACATAGGCAAAATAAGAAATTCAAAATGGGCTCGCCCACCCTCAGCGGGCGGGGTCTGCGTCACTAGCCGCGCAGGTCCTCAATTTTTGAAAGAATAAAGTCTTCAAATTTAAAATAGGCTCGCCATCTTCAGTCGGCGGGGTCTACGGCGCAAACCACGTAGGTCCTTATTTTCAAAAAAAAAAAAAACAAAATAAAATTTCAAACAGATTCGTCCACTTCTATCGGACGGGGGGTCCACCCTCAGCAGACAGGCTCGCCATCTTCAGCCGGCGGGGTCTACGTCACAAACCGCGTAGGTCCTTATTTTCAACAAACAGATTCGTCCACTTCTATCGGACGGGGGGTCCACCCTCAGCGGACAGGCTCGCCATCTTCAGCCGGCGGGGTCTACGTCACAAACCGCGTAGGTCCTTATTTTCAAAAAACAGATTCGTCCACTTCTATCGGACGGGGGGTCCACCCTCAGCGGACAGGCTCGCCATCATTAGCCGGCGGGGTCTACGTCACAAACCGCGTAAGTCCTTATTTTCAAAAACATCAAACAGATTCGTCCACTTCTATCGGACAGGGAGTCCACCCTCAGAGGACAGGCTCGCCCACCTTCAGCGGGCGGGGTCTCCGTCACTAACAGCGCAGGTCCTTAGTCGCTGCAGCGATAACATTTATTGGTTTTCCCTTTTTCCAAAAATTAAAGGATTGGTTTGTTGGATTTTCCTTCGTTTTACATCCTATAAAAACAAGGGGGTTTTCTCGTTTAGATAGCCCTGAAAATGAGAATCTTTAAAAATGTTTTACCTCGTGATTGGGCTTGGCCAGGCCCAATTACACTTTACAGCTTTAATTTCGAAAACATCTGTAGTTACTCCCAATGACAAAGTGAGGGAGTTTCTACGCGTCTTTAGATCCTACCAATGACAAAGTGAGGAAGTTTCTATACTATCAGTTGACAAATCCCAATGACACGTGAGGGATATGTCGACACTTCAAGTGATGACCCTTAAGTCAAATGTTATCACTCGGGGGCTCGTGAGACCCTCGCAAAACAGGTCACATACACCATGGCTTGTGTGACGCACTCCGTCTAATACTTTGACCATCGTCTTACTCCAAGACCCAGCCAAAGTGGGGGCTAACTGTAGACACCTACTTTTGTCCCCATTCCCGCAAGGGAAAGGTTCGATGATGAAAGCATAAAAACTCCACTTGACAACGCATCTCCTATAAAATAAACGAGTCTCGATTCCCCATTTCATTTCACCCGAAACCTGCTATTTATGGAAACCTGCTAAAAATAGTAACTGCCGTAAAAGGTAGCTTCTAAAAGTGGCAAATCATAAAAGATAGAAACCTGTCAGAATTAGGTGTTGCATTCCAACATAAATCCTAAATTAGATAGAAAACCGCGAGAATCCTATTCCTAATAGGATTCGGAAATAAGAGTCACGTATTAATTAAAATTCTAACGAGCCTAGAGTTCGTAACGGGCCCAGACGCATTCCGTCACAAAATTGATACGCGCTAAAAGACTCGAATTAATCTCAAACTGTACGGATTTTAGGAATCCGAATCTGATAAAACAAAACTGCCCAGACCCTATTTTCAACGCCTGGCTCTGGGCGCCGAAATCTTCGGAGCCCAGGCCTGGGCGCTGAAATTACCTGGGTACGTCTCTTTTCCTAATTCTTTGCGGATTAGAACTCTGCAATTCTATCTTTCCGCGAACTCTTCCCTATAAATAGGCCCCTAGTTTCGACGTGAAACAAGACACAACAACACATAATATACTCTGAGTATTGACTCTAAACCCCTTAGCCTAAGCCTCTCGCTGCGAAACTGTTCACGCGTTCTGTCGCAATCGATCCACAAATCGAACAGAACGTATCCTGTCCCATAATCGAGATTCGTTAAATAAAAAGGAGAAATAGCAAAGTCAAAGTGGTTAGTTTTCTGAGAACCGTGACACACCTCTCAAGGGTGCGTCGTAATGTGTCCCTTTTCGATGATTTAACTGCTTTCCTCGCCCTTTTGTGAACTCTTAAACTAACCTAATATGATTGTTCTATCACGCCTAATAAATATAATATTTTTGGGAAATCGGATTATCATGCTAGGTCCCTTAATGCTATTTAAATCAGATAATCACGATCGAATTAGTATTATATGCTGCATATTGCTAAAATCAATTCAGATTAGTTTAATAGTTAACGCATGTCCCTTCAATTATTTATGCTGAGCTAGTAAGGATATCCTGCCTCTGGAGTTATCGACGAGCGAATTACTCCTCTTGGTAGTTACAGTCCCCCGAACCCTCAATCTCTACCTTGCGGGTGTATATTGAGAGATCCCCACACCAGGGATCACAAGGGAACCTACGGCCGTCGTGGTCAAACATAATTGCACTCCCTTTATGTCACGATAACCGGGTTTTGTCAGTTTTTCTCATTGTTGTTAAAAACTGAATGGCGACTCCTATATTACTAGTTAATTGGGTGTATACTCACAGGAAATCCAATTACACTTGATTGAATAAAAAGAATCGTCACACCCACGAGGGACAAGGTCACGCATTAGCTTCGCGCTTTTTCGACCCCCTCACACCAACATAAATCCTAAATGAGATAGAGATTACGAGAGAATCCTATTCCTAATATGATTCGAAAATAAGAGTCACGTATTAATTAAAATCCTAACGAGCCTAGAGTTCGTAACGGGCCCAGACGCATTCCGTCACAAGGTTAATACGCACTAAAAGACTCGATTAAGTCTCAAACACTCCGGATTCTAGGAATCCGAATCTGACTAAGAAAACAGCCCAGATCCTATTTTCAATGCCTGGCTCTGGGCGATGAAATCTTCGGCGCCCAGGCCTGGGCGCTGAAATTACCTGGGACGTATTCTTTCCTAATTCCTCGTGGATTAGAGCTCTACAATTCTATCTTTCCACGAACTCTTTTCTATAAATATAGCCCAAGTTCGACGTGAAAAAACAACACACAATTATTATTCTGAGTATTGACTCTAAACCCCTAAGCCTAAGCCTAACGCTGCAAAATTGATCACGCGTTCTGTCGCAATCGATCCAAAAATCGAACAGAACGTATCCTGTCCTATAATTTGAGATTCGTTAAATAAAAGGACAAATAGCAAAGTCAAAGTGGTTAGTTTTCTGAGACCGTGACGCACCTCTCAAGGGTGCGTCGTAATGTGTCCCTCTTCCATGGTTTAATTGCTTTCCTCGCCCTTTTATGAACTGTTAAACTAATTAAATCTGATTGTTCTATCACGTCTAATAAAGATAATTGTTGGGAAATTGGATTATCATGCTAGGTCCCTTAAAACAATGTAAATCAGATAATCGCGTTCGATCTAGTACTATATGTTGCATATTGTTAAAATCAACTCAGATTAGTTTAATAGTTAACGCATGTCCCTTCAATTATTTATGCTGAGCTAGTAAGGATATCCTGCCTCTGGAGTTATCGAAGAGCGAGTACTCCTCTCGGTAGTTACAGTCCCCCGAACCCTCAATCTCTACCTTGCGGGTGTATGTTGAGAGATCCCCACACCAGGGATCATAAGGGAACCTATGGCCGTCGTGGTCAAACATAATTGCACTCCCTTTATGTCACGATAACCGGGTTTTGTCAGTTTTTCTCATTGTCGTTAAAAACTGAATGTCGACTCCTATATTACTAGTCAATTGGGTGTAAACTCACAGGAAATCCAATTACACTTGATTTGACAAAAAAAGAAACGTCACACCCACGAGGGACGAGGTCACGCATTAGCCTCGTTCTTTTTCGACCCCCTCACAGTGGCGACTCCACTGGGGATAGTGAAGGAAATACTCGTGCTTGTAGGTAATCAAAATAGCCGAAGGGTGAAACGATCCTATCCCGCGTTTTTTCCCCATCAAGTTGGGACGACCTGAAAATCAGCATATTAATGTGAACGGACAGAACCGCATAACGAATTTTGGCTCCCTCAGGGAGTTAGGACTAAGGATACCCATTGCCAACCGGGGGGTGCATACGCTTCGAATGTTGTCCACTCGGCACTTTCGCTAGTAGTACACCCGTCCCAAATCCAATCGCTCGCCCATTAGGTCCCTCTCATTGGTGCATGCCCCCTTGGCTTACATCGTGATTGGCCTCTTGGGCGAAATTCGTCTGTTGAAGACACTACCTCGACCGGGGCATGTGTTGGATCTGCGATAGAAGCGGTACCAAGCCAGGCGCAAATAACTACCCATAGAAGCCTATCATAAACTACATGACATATTATTATTGCCTCATGATGGAATGTTAGTTATGTGTAGCGAAATATATGATTGTGTGTGACAAACAATCCTAGAAAACCAACGACCTTAAAAAATTGCCCAAACATTCATAAACCAATTGGCCAAAGAGTTATATATACCAAAATACGTGTTCCGCAAACCCGAACGATCGCCACAAAAATAAGCGACGCTCGGGATGGCCTGTAATGAATCCCACAAACGCTGCACAACGGGTAAAGGACGTTATTAGGCAAGCACGCAAAATTAAAGTCGCAAAAACAAAAGCATACGCAAACAGAGAACGAGAACATGGGCAAAGAATTCAAAAAATGATGTTCGAATAAAGTCTTCAAGAAAAAAATAATGTTCAAATAAAAAATAAATAAGTCCGAGTCTAGACTAGGCTATGCCAAAGTACAATGTAAATCCTAAGTCTTAGTTGTCTTATCCATAGAGTCGGTCCTAATGCTTGGTGTCGTTCTTCCTAACATTTAAATCAATAAGCACCCATATGTAATTGTCATCCCTTGCTAAGAATCTACGGCCTCCATTCTCTCTCTCACCAATAAAAAAGAATATATTATATAATTCAAGTATTTGCAAAATGGAAACAGTCACATTCTGAAAATCATCCCTCCATAGTCGCACAACCCCCAAAGTGAACCTAAGGTGTCAATACCATCAATAAAAAAAATTAATGGCCTCAAGGCTTATGATCACATTGGGTCACGACTATCATAGTCCTCTCGAGCCACTCGCTCCTTGAAATACTACTAAGTACGGAATAAAATATTTTCCATGAATGCAACATGACGAACCATGAAAATACCTAAATCGGCATACCATAAAGCAATACACACTAAAGAGGGAAGCCGCACTAATGATTCTAGTCTTGCAAAAATAAAATTCGATCTCCCCAACTAACTACCTTGCCAACATTAAGCAAAATGGCGCATGACGAATGAACACCCCAGGGTTAAAATCTAAAGTGTCAACCAACGAAAGTTATGGTCCAATTAGCCTAAGTCTGAGAGTCGCTTGGTCAAGTACTATAGGCTTACGCCACGTCATTATTTTGAGTCTAGGCCACCTCCTTGTATTCATACACGGGTTATAGTCAGAAAGATTAATGAAAGTTCGAGTCTAAATCACAACTTCCAATTAAATCCCAGAAACTGGAATCTGAAAAGAAGCAAAAAAAAAGTTATTTTCGATGCAATTCTTTCGTTAAATTTCAATAAAGGTAAAAACAAGATTTCGAATCTACGCTATTTGCACCTTTTAATAAATGACTAAATACGCTTGCAAAGTAAGACGATTTAAAGGTCCACCCTAGGCCTACTAAAGCTAAAGGTCCACTCTAGGCCTACTAAAGTTAAAGGTCCACTATAGGCCTACCAAACGAGGCTCACTCAGTCTCGCCTCGTGACTCAAAGACCACAACCATCTACCTTTTAGCCCAAATAAAAAAAAAATTGAAGGATTTATGTTAGGGAGAAGTCCCAAGCAAAAAGAAAGAGAAAAGGGAGAGCGAAAAGAGCGAGCCATGAAATACTTAGCCCGTACCTCCCAAAGTGCGAAATTTACCCAAGTAAACGAAGGAAAAGAATTGAGTCAACCAATCCAAATCATAAAATTCTACGATGTCTACCCTTTCCAATCCTTATGTTCTTAGACGCCTTCGCTCTGGGGCCCCTGTTCAGCTCATTTAACCCATCCAGGTTCTCATTGCCATAACCCAAGAAACCATTATCTCGACTCTTGTTCTTGAACTTGTTGTCAACCGCAAACCACGCACGGCCATTGACACGTGCGTCATACCCATTATTTCCAAAACCTGCTCTTACATCACCATTAGTATAATGACCATATAACTTGTATGGATACATCCTGTTGATATACCCTTGAGCCGTCCCCATGCTACTCATTGACCTTGGTTGATGTGAACTCATGACACTAGCTTGAGGCTGCAAATTGTGAGTCCTAGCAGATGTAATCCTCATGCTTGACCAATACCTATACAAATTATCCTATTCAACCCATCTTTCAAACCGTCTTGAGTCACGAGTAAAAAAGAAGACAAATGAAAAGTACAAAAAAATAAAAAATAATAAAAAAGAAAACTTTGCAAAGCGCCTTTAAAAGTCCGTCTAAAAAGAAAAATAAGCATTTAGCGCACCAAAAAAGATCCGTCCATAAATAATTTTCAGCGCCCACAGCTGGGCGCCGATATCTTTAACGCCCCAGCCTGGGCGCTGAATCTCTCTGCTCGCCAAATTTTGTCCAGAAGTGCTCGTCATTTTATCCGCACATGCACGGAAAAATAACGAACACTTGGAGGGGTACAGCACGTATTCAGGTATACGTACCAAAAAACATATGAAAAGATTTTTGTGCAAATACATGTACTTAAAAAAATAAAACAAAATTTTGGCTTACGGCAAAGCGACAGATTAAAATAATAATAATAAACTTCACTTATTTCACCCTATTTCAAACATTACGATTCCACTCGAACGTACTTGTTTAAAATCAGCATTCTAAGAAACCATTTTCTGGCTAAGAACTACGCAAGACCTGATTCCAAATTAAATCTATTTAAGGCGGATACGTAGGCAATCCATGATTCGGTCCAACCAATTTGCAAAAATGTTAGAGCCTATAGAATAACAAGAATAAGAAATAGAGTCCCTTATTGAAATTTAATTACTTGCAACCCAAGTCGAAAGAAAAAGTCAAAGGAAGAATCCAAGTCATCAAGATGCCAAAACGAGCACACATCGAAAAATAATAAGGGCACGTACCCTTGCTAGAAGGAGCACTCACACTCCTAGGCACTTAGCCAAGACTCAAAAGATCGCTTTGCCTCAATTGAATGGGGGCTAGTGCAAGCGTCCAGGCCATGACCTCTAAAGTACTCAACTTGACCCTCCCTAAAGCGAACTAACTCACCTAAAGACCTTCTTTCACCACTAGACCTAGTCGTTCGCTTAAAGACCTTCTTTCACCACTAGACACAGTCATAATCGCCAACAAGTAGTAAAGGCAGTAAGCTCGCAATAAAGAGGATTGTTCTACGGCGTCGCCCCATCGTTCCTTCAAATTCAGGGCACCCGTTCATGGTAATTCAAATGCTTGCTAATCCCCTTTGAAAACAAATCAGACATTGTCAATAGGACTTGGCACTTAACCAAGGCTCACCCTACTCAGACATATGACACGGGCATGTAAAATTGAAATCTGAAAGCATCATTAATGGGAAGACATAACAGCAACTGAGGGCTAAAAATTGAAATGAAAGAGCTAGGGAAAGAATTAAGCATACCTTGACCTTTTATGCAGACATACACCAAGTAAATCTAAGTCAATTTGAAAACGGTTTATATTCCCGCAATTCTGGAAAAATGGCCCTAAAAACCTAAAGGATATGCCAAACGGGCACAAGTATATCTTGACGCCTGCACCCTGGCTTCCAGCAAATCCTTAGACAGCATTCCAAAAATCGTAACAGTATTTTGATTCACTCATGTAATCCTGTACGAACCCTTCTATAAGTCAACCTACTTAGGACACCTCGGATTGTACACAGTAAGACTCGGACTTCAAATAATTTTCAAAGACTTCTTCGAACATAATAAAGTGTCATTGGTTTAATCTAAGTATGCGTTTATCTCGACTTTGCAAGTGAGTCAAAAAGAATTCTAAATATGATTATGGGTAAAGAAAGGCACCTAGCTTTTGGTCAAGGCACACTTCAACATGTGACTACCTTGACCATGGCAATGTCGCACAATACGACATTTACAAGAGAAGTAGCAGATCACTACTCGAACGTGCCTCGCACTAAACGAGTCTGGTTCAAGCTGTTCATGATCCATGTCACCATGAATGCATAAAAACGTATGCAAGGCATTATAGCACCAAGCCAATCCCGTAGCTACAATTGGGGGCTTGAGAAAAACACTCTAAAAATGCTCGAAATGACGATTTTACCGCAAATTCTCGATGCTAATGCTATACATACGTCATAGGGGCACAATCCTAAGGTTTGATCGTGTAAAATGAACCTTAGAATGGCTACACGACCCCTCCCAAATTCTAAGCGCTACTTAGAATATATTAAGTCACCCCACTAACAAGGGTAACTGAAAATCGCGAGTCACCAAAACTCCGATCAAACTACTGCACATAACGCTCGCCCTACAAGCGCCCGTTACACAGCCTACCTCGTTCCAAAGCAAAAGCGAAAGAAAAAAAATGAAGGATAAGGACTGTCAAAATATACCCAGAAATCATTTTCAACGCCCAGAACTGAGCGCCGATATCTTTAACGCCCCAGCCTGGGCGCTGAATCTTTCTGCTAGCCAAGTTTTCCCCAGATATAAAAATTAGAAAGAAACACCTATAAATCCTCGCATCGAACGAAGTAATAAGCCGTGCAAACCCACGCAGAAGGTGCTACACTTGTTCAAACACCTGAACGAGGCATGATGAAGTACTCCAATGCAAAAATAATAATGATATCCCAACACCTGGAGGAATGTTCTAAGACACGCCGTTAGGCCACACAAGCCTACGTTGCACCATAAGTTCAACCGTCCCACGGTACAAGTCCAAAAAAAAGAGTAAGGCATATTGCACTAATGCGGGCACGACCAAGAGTAAGAGGCAAAGACTACTTATCGCCCAAATGCAAGCCACACGACTTCTACATTAAGGATTAAAGGTAGCAAAACATTACCTACCACGGAAGGGATAGCTCGCACCTACACGAGCGGAACCCCAAGGCATCCTTCTCGAAAAAACCTACAAAAATCGTACGCCAGAAGAAAGCATCCCAACATGCATACTTGGGGGCTCCAAGCTACGAAACGACCATAGCAAAATAAAAAAAAATGATTCTAGCGAACTGATTAATGGACCGCACACAACGGCCATTCTATGAACGCTCGTTCGCACATACATTCTAAGTATCGAACATTCACGAACACGATCAAAAAAATATATATACGAGAGCGATCAAAGTCTTGCGCCTCAAGGTATGCTCCTCGGGCCATATGGACTCACCCGACTATTGCAATAACTGTACGCCTCAAGAGCGACAAACACCGTAGTCTACCAATCGGCTACGGCTCCTCGAGAAATCATCACGAGAACGTCCTGCTTGGGACGCACTTTCAACGCCCAGGACCAAGCGCCAGAAATTCCGACGCCCAGCCCTGGGCGCTGAAAATCAGCTCAATTCATTGTGATCTCCAAAGTCTACGTTCCAAAAACAAAGAAAAACAAAAGAGAAGAGAATATGTAGAATTCCCAAGTAAAAAAAAAGAGGCCAACTGTGTCATCAAAAGACCAGCCCAAACAATGTTTTCAACGCCCCACTTGGGCGTGAATTATTTCTAACGCCCAGGCCTGGGCGCCGATAATGAACCCAGACCCAAAAAAAACAGCTCTGACTTCTATAGGGCCCTGCCATATTCATTCGACTTGAAAATTGCCAATTTCTTTACTGAAAGTCGCACCTCACGGCTTTGTTAAGAGTAGCAAACCACTACAAAGATCGCTCGCACTTACGAGCACGATCCCCAAACACGATCAAGGACATTACAAAATGCGTATCCCCAAGGAACCTCTTTGACAAGAAATGACCGTCAAGCACGAATGCTTGGGGGCTCGAAAGAAAATATATATTTCAAAAGAGAGTATGCAAAGTTAAAACAATATTCCCATACTACGCTGTACGACGTCCCATGTTTGGATGTCTCAAAAAAATATAACCGGTTTACGACCTCAAGACAAAGGTCGCCGTTGATACTTATACATAGTCCCCTAATCAAGGACCCAGGTAGAGGCAAAATTGAGCCGTAAAGACTAGCTCAAAACCACGAAAGATGATGACCACGAGACAATGGCCCGTCTAAGCACGTTGTCAACCCACATATATACAGGTTGCAACTAAATCCGAGCATCCCTCGAAAGAATTCGCTCTTGCAAGAATGAATAAAAAATTCGCAAAAGAAATCACGATGAACAAAAGCAATAGGAACTTGCCCATCTTCAGCGGGCAAGACCGCGTCACCAACCACGCGAGTTCCAAATCGAAAAAAAAACGAATTCAGGGACGTCCACCCTCAGCGGACAGGGCTCGCCCACCTTCAGCGGGCGGGGTCTGCGTCACTAGCCGCACAGGTCCTTAGTTTTCGAAAAATAGAATCTTCAAAAACCAAAAAACAGGCTCGCCATCTTTAGCCGGCGGGGTCTACGTCACAAACCGCGTAGGTCCTCATTTTCAAACAAACTTCAAAACAGATTCGTCCACTTCTATCGGACGGGGTGTCCACCCTTAGCGGACAGGCTCGCCATCTTTAGCCGGCGGGGTCTGCGCCACTAACCGCACAGGTCCTTAGTCGCTGCAGCGATAACTTTTTTGGTTTTCCGTTTTTCCCTAAAACGATGTGAGTAGCTTTTGGTTTTCCGTTTTTTCCAAAAAAGAACGATGTGAGTAGCTTTTGGTTTTCCGTTTTTCCAAAAAAGAACGATGTGAGTAGCTTTTGGTTTTCCGTTTTTTCCAAAAAAGCGATGTGAATAGTTTCCTTTTTTTCCAAAATTTAAAAGATTGGTTTTCCGTTTTTTCCAAAAAAAAAAGAACGATGTGCTGGATTTTCCTTCGTTTTACGTCCCATAAAAACAAGGGGGTTTTCTCATTTAGCTAACCCTGAAAATGAGAATCTTTAAAAACATTTTTTACCTCGTGATTGGGCTTGGCCAGGCCCAATTACACTTTATAGCTTTGATTTCAAAAACATCTGTAGCTACTCCCAATGACAAAGTGAGGGAGTTCCTACGTCTCTTTAGATACTTCCAATGACAAAGTGAGGGAGTATTCTATACTATCCGTTGACAAATACCAATGACACGTGAGGGATATGTCGACACTTCAAGTGATGACCCTTAAGTCAAATGTTATCACTCGGGGGCTCATGAGACCCTCGTAAAAACAGGTCACCATGGCTTGTGCGACCCACTCCGTCTAATACTTTGACCATCGTCTTACTCCAAGACTCGGTCAAAGTGGGGGCTAACTGTAGACACCTACTTTTGTCCCCATTCCCGAAAGGGGAGGTTCGATGATGAAAGCATAAATCTCCACTTGACAACGCATCTCCTATAAAATAACGAATCTCGATCACCCCTTTTCATTTCACCCAAAACCTGCTATTTATAGAAACCTGCTATTTATGGAAACCTGCTAAAAATAGTAACTGCCGTAATGGGTAGTTGTTAAAAGTGGCAAGTCATAAAAGATAGAAACCTGTCAGAATTAGGTGTTGCACTCCAACATAAATCCGAAATGAGATAGAGATTACGAGAGAATCCTATTCCTAATATGATTCGAAAATAAGAGTCATGTATTAATTAAAATCCTAACGAGCCTAGAGTTCGTAACGGGCCCAGACGCATTCCGTCACAAGGTTAATACGCACTAAAAGACTCGATTAAGTCTCAAACACTCCGAATTCTAGGAATCCGAATCTGACTAAGAAAACAGTCCAGATCCTATTTTCAACGCCTGGCTCTGGGCGCCGAAATCTTCGGCGCCCAGGCCTGGGCGCTGAAATTACCTGGGACGTATTCTTTCCTAATTCCTCGTGGATTAGAGCTCTACAATTCTATCTTTCCACGAACTCTTTTCTATAAATATAGCCCAAGTTCGACGTGAAAAAACAACACACAATTATTATTCTGAGTATTGACTCTAAACCCCTAAGCCTAAGCCTCACGCTGCAAAACTGATCACGCGTTCTGTCGCAATCGATCCAAAAATCGAACAGAACGTATCATGTCCTATAATTTGAGATTCTTTAAATAAAAGAAGAAATATCAAAGTCAAAGTGGTTAGTTTTCTGAGAACCGTGACGCACTTCTCAAGGGTGCGTCGTAATGTGTCCCTCTTCCATGGTTTAATTTCTTTCCTCGCCCTTTTATGAACTGTTAAACTAATTAAATCTGATTGTTCTATCACGCCTAATAAAGATAATATGTTGGGAAATTGGATTATCATGCTAGGTCCCTTAAAACAATCTAAATCAGATAATCGCGTTCGATCTAGTACTATATGTTGCATATTGTTAAAATCAACTCAGATTAGTTTAATAGTTAACGCATGTCCCTTCAATTATTTATGCTGAGCTAGTAAGGATATCCTGCCTCTGGAGTTATCGAAGAGCGAGTACTCCTCTCGGTAGTTACAGTCCCCCGAACCCTCAATCTCTACCTTGCGGGTGTATGTTGAGAGATCCCCACACCAGGGATCATAAGGGAACCTATGGCCGTCGTGGTCAAACATAATTGCACTCCCTTTATGTCACGATAACCGGGTTTTTTCAGTTTTTCTCATTGTCGTTAAAAACTGAATGGCGACTCCTATATTACTAGTCAATTGGGTGTAAACTCACAGGAAATCCAATTACACTTGATTTGACAAAAAAGAAACATCACACCCACGAGGGACGAGGTCACGCATTAGCCTCGTGCTTTTTCGACCCCCTCACACTTACCCCTTTAGTATCGATAAGTAACACCTCGTTATGGCGGAAAACTATTACTAAGATCGATGAAAAAAGGATATCCAAGTAAGTGTTATTTTGGCATGGCAACTTTTAACTCAATTTTTAAGTTTGGAACTTAAGGCTCTTACTATGTTGGTTAGATTTTAAGTGAACTAAAATCCTTAATCATGCAACATAACCAAGCTTCGATCTCATGCATATTTAAGACATATTTAAAAGCAATAAATAACTTAAAACATGCATAAGATAAATGTGATCTAGTATGGCCCGACTTCATCTTGAAGCTTCAACTTCAAAGTCCGTCTTGAAAATCTCCGTGGGAGGCGCCATTTTCTTCAAATAGGATAAGCTATAATTAAACTAATTACAACTATTTGATGGTGCGCAGACCATATTTGAATTGAAAAACAAATTTGGTGCTTTAGACCAATTACATTCAAATTAATGGTACGCAGACCATATTTTCTATCCTATTTGGGATATACTAGTCACTTCATAACCTGCAAATCAGTACATATACAATATATACCATTCACCCATTCATTATCATGAATGGCCCACATAGCCGGTTAGTAAAACACGTTATGCATCACATAAATATTTGCAGCAATTAATCAAGGGCACCAATAATCTACCAATTATTCAGTCCTTATTAATTCTAATCAAGTTGTTTAACCTTAAAGGATTTGTAGACCTAATCAAGAGTTTATGACTAAAATTGCTCCCACTTAAACCAATAAATTCATATGCTTTACTAATTTTAAACATAAAAATGTATTTCTAGTCTAACTGGAAACATACAAATTTAATTAAAATTTAAAGCTCATATAAATTTATAATTGTTATGAAATTAGGGAGACCAGGGAGAGAGAGGAAGAGAGACACTAGCGGTTATGATCTTATTCCAATCAATATAATATGTACATATACATGTATTATATAGGATAAGGATTCTAGGGGTATAATGGGCATCCACAATACCATACATTTATAACACTCCCCCTTGGATGTCAATTATCTAAAATAATACAATGACCCTGTAATATACATGGAATGATGTCTCATTAAAAATCTTACTAAGAAAACCCTGTGGGATAAAAACTTAGTGAAGGAAAAGAGTACAACACTCATCATAATACGCTTGGGATGTTGCCTCGTTAAAAACCTTACTAGGAAAACCCAATGGGACAAAACCATGGTTAAGGGAAAAAGAGTGCAACGCGTATTTTCTCCCCCTGATGAATACATCACTTGAGATCTTCAATTTCAATGAATATAATATTGTTGATAACTTTTCGAATGTATCAACATGTAGCTCCTTGAAATTTGATTCTCCACCATTGGACTTAAATTTTCAAATCTTCACTTGTATGCACTAGGTGAGTATTTATATCATCAAACTTTTGAAAATAATACCTAAAATAAATATATATTCTTGCATATAATATTACAAAATGTATCTTTTCATATTGGACATATGTAAACTTTCTTCTGGAGGTCATAAGTATTAGTAATCATTACTGTTGATCAAAATTTCTCTAGTCATACTTTCATGACAATACATGATAAATAATATGTCACTGTCCAACTTAGGGTATATAACTGAAAATGTAATTTATGGTTCTTCTGGACCATAAAATAAAACTCAATGCAAGGACATTACATATTCTTATCTTATATTATGAATCAACTCGTATGTGTACAAGAATTCTGCCGTGAATAAATTAATATGTACATATTTCATAATTCTGAAGTACTCAAACTACTGGTTGAGACGACATTTCAAAAACACTCTTCAAGAGTTTAGATAATATTTGATCAATGTTATGACATTCATATGTAAAACTTAAAGTGCTAGATGTTTAAGAACATCATGTATAAGTTCTTCAAGAACTTTTCTTATTGCATGATTCATAACATGCTATTAAATCAACATTATATATATACTTCTTTCGCAACTATTCGCCCATTGGAGTAAGAAACTCCTCTTATAATATTCATAAAGTTGCAAATCTGTCATACCATTCTTTGGATGCATATTCATATACGACATCATAATAGTTTTGAAACATGTAATATGAAATTATAACTGGATAAATGAAAATCAATCATGATAAAACACAAAAAAAACTAAATGTATGATGAATGATGCATTTACATATTAACTACACATGTATATGAATGTAAGACTCAAAATGCAAAACACTGTACAGTGTGGATATTTCAAATCCATAACTTGTTGGACTTCAGGTCCATGAGCTCATTTGATCATTATAATGATATCTACATCGATATAGACATAGATTTATGATCCCTTATTCAATCCATTATTTCTCGCATATGCATTATATTTCGGTTCCATCATCTACCGGTATCATCAAAATTATTCAACATATACTTAATTTGCATGCTATTTATCAATGATATCTGAATACTTATTCAATAGGTACCATTCATCTTTTCTCATGGGCCATCTATTATAGTTCAGATATCTATACCACTTCAAGGGTATTTCATACACTATATAATAGTGTTTCTTTCTTTTCAATGATATCATCAACTGCATTATCTTGGCCTTTCATATAAATAAATCTATATCTCATCATTATGTTGGAACCGTATATATAATCTACACTTCAGGTGCAGAGATTTAAATAAATATTGGCAAGATCATTATAGTAACATCGAGCACTATGACCATTATACACATTATGCATCTTAACATGTAACAATTTAACATAATCAAGTCATAGATATTTATGTCCAAACATACTTAGAGGACATACAGTTGGAATTTACACTTACTCATATGGGGATCAATATATTATCTTTCGATTTTGCCAACTTATTCTAGCTCGTCTCCCCCTAAGTTGGGAAAATATTTTCAATATATTATGGGGCATAAAATCTTTCACCAACTAATAATACACTTTTTAACGTGTATTTTAATAAATGTTTCATATTTTCATTCTCTTCAGGAGAACCACGGGGAGTAGATGCACTATGCAGTTGTTTTTTTTTTCTTCTTCATATTTTCTCATTTTCGTGCTGATGTATGATTGCCCCAATCAAGAGATTTATGATATTTAAATCAATCATAAAACATTTGTAAACTTCTTGGTGATCTTCAAGTCACATACTGTCATTTTGGTGAACTTCGGGTCATTTACTATCATGGTGAACTTCAAGTCACCTATCATATCATTATACAAGTTTTCAAAGTATTTAATATCTCTTGTATTTATTTTCTCAATCGACATTCGATTGAAATACAACTCAACCTCATCATTATGTCTTGCTTTTGAATACATACAACATATGAGGTAATGTCAACACATAAACTTTTATTAGACAAGAATTTTCAAATTATCATGAACGGGTGTTCTTAAACCCGGATGGCCTGAATTATCACATCGTACGTATATAATATCATATAAAATATTTCATTCGATAACTACTGGTTATCTTACCAAAGTGATCACTTTAATTATAAAATACTATAATTTGAACATATTGTGATGTGATATAACGACACAAACTGGTGTCTCATCTGTAATGGCAAGACAATCCAACAAACTTATGGAAAGATAGCTTGTACTCTTCTGGAGTATGAATTGTAATTATGGTACATATCAATTTCAATAAACATATTTATCTTTTTTCATCTACAGGGTGATATCAATATCATAAACTAATACTCGTGCTGATAACGTGTTATGAAATTAGGGAGACCAGGGAGATAGAGGAAGAGAGACACTAGCGGTTATGATCTTATTCCAATCAATATAATATGTACATATACATGTATTATATAGGATAAGGATTCTAGGGGTATAATGGGCATCCACAATACCATACATTTATAACAATAATTGAATCCATTTTATTTAATTTATTTTCAGTTGAATTAAATGAATTTAAATTAATTCAAGGTTTAATTTTAGTAAAATAATTAGTATAAATAGAATTTATAATAATTAAAATATTCAAAATTAAAACCCGAGAAAACAATTTAAATTATTAATTTTAAAATTAATTAAAACGTTTCCGAACTGAAAATTTAATATTAAATTTAAGAACGACTCAATCGTAACACGACGAGGCACTTGGGCTTGCGCCCAAGCCCCATCGAGTGCACGAGGCTTAGTGCCCCTCGACTGTTCGTATAGCAACACGCAAGCAGGCCACACGCAACGCAGCAGTGCAGGCCACGCTGCGCGCGCCCGTTCGCTCGCCGCGCCTGCTTGCCTCGCGTCTGCTTGCCTGCTGGGCGTGGCAGTGCGCGCTGTGGCGCAGCACGCTTGTTGCCCACACGCGTCTGCCCGATGGCTTGCGCCTTGGCCCTTCGCCCTTGCCCACTCACCCATATGCGCACAGCACTCGACACAGGGCAGCGTGTTGCCTTGTGCTTGTGTGCCATGGCTCTTGCTCGTTGTATCGCACCGCATGGGCGACGAGCTCCCTTGCTCGTCGTCGCATGCCCGCACTATACAACACCCTTTAAGGGTAACACGTAGCGTCCATTGCTTTGTGCGTGCAAGTTTTATGAGCGAATTGCATAAAAATTAAAACTTTTATTTCCAAAATTAATGATAAATTAATAAATCATATTAATTTCATAATTTTAGGGCGAAAAATCGAAAATTTATTAATTAATTAATTTCCGATTAACATGGATTCAAATCTAGGTCATAAAAATTAAAAATTTAACATAAATTAACAATTTTTATGGTGGATTTTAATCATTGGTACCTAATTAAATTATTAATTAATCATGAAAATCAAATCAATTCTAAATTATTCGAATTTCAACAAATTAATCATAATTACAAATTAGGTTGTATAATTAACAAGTCTAGGCATTCATAATTGTTAAACATATACTGTAGGTCAATAAAAAACTCAAGATTTATCAACAAGAATCGCAAATATTCAATTTAACATCTTAAATTTACAAACTTTTGCGTTCGAAAAACTAAAACCTCCGAAAAGTCATAGTTAGGCTTCGAATTTGGGAATTCTGGGTTCGGCCGAAAATTTCTATTTTTGTCAAAATTTTAGAATGCCTTTTACATGCGGAATTGACACAAAAATCACTCGATTTGGATGAGTAACGAAGAAACTGCCGAAAAACTGCGTACATATAATTAAATAAACGCAATTTGCAATTAATTACGAAAATTAATCTCCCCTTTAATTCTTTGCAAATTTGTAAAATTTAACCATGTTCATGCAATTTAGTTTATGAAAATAATAAGAGGCTCGTGATACCACTGTTAGGTTATGATACATATGAATAAACATAAATCATCCGGAAAAACCATAAAGCCAGGAAACATGTTATTAACACATAATCATTTAGCATAATTCAGATGCATACACTTTTTAGCGTGCCCTCCCTAGCTGCGCCCGAACCGAACAAGAACAAGTCTTTAGGACTCCAAGTGTCGTCCCTCCGTAGATAGTCCACAGCACGTCCGGATCCGCCATAAGCTTGACCAACTAGAATCGCGCTTAAGGCCGGTTCCTTAGATTTTCGGCTATTTGGGTGCAAGTGTTTGGCTGATTTTTGCTTAAAAATCTTACCTTGAATACTTCAATCCTCGATCTAAATATGTGACCCTAGGCACCTATTTATAGAGTTTATGGAAAGGAATTATAATCCTACTAGGATGTGGATTTATTAATTAGAATCCTACTAGAACTCTAAATAATAAATTTAATCTTTTAGGATTAGGATTTAATCAATGCACGAATTCCGATAGGATTAGGATTCATTACGAACACGAGCGTGCACGACTACGAGCATCGCACAAACTCGCGCAGGCCTTACGGCCCACACGAGCAGGCGCTGCTCGCAGCCCACGAGCATCAGCCCGCGCGCGCCCCATGGCCTTGCTGGGCCTGGCCTTGCGCTGGGCCTGGCGAGGCTATGGCAGCTTCGTGTTGGGCGCTTGGCTTGCTAGGCACGGGCCTGGCTTCGTGCTGGGCCTTCGTCTAGCAAGCCTCGTCCGATGCTAATTCGTACGATGCGCTTCCGATTAAATTCCCGGCTCCGTAATTCATTTCCGATACGAACAATATTTAATATTTCCGATTCCGGAATTAATTTCCGTTTCGAACAAATATTTAATATTTCCATTTCCGGAATTATTTTCCGATTCCGATAATATTTCCGATTCTGACAATATTTCCGTTTCCGGCAATATTTCCGATTCCGGTAATATTTCCATTTCCATTTAATATTTTCCGATACGTACCATGTTTCCCTTTCCGAAAACATCTACGACTTGGATAATATTTATATTTCCGATACGATCCATATTTCCGTTTCCGGCAATATCATCGTTTCCGGAGTATTCATTTGCTTGCCTTTGACGATCTTAGCTCCCACTGAAACCAAGATCCGCCGATTCCGAATATCCATAGATGGAGTATTTAATGCCATTAAATACTTGATCCATTTACGTACTATTTGTGTGACCCTACGGGTTTAGTCAAGAGTAAGCTGTGGATTAATATTATTTAATTCCACTTGAACTGAAGCGGCCTCTAGCTAGGCATTCAGCTCACTTGATCTCACTGAATTTATTAACTTGTTAATTAATACTGAACCGCATTTATTAGACTTAACATTATATGCATACTTGGACCAAGGGCATTATTTCCTTCACGAGGCCACCGTCCTCTGTTATGACTCCGAGTACACACTCTTTAGTGTTTCGGACAGCAGAGTACAACCTCCATTATTCAAGATTCCAAAGCCGCAAGCCGCGCAATTTCAAGCAGTCCGGATCAACGCTTCGGGCAGATTTCGGATCAATTTTTCTTTCAAAATTCAAGCATTCTAATCCTAGATCGGCGTCCTAAGTCGAGTCTGCATGTGCATAAGCAAGATTTGAATATACTTTGACTTGCGCTTTTCCTAACCAAAAAGCCTCAGTCAAAGTGGGGGCTTATAGTGGGTACATACACCCGAAAAAATGGGCAAATTTTTTCCAATTTTTCGCAAAATTGTCATGCATGCATATAGCTACAAAATTTCAAGGCACACACAACGCATACAATTTCAAGCATTCAAACATACAAAAGCCAATCTTCAAATTTTACAAACCAATTCAAAGTTCAAAGCCATACAAACCATACAAAAAAAATTCAAGTTTCAATCCATACAAACACAATACAACCCAGCCTATACAAAATCAACCCAGGCAAGCTGGAACTCGATCGCTACCATGCAGGGTCAGTCTGAGTCATCATCAGCGATGACGTCAACCACAGGCCCCTTGTCCCTGTCACGCCTCCTAAGGGGCTCCAGCTCCCGATCCAGCTCCGTCCCAGGGGTACTAGGATCCTCCTCCGAGATACGAAGTGTGCCAGTGGAGGGATGAACTCTCTGCTGAGGAGAGGATTAGTGATAAGGCGGCGGCATCGGCACATACGGGTACGACCCAAACATCTGAGCATGTCGCATCCTCTCCATCTCCGCATAACAAGCCCATGAACCCGCACCCCAAGGCTGAGGACCACTTCCTCCGAAGTAATAGCCGGAAGGAGGAACAAAGGGCCGTGAACCGCTAGCACCTCCAAATGAATGCCTGGTGGGATCAACATGTACAAAAGGGGAAGCTCTCCGCTCAGCATCAGAATGCCTCTGATGAGCACCAGCACCGGACCCCTGTCCCAGCTCCAAGCTTGGTCCCTCCTGTCCCAAGGACGTCTCCGCCTGAGGCTCCCTGTCAACGGAGTCTCTACGGTCTCGACGGCGCTCCTATGCAAGATACAATTTCAAGAATCAATTTCCCAGTTGAAATTTCCAGTATACAAGTTTCAAGATCAAGTGAGGTACCTCTCTGTTCCGGCCAGAAAGCTTCCGGGTCAGCTTGGCGCACTGCCTCTTCCAAGAATCAAGCAAGAGCATCCAGCGACGCACTCTCACCCGAAGCGCCTGCATACAAAGTTCAAGATCAATTTTCCCATGCAAAGTTACAAATAGTTTCAAAAGTACAACAGTACTTACAGGGGCGTAATGCTCGGGCACAGCATCATATGATTTTCGGTGCGGAGGAAAAGCCCAAGGAATGGTCTCCACCACCTCTTCCCCGTCCGAATTCTCATAGCGGAGGATCCTATCAGCATGAGGAATGTCCTCAGGATCAACCTCCTCCTACATACAATCATACAATCATACAATCATCCAATCAATACATCAATACAAGAATACAAGAATGCAAGAATACAAGAATACAAAGTTCAAAAGCTCACCGGCAGTACAAAGCGTACTGGTGGAGCCAGCCTCCTCAGGAAGTCATCATAGCTCCCCTTCCTGTGTACAAAATCCCTCCAAGAGCGGCAAACAGCATTGCCCCTAGCCTCCACATAGAGTCGGGCCATTCATCCAACGCCAGCATGGACCCTGGTGGGTCCTTGGGGATGAGTCTCTCCCCCGAATTGTGCTGAGGGGACACCCGCTCCCCCAGATACCACATATGGTGGTACACCCCCGGAAGCAAAACCCGCCGCCCAGATAGGAAATGGGCACGAGCAGCCGAGACAGGTACAACCGCGTTGGCAAAAGGACGCCTTACCACCTACAAAGCAGACAACTCAGGCAACCGTACAAATACAAATACAAGAAAGCAAAACAGTACAAGAATATTACCCTATCAGCAGGTAAAACTCTCCAAGCTCTGCGAGAAGCCGCCAGGGACGCACCAACGCGCACTGCTCCTATCCAAGAGGCAGCATACGGGTAAGCTGCATCTCTAGCACGCTCCGGCGCCAAAGTCGGAAAGTGCTCATAGATCCAAATCTTTCAAGGAACAAACAAAACATCAGTCAAGTTCAAGATACAAGCATACAAATACAAAGTACGAAGTAGAAGGAGTCTCGAATACCTCCAGCATGCTCCACAGAGCAGCCATGCTCGGGTCACTCCCAAGTGCAGTCCGGGAGGGCCGCCCCATTTCATACAAGAGGTGGCTATATGCCAAACCACCCCAGTTATAACTCGGGACATCTCTCAAGTCCCTCAGAGCGGACAAGAATCTAATATGCACCCGACTGTTCCTACTCGGGGCAATCACTCTGCTAACCAAGACAAGGAGGAAGAGCCTAACCCTCTGCTCCGCGGACACACCCTCACCACAGATAACATCCACAAGCACCGTCACAGAAGCGTGGGAGTCGTCCTCTGACAAATCAACAACAGGGCCGAGCAAGTCCCTGGCAGCGGCCGAGCGCCACGTCAGCTCAGAATCAAAGGTCACATTCCTCTCAGAAAAAGGAAGACCTGTAATCATAGCAAATTCAAGAGGGGTAATAGTAATCTCCCCCCATGCCATGTGAAAAGTGTTGGTGGTATCCCACCACCGCTCTAACAAAGCCCACAAACGGTTTTTAATCCCCGTTCTCCTCGGGGAACCTCCCATGGTGCCCCAGAAATCGGCCAGGCCCATCTGCGACCAAATCTCCATAGCCTCTGCATCAGCAAGGAGAGCTTTAAAGGCCCTCTGAACCTCCACCAAGGACCAGTAAGTACGGAACGGCTTTCCGTCGGCCTACAGGTGAACGAGTTAGCTCAAGACCTACACAAGTACAAAGTACAAATTCAAAACACAGTACAAGACTCACCATGCCAGCGCGAGGCCGCTGAGACAAGTGCCAATCCGGCCGAAACACCAGGTCGGAAGGGGTCCAACCAGCACCAGGGAAAGCAGGCGCATCTCGGGGAACCATACCCCCACCTGGCGCATTTATTGCAGCTGCTTCATCATCCGAAGCGTCTTCCTCAGCAGCTCGAACCACAGATGATTCAGTGAGCTTTCTCCGAGTGTGACGAGGCATACTAAATCAAGCAACATACAAAATGTCAAAATTCTAAACTGGGGGCTATCCTATTCTAGCCTAAAAAAGTCAAAAAAAAATTCAAAACAAAATCCCCAGTGGACCTCTAATTCAAGGTACAAGTTCTACACCAACGCCTAGGCTACCCACGCCGAAGCAGGTATACAATTCCTACACCAACGCCTAGGCTATCCACGCCGAAGCAGGTATTCAAGTTCTACATCAACTCCTAGGTTATCCATGTCGGAGCAGATACGAGTTCAAGAAATTTCAAAATTACAAGTTCCAACAGTTCAAGTTCAAGTGGCTATCAAACAGTTTCTACAAGATTCAAGAAGCTTAAGCATACAAGCATCATTTAAAAGTACGAGAAAATCAAAACTACATGCAATCCTAGAGTTATTTCATAAGAAAAAACATGAAAAACTTACATGGACAAGGCAAGAACAAGACCAAGGGAAGAGCTTAATCAACCTTTGAGAGAAAGAGCAAAAGAATTTCAAGTGAATGTGCCTCAAAATGGCACGGCAAGGGGAACTTATATAGTGCAGCTCCGCGCCAGGCACCGCCCCAGCGCCCTGCGCCGACCTGCTGCATGCGCAAGTCTGCAGCGCACGCGGTCTCCCGTGCTGATTGCACGTCCTTTGTTGCTACGGTCTTCCGCACCAAGCATCAAATGTCGCATCGAACCATCCATCGAAAATACGGGTATACACCTGTAGCTCCAAGTACGAACAGATGAATATTTCAAGAATACAAAGTCCAAAAAATACAACGACTCAGGCGCCCAACTCCCAACGGACCCAAGCTCCGGGAAAGTCAGTCGAAGTTCAAAAATTTTAAGGGCCAGTAAAAAGCTCTTATCCCCAGCAAAGCACATCCCAATGGATTAACTCCGGGTGTCAAAGTTCAAAAATCAAGATTAAAAAATTCAAATTTTTGATGCCAAGCTCCGTCCTGAACTGAAGGCGGAAATGTACAAGTACAAATCGGAGTCATCACCAACCGCACCAAGGTAGACTCTATCCTTTTTCTAACGCCTGTTTTATGCAGGTACCGGCGTACAAAGAGTGGTCTCGATTGCAGAACATCTTGACCATTCTCTGTCCCTTTCGAAATACTTTGACTTGCGCTTTCCTAACCGAACGCTCAGTCAAAGTGGGGGATTCTGTAGACACCTAATTTGTGTCTCCCCTTTGGGATGATGACGATACCATTATCCTTGTTAGGCGATTGGAGTAACTCTAGGCGAAAATCCCAATTGCTAAGAACACCTCCAAAATCCAAGGTCCAAATTCCAATCCCCGAGACCGTTCCCCTCCCGGAACACGGTACAAAATACAACTTCCAAAATCCAATTTCAAAATCCAAGTTCAATCTCAATTAGTGGACCATCCCATTGGTCTTACTAAGCCTTTTCCACTCAAAATCATACAAGGCAAGTCAAATTCGGGCGCCGACCCACAAAACCGAGCATGCCGGGCCCCGTCCCGTAAAACCGGAATTCAAAAACCCGAGAAAGGCTTGTTTTTAGACGCAAATTCAAGTCTTAACCTCCAAGCAAACACTACACGCCAAACATCGTACTATTCGTACGAAGGTACACCCATACAAGACAAATCAAGGACGGCATCTTTCCGTCCTTTTTGGCGGCATTCAAGTAACGTCAGCAGCGCACAACGCTGGCCTGGCGCCAGGCGCTGGCGTGTGCAGGAGTTTTGCACCATTCCCTCCTATAAATACCCCTCATTTCCATCGAAAAAAGGGGGACCACAACACATACAACGTCGTAATTTCGACATTACTCCTCACAATACAAACTCAAAAACTCCTCAAAAACACATACAAAATTCCTAAATTCAAAAGCAATTGGGAGCTCGTGCCTAAGCCTAACTAGGTAAATCCGAATCCCATTTCAATCAATCATGCTATTTTGATTTCAAATGATTAGCAAGTTGGTGTTTTTTGCCATAAAAAACACCACTTGCAACAATCATACATGCTTTTTCAAAAAATACAAACTTTTTCAAAATACAAAATACAAACTTTCAAGATTCAAGGATGTTCAAAGTTGCTTACATTCATCCCTTTGAACTAGAATCACCTTCAAGTGTGGAGTAATCAAAGATGACACCTTTTTAGCATTTAAAGGTTTAGTCTTTTGAGATTCAAGACTCCATTTTTCAATATACAAGTTCAAGTTTTCAAATTTCAAGATCCCACCATGTTTAGGGTTGTTCATAACTACCTCTCTAAACTAGGATCATTTCAAGTTCAAATTTCAATTATTTCAAGTTCAAATATTTCAATATTCAAGTTTTCAATTTCAAGTTTAACATGCAAAACCTAGGATATTTGGGTTGAGCAACCTCTCCCAAGTTGAGATTTTTGGCTTTGAATTCGTGTCGAGCGCACTTATTTTTAAGGAGCCGCTTGGCGTTCGAATCTCATGTGCCCAAGTACAAATTTTAATTATGCACCTTTCAATATCGCAATTTCAATATCGCACCTTTCAATATCGCACTTTCAATATCGCACTTTCAATATCGCACTTTCAATACCGCAATTTCAATACCGCAATTTCAATTTCGCACTTCCAATTCCGCACCTTTACTTGCCTAGTCCATTTCTAGGCAATGTGGACCTACTCCCTAGTCCTTTTCTATGGGGTCTTGTATTTACTAATTCCGCACTTTATTTAGTATTGTGATGTTGCTTTATGTGCTTTATCGCTTTCATCACCAACATGCTAAATACAACAAAATACAAAGGTTACATCACGCTTAACGAAGATATTTTTGGACAAACCGGCCTTAGGTTCCTTAAATCAATCTTTAAAGCAAAGTGACCACCGTACAATTAGAAATTCTATTTTTCTCTAAATTTCAAACCCACATAGTCTAATCTTAGGGTTTATTTTCGAAATAATGTTGTGCCAACGTACTTGAATATTTCTAAAGCTCGCCGAATAAGCATTTTCGTTCCCGAGCCCGGATCTCACCCATCCGTTTCAAGGATTCAAGGCCTTATCCAAAAATAGTGTCATTTTGCGGTCTTCCCAAACGGGACCTAAAATAAAGTTTGGTGGCGACTCCTTCGAGGTGCAAAAACAATTCAACGGTTCTCTAAACGAACCGCCGCGTGCCAAACCCCCTTGTAGGAACGGGAAAAAAAACCCCTACAGGTATGACCCAAACATCTGAGCCTGGCGCATCCTCTCCATCTCTGCATAGTAAGCCCAGGAATCTGCACCCTAAGGCTGAGGACCACTTCCTCCGAAGTAGTAACCAGGGGAAGAAACAAAGGGCCGTGAACTGCCTGCACCTCCAAATGAATGCCTGGTGGGATTAACATGTACAAAAGGGGAAGCTCCCCGCTCAGCATCAGAATGCCTCTGATGAGCACCAGCACCGGACCCCTGTCCCAACTCCAAGCTCGGCCCCTCCTGCCTCAAGGACGTCTCCGCCTGGGGTTCTCTGTCAACGGATCCTCTATGGTCTCGACGGCGCTCCTATACAAAATACAATTTCAAGAGTCAACATCCAAGTTCGGATTTCCAAAATACAAATTTTAAGTTCAAGTAAGGCACCTCTCTGTCCCGGCCAGAAAGCTTCCGGGTCAGCTTGGCACAATGCCTCTTCCAGGAATCAAGCAAAAGCATCCAGCGACGCACTCTCGCCTGAGGCGCCTGCATACAAAATTCAAGATCAATTTCCAAATACAAGATTACAATCAGTTTCAAGAAAATGCAACAGTACTCACAGCGGCATAATGCTCAGGTACAACATCATACGATCTCCGGTGCGGAGGAGAAGCTACAGGGATGGCCTCCACCACCTCTTCCCCGTCCGAGTTCTCATAGCGGAGGATCCTATCAGCGTGAGGAATGTCCTCATGATCAAACTCCTCCTCCTACATAAAATCATACAATCATCCAATCATACAAGAATACAAGAATACAAGAATACAAGAATACAAGATACAAGGTTCAAAAGCTCACCGGCAGTACGAAGCGTACTGGTGGAGCCAGCCTCCTCAGGAAGTCGTCATAGCTCCCCTTCTTGTGTACAAAATCCCTCCAAGAGCGGCAAAGAGCATCGCCCCTAGCCTCCACATAGAGCCGGGCCAGCTCTTCATCCAACGTCGGCATGGACCCCGGTGGGTCCTTGGGGACAAGTCTATCCCCCGAATGGTGCTGAAGGGACACTCGCTCCCCTAGGTACCACATGTGGCGGTACACCCCTGGAAGCAAAACCCGCCGCCCAGACAGGAAATGGGCACGAGCAGCCGAGGCAGGTACAAGCGCATTGGCAAAAGGATGCCACACCACCTGCAAAGCAGACAACTCAGGCAACAATACAAATATAAATACAAGAGAGCAAAACAGTACAAAAGATTACCTCGGTAGCAGGTAGAACTCTCCAAGCTCTGCGGGAAGTGGCCAGAGGCACCCTAACGCGCACCGCTCCTATCCAAGAGGCAGCATGCGGGTAAGCCGCATCTCTAGTACGATCTGGCGCCAAAGTCGGAAAGTGCTCATATATCCAAATCTTTCAAGAAGAAAGAAAAACATCACTCAAGTTCAAATACAAACATACAAGTACAACATACAAAGTACAAGGAGTCTTAAATACCTCCAGCACACTCCACAGAGCAGCCATGCTCGGGTCACTCCCCGACGCAGTCCGGGAGGCCTGCTTCATCTCATACAAGAGGTGGCTATACGCCAAACCACCCCAGTTGTAGCTCGAAACAGCCCTCAAGTCCCTCAGAACGGACAGAAATATGATGTGCACCCGATTATTCCTGCTCGGGGCCATCACTCTGCTTACCAAAACTAGGAGGAAGAGCCTAACTCTCTGCTCCGCAGACACACCTACACCGCAGATAGCCTCCACAATCGCCGTCACAGAGGCATGGGTGTCGTCCTCCGACAAGTCAACAACAGGGCCAAGCAAGGCCCTGGCAGCGGCCGAGCGCCACGTCAGCTCCGGATCAAAGGTCACATTTCTCTCAGAAAAAGGAAGACCCGTAATCGTGGCAAACTCAAAGGGGGTAATGGTGATCTCCCCCCATGCCATGTGGAAAGTGTTGGTGGTATCCCACCACCGCTCCAACAAAGCCCACAGTCGGGGTTTGATCCCCGTTCTCCTCGAAGTACCTCCTATGGCACGCCAGAAATCAGCCAGGCCCGTCTATGACCAAATCTCCATGGCCTCCTCGTCAGCACGAAGGGCTTTAAAGGCCTTCTGAACCTCCACCAAGGACCAGAAAGTACGAAAAGGCTTTCCACCGGCCTACAGGTGAACGGGTTAGCTCAAAGCCTATGCAAGTACAAAATACAAACTCAAAACACAGTACAAGACTTACCAAGCCAGCGCGAGGCCGCTGAGACAAGTGCCACTCCGGCCGAAACACCAGGTCGGAAGGGCTCCAACCAGTATCGGTAAAAGTGGGCGCCTCCCGGGGAACCATACCCCCACCTGGCGCGTTTATTGCAGCCGCTTCATCATCCGAAGCATCCTCCTCAGCAGCTCGAACTGCAGACGATTCGGCAAGCTTCCTCCGAATGTGACGAGGCATACTAAATCAAGTAAAGTACAAAATGTCAAAATGCTAAACTGGGGGCTATCCTATACTAGCCTATACAAAGTCAAAACAAATCCCCAGTGGACCTCTAGTTCAAAGTACAAGTTCAACACCAACGCCTAGGCTACCCATGCCGAAGCAGGTATACAAGTTCAACACCAACGCCTAGGCTACCCATGTCGAAGCAGGTATACAAGTTCAACACCAACGCCTAGGCTACCCATGCCGAACCAGGTATACAAGTTCAACACCAACGCCTAGGCTACCCATGCCGAAGCAGGTATACAAGTTCAACACCAACGCCTAGGCTACCCATGCCGAAGCAGGTACACAAGTTCAACATCAACGCCTAGGCTACCCATGCTGAACCCAACATTTCAAAACTCTACAAAGCAACATCAAGACATCCTAACCTATTTCTTTACCTGAGACCCTGCCAGGTCACCAGTGAGACTACTATCTACAAGTACCAGGTACGACGTTCGAGAAAACTTTCAAAAATTCAAAACTACAAGTTCCAACAGTTCAAGTTCAAGTGGCTATCAAACAATCTTCTACAAGATTCAAGAAGCTTAAGCATACAAGCATCATTTCAAAGTATGAGAAAATCAAAACTACATGCAATCCTAGAGTTATTTCATAAGCAAAACATGAAATACTTACATGGATAAGGCAAGAACAAGACCAAGGGAAGACAATTCGACCTTTGAGAGAGAAAGAGAGCAAGAAAGCAAGAGGTTGCTCCTCAAAATGGCACGGCAAGGGGCGCTTATATAGCGCAGCCCCGGGCTGTACGCAGGCCCAGCGCCCAGCGCAGCCTGCTGCATGCACGAATCTTCAGCGCGCGCGGTCTCCCGTGCTGATTGCACGTCCTTTGCTGCTACGGTCTTCCGCACCAAGCATCAAACATCGCATCAGGCCATCCATCGAAAAAACGGGTACGCACCTGTATCTCCAAGTACAAACAGATAAATATTTCAAGAATACAAAGTCCAAAAAATACAACGACTCCGGCGTTCAATTCCCGACGGACCCAAGCTCCGGGAAAGTCAGTCGAAATTTCAAAATTTTAAGGGCCAGTAAAAAGCTCTTATCCCCAGCAAAGCATATCCCCAACGTATCAACTCCGGGTGTTCAAATTCAAAAATTCAAGATTCAAAAATTCAAGATTCAAAAATTCAAGATTCAACATTTTCGATGCCAAGCTCCGTCCTGAACTGAAGGCGGAAAAGTACAAGTACAAATCGGAGTCGTCACAACCGCACCGAGGTAGACTCTATCCTTTTTTCTAACGCCTGTTTTATACAGGTACCGGCGTACAAAGGATGGTCTCGATTGCAGAACATCTTGATCATTCTCCGTCCCTTTCGAAATACTTTGACTTGTGCTTTCCTAACCGAGCGCTCAGTCAAAGTGGGGGCTTCTGTAGACACCTAATTTGTGTCTCCCTCTGGGATGATGACGATACCATTATCCTTACTAGGTGATTGGAATAACTCTAGGCGGAAATCCCAATTGCTAAGAATATTTCCAAATTCAAAATCCAAAATCCAATTCCCGAGGTCGTTCCCCTCCCGGAACTCGGTACAAAATACAACTTTCAAAATCCAATTTCAAAATCCAAGTACAATATCATCTAATAGACCATCCCATTGGTTTTACTAGGCCTTTTCCACTCCAAATCATATAAGGCAAGTCAAATTCGGGCGCCGACCCACAAAACCGAGCATGCCGGGCCCCGCCCCGTACAACCGGAATTCAAAACCCGAGAAAGGCTTGTTTTTAGACGCAAAATAATACCTTAACCTCCAAGAAACCACAAAACTCCAAGCCTAGTACTATTCGTACAAAGGTACAACACTTCAACACAAATCAAAGACGGCATCTTTCCGTCCTTTTTGGCGGCATTCACACCACGTCACCAGCGCCCAGCACTGGCTCGGTGTGCTGCGCTGGCGTGTGCTGGCGTCTTGCACCCATCCCTCCTATAAATACCCCTAATTTTCAGCATCAAAAAGGGGGAGGAGAAAAACAGAATACAACGTCGTAATACCGACGTTACACCTCAAAATACAAATCAAAAACCCTTCAAAACACATACAAAATCTCTAATTCAAAAGCAATTGGGAGCTCTTGCCTAAACCTAAATAGGTAAATCCGAATCCCACTCTAATCAATTATGTTGTTTTTATTTCAAAATGATTAGCAAGTTGGTACTTTTATTATTAAAAATGCCACTTGCAACAATCATACATGTTTTTCAAAAATCAAAACTTTTCAAAATACAAAAATGCAAACTTTCAAGATTCAAGGATGTTCATAGTTGTTTACAATCACTTCTTTGAACTAGAATCACTTTCAAGCATGGAGTAATCAAAGATGACACCTTTTAATCCTTAAAGGTTTAGTCTTTTGAGATTCAAAACTCCATTTTTAAATATACAAGTTCAAGTTTTCAAATTTCAAGATCCCACCATGTTTAGGGTTGTTCATGGCTACTTCTCTAAACTAGGGTCCTTTCAAGTTCAAGCATCTTTCAAATTCAATACTTCAATATTCAAGTTTTCATGTTCAAGTTCAATATGCAAAATCTAGGCGCGCTATTTGGGTTGAGCAACCTCTCCCAAGTTGAGATTTTTGGCTTTGAATTCGTGTCGGGCGCACTTATTTTTAAGGAGTCGCTTGGCGTTCGAATCTCATGTGCCCAAGTACAAGTTTCAATTATGCACCATTCTATATTGCAATTTCAATTATGCACCTTTCAATTCCGCAATTTCAATATCGCACCTTTCAATACCGCAATTTCATTACCGCAATTTCAATTCCGCACCTTTACTTGCCTAGTCCATTTCTAGGCAATGTGGATACTCCCTAGTCCATCTCTAGGGGGTCTTGTATTTACTAATTCCTCACTTTATTTAGTATTGTGATGTTGCTTTATTTGCTTTATTGCTTTCATCACCGCACATGCTAAATGTAACAAAATACAAGGTTACATCACGCTTAACAAAGATAATTTCTTGGACAAACCGGCCTTAGGTTCCTTTAAATCAATCTTTAAAGCAAAGTGACCACCATACAATTAGAGATTCTATTTGCTCTAAATTCAAACCCACATAGTCTAATCTAGGGTATATTTTCGAAAAAATGTTGTGCCAACGTAGTTGAATATTTATAAAGCTCGCGGAATAAGCATTTCGTTCCCGTGCCCGGATCTCACCCATCCGTTTCGAGGATTCAAAGTCTTATCTAAAATAGAGTCAATTGCGGTCTTTCCAAATGAGACTTTAAACTATTTTTGGTGGTGACTCCTTCGAGGTACAAAAATACAATGGTTCTCTAAAGAACCGCCCCCCTTTGTAGGAGGACCAAAAAAATAACCCCCTACAATATGGAACTTAGGAACTCGGATTTTGCTAGGACACAAACTGTTTTAGAAAAGCTTTAACAAAACGATTTAGGAATGTAAGACTCTTAGAATGTTTGTGTAATTTTTCCAATAAGATATCTGGCCTTTTATAGAGTTTTATCCCTAGGGTTAGTTCCCTTCAAAAACGCAACTGCCAACTGCTAGTGACTTAGGTTTCCACGTTCCTTAACTTGAGGATCAAGGGAAGACCACTTCTCCCTCAACATTCTTAATCAATAAACGTGGTTTAGACCAAATCAACTACTTAGTTTTTACCAGAAATCAGTTCGCAGCTTTTACAAAATATTAGGAGAGATTTTAGGAATATCAAAACTGGTTTTATTTAGGAAACAAAATCTAAAGGAAAATCTGATTTTTATTAAAAGAATAGAATCATTTATTTAACTAAATAATTTCCTTAAAACTTAGTAGCCAGATATTTGATAAACACACTAAGACACTCGTACGTTTCTTGAGTTCCTTATATATCATAAGCAGAATTAATACTTTACATAAACTTCTATGTATAGTAAACTACCTAGACTTTTATATATTCCTTTTGTGAGGCATTCAGCTCTGAAGCTTCACTTGTTCCTGCTCTGGAACATTGATGATTTCCTCTTATGCTATCAGAGGAACTCGTGGCTATGAGTCTGTAGCTTTTCTTGTGAGTATGAAGAACTCTCGATTTGCAAAATGTGTTGCTCCTCTTGTGACTTTGAAACTCAAGCTTATACTGCTTCTAGCTCAGGAACTCCAGTAGATGTTCCAAGTGCATATCAGGAACTTTTACATCTGATTCAAGTTCCTATCCTAATAGGAACTCAGGCACTTACCTGTCTAAAGTCATTAGCAACCACAATCAGAAAGTTTGAAATATGTGTGTCATCAACCAAAACCTAGGAACAATAAGATCTAAGTTTTTCATGCCACTGTCTGGATGCTTGTTTCAACCCATAGATAGACGTGAGCAATCTGCAAACTTTGTTAGTGGGGTTAGGAACACCTTCGGGAACTGACTGAAGGAAATAATGCCCTTGGTCCAAGTATGCATTCTATGTTAAGTCTAATAAATGCGGTTCAGTATTAATTAACAAGTTAATAATTCAGTGAGATCAAGTGAGCTGAATGCCTAGCTAGAGGCCGCTTCATTTCAAGTGGAATTAATGATATTAATCCACAGCTTACTCTTGACTGAACCCGTAGGATCACACAAATAGTACGTAAACGGATCAAGTATTTAATAGCATTAAATACTCCGTCTATGGATATTCGGAATTGACGGATCTTGGTTTCAGTGGGAGCTGAGATCGTCACAGGCAAGAAATGAATACTCCGGAAACGATGATATTGCCGGAAACGGAAATATGGATCGTATCGGAAATATAAATATTATCCAAGTCGTAGATGTTGCCGGAAACGGAAACATGGTACGTATCGGAAAATATTATCGGAAATGGAAATATTGCCAGAATCGGAAATATTGCCGGAAACGGAAATATTGTCAGGATCGGAAATATTATCGGAATCGGAAAATAATTCCGGAAACGGAAATATTAAATATTTGTTCGAAACGGAAATTGATTCCGGAATCGGAAATATTAAATATTGTTCGTATCGGAAATGAATTCCGGAATCGGGAATTTAATCGGAAGCGTATCGTACGAATTAGCATCGGACGAGGCCCGCTAGACGAAGGCCCAGCACGAAGCCAGGCCGTCGCCCAGCGAGCCAACGCACACCAGCGCACGCCAAGCCTCGACCAGGCCCAGCGCAAGGCCAGGCCCAGCCAAGGCCTTGGGCGCGCGTGCGGAGCACAGCAGTGGGCCGAGCGCTGTGCGCCTAGCGTGGGCCGCAAGGCTTGCGCGGGTGTACGGTGCTCGTGCAATGCTTGTGCGGGAATCCTAAAGCAATCAGGATTCGGAGTGTGATTAAATCCTAAAACTATTAGATAATGATTATTTAATTAGAGTCCTAGTAGGGTTATAATTAAATAAATTAGTATCCTAATAGGATTCCAAAACCCTTTCCATAACTCTATAAATAAGTGCCTAGGGTCACATATTTTCATAGATTATTCAAGTATTCAAAGTGAGTTTTTGAGAGAAAATTCAGACACATTCCTTGACTATAAGTGCCGAAAATCTTTAGTACCTTAAGGGCGATTCTAGTTGGTCAACCTTAAGGCGGATCCGGACTTGCTGTGGACTATCTACGGAGGGACGACACTTGGAGTCCTAAAGACTTGTTCTTGTTCGGTTCGGGCGCAGCTAGGGAAGGCACGCAACAAAGAGTATGCATCTAAACTATGCTATATGATTATGTGTAAATAATATGTATTCCTGGCTAAATGGTTTTTCCGCATGATTTATGAATTGTCATATGTATCATAACCTAACAGTGGTATCACGAGCCTCTTATTATTTTCATAATCTAAATTGCATGAACATGGTTAAATATTACAAATTTGCAAGAATTAAAAGGGGTGATTAATTTTCGTAATTGTTAATTAATTGCAAATTGCGTTTATTTAATTATACGTACGCAGTTTTTCGGCAGTTTCTTCGTTACTCAACTAAATCGAGTGATTTTTGTGTCAATTCCGCATGTAAAAGGCATTCTAAAATTTTGACAAAAACAGTATTTTTCTGCCGAACCCAGAATTCTCAAATTCGAAGCCTAACTATGACTTTTCGAAGGTTTTAGTTTTTCGAATGCAAAATTTCGTAAATTTAAGATGTTAAATTAAATATTTGCGATTCTTGTTGATAAATCTTGAATTTTTTATTGACCTACTGTATATGTTTAACAAGTTTGAATGCCTAGCCTTGTTAATTATGCAATCTAATTTGTAGTTATGATTAATTTGTTGAAAATTAGAATAATTTAGAATTAATTTGATTTTCATAATTAATTATAATTTAATTAGAAACCTATGATTAAAAACCACCATAAAAATTGTAAATTTATGTTAAATTTTAAATTTTTATGACCTAGGCTTGAATCCATAATAATCGGAAATCAATTGAATAATAAATTTTCGATTTTTCGCCCTAAAATTATGAAATTAATATAATTTATTAATTTCTCATTAATTTTAAATATAAATTTTAAATTTTTATGCGATTCGTTCATATAACTTGCACGCACAGAGCAATGGACGCTTCGTGTTACCCTTAAGGGGTGTTGTATAGTGCGGGCATGCGACGACGAGCAAGGGAGCTCGTCGCCCGTGCGGCACGAATGCAATGAGCAAGGGCATGGTGCACGAGCACAAGGCAGCAGCCCTGCCTTGTGTCGTGGGCCACGAGCTATGGATAAATGGGCATGGGCGAAGGCAAGGCATGGCATGGCAGTCGCGTGTGGGCAGCAAGCGAGCTGCGCCACAACGCGCACTGCCTCGCGCAAGCGCGCGCAGCCTCGCGCGCGGCGAGCGCAAGCTCGCGTGCCACGAGCGCTGCGCCCAGCGTTGATCGCGCGCAATTGCTCGCGCACAGCGAACGATGGCTCGCGTGCATCAAGCGTTGGAGCGCGCGCAGCAAGCGCTGGCGAGCGCGCACAGCGAGCAATGGCTCGCGTGCGTCGAGCGCTGGCGCGCGCGCAGCGAGCACCACTTGTGCGATGGCTTGCGATGGGAAGATGCAGCAGCTATGCGACGAGCGCATGGGCTGCGCGCACATGGCCAGCGATGGCTGTGTGCGTGTGGCCCATGGGCGTGCGATGCGTAGGGTGTATGCGTTGCGATTAGATCGTTTTGAATGTTTAATTTGAAATTTTACAGTTTACGTAATTTTAATTAATTTTAAAATTAATAATTTAAATTATTTTCTTGGATTTTAATTTTGAATATTGTAATTATAATAAATTTTATTTATTCTAATTATTTTACTAAAATTAAAATCATGAATTAATTTAAATACGACTGAAATTAAATTAAACTTTTTGGATTCAATTATAAATTCATATGAGCTTTAAATTTTAATTAAATTTGTATGTTTCCGGTTAGACTAGAAATACATTTTTATGTTTAAAATTAGTAAAGCATATAAATTTATTGGTTTAAGTGGGAGCCCTTTTAGTCATAAACTCTTGATTAGGTCTACAAATCGTTAAGGTTAAAACAACTTGATTAGAATTAATAAGGACTGAATAATTGGTAGATTATTGGTGCCCTTGATTAATTGCTGCAAATGTTTACGTGATGCATAATGTGTTTTACTAACCAGCTATGTGGGCCATTCATGATAATGAATGGATGAATGGTATATATTGTATATGTACTGTTTTGCAGGTTATGAAGTGACTAGTATGGCCCAAATAGGATAGAAAATATGGTCTGCGCACCATTAATTTGAATGTAATTGGTCTAAAGTACCAAAGTTATTTTTCAATTCAAATATGGTCTGCGTACCATCAAATAGTTGTAATTAGTTATAGCTTATCCTATTTGAAGAAAATGGTGCCTCCCACGGAGATTTTCATGACGGACTTTGAAGTCAAAGCTTCAAGATGAAGTCGGGCCATACTAGATCACATTTATCTTGTGCATGCTTTAAGTTATTTATTGCTTTAAATATGTCTTAATTATGCATAAGATTGTGGCTTGATTATGTTGCATGATTAAGGATTTTAGTTCACTTAAAATCTAACCAACATAGTAAGAGCCTTAAGTTCCAAACTTAAAAATTGAGTTAAAAGGTGCCATGCCAAAATATACACTTGCTTGGATATCCTTTACATCAATCTAGTAATAGTTTTCGCTCAGCGAGGTGTTACTTATTGGTCCTAAAGGGGAAAGGTACACAAATAATTGTGAGTACATGTTAGTTTTGGTGAAACTCAACGATATAAGTAAGGAGTCCTTTTATGTCGTGGAAAAATCGATAGGTTTACCTAATAAGTTCTTAGACGTACCTATCAACCAAGAATAGTTTCTAGACTATTAGCAAAAGGCTTTTGCTTACCTAAGATGTTTTAGGATTAAGTCGACAAACTGTGCTTAGTTCTTCAATGATTTTAGGATCTTGGAATCATTTTATTCACACCTGTCGGAACAATAAACTCGAATAAAATGCTAATGACTTGTTTAAATTGCATGATTGCTTTAATTTTCAAGTTATTATTCATGATAAATGTTTAGACTTTGCATGCTTCAATGTATGTTTTAATTATTGTTTATAATTAAAATATCTTGCACTGCAATAAATCCTTTTAGAAAGGTAACAGTAAATTTCCTCGATTGGTAGTGAATCCAAGAACGATTCACGGAAAAGAGAGAAAGTGAGCAATTTAAAATGTACGTTTCTTATATCGACTTTTATGGTTGTTTTCGAATATCAAAATCGAATGGCAAACCAATTGGTGCTTGTGAATTCAAAATACAATGTAGTTTTGAGATCATAAAGCATTGAGTTTAATACGCTCAACTTTACCAATGGTTAACAACCTAATATCTTTGTCCATTTAATTCTCGAATGAGTCTAGTCCCTAGACATTCGAATAGATCGATGCTTAGAGAACTTTAGAAGCTTCTGGTAAGATCATCTAGTTGAAACTTAATATTCAACATAAATTAAATGGTAAGAGCCTTGTTGGGGTGACATTAGACATGTCTAACAAAGTATAAAAGTCAACACTAAAGAATTCAATTCTTAAGACTATAAGAAAGGGTACAAGAAATAGGAAAACGAGGAACAAATGAAAGGAATTTACAATTCCGTTTCTACCTATAAGTTTATGTTTAAAGAGAAGTGACCTAGCAATCAAACTTCCTTGGTATCATATACCGATTGAGGTTCTTACTTCGGTAATAACTCAAACAATGGAAGCTAGGATACACTAATGACCTACAAGTGGGAAATGAAGCATGGCAATGCTACATTAGTTGTAGGGTCATCTAGTTTGTTTTAAGTCCTTTCAAAGGCTGGAACTTAATGGCTATTTTGTTCCATAATCAACATACCTAAATTTCTGTTTTCAAACACAGAAAGACTCACATTCAAGAAAAACAAAAACAATGTTTGTTTGTTTATTTGAATGAAATGGTCAATTACAGGTTGAGTCAATATGCTTGATTAAAACAAACAACTCTTTAAAGAACTTTACTAGGTTCAAATCAACCCCTTGATTTGAGTTCCACTAATCTTTGGCATTGTTGCTTAGACCATATCAACAAATTAACATTCAAAAGCTCTATTTTGATGGACTTTTGAAAGTTCATTGATTTCTAGATCAATTTAAGACGACTAGTCTTACTTGTTGAAAGTAACAAAAGATATGAACTATTGTTAGAACGCCTAGACAATAGAGTTCAAAGCTAAAGAAAGGTTTTATGACTTTATTATTTCACACAGATTTGAGTGAATATAGGTTTATTTACTCAATGTGATATAAGTTTGAATCTGTTTGGCTAGTTCAAAGATTCAGAAGTATAAATCCCACTTAGTAAGAAATCATAAAGATCTAGGTTAGATCATGTTGATGATTGCTTAAATCAAGAATGATCATCAATGATTGTGTAGTAAAATTCACAATCTAGCTCCATAAGATATGGCATATCTAAGTTGGAATGATCGAAGTCGATTAGTACTTGATTCGATCAATGATGGATCATAAAGACTTTTCCTTTAATTTCTAAAACAAAATGCTCAACTACCACCAAACTAAACTAAATTCGTCAAAGCTATAGAAAAGAAATTTCAGAATATCTTTTCGATAATATATATCTAGAGAGTTGCTAAACTCAGTGGGAGCTTAGTGTTTGTTATTCAAAAAACTAAGGCCCAAGTATAGATATATGTTTCATTGTGATTTATTCAAATGAGACACAAGGGTATTGTTTCTACCACGAATTTTTAGAACATAATGTTTGTTTGCTCGAAATGATGTCCTTTTTGGAGATTCGTTTCCAAAATGACAAGTGGGAGAAAATAGACCTCGAAAGTCTTCGAGGCGAACAACAAACATAAACGGACATTCCGGAGGCTTTTCGAAGTGCTTCAGAAAATTCGAACTTATTCTGTAAGGACTTTACAAGTGGCTTTAAAGAATAGACATCTCTTAGAAGACTTTACAAGTGCTTCAAGGAGAACAGAATATTCAAAGGACTTTTAAGTGGCTATTGATATTCTATTGTTTGATGTTCTATACCCAAGTAGGCATAGAATTCAAGTCACTGAAACTATGAGATTCTTCTATTAGATAGTGAAGAAACATAGAGATCAGGTCAATGAAACTATGAGATTCTTCTATTAAATAGTGAAGAAACCTACAACTTGCAGTCAAACTATTATCATGTAGATTAATGAGTTTGTGACCTGTAAGAAAGCTATGACGAAACCCAGATTCCCTAAAATGGTTAGAGGCCATATATAGACTCAAATGTTTTAAATGGTTAGAGGCCATAAAACATACTCAATGTTTTGATGACAAAATTGAAATTTTGTTGATTTGCAAGAATAGTTTCACACCTATTGGTTGCAAAGTTTGTTTTAAGGATAAAAACCATCAAACATGAAATTATGTTCACACACAAAGCTAGATTAGTTGCTAAAGGTTACAAGCAAATTCACGGCGTGGATTGTGTTGAAACCTCATGCATAATCGTAATGCTCAAGTCTATAAATCAAGCAATGATTGCATATTGGTACATATGACAATTGGATGACAAAACGTATTCCTCAATCAAATGTTGGAAGAAAACTATGTACATGGCATGTCATAGGATTTGTGGATCCAAATAAATGCTTGAAAAAGAAAGCTAGCTTATGAAATCTAAGTACAGATTTAAGCAAGCAATTGGGAATTGGAACTGTATTTTAAGTGAAGCTAATAAGCATTTTAGTTTCATAAAATATACATGATTCTTATAGATGTATAAGAAGTTTAGTGGGAGTACTTAAAACTTAATTGGTCCTATGTGTATTACACACATATCTCTCTATTGTGAAATAACATTCAAATGCTAATGACTTAGATTTGAGATTATTCATCAATGATGGACCATGGCGAAACTTAGTACATACTGGGTATTAAGATCTATTTACAAAGATCTTATGATATTGTTTTGGATTAAGTAATGGCATTTACTAAATCAAACACGAAAGTCTCCATTGGAGATATTCGACCCATGTGAATAAATCTAAGTAAAGGATGTTTGAACTATGTATAAGCATTTACTAAGTTAAACATCAAAGGATCTAAATAAGATTCTTAACCTATATTATATGTCAAAGAATTTAGCTGAATTTAGTATCTACTGAAACTAGATAAGCTAAAGTTACATGAATAGAATTCAATTGGGAATTATTCTGCAAAAGAATTTATCATGTATGATATAATATGAGGATCGCCAAAAACGTATCGTATGACTTTAGCCATGACGAACATATACCAATCTCTATTGATCTAAGTAAAGATCAACTAGATTGAGATCAAGAATACTTATGGTACTTGAAAAGGTACATAGGAATAGTTCTTGATTCAAGGAAATAAAGATATGCTAAATATTGATGCTACACGCATAAACACTGGCAAAGGATCAAGCAAGACCCTTTGGAGTTAACCATTGATAAGGACGAGCTATAGAGCATCGTGTTTTGAAAATGGCAACATGGGTTGGAGACCATGAGTTGTTGCGTGGGAAACTAAAATAATTATTTCTATGTTCTAAGATATAGTAGGAGAATCTTCCACATATCTATGAACTGCCTGGATAGGTAAATCCAAACAAAGCATCACTAGCAACCTATACAGTTGAAGTAAAAGTAATTATTGCCTAAGAAGCAATAAAACAGGGTTGTTTAAAGTTCTTCACTGAACTTGGGTAGATCACCTATCTGCTGGCTTGATGGTTCTTCATTGAAAAATGCGTAGAACCACTCTTGAAGCAAGAAAAACGTCTGCTAACTTGATGGTTCTTCATTGCAAAATGAGTAAAACCACCATCGAAGTAAGAAAGACTAGATCACATAATAAACAAACTCGAAAAGATCTTATCATCATATCTCGAAGAACATTCGATGAAAAAGATATTAAGATTGGCAAAGCATGATAACTAAACCTATGCAACAAGTGAGAAAGCAACACTCACATTGTAGCACTGGAAATCAAGCATAGCTTTGAATTCCATGAAATGTTTTAAAGATGGGTTCGAGGCCCATGGTTGTAAAACGTTGGGGTTGAACATTTATCATATATGAAATGTATTTTTCATATTCCATTTAATCTTGGTTTAGTATTAAATGATGAGTCCCTTCAATTTGACGATATATTCAAGATAGACTGTCAGGACCAGTCCTGTGACTAAGAAATGTCTATCAAGTGAACTTGAATGTCAAAGGTTGAAAATGGTCCCTAGTCGGAGTTTTCTATAAAATTGGACGCATAGAGAACGTTAGACGATTAGAATGCAAGATGACTAGTAGTTCTGTTTCTTGAACTATGTGGACATGGCAATGTCATAATCATTTGCATAGATACTTACTTTGGGAAGACTAGTATCGGACAAGACCTATGAAACTTTACTGTAAGAGATGAAAATCTGTCATAAGTAAATTTCATTAAAATTATTAGACACTAAATCCTCAATACCTGAGTGATTTGAGATTACTTGTTTGAGAACTGGTTGCTTTGACGTTGACCAACCGTCGCACCGTAAAAGGAGGCTATAAAGGCAACGCTCAGGTAATCACCTATCAAACGAAGTCTAATCTCAAGATCGCAAGATTGGGATTGTCCTCCCATAAATCGGGATGAGATGCTTAAAAGTTGTACAAGGCCACTCGGAGAGCTAGAAACTGTGAAATGCATGGCCGTGCTCGGATGAATCATAGGCTATGATTATTTGTTTATTTGATCAGTTGAACTCTGAAACCGAGAAACACCTCTGGACATAATAAGGATGACAACTCTTACCTTATGTTCAAGAGCAAGCATCGAGCGACAAAGGAATTAGGAAATGCACACTTGTCCCTAAGGACAAGTGGGAGACTGAAGGAAATAATGCCCTTGGTCCAAGTATGCATTCTATGTTAAGTTTAATAAATGCGGTTCAGTATTAATTAACAAGTTAATAATTCAGTGAGATCAAGTGAGCTGAATGCCTAGCTAGAGGCCGCTTCAGTTCAAGTGGAATTAATGATATTAATCCACAGCTTACTCTTGACTGAACCCGTAGGGTCACACAAATAGTACGTAAACGGATCAAGTATTTAATAGCATTAAATACTCCGTCTATGGATATTCGGAATCGACGGATCTTGGTTTCAGTGGGAGCTGAGATCGTCATAGGCAAGAAATGAATACTCCGGAAACGATGATATTGCCGGAAACGGAAATATGGATCGTATCGGAAATATAAATATTATCCAAGTCGTAGATGTTGCCGGAAACGGAAACATGGTACGTATCGGAAAATATTATCGGAAATGGAAATATTGCCAGAATCGGAAATATTGCCGGAAACGGAAATATTGTCAGAATCGGAAATATTATCGGAATCGGAAAATAATTCCGGAAACGGAAATATTAAATATTTGTTCGAAACGGAAATTGATTCCGGAATCGGAAATATTTAATAGTGTTCGTATCGGAAATAAATTCCGGAATCGGGAATTTAATCGGAAGCGTATCGTACGAATTAGCATCGGACGAGGCCCGCTAGACGAAGGCCCAGCACGAAGCCAGGCCGTCGCCCAGCGAGCCAACGCACACCAGCGCACGCCAAGCCTCGACCAGGCCCAGCGCAAGGCCAGGCCCAGCCAAGGCCTTGGGCGCGCGCGCGGAGCACAGCAGTGGGCCGAGCGCTGTGCGCCTAGCGTGGGCCGCAAGGCTTGCGCGGGTGTACGGTGCTCGTGCAATGCTTGTGCGGGAATCCTAAAGCAATCAGGATTCGAAGTGTGATTAAATCCTAAAACTATTAGATAATGATTATTTAATTAGAGTCCTAGTAGGGTTATAATTAAATAAATTAGTATCCTAATAGGATTCCAAAACCCTTTCCATAACTCTATAAATAAGTGCCTAGGGTCACATATTTTCATAGATTATTCAAGTATTCAAAGTGAGTTTTTGAGAGAAAATTTAGACACATTCCTTGACTATAAGTACCGAAAATCTTTAGTACCTTAAGGGCGATTCTAGTTGGTCAACCTTAAGGCGGATCCGGACGTGCTGTGGACTATCTACGGAGGGACAACACTTGGAGTCCTAAAGACTTGTTCTTGTTCGGTTCGGGCGCAGCTAGGGAAGGCACGCAACAAAGAGTATGCATCTAAACTATGCTATATGATTATGTGTAAATAATATGTATTCCTGGCTAAATGGTTTTTCCGCATGATTTATGAATTGTCATATGTATCATAACCTAACACTGACATGTATACTTCTTCTTTGAGATCCCCATGCAAGAAGGCATTGTTTACATCCAGTTGAAACAAAGGCCAATGCTTGCTAGCTGCTACTGCAATCAAGCATCTAATGGTGCTTATTTTGACCACGGGACTGAATGTCTCCTCATAGTCAATGCCATACTTTTGGTTGAAACCCTTAGCTACTAGTCGAGCCTTACACCTTTCCAGAACACCACTGGACTTAAGTTTGACCTTAAAAACCCACTTGCAACCAATAGCTTTCTTCCCTTTAGGAAGTTCTACAAGTTCCCAAGTAAGATTTTGATCCAAGGCTTGTAGCTCCTTCTGCATTGCTTCTAACCATAACTTATGCTTGGAAGCTTCAGTATAATTTAAAGGTTCTGTAATGTCACAAGATTGTGACAAGAAAGCTTGGAAATCTGCTGGAAAAGCAATGTAAGAGACCAAGTTGCACCAATGAGATGTGACTGTGTGACAGACATAATCTGAAAGATATGAGGGTGTTTTATGCATTCTAGAAGATTGTCTAGGTGCAATTGGCTCTTATGTATCAGTTGGGTTGGTTTGTTGAGAGATGGGAGTGGGAGAAAGAGTAGGAATAGAAGAAGTGGAACTAGATGGGGATGATGTAGATGAGGAAAGTGGAGATGTAGATTCAGTAAAGATGGATGGACTAGAATGAGAGGATATAGATGGTGATGTATGAGAGGGGAAAATGGTTTCTGGAGAAGAATAATCAGGTGTATCAAAAGTTTGAGGTGAAGCAAATGCTGGCAGGAAGATGGCATTTGTGTAGTTGGAAATAGAGGTCTGTTTTTTGTGGAATAGGTGAAATGGAAAATGGTGTTCATGAAACTGCACATCTCTGGAAACAAAGAACCTGTTGGTATCAAGTTCTAATACTTTGTACCCCTTTTGTGAAGTGGAGTAACCCATGAACACACAAGTGGTAGCCCTGTTATCCATCTTTGTTCTTCCCACCTTTGTTGTCGATACATAGCAAAGACACGCAAAGGTTCTAAGATGGCTAAGATTAGGTGACTTTCCATGGAGTCTAAGATAAGGTGACTGTAACTCAATGGATTTGAGTGGCATTATGTTGATTAGGTAGGCTGCACACATCACACATTCACCCCAAAACCTATCAGGAACCCTAGACTGAATGTATAAAGCTCTTGCAGTTTCTAGCAAGTGTTTATGTTTTCTCTCAACAACTCCATTCTGTTGAGGTGTATGACTGCAGCTAGTTTGACTTAGGATGCCAAGTGTTAAACATAATCTCCTGAAATCACCTTCACATAACTCTTTTGCATTGTCTGATCTAATACACTTGACAGTAACACCAAATTGTGTTTTGACCATATTCAAGAAATCAGTCAGCACAGAAATAGAGTCTTTTTTATTTCTCAACAGATGAATCCAAGTAAATCTGTTGTAATCATCTACAATAGTCAAAAACTGATTACAGCCATTAGTGGTTTTCACATAATGGGGTCCCCAAACATCTATATGTATCAAATCAAATGGAGCTAAACTCTTAATGCTGCTGTGAGGAAAACTTAATCTAGTTTGTTTAGCTGCAGGACAAACTTGACATATAGTGTCTTGTACACAGGAATTGACTTTACAATTAGGATTTATAAGTTTGAGTTGACTAAAAGGTAAATGACCTAGTCTCAAGTGCCAAAGCTTGGCATCATTTATGGCAGAGTGACAAGCTGTGTTGCAAGTATGATACTCCACAGTGGTTGATGTTGCTGGTAACTTTGGTTCTCCAACATTGTATAGACCAGAACTGACTTCACCAAGAGGAATCAACCTCCCTTTCTGACAACAAACAAAACACTTGTTGTGAGTAAAGTGTAGTTCACAGTTCAAGTCCTTGCACAATTTGTGGACAGAAATCAAGTTATACTTGAAATCAGGAACAGGTAACACATTGTGCAGTGTGATATTTTCATTTAGAATCACCGAGCCAATGTGTTTCACAGGTATCTTACTCCCATCTGGTATAGTGATATAGGTGGCTTGATTTTCAACCAATTTAAACTCAGCAAATTGAGTTAGGTCATGGCAGAAGTGATCAGAAGCTCCACTATCTAATAGCCATTTAGAATTTGAAGATGACAATAAGAAAATGTTACCTGCCATCATAGCAAGATTTGACTGATTAGCTTCAGAATTCCTCTGTTGCTTGGTCAACATATTCATCAGCTGATTGTATTGCTCCACTGAAATTGTAGGTGGATCAGTTTTCTGAGAGACTAGAACTTCTGCTTCAGTATCAACACCAGAGGACATAGCTGCTGTCTTATTGAAATTGTTGCCTTTAAAGTGCTTAAAACCAGGTGGATATCCATGAACCTTGAAACATCTCTCAATACTGTGACCTGGAATCTGAGAGTGAGTGCAAAAATAGGGAGAACCAGACTTGTTGTTTCCATGTTTTTGATAAGCAGAACCAGTGTCTTGTGCTTTGTAGTTCCTGTTATTCCAGTGATCTCCAACAAATCTCCTCTTCTCAGCCACAAAAGCAACTGGTTCAGTAGGATAAATAGCCTTAGAAACTTCTTGATGCCTTTCTTCTTGAGCAAAGAGTCTATAGGCTTCAGAAACTTTAGGCAAACTTGGCACCATTAGTACATTTCCTCGAATTGTGGCAAATTGATCAGTCAGCTTCATCATAAATTGCATAACCATCTTCTCCTGATGTCTCTGAAAAAACTTTTTGGTTACATTGCAAGTACAGTTGTTGCAAGTACAGTAAGGCATAGGATGTGCTTCCTCAATAGCATCCCAAATTGTCTTGATTTCAGTAAAAAAACTCAGAAACACTATTCTCTCCTTGAGTCAATTCAGCTAGCTTCTGTTCTAAGGAATAGACTTGAGCCATGGATGCAAATCCAAATCTCTCCTCAAGATCTAGCCAAACATCTCTGGCAGACTTTAAGAACATTACACTTTTGGCAATTATCTCACTCAGATTTCCGAAGATCAAAGAGCAAACCAAATCATTGCATCTTTCCCAAGCTCTACACTCAACAGTACCATAATCTGGCTTGCTAATGCTTCCATCAACAAAACCTATCTTATTTTTAGCAGATAATGCAAGCATCATGGATCTTTTCCAACCAGTGAAGCCTTCACCATCAAATTTGAAAGAAACTAGTTGAACAGAATTAGCATCAGACGGATGAATGTAGTAAATGCTAGCAGGATCTTGATTCGGAGGCAACACTACACTTCTCCTTGAATCTCCATCATTCTCACCATCAATCGCCATTAGTTCAGATCAAGAAACTTAGTAGAATGCAGCTACAAACACTTTAGATTTTGATCAAATTTCCAGAACAAACACCAACTGACAATCGATTTTAATGAAGAACACACTTGTTTAGCTGAATTTAGGGATGAATTTGTGTAAGAATTTTGCGGAACTTTTCAGAAAACGAGCTAGGTTTATGAAGCCTGCTCTGATACCATGATAGAATGCAGAATTTAGGGAAAGAAATTATGTTGTATTAAGTTGAAATCAGCAGATTACAATATATATGGTAGCTAATAATCTAGAACCTTCTTAAGGTTGTTAGTACAAGCTCCTTGTATTAAGGGAGTTGGTTATAACTGCTGCCACATCAGCATGCTTACTCAGCAATGGTTGTTGAAATGATGCTGCTAATATAATGAACTAATCGTGCATAGACTTAGGACTTAAGCAAGTAATCTAACATCTTCCCCTCAAAACAAAAAAATGCTACATAATCTAGTAAACTTAAAAGTGGTTCATCAAAATCACAATCTTTAATTAGTCTCTATTTACGGAGTACCTAATTTGGTAATTGTGTGATTTCCTGTTTCCTTTAGCAAAATGTACATTTAGTGCATGTGTTATGTAGTTTGAGATTGGATTTCTTCATGGAATTACTATGCTAGCTAAGATAACATGTGAAAGGGGTGATAAATTAAGCTAGGTAGCAAAATTAATTATCACTGAATTAATTTGTCAAAAATAGGTTGCAGAATTATTGTCTTTCAAACTCATGGACAAATTCATGAAAAAAGAATTGAAGATTCTTAGGTGGGTTGTGTGCCCATTGTTAGTGATACAGTTATATAACTAAATGTTGCAACTACATTTCTGGAAAATTGAAGGTGAGTGAATCAATTTGTTGATATGATTTGCATACAAAAAGGTTCCATAATTCTGTACAAACATTTCGGATAATACCTACTTAACTGCAGTAATCTATTCACAGAAAAAAAGCATCATGCTTTCAAAAACAAATCATGTACGGTAGTCGGTAGATAACATTAGAAGAGTATGAAATCTGATAGAGACAGTAGGAAATTCAGGTACAAAATAGAAAAGAGACTAAGGTCCGAGCAGTGAACATGATCACCCGGGAAATTCTTGAGTGTTGTCATCTTGAGAAGCATTAGATTTCTCCTTGTCATCTTGTGTTTCATCTGCTTCTGTTGCTTCTTTATTTCTGTCTGTATTTTCTGCAGACAACCCTTCACCAGCAACTGTAATGAACGGCCCCTTTGACAGAACATTAGTACTAGAAGGAACTGCATCAACTGAAGGATTAGACTTATCTGATTTGACCATTTCGGTTGCCTGCCCAGCCGAATCACACCTTGTGTCATCAATTGCAATTTGTCCCTCTGATGGATTCATATTATTGAACCGAGTTTCCAGCAGTAAAAAGCGATGTTTGTAATCAGCCAATTCTGATTGCAACTCTTCAAACCTCTTCAAAATGTTGTTATTCATATCTATCTGCACACAAAATTAAAGTAGAAGAACCTTATTGTCCTTATTAACATACCGACTAATCGACTATACAGAAAATTGAGCGTGTGAAGAATCAAAAGCAGACCTGGAAATCCCACATAATATCATTCATCGGAAGGCTTTCATCAGAGGTATCAGATGGCTGTGTGTCACCTCTTTGAGATGACTGAAATATAGCAGCGGCCACTTGTGTCATAGGAGATGGTGTTGTGCCACTTATTTGGGATGACTGTAATAAAGCAGCGGTAACCTTTGCCATAGGATTTGGTGATTGCTGCATTTGTCGCACTAACACATCTTACCCAATACAGATGTATAAAATTATCAAAAGTAACTAGTTAGTAATGCAGGGAACAAATTGCCAGTATAACACAAACAAACAACTGAGGTTTTCAAGCATATATACCTGAATTTTCAAACAGATTACCAACATTAGGAATTGACCCCTGGCTTCCTGATCCAGTATCATTGGTATCACTGAAACGAAACTGTGGGGCTAGTGCACAAGTAGGGGAAGGATCAAATTCAGACAAACTACTGGAAGGAGCTCCCATTTCATGTTGTTCAAAAGAAGAAAAATTCAGGTCCAAGGCATATCTGGGTCTTTTCACACTACCTTCCTCATTATCTACCACATTCAACTGAAAAACACGTAAAATTAATCAACCTTTTATTAAGAAAGACTGGTTTTAGGTTGAAGAATATCACGATAATGTCAAATAATCACTAAACACAAATCCAATAACTTCATTTAAATTATTGAAGCTTACCATTTTCACACCAAAAAAATCAAACACAAATCCAATAAACAAAATCTAAACAGCCAAGTAATTAGAATAATAGAATCGAATACTGAGAGTTATACAAAGAAAAATATGATCATGAAACGCAGTTGAACGAAGCAATAAATTACACACATTAATTTATCTCTTGATCCGCCATTAGTAAAATAGTAAGTGATTCAGAAGATATAATCAATCAACGTAACCAAGGAAATAATTTAGAGAGTATCATTGAAAATCTTACATTAGAATGTCCATAGTCTTCTATCTTCTCCTTCATCTTCTTGTTTTCCTTTTCCATTGCAATTACAATCTTGATTTTTTTTTTGAGAGAGTATCTTGAAAATATTTGAATTTAAGGAGAATTGTCTTGCTTCTTTATTTTTGGAAAACAGAGGTTTAATTGTGTTTTGAGAGCAAGAGATTGAAAACCGTCTTTGGGCGGGAGAATATATATGTCGTGAGGTATGGATTGCAGTTATATTGCAATTTTAATTGGTGACGTACGGAATGTGATGCGATGTGTGGTGTACTAGTTTGGTGTGTTTAGTGTCCAACCCGATTATTTTGATTTATTTTTTCTGAACTTATCTGATATGAACTTAATTGAACTTATCTAAAGTTATTAGAAATTATCAAAACTTATTTTTGTTATGAATTGTACTCAGTCAACTCTTATTTTTCCTGAACTCATCTGAACTTATTTTTACAGAATTAAGTGAAAATAAGGTGAATAGAACAGGGCCTAATCGTTGAAACAAATTTTTCATGTAGTTTTATGCGATAACTTATTGTTTACCATTTATAATTTAATAAAAAAAATAGGGATGATGGGAGAAAGTTAATAAAATATTAGTGGGTCAATGACATGAAATAAAGTATGACCATTAAATTGGGACGAACGAAAAAAATTGCCGAGATTAAATTGTGAAAGACGAAATATGTCACTGACGCAGTAACGCTTTTGTTTGTTTCGCTTTAGTTCAAATAAGTTCAAAAAAATCAAGAATTAAAAAAGCTACGGAATAATTTTCTCTGTGATAGTGAACAATTTTAAACGAAGTCAACTTATTAATTAATTCGGGATGGTCCTAACTTTGGTGAGTATCTACATCTTAGAGCAATATCAGTGTCAAGTCTTAAGACTTGAATTTTGCTGAAATGTTACCTAGTCTTAAGATCAGACATATCATTTTGCAGCATTGAAGTGGGTTAAATAAAAAATAAAAGATAAATAAGATGCTATATTACTTGATATGCTTTAAATGAGTTTGAGTGGTGAATAGCTAAATTTTGATGAGTATAAAAAAAGTCTTAACAAAATTTAATTAACTAAATACTAGTGGAAAACTGACATGGCATATGAAAAAAGTCTTAAGATAAGACCCCCTTGATATTGCTCTTAAATATTTCTCACATTCACATGTTAAACCAGTTAATACTGACACGTGTCACATTTGTGATTTTATTTTTTATTTTTTCCTCATGAGAGGAGGTACAAAGCGAGGTAATGCCACACCCACCTACAATAGGTGGGTAGCTGTTTAAACCCCAATGCTATGATAATTCAATAAAAAAAGGTAATGCCACACCTCGACCATCATCCTCTAAGATGTACCACTAACTTCTAAGTTCTAACAGAATACTCCATCTGTTTCGAAATAATAATTACACTTTACCTTTTTCACGTTTACCAATGTAAATATTTTGACATTAATATCTCTAATTTTGTATTCATAAAATTTATAAAAAATTTGATATTCCGAAAGTACGTACAGGGACGAATCAAAGAAGACCTCACGCGACTCTATTTTTCTTCCCATAAATCACAAATGATAGTTAAATTGAAATTTGTGAATAGTGTCGAAGTCAAGTGTCCTCTATTAATATGAAACCAAGGGAGTACTATGTAAAATATTAACAAAAGGTCTTGCATGAACGAGGTGTACAATAAATTTATTGTATACCAATATAACTTTTACCCAATTTTCTCTAACTTTTACCATGTTTTATCTAACTTTTATATTATGAAAAAAAATTGATAGATAAACATTTTAAAGGGTTTAATAATTAATTTTATACATTATTATTACTTTATTAGCGATTTTGAAGAAACATTTATATTAAAATGAAATTTAAAAATATATAACTTTTATATATATAAGGGTAACTTTTAAGCATTTTACATTAACTTTAACTTCGGTGTACAATATTTATCGTACACCTCATGTAAATAAGAATTTGTGAAATATTAAGCCTATTGCTCTGAGCGATTCATTAATTAGCAAGTCAATCTGACACGCGATAAACATGAATGATCCTCACCTTCCGGTTAGCGTTTCTAAGCATGTCTGGAAGGTAGTTAATTTGTGAGTATGGACAGCTATGTCTCCATGGGTAAGGTAATTGTTTTGCACTACCTGAACACACGGCAAACTGTCGAATTGGACATCAAGTTGACTCAGTTAAAGGTTTTGTCCATGTTCTAGCCCCATAATTAGAGCCATCATTTCTGCTTTGAAGGCAATGTAGTAGCCACAATTAGCAGAATATCCAGAAACAAACCACCCCTCAAAAAGTCTATATTAATGGCACCTCCCCCAGCATGTCATGGGATACCCTTTGTCGCGCCATCACTATTCGAAATATAGCAGCCTTCTTGTGTTGTGGCGGATTCCATCTTTGTACGACTGAACCGAAGTTTATTGCTGACAAAGGAGAAATGACGAATTAACTGTTTTTGACACATTACTTTGTTGATTTTGACACACCTTTGTGTGATTCGATCACAAAGTGGGTGCACCAACATCACCTCTATAAGAACTCAAAATGCTTGCAAATTATTTAAAATCCTCAATAAAATTGAGCACACATTCACTAGTTCACTTGCTTGAATAAGATAGCAGCAACAAGTGTACATCTGATCTCTTATATGAGTCCATATAAGGTAACAAGTTAAACGGCCTAATTGATTCAGTCATATCCCTAACAAGAATATCATTTTGGCAGCACAACTTCAGAAAGCAATCGAAAGTATCAATGTTTCGTATCACCGAGGCAATAAGAGCTACCGGACCATTCACCACTTCTTCAATCAAGGTTTCCAAGGTTGCACCCTGTAATCTCTCTTTGTTCCAGACTTTAGAATCATTGTCTTTGGAATTTTCTTCTTTATCATTGACTTGGGCATTGCCATTCACTTTGCTGTTACTGGTTTTTCTTTGATTCAGAAGGATGGAAAGTACTCGAACAAGATGCGGGAGGCACGATGGATTATAGATTACATCAGCTCCCAAACTGCATGACAAGTACACAAAAAGAATTAGCTTAGGGTAAAATCTCACTTTTTAGAGACACAGGAGTCACATAATTATTCGTGACATGATGTTATTACTTGGAAGACAACAATACTTAGGGCATGCTTGGATTGAGGATTTGAGGGTAATGCATTAAGGAAGTAATAAAAGTCAAAACTAATAAAACAAGGTAAATTAAGGTGATGATGAGGGAATGAAGTGGTGGGAAAGAGAATAAGTTAGTGTTGGTAAGAAGAAAAGAAAAGAAAAAAAACAAATGGTATCCATTAAGCTCCAATATATCCAAGGACTTTGGATCTTTACTTCCAATTGTCCCATTCAACCTGCAGTCGGCATTTTTGGAGACTCAATAATCATCAAAGAAGTTTACCTGGCTCGAAAAACCAAACGTTAGCGATGTTCCTACATTTATATAACCTGCAAAGGCAATACCTGGCTAACTGCCTCGTCTACAAAAAGGGGTCCAATAATAACAGCATTGCCAACTGCCAAGAGACTTGCAGAAACAGCACTAACTAAAGTTGCTTCAGGAATCATTATGAATTCGGAGTTATCAAAATATATCCTTATTTGACATTATTTTTTCGCTTCCTAGCCATAAGAAAGGGCTCTGGTTAAACTCCTTGTCTTTTAACACTGTGGTTTAGCTTCCATATTATAATGTGTCTCTTTTTGGGAGCTTTGAGAATTGTTTTCCACGAAATGTTAACACCTTGAAAACTTGAAAAGGAACAAATAAGACAAGCAATTGTAGTGCCTGAAACACAAAATTCACCTCTAGATTTTATGTCAATCAATGACACCAGAATTAATGACTGCTTCCCAAGACATGCTGAATTAAGAAACTTGCAACTGGCAGTTTAGCTGAACCGCTGAACCTCTAGTAAGGCCTTCAGATCAAACCGGATATTATAAAGGGTTTTTTTAACATAGTGCCCTTCTTTTTTTAGTATGATGTCTCCCCTTTTCATATTACTACACAGTGCCCTGTACTTCAGGAACTATACGAGTTGCTGCTAATCAGTGCCATTAAGTCGCAATCAACTTCAATATTATGTTATCTAAAGTTTAAGAAACTTCTTCCAGACAATTTTTTCCCTATAAAGTGAAAATTACCCTCCAAATACTATTACCACATATACATTTCCCTCCTACACCAAAAGGTATCCGTTCCTCTAACTAGAAGAATACATGAATTTAAATTTCATGCATCCTCCTCAAAAACCAGTTTCCCAAAATATGTCCTTTAACAACATGACTTCCTCATTCATCCTAGCCTTCTCATTTTCATGATTTGTCCTTCTCCAAAAACTCCATTTCAATGATGCTGGTGTACACCCACATGAAGAAGCCCCTTATGATATTTTGGGAGATAGAAGTTTTAAGATTTACATAACTCAAAGGCTTACAACAAAAAATTTAGATAATATTGAAACCTAAAAAAAAAGGAAGAGAAAAACTTCCCTTAAGAGCAGAATATATCTCGTAATACTGTCATAAGAATAACAAATATAATTCTTACACAATATCAGGCTTGAATTGTTGAAGTTCACTCTCATTTGCATTTTCCCATGGAAGATGGATGCATTGCACCTGCAACAAATGGTAGGATAGATAATTGCTTCTTGAATGTATATTGTTACAAATTAAGTAAACAGCAATACAGCTCCTAGACTTCCCACTACAAGGGTGCTACAAAGTACAAACGATATATGATGAAAATCGCATAGTAATATTGCACACAATTACACGTCACCACTGTAACCATAACACCTAACTTGATAATTCAGTCTCCCATTCAACCTCTGGTTCTATTTTGTCAATTCAAAGGTTCAATAAAGAAGGACCAGAACTCGAACCTTAAAAGTTAATCGAATGAGAACTCTTTGCTTGATTTGCAGAGAATACCTTCGAAAGAAATTAAGGTTTTCCACATCAATATAAAGTCACTAGTTCATTACAGACTTACTACATCTATTATCTGTAAACATCAAGAAAACCAATTAGCAGACGATCCCCCATCCCTTGACTAACTTCCTTACAGCCCATCCACAATTCAAACTGGTTTTACCTGGAAATTGGTACACTTTGGAACATGGAATGCATACAGAATACATAATTCACAACTATTTCATTAAACCATTCCACAGGAGTACAAGCATATCACTTAGTTTGCACATTACAGAACAAGGTCCACCGGGGGGTGACCAGGTAAAAGAATTAGGTAAACTAACCTCAACACCCCCTTTGACACCAGGATCAAAGAGAAGCTAATAGAAAAGGAATAAAGAGCGCAAAGATCTACTATTAAGAGAAGAAAGTGTGCAATAACTAAAGGAAACTCCCATTCAATTAACAGTTAACTCTCAACTAAAAGTCCATATTTTTTTTTTCTAGTGTCCAACTTCTTTTTCTTTGGTTTGAGATAAATCTCAAAAGTACCTGGTACTGTGTGTTCTACTTTACAAGCACTTTTTTTTTTCTCATGCACCATCATGTCTACAAGCCTGAAACAGCACATTGATCATGCCAATTTTCAGCAATCAGCTGAATGTGAAAACAATGATACCGTAAAAACATCATAGATCATACAATCATACTTAGGTAATCCCAGAAGGCAACAACCCAAGAATTACGCAGCATTCTGTTTATGACTGACACAGCGATTTTATGATGTTCATGCCAAAGCCCATTCTTTCTGCACTTCAGTGTGTATCCTGACTTTTCGTTAAGATTAAAAAATTTGGATAAAAACCAATAGGAAATCAGGAACTGCTTTCAGTGAAGCAGTGCATGAGATAATAAGTAATCTCGACATCCATTTTGAAACATGGCATAAGCATCATAAATGGAAGAAGTATGTACTTTAATATAAATCGTGCTATTAAAACATAACAACTATGTTGAAGAACTCCTATTTCAATCACACGTCTTAGATGCCACACAGCACAAAGGGAGCACCTTAAAAGCTTATTGAAGCAACCTCACAAGCACTCAGTTAACTCTTATTGTTGATATAACCTCGTCACAGCAATACAAACCTAAGAACCTACGTCCTACTGAAGATGTATCAAGCATATAGATAGTAAAGACATAGATACCAACACGCAGGCTACATCTAGAGCATTAAGGCTTAAGAAGAGTACTTTTGAACAGGAAATGCTGCTGCCTTCAGAAACTCATTTAACTTACCATATATGGGCTACTTTTACTTCTATCTAAAGAAGTATCTAGATTTTCAACCTTATTCATTTCCAAGTTAAGCCTCAAATTTTCTAAACTTGATGCATCACCATCAGTCAGGATCACCTGCATTCAAAACACAAAATTGAAAATCAAATACTGAAAATAGAAGTGAAATCCTCTTTTGAAAAAGCTTTATCATGGGAAGGATCAACGTCTACGTCTAGGTATGAAGCTGGTTCAGAAGACCAAAAAGGCAAAAGGTCATCCTCAAAGACAGAAAGACAAAGAAGAGGTCGCAAAACTAGAAAGTTCCCCATTGTAAGCAATAGGTGTGACAAGATGAAAATTTTACAAGTTAAAAATAAAAAATACTACAAAAATATACACTATGCAGATGAACCAGAGAAACAACTGAAAAGATTGAAGAAACTGGGGGAAATAGTAGACAGGAAAAGAAAGAAAGAAAGAAAGGAAGAAAGAAAGAAAGAAAGAAAGAAAGAAAGAAAGAAAGAAAGAAAGAAAGAAAGAAAGAAAGAAAGAAAGAAAGAAAGAAAGAAAGAAAGAAAGAAAGACAGAACATTCTGTGAGTTTGAAAAACTGAAACTAATACGGAGTACAAGAAAAGTGAAGATATGTATAGTAGATGAAAACGCCACTAAGTTAGATTATCTGTTGTTTATTTGAAGGGATCCCATGTTTCAAGTTGGTTGGCCTTAAATAGATGTACTTTCTACTGCGAGGTAATCATTTTTGACAAGGCATAACAAATTTATGATTAAGAATCCAGAATCATTCCTAATAAAACAATAAACACTGAATAACTACTCCATTCGTGTCAAAGGGTTTCCCCCAAAAAAATTGGTCATGCCCTAAGCCCAAAGAATGAGAAAATCCGCCAATTAATTGAATATTTCATGGACTGGAGTCTAACTCCTCCCTGTCTAATAGAAAAATATAATGAACGAATGCACCTTGTAAAAGTAAAACTATGACAAGTAAACCTTTACCACAATCTATTCAAGATAAAGAACCATTTAAGAAATTCTTCTAATCAAGAAGGAATATATGATAAAACGAACCTGAGAGGCTGTAACATGCTTGAGGCAGACACCAAGCAAACCTACACCAGAACCAACCTGTTTGACATAAAACAAACAAAAAGAGCAAATTTATTATCACCACATGGCAATTTGCCATCAATATAAGTATACTCAAGTACTTGAAGTATCAAATTGCAGCACAGAATACACACAAAACTATTTTCTTAGATGATATATAGAACAGGCCTGCTTATGGCGAACGGAAAAGCATGCTAAAAGCGAGAGACTAATGCTGGTGTGCTAGTGTTATACTTATAGCAACTTTATCACCAAACTTCTCCAAAAGAAATACACCATGGCTATACTTCACCTCAAAACATGATTTCCTCGTAAAAACTTCGGGGCACGAAAGAATAAACTCGGACAGAAAAAGACTAGAAGGCCAAAGAGCACACCTACACATTATTTACACAATCAGCTTATCTGTAAAAAGCAAGTGATTTAAGTATGCTACAAGACTGTCCAAGCAAAGAGGGGGTGGGGGGGGGGGGGGGGGGGGGGGGGGGGGGGGTTAATCAGAACCACAAACAAGAACAAAGTAAACAAAAACAATATACTGAAGACAACAAGGCTTAGCTAATAATGCTCTAATAGTCTAACAAATCCGCAAGAACGTTTTGCATGTCACATTTGTTTTCCGCATTAAGATTTGGCCCATAGCATCAAACTAGATACATGCAATGCAGACCATTACAATATTTAGATTCACATAATGAGTTTCCCTCTGGAACAACGCATGATCTAAGAACAATACTTTTATTGTTGCATGAAAAGGAGAAATCAACACTGAAGACAAAAAACTCATAATTTCCTAGAAACCCCTCAAAAGTGTTGGCAATTTGGTCTATTTATGTTAAGAGAACATAATAGGGAAAGAAATCTCAAAAGAACAGAACGTATTGACAGAAAAACGTACCCAGTGTCCCCTTCAAGCATGTTGAGTGAACACTGCAATGGTACAACCATCTGCATTTGACCTGGGTGACTAGGAACTTGAAAATATGTCACCAAAGACAAGCGAGAATGTTAGCCAGACATTAGCTCACTAAAAAAACCCTCATGTTAATGGTTAAAAGTTCTTACCATCATGAAAAAAAAATGATATGCATTTCACTATCCATGCTTTTTCATTCCCCGGTGCATCTTCCTACGATTTAAAATCAGTAGTAGTACAACAAAACGATAAATGAAGGGCTTCCATGGAAAAATAACACTCCCACAGATAAATGAACAAAAACTGACCTTCAAAGAAACCATGTAGTGAGCATAACGTTCATAAAATTCATCCAACACATCACCCCCAGTTGATTCGACTTCATCAATGAGCTTCTTCAGAAATATTTTCAAGTAAGGTACATAACAGTTCTCTTCCTGCAATAATACAAGCAACCATGGATTTTGAAATAGCTAGATATTACTGTATCCACCAACTGTAAAACTTCTAAGCATCATTCAACGAATTTTCTTCCAAGTTCACTTGGTCCACTAGTCAATCAATGCACATTTTTAGAAGAAAAAAGAGAAATCATAACACGGGCAGTCAGGCGACTCAGGCACACCTCACTATCCATCTTTCCTTCTTTTCAGGCCAAATATAGTGCATCATGACAACATTTCCCAAAGGACCAAAACCACCCTCAGCAAGAAATTTCAGTATAGTGGCAAATTTGCTGGACATCCTCAAACGAATGCGTAAAGTCGTAAACCCAACAACCAATGATTCCCTTAGAATAACCTAATCAAACAAAACCCATAAATATCCCAGCTAAATGAATTATGTATTATACTCTCTTCGGCCGGATTGCCGGAATCAATAGTCACATTAATTCTTGAACTAGCAATGTGACACCTAGGGACGAATATAGTACAGGTAAAATACTGTAAATCATGCTAATTAACAACCAAAAATACCAAATTAACACTTAGCACAATATAATCTCAATCACAGTATGAATAAATCACAAGGGAACGAAACTAACAAAGATCACTTACACTATTGTTAATACAGTAAGCCCAAATGAACTGCTGCACATCCTCCGAAATAAAGCCACCCCCACATTTCCTAAACAATGAGGAAATCATTACAAGAATAGTACTACACAAGTTAGTTGCAATGGTGAAAAGGGTTTCTCTTTTTTACCTTGCTAAGGAAATTAAGGAATCAGATGGTTCCATCGCGAGAAAAGCTGAGACCAAATACTGCTTGTAAAGGTCCAGGTTCGCCATGTCGAGACTCTGGTGGTGGTTTGACATGTTTAATTCTACTGGAGAGACTGAGGCTGAGAGGGAGGGAGAAACACAGCAATTGGGGGCAAAGTTTCGGACTTGCACGAATGGTCAAATTGGGAGTTCAGGGTTCGGGGTTCGGGCTCGCGTTCGTCCGTCGGGTCGCGTAGGTTTAAACTTTAAGGGCTAGTATCAATTCTTATTTTTAGTTTTATGTTTTTAAAAATTAAAAACAGATTTTTGTTTTGATTTCTTAAGGCTAAGCCCGGGATAATTAGGGTCCGGGATAACTACCTTTATTCCCTTTCTTATTGTTTGTGAGACCAATTCAATCATTCCCTTTACCCCCTTAATTCCCCAACATCCCTCTACCATGATTCCCCACCCCACCCCACCCCCCCCCAAGGAATCACCCTAACCCCCAAATTCCTCTTCACCCAACCAACTTAACTACCACTTTGACCATCCTTGACCACCACACCATCACTTGTGCCGCCACCACCAAAACCCCCAAAACGCAGAACCTCCTTACAATCACCGAACCACCACCCAACACCACTCTACAACCACCGAAACCACCGTACAACAACCATACCACCACCCAACAACCTTCTACCGCCACCAAAACCATCATACCACAACCAAAACAACCCTAATAACCATCGAATCATCTTACCCAGCACAAAAATCAAGTATCCAACCCCCGAAATTGACCACAACTTTCCAAAACAAACCCTAATCTCGCCGGAAAACTAGATCTAAAAGAGAGATGAAAAATAGAGGAGAGAGAAAGAGGGGGAAGGGACGGGCGGTACTCGTTGCTTCGCGGTGGAGGAGGCACTCTGCAGTGGGAGGCGACGCTGGTGGGGAGACGCTGCGAAAACAATGAAACCGGTGGCAACAGGTGGTGGATGCGGCGGTTTTCGTGGAGATGCGGCGGGTGGGTAGACGGTGGAGTGGGGTGCGTAGGCGGTGGAGTGGGGTGGCGGTGGAGGGGGAAGGATGAAGTTCAGTGGTGGTTGTAGATTTAGGGAAGGGGTGGTGGGAAGAATGGGTTTCCTTTTAAATTTTGTAAACCAAACAACTTGTGATAATCTAGGGATTTCCTTTCCATTCAATTCCAAACGCTTTCTTGATTCCATTCCCTTTACCTCGTGTGAACCAAACGGCCCCTTAGTGTTTCTTAGGGCTTGTTCGGTATTAATTCTTGTTTTGAAACTAATATTTATCATAATTGTACTACTCGTATTGGAATTTGGAGTACTATAGATTATTATCATTTTTTATTACTCTTTCCACTATTGATTATTAGTCCCTCTTGGAATCTTGTCACTATTTACAATTGAAGAGAATTTTCTAATTTCTTTCCAATGCGTATCAAAATATATTTATGTGAGATCTTGTTTGGTTCGTCTCAATGTGTAGTTTAACAATATCAAATTTTTATATATATATATTTTTTAACGTACGTATTTGAAGATATTTACGTTTAAATATTGAGTTGAAACATATGAAAAAGTTAAAAGGTACTAACATTTAAGAACGGAGGGAGTATTATTTATGGAGTATTATGCCTACATCTATTGATCTACATGTCTGACTATAGTTGCCTAAAAAGGTGATTAACCTCACAAACAACATATCTGTAAGTCTATGAACGCCGCATGTATACTTCTTTGATTATCTCTATTTTATAAGTGAAGAGGTGGGGTTATTTTAGTAAATCCACTTTTGTTGTCCCCCTTATATTACTAAAATACCCTCCACACTTATATAATAGACGATATAATGACAACCTACCAAATTGGAAAAGCCCAAAGAAACATTTTAATCAATCTAGCCCCTTGAATAAATTCTTACCGTTTTAATCAATCTTTTTATATGCGTTCGGCTCTATCTAATTTATATGTTTCTTATATTAACACGCTTCATATTTATATTATATTTTTTTACATGTTATTTCAGGTTTATATGTAATAACACAAATCGGTTTCTTATATTCGCACGCATCGCCTGCGTATAATACTAGTTGATTAAGAAGGAGAGGACTCCGGATCCTCTATATTTCTAGGAAGCTCTACAAGGTAGAGTTGAGTAAATCTCAACCCTTGAAAGAAATCATAGCCTTGATGCCTTCACTATTAAAAATGAAATAAAAAAACATAAAAACTTCCCACCAAAATCCTACATAATACATTACTGGCAATTATTAAACTTCCCGCTAAGATAGATTACTAGCATTTTAATTCCCATCAAACTCTTCAACCCTAGACAAAAGGTCGATCTTTGCCTCTTTGGTCGCAATACATTGCACCATTTATATTCTTAAGGTGTACTATAAGTTTGAGAAACAATAGAAGGTGCTATCAGATTTCATTATCGCCAATTATCGATTATTGAACAATCTGGATGTATATTCAACTTTTTTTTTTTTTTACATTTTAGTAATTGAATGTAATATGAAACTGATTATTCATTTGTGTGTGTGTGTGTGTGAGATCACATTTGTTGCTTGATCAAACACCATTGTACTTTCATTATTATTTATTTAACATTCTACTAATTAATTGTGCTTATTTATGAGTATTATTTTCCACTTTTCCATACATGGTTAAATGGTTTGCATCTGTCATTCCCATGGTCTACATTAATTAGTTAGTTGTTTAGTCAATCAACCAAACAAACACTTTTATTTATTTAATTAATCATATTACGGAGTAATGCCGATTTTTTTATTTCCGTATAATGATGGATAATTTTACAGCAAATGAGTTCAGTGATAATGTAGATATATCAGAAAATTGGATTCCTTATATTGGTATGGAATTCGACTCGGTGGATCATGCTTGGAATTCTTGGTTAGAATATGGAGGGGAAGATGGGTTTTAATGTTCAGAAGCATTATGAGAACAAGAGTAATGACGGACAAGTGACTTCTCGAAGATTTGTTTGTTTGAAAGAGGGTTTTTGCATATCAGGCAAGCGAGATCATTTGACAACTAATCCTCCAGCTGAAACAAGAACTGGTTGTAAAGTTTGTATTATTATAAATAAGCTACAGGAAAATATCGTGTTCATGAATTTGTATCAGAACACAATCATGTTGTTCACTGTCCAAATACTTCGTACTTGTTGTCATCACAAAGGAATATAACTGAAGTACAAGCTGCTGAAATTGAACGTGCTGATGATTCTGGAATTAGGCCTAGAGCAACCCATGAATTCATTGGTTCACATGTTAGTGGATCAAACAACCTTGGCTACACCCTTCGGGACCATAAAAATTATCCACGGAGTAAGAGCCAAAGAGATTATATGTATGGGGAAGCCGGAAGTTTGTTAAAATACTTTCACTTACAAACGATTGAGAATCCTTCTTTCCAATATTCAATTCAATTGGACTGTGAAGAACAAATAACAAATATGTTTTGGGCAGATGCAAGGATGATATTGTATTATGCTTAATTCGGAGATGTTGTTGACTTTGACACTACATTTGGTACAAAAAAAGAGCACCGACCCCTCGGTGTATTTTTTGGTTTTAACCATTTTAGGGAGACAACGATTTTGGGTGCAACTCTTTTATATGATGAAACAACTGAATCTTTTAAGTGGTTGTTTGAAACGTTTCTAGCAACACATGGAAATAAGCATCCAAAGACAAATGTTCACTGACCAAGATATCGCTATGGGAAAGGCTATTGCAGAGGTGATGCCAAAGGTATGGCATGGATTGTGCACTTGGAACAACACAGAAAATGCAATCAAGCACTTGCTAATTTATGGATCATCTGTCGTTCAATAATTCAAAACTTGTATGTATGAGATTAAAGTAGAGGTGGAGTTTGAAAAGGCATTTGAAGCATCTCATGGGAAAGTGACAAAACAAAGTTGGTTAGATAGTGTTTATACCGTAAAAGAAAAGTGGGTAGAATATTACATGACCAATGTATTTTCTTTGGGGATGCGTAACACTCAATTGAGTGAAATCTTCAACAATGATTTAAAAGGTTTTCTGAAATGCACTATGCATATAATGCGTTTTTTCAAACAATTTGAGAGAGTCGTTGGGCTAAAGCGGCAAAATGAGACGAACAATGAGTTTGATTCGCGAGAACAACTGTCAAGAATTAAGATGCAGAGATCACCTTTACTTAGGCAAGTTGGCCAAATTTATACTCCTAATATATTTCGAAGCCTTTCTGAGTATGGTTGGTCAGCGACAGCTTATATAAGCAGCCTGTCAAAGGTCAACTAAGCAATGAAGGTCATCATCGTCAATTATCGATTATTGAACAATCAGGAGGTATATTCAACAATATTTTTTTCTTTTTACATTTTAGTAATTGAATGTAATAAGAAACTGATTATTTGTTTGTGTGTGCGTGTGTGTGTGATTGCATTTGTTGCTTGACCAAACACCATGGTACTTTCATTATTATTTATTTAACATTCTACTAATTAATTATGCTTATTTATGAGTATTATTTTCCACTTTTCCATACATGGTTAAATGATTTGCATCTGTCATTCCCATGGTCTACATTAATTAGTTAGTTGTTTATTCAATCAAGCAAACGAACACTTTAATTTATTTTATTAATCATATTAATACCGATTTTTTTTTTCCGTGCAATGATGGATAATTTTACAGCAAATGAGTTCAGTGATAATGTAGAGATATTAGAAAATTGGATTCCTCGGATTGGTATGGAATTCGACTCGGTGTATCATGCTTGGAATTCTTGGTTAGAATATGGAGCGAGGATGGGTTTCAATGTTCGGAAGCATTATGAGAATAAGAGTAAGGACGAACAAGTGACTTCTCGAAGATTTGTTTGTTCGAAAGAGGGTTTTTGCATATCGGACAAGCGATCATTTGACAACTAATCCTCCAGCTAAAACAAGAACTGGTTGTAAGGTTCGTATTATTATAAATAAGTTACAGGAAAATATCGTGTTCATGAATTTGTATCAGAACACAATCATGTACTTCACTGTCCAAATACTTCGGACTTGTTGTCATCACAAAGGAATATAATTGAAGTACAAGTTGTTGAAATTGAACTTGCTGATGATTATGGAATTAGGCCTAAAGCAACCCATGAGCCCATTGGTTCACATGTTGGTGGATTAAACAATCTTGGCTACACCCATCGGGACCATAAAATTATCCGTGGAGTAAGCGCCAAAGAGATTATATGTATGAGGAAGCCAGAAGTTTGTTAAAATACTTTCAATTACAAACGATAGAAAATCCTTCTTTCCAATATTCAATTCAATTGGACTGTGAAGAACAAATAACAAATATTTTTTGGGCAGATGCAAGGATGCTTATGTATTATGCTATGTAGTTTCCTTTGATACTACATTTGGTAGAAACAAAGAGCACCAACCGCTTGGTGTATTTGTTGGTTTTAACCATTTTAGGGAGACAACGGTTTTTGGTGCAACTCTTTTATATGATGAAACAACTAAATCTTTTAGGTGGTTGTTTGAAATGTTTCTAGCAACACATGGAAATAAGAATCCAAAGACAATGTTCACTAACCAAGATATCTCTACGAGAAAGGCTATTGCAAAGGTGATGGCAAAGGTATGGCATTGATTGTGTACTTGTCACATCACAGAAAATGCAATCAAGCACTTGCTAATTTATGGATCATCTTGTAAGGGAATACAGTCAAACATAATAACATGTGCGGAACAATCCCCAAAGCCAGGAAACATGTATAAAGCACAGATTAAGCAAACTTACATTCGAAGCGTGTTTTCCACAATAATCCGTCAACGAACACGAACAAAGAACTCCACTTGTCGTTCCTCTACTTGGTTCACCGACACGATCAGATCCGTCTTGATTATCGTAGCTTAGACAATTGATCAAGAGATTTGCTTTTTGGGATGAACACACTATGGAGGCACATAGAGAATTAGGGTTCTCTGTTTTCTCCTAGGGTTGTGTGTAATCTGAATTGTGATTGCAGTTAGTTGGAAATTAGGTCATAAGGTTATTTACATAACCTTACTACCCGACCAAGCCATAAGGCAAGGCCGGCTAGCAAGCCCGCGCAGCATCACACGGACACGCACAGCGAGCTGGGCCGTGGGCCGCGCTGCTGCTGCTATGTCGTGGTCTTGGCCCGCGCGTGCACACAGCTGCTCGGCCATGGGCCAACGCTGTTGTGTCGCCTTGCTTGCTTGCCTAGCGCGCGCGCCCATGGGCCTTGAGTGCTTCGTGCACTCGGCTCGTGGGCCGCTCCTCGTATCCGCGTTTAATATATTTCCGATATATTATTTATCGTTTCGTATACGACGAATCACCGTCGTACGATACGATTTATTCGTTTCGCCTAGCTTACAAATATTCGCGATACGATATACGATTCCGATGCAAGGTCGTATCGTATAATACGTTTCCAACTTAAATCCCGAAAAGCTATTAAATGAATTTCCGATTAATTTAATCCGGTGATCTGTTACGTGTCATTGGTGTGACCTTGTAGGTTCAGTCAAGAGTAAGTTGTGAGTTCAATATCCATTAGAACTCACTGATCGGAAGCATTGCTCCAGCTAGCTGTTCCGATCACTTGATCTTACTGAATTAATTGTTCGCAATTAATCTGAACCTTGGTATTAGACTTAATGCACCTTGGGTGAAGGACATATTTCCTTCAATCTCCCACTTGTCATTCAGACAAGTGTGCATCCAAATTCCTTTGTCGCTTAGTGTTACTTACTGAACATAAGGTAAGATCCAAGCCATCCTTATTAGGTCCAGAAGTGTTTCTCAGATTACAGAGTTCAATTGTCAAACTTTTGCAGAAGGTTAAGCCTAACCATTCTGAGCACGGCCATGCATTTTACAGTATCTAACTCTCCGAGAGGCCTTGTTACACAACAACACCATATCCTATCAAAGATAGGAGGACAATCAATTCTTGCAATCTATGAACACTCACTTTGATTCATAGTACGCCCAATAACTGCTTTTATAGCCTCCTTTTACGGTGCGACGTTTAGCTAGTATCAAAGCGAACTAATTCTCAAACGAGCAGACATAATCGCTCATGTTCTGAGGAATGGTTTCTAATCACCATTAATGAGAACTACCTATGACATGACTTTAATCTCTTAAAGCGTTCTCATGGTCAATCCGATACAAGATCCAATAAGTATCTATGAAAAGATTCTGACATCCAGTCACTCTAGTTCAAGAAACAGAACTAAGTAATCTACTTGCAATCTAATCTTCATTAGTCATTGGTCGTCCACCTTTCAATGACCTGGATTAGGGATCCTTTGTGACTTCAATATTCAAGTTCACTTATGGGTGTTTCTTTGCCAAAGAATCCATCTTGACATCCCATTTGAATGATTGGAATCACATGGACTTATCATTTAATTCTAAACCACAATTAAATGAATATGAAATAATAAATTTCATAAATATGAAATGGTTAAACCAATTGTTTTAAACATAGATCTAACAGATGTTCTAAAACAATACTTAGAAAATCAAAGCCATTCTCCAACATGCTTGATTCCCATGGTTGCTACATGTGCGTTGTGTTTCACTTGTGGCAACGGTTTAGTCAATGGATCCGCGACGTTGTCGTCAGTTCCAACCTTGCAAGTCTTGATTTCCTTTCTTTCAACGATCTCTCGAAGTATATGAAATTGCCGCAGTACGTGCTTGGACTTCTGGTGGCTCCTAGGCTCCTTTGCCTGGGCAATGGCTCCGCTATTGTCACAATACAAAGCCACTGGTCCTTTAATGGAGGGGACAACACCAAGTTCTTCGATGAACTTCCGAATCCAAACAGCTTCCTTTGCTGCTTCTGAGGCAGCAATGTACTCGGCTTCAGTTGTAGAATCCGCAATAGTGCTTTGCTTAGCACTTTTCCAGCTTACTGCTCGGCCGTTGAGGCAGAACACAAACCCAGACTGTGATCTGAAATCATCTCTGTCAGTTTGAAAGCTTGCGTCCGTATAGCCCTTAACAATCAACTCATCTGTACCACCATAAACCAGAAACTGATCCTTGGTCCTTTTCAGGTACTTTAGGATGTTCTTGGCAGCAGCCCAATGCGCCTCACCTGGTTCTGACTGGAACCTGCTCGTTGCACTGAGTGCGAACAAAACATCCGGCCTTGTACAAATCATAGCATACATGATGGATCCAATAGCCGAAGCGTATGGAATTCCACTCATCTTTCTACGCTCATCAGATGTTTTGGGACACTGATTCATGCTTAGATATACGCCATGTGACATGGGTAGATGGCCTCTCTTGGCTTCCATCATATTGAACCTAGCTAGCACTTTGTCAATGTAAGTGCTTTGGCTTAGTCCAATCATCCTCTTAGATCTATCCCTATAGATCTTGATGCCCAATATGTACTGTGCCTCTCCTAAGTCCTTCATTGAGAAACACTTCCCGAGCCAAGTCTTTACAGACTCCAACATAGGAATGTCGTTTTCCAATAAGCAGTATGTCGTCAACATACAAGACTAGGAATGCAATTTTACTCCCACTAACCTTCTTGTATACACAAGATTCGTCCTGATTCTTGATGAAGCCAAACTTGTTGACTGCTTCATCAAATCGTTTATTCCAACTCCTTGATGCCTGCTTTAGTCCGTAGATGGACTTCTTAAGCTTGCATACCTTTCCTTGGTTCTTTTGATCGACAAAACCCTCCAGCTGTGTCATGAACACAGTCTCTTCAAGAACACCGTTCAAGAAGGCAGTTTTGACATCCATTTGCCATATTTCATAGTCATGAAAAGCGGAAATCGTAAGGATTATCCGAATAGACTTAAGCATCGCGACTGGAGAAAAGGTTTCATCGTAGTCAACGCCGTGAACTTGACTGTAACCTTTTGCTACCAATCTAGCCTTGTATATGTATACAATTCCATTTTTGTCTTTCTTCAATTTAAAGACCCATTTGCATCCGATAGGTGTGAACCCATCCGGCAAATCAACCAAATCCCAGACTTGATTTTCAGACATGGAGTCTATTTCAGATTGCATGGCCTCTAACCATTTAATGGAGCTTGGGCTCGTCATAGCTTGCTTGTAAGTTAAAGATTCATCACTATCCAATATGAGAACGTCTAAGTTTTCAGTCAAGAGGACGCCTGTCCATCTGTCCGGCTGAAAAATAGTTTTATTTGACCTACGAGGGGCAACAACGTTTTGAGGAACTACTCCCACTGGCTCTTCTAAAGACCTTGGAGGTTCATCAACTTGAACTGCTTCTAAAGAGTTCCGAGTTCGTTGTTCGTCTCGAATCTCTTCGAGGTCTATTATTCTCCCACTTGTCAATTTGGAAATATGATTTCTTTCCAAAAAGACACTGTCACGAGCAACGAATACCTTGTTGTCTGACTGGTTGTAGAAGTAATACCCCATAGTTTCTTTTGGATACCCAACGAAGAAACATTTGTCAGATTTAGGTTGTAGCTTGTCCGAAATTAATCGCTTGACATATGCTTCGCAACCCCAAATCTTCAGAAAAGACAACTTTGGAAGTTTCCCAGTCCATAATTAGTATGGAGTCTTTTCAACAGCTTTTGACGGAGCACGATTCAGTGTGAGTGCTGCAATTTGCAACGCATGTCCCCAGAACTGTAAAGAAGTTCGGCCTGACCCATCATTGACCTGACCATATCGAGTAAGGTCCTGTTTCTCCGTTCCGACACTCCATTCCATTGAGGTGTCCCCGGAGCAGTCAATTCAGAAAGAATACCGCATTCTTTTAGATGGTCATCAAACTCGTGGCTAAGATATTCACCTCCTCGATCCGATCTTAGAGCTTTGATTTTCTTGCCATGTTGATTCTCTACTTCATTTTGAAATTCTCGGAATTTCTCAAACGATTCAGACTTGTGCTTCATTAAGTAAAGATAGCCATATCTACTGAAGTCGTCCGTAAACGTTATGAAATAGCTGAACTCACCTCTAGCTTTCGTACTCATAGGCCCACATACGTCCGTATGTATTAGCCCTAGTAGTTCGCTTGCTCTTTCTCCCACCTTTGAGAAAGGTTGCTTTGTCATTTTGCCAAGTAAACAAGATTCGCATTGATCAATCTTCTCTAAGTCGAATGATTCTAGAATTCCTTTCCGTTGAAGTAATTCCATGCGCTTTATGTTTATATGGCCTAATCGACAATGCCACAGAAATGTGAGATTAGAATCACCAGTTTTAGCCTTTTTGGTATTTATGTTATAAATGTGTTTGCTCGTATCTAGCACGTAAAGACCGTTTTCTTGTTGTGCTGAACCATAAAACATTGCATTCAAAGCAAAAGAACAACTATTGTCTTTAAATTGAAAACTAAAACCTTTAGAATCCAAACTTGAAACGGAAATGATGTTTCTGGTGATACTAGGAACATAGTAATAGTTTTCTAGTTCCAAAACAAACCCACTAGGCAAAGAAATAAAATAAGATCCTACGGCTAATGCAGCAATCCGTGCTCCATTTCCCACGCGTAGATCCATCTCGCCTTTATCAAGCTTTCTACTTCTCCTTAGTCCCTGTGGATTGGAACATAAGTGTGAGCCACAACCAGTATCTAATACCCAAGAAGTAGAATTAGCTAGATTACAATGTATAACATACATACCTGAAGTAGAAGCAACGTCCCCGTTCTTCTTATCTTCCTTCTTCTTCAAGCAATCCCTCTTCCAATGCCCCTTCTTCTTGCAGTAGAAGCATTCAGAGTCGGCAGGAGAACGAGTCGCCCTTTTCTGTTTACCAGAACCGGCGCCATTGGACTTGGATGAGGGCGAAGCCTTGCCCTTACCCTTCTTGCCCTTGTTCTTGCCTGATTTCTTGAAGTTCTTGCCCTTACGCACCATAAGCATATCATGCTTATTCTCTTGCTTGAGCGTCTTTTCAGCGGTTTTCAGCATACCGTGAAGCTCAGTAAGAGATTTCTCCATGCTGTTCATGTTGGAATTCAACTTGAACTGATCATAGCCATTATGAAGCGAATGGAGAATGATGTCGATAGCCATTTCATTTGAGACGTCAGAATCTAGAGCTCTCATGTTCTCAAAGAGTCCAATCATTTTAAGAACATGTGGGCTCACTGGTTCTCCTTTCTTGAGTTTAGTCTCAAGGATCAACCTCTGAGTCTCGAATCTTTCGATTCTGGCTTGGTCCTGAAACATGTTCTTCAACTCCGAGATGATTTGGTAAGCATCCGAGTTAATGAACGTTTTCTGAAGTTCAGCACTCATGGATGCAAGCATCACACATTTGACATCCCTGTTGGCCTGAATCCAACGATTAAGGGCAGCTTGAGTTACCTCCGGCCTAGCCTCTTCCGGTAACTCTTCCTCAAGGACATATTCTTTTTCCTCATGCATAAGAACTATTTGTAAGTTCCTCTGCCAGTCGAGGAAATTGTTGCCATTCAACTTCTCTTTGTCGAGAATTGAACGCAGGTTGAAAGTGTTATTGTTTGCGGCCATTTTTCATTACTACAATCGAAAAGAATTTGCAATAATAAATAACCATTCATACAATTCAATAACTTTAAAATAAAAGCAAACATGCAATCATTAAAGCTATTAAAACATTTCATTCATGCAAAAAGCAAAAACATGGTCCGAAATGAATGAAACGATTCCAAGACCCCAAAAGTCCTAAATCCTTAAGCAGCTTTAGCATGTCTTAAGTATTTTAAGATTTTAGGTAAGCAAAACCTATTGCTAGTAATCTCCAAATTACTCTTGGTTAATAAATTAATGCCATAATTTATCCCATTGCCACAACTTAATGCCATTGTTGTTTGAGTTATAACCACAATCAACGTGCTCCTTTAGGACGCCTTACCATCTAAGTCAACTAAAATAGCACCTCGCTTTAGCGTAAACCTACTATCTTAGATCCCTAGATTTTTGTAAGTGTTGATTTGGAAGGCAATTTTTAAAACTCAATATTACTTGGACCTAGTTGTTTCTATGTTGGTTCGATTATTTAGTGAACTTAAAACTAATCGATTCATAGGAAACAACCTGTTCATGCAAAGTATACATACATTCATACATTCACGCATAATATATATATATATATTAAATTGCATAAATAATTGGTGATCTAGTATGGCCCAAAACTTCTTGTCTTGAAGCATCCAATCTTCATCACCTCCTTGTTAGCTTGGCATCGTCTTGAATCTTCGTTCAAATGCTAACTTAAAGTTCTAAACTTAGAAATACTTGAAAATAATAAATTACATCAAAATTTCCATGGTACGCAGACCATATTTACAACTTTACATTCAAAGATAGAACGGTGCGCAGACCGTATTTAACTATCCTAAATTTGGCCATACTAGTCACTTGGAGTACCTGCATTGCATAAAATATATATTCTACGCATTCACCCATTCGTATGCTAAAACGAATGGCCCATGTAAATATGCAAGTATTTACGTGAATTAATTAAAATTCACGTTCACATAAACGCGTCCTAAAAGATTAATCAATTTCCAAATTATTAATCCTTAGACTTTATTCTAATTAAAATTGAATTTAATTAATATAATGCGACCTACGAAACAATTAAAATAATTCTTTCATTTTAATTTCATTTAGTGGCTCCCACTCAAACCAATAATTATTCCGGATAATTAATTATGAAATATTAAATTAAAACTCGCGGCTCGGCCCAAGTAAATAAAATATTAAATTAAAAATCCCGTTAGCCCAAATTAATGCAAATACACGAAGCACAACTAATTAAACGATTTAAAAAAACGTTCAATCAAACGGCCTAGGCTTGCGCCCAGCTCGTCGTGCGAGAGGCCCAAGAGCACACGAGCATTGCCCGCGCGCCCAGCCCATCGCATCGCATAGCATGCCATCGCTCGCCCATCGCTCGCGCGCCATGCCTCGCCCACACGCGTCGCGCGCCATGCCTTGCGCATGCGCATCGCGTACCCGCAGCATAGCTACCCTGCGTTGCGTGTGTGTTGTGCATCGTGGGTGCTCGACGTCGCAAGCATCGCGCTTCGCTTCGTCGCAGCCCCGCAGGCATCGCCTGCCCCTGCCTTGCCTAGCGCGCACGAGGCACGCAGCTCGTGCTGCTGCCCGTGTCGCATGGCACGGCTCGCATAACGGCCTCGTATGGCTCGACGAGCCATACTTCCATCATGCCCATGTTCGTGTTTTTGGTTCGTAAAACGGACCAACCTAATTAAAATTAAATTTTAATTCACGAACTTGCATTAATTTTATTTTTCAAAAAAGTTACGATTTAATTTTTCGAAAAACAACGATTTTTAACGATTTAATAAACTTTAACGACAATCCAATTTCGTAAAATTAATAAATCAAGGGCTAACTATATTCAAACTTTTAAGAACGATCGAATCAACTTTAAAATTTGAACCTTTAATTAACAAAATCCGAAATTTTACATCGTTCATAAACAATTAAATTTCAGATTATTAATAAATTGGTTTAAGTGTGATTAAAATTAACGAAACCATTCAAAATTTTAATCCAATAATTTTTAAAATTAGCCACTGACCCATGAAATTATACCCCCTTTCCCAATTAACCGAATTATTAATCCATAATTAATTAAAAATCAATTAGGGTTGTAAAATTTACGAATTGGGGAAAGGCAAAATTAGGGTTTATGCTTATCGGAAAAATATGAAATTTTTACCATAGATCAAGCATGTACCCAGAAACACTGTGACAAAGTTTCAAGCAATTCCGAGTAGTTTAGGTCGACCTTTTAATTAAATTACTGTCCCACACATTTAATTTTTAATAAAAAATTAACAAAAACGCCCAAAAACTGATGTTTCGAGGCCTGTTTTCGCAATTCTATTCTCATGAGTTGATCTTAGAAAATCGTTTTCCATCAGATTAAGGTTTTAAAAATCGAAAAAGCGAATGTTTTTGATTTCGGAATTGCCAATTTCGCAATTAATCCCATAATTCGAAAAAAATTCCGAAAAATCAACAAAAATTCCAAAAATTTCGACAATGCAAAAACAATAATAATCATGCTAATTCATGCTTTGAATACATAAGGCTCATGATACCACTGTAGGGGAATACAGTTAAACATAATAACATGTGCGGAACAATCCCCAAAGCCAGGAAACATGTATAAAGCACAGATTAAGCAAACTTACATTCGAAGCGTGTTTTCCACAATAATCCGTCAACGAACACGAACAAAGAACTCCACTTGTCGTTCCTCTACTTGGTTCACCGACACGATCAGATTCGTCTTGATTATTGTAGCTTAGACAATTGATCAAGAGATTTGCTTTTTGGGATGAACACACTATGGAGGCACAGAGAGAATTAGGGTTCTCTGTTTTCTCCTAGGGTTGTGTGTAATCTGAATTGTGATTGCAGTTAGTTGGAAATTAGGTCATAAGGTTATTTACATAACCTTACTAACCGACCAAGCCATAAGGCAAGGCCGACTAGCAAGCCCGCGCAGCATCACACGGACACGCACAGCGAGCTGGGCCGTGGGCCGCGCTGCTGCTGCTGTGTCGTGGTCTTGGCCCGCGCGTGCACACAGCTGCTCGGCCATGGGCCAACGCTGTTGTGTCGCCTTGCTTGCTTGCCTAGCGCGCGCGCCCATGGGCCTTGAGTGCTTCGTGCACTCGGCTCGTGGGCCGCTCCTCGTATCCGCGTTTAATATATTTCCGATATATTGTTTATCGTTTCGTATACGACGAATCACCGTCGTACGATACGATTTATTCGTTTCGCCTAGCTTACGAATATTCGGGATACGATATACGATTCCGATGCAAGGTCGTATCGTATAATACGTTTCCAACTTAAATCCCGAAAAGCTATTAAATGAATTTCCGATTCATTTAATCCGGTGATCTGTTACGTGTCATTGGTGTGACCTTGTAGGTTCAGTCAAGAGTAAGTTGTGAGTTCAATATCCATTAGAACTCACTGATCGGAAGCATTGCTCCAGCTAGCTGTTCCGATCACTTGATCTCACTGAATTAATTGTTCGCAATTAATCTGAACCTTGGTATTAGACTTAATGCACCTTGGGTGAAGGACATATTTCCTTCACATCTGTCGTTCAATAATTCAAAGCTTGTATGTATGAGATTAAATTAGAGGTGGAGTTTGAAAAGGCATTTGAAGCATTGCGTTGGAAAGTGACAAAAAAAGTTGGTTAGATAGTATTTATGCCGTAAAAGAAAAGTGGGTAGAATGTTACATGACCAATGTATTTTGTTTGGGGATGCGTAACACTCAATTGAGTGAAAGCTTCAACAGGGATTTAAAAGGTTATATGAAATTCACTATGGATATAATGCATTTTTTCAAACAATTTGAGAGATTCGTTGGGCTAAAGCGGAAAAATGAGACAAGCAATGAGTTTCATTCGCGAGAACAACTGCCAAGAATTAAGATGCAGAGATCACCTTTACTTAGGCAAGTTGGCCAAATTTATACTCCTAATATATTCGAAGCCTTTCAAGATGATTATGATTGGTCAACGATAGCTTATATTAAGCAGCCTGTCGAGGGTCAACCAGCAATGAATATAAAGTCGTAATTTAAGACTTTGAAAATAATAACTCTATCGATAAAGAATACAAAGTATTGAGTAATCCTTTGACTGAAACAATTTCATGTAGTTACAAAATGTTTGAAAGACTGGGCATATTACGTGCTCATGCATTGAAAGTCCTTGATACAATGAATATTAAATTGGTTCTCGAGAAATATATTTTGAAGCGTTGGACAAGAAAATCAAGGGATGAAACCGTGCAAGATATTTCTGGGAGGACTATTCTTGAGGACCCTCAGTTGGATGCTACACGTAGGTACAAAACTTTATGTCAAAAGTTTGTGAAAATGGCTACTAGGGCATCCAACTTTGTAGAATCATCATCATTGATAGAGAGTGGGTTGAATAATTTGATTGTTGACGTTGAAAAATTATTCTTGATCCTTAAAATAGAAAACAGTGGAGCTCCTATATTTTCTAAGATGAATGCAAGTGAAAAGCAAGGTGAAAAGCAAGGTGAAACACATGTCTTTATTCCTAATAAGATTACTTTGAAGCCGAAAGAGGGGAAAAAGCCTGAAAATTTCATGATAAAAGTACAAAGAATCTCAATCAAATCAGGCAAAGAGTATCAAGAAGAAGGTGTCAAATCAACCGAATAGATAAAATATACCGCTACAGGTATGTATGAATAAATGTCATAATCTATCTTAATTATGTATTTTTTACTGCTAGCATATTTTTCCTTTTGGAGCCAAAAAATTAGGAAGGAGAAAATCAGAGGGTTTTACCACAACAATTTATGTCATTTGGAACCAACTATCAATATTCCGAAGTACCTAGGAGTAGCTATACACAATTACTCCTGGTAATTATTAGTAAACTACATTATATAAAACAATGTACATTCTTTGTATTATGTTTTTCACGAGCTTTGTGATTTGTAACCTAGGGTTAAACTTATGGAAGACAGGAGGCTCCACCTTATTGTGCTTTGTGGAAAGGGACTTCATTTCCAAATCAGGTATAAAGTTATTATAGCTGCAACAATTTATATTTTGGACATAATGCTTCATCTTTCAGTCGCTTCTTGTAGGTTATGATGTACAAAATTTTAGTCAACTCCATTCCCAGACCAATTTAAGTTATGTGCCAAATGAAAATTGGCTAGGTATGATCTTACTTAGCTCTTCAAATGTGTATCACTTTCTGGATAAAAAAAACTAAGGACTTATTCTAAATGGATGTAGGTTAATGATTCTCTAAAAATTCTCAAAGGATTTAGTGGCTCTAGCATGGAAACAATACCATAGGTGCATGTTTGACCAAGAGTTCGGCTTTAATTTGATTTCATCAAGTATATGATTATGAATTATGGCTATATGTAGTACAATGGTGCTTCTTATTCAATAGTCCAACTGCCATAATTTTCTTTTGGTATTACTGATGTATTTTGAGTTTTTATAATTATTCTTGATGGATTACTTTGGCCCCCTTTCTTTTATACTAACTATTTCAGAAGTCTTTCTTTGTATTTTACCAATCTTGTAGCCTATTCACCAAATTCTTATTGAGTACATCTATTGAGCGAAGACCGATCTATTGGAGGAGTAGGGAGCTGATGGAAAGACATAAAGTGGAGGGTGGTTTGGGATTAAGGCATATTGAAAATCTCAACATGGCCCTTCTGAGTATACAAGCATGGAGGATCCGTAATAATCCTCAACTTCTTGTAAGTCGGATTATGAGTGGGAAATACAAATGTTCACCCATAGAAAAAGTTAACACAGGTAAACAACTTGGCGCTGGTCTCGTGGGGTTTCAGAAGCATGTACAAGGCTGCAACGAGACTGAAAGGGGGTGTAGATAGTCGAGTGGGAGATGGCTCGAATATTGAGATAGAAGTAGATAATTGGGTACAGGGCCAGAACCCCACCTATTTGACAGGAACCCACCCTTCATTTCCATCTTTAGTCTACAGATAACCTTCCAAGACCAACAGGTCAAGAAAAAGTTAGGAGCTGATCCTGCAATTAGTTGGGTAAAGGAGTTAATGTCGGGAGATCATAGGTGGGATGTAAACCTTATTTGGAGATGTTTTGATGCCACTACCGCAAAACGAATTCTTTCTATGCATCTACGGCAGAGTGTGGAGATGTATAGGTTGGTTTGGTGGCCTGCTTCTATAGGAATATACACGGTCAAATCAGCTTATGTGTTTCTTCAAGGGCGGAAAAATGTAAGCAACTCCTTTTGGAAGGTGTTTTGGAAAATGAAGGTTATCCCATCGTGGAAGATGTTTCTTTGGAGATTGATAAATAAGGCTTTGCCTTCGTGTACCAACCTTAAGTCAAGAGGAGTGGTGTTGGATACTACTTGTAAGTGTTGCAAAAAACAAGAGGAATCTCTAGAACATTTGTTTAGGGATTGTGAGTTTGTTCGTAAAGTTTGGAGTGCGGGTTCGCTGGACATTCAAGAGGTTTGTCCAACGCTGTCTATTAGTGCTGAGTTCGTAATTACATTAGGTTCTTCATGTTGAGTGAGCAAGCCAGTGATGAGAAGTTACTGCATTTTATAGGAACCCTTTGGAGTATATGGAGGCATAGAAATGACACCATATTCAGAAAGTTTAGATGACGTTGTTCAGAAGGTGGCGGACAATTTCAGCAGGTGTTGGAAGTTTATGGAGGGTAAGAAGAAGGGAAGAGTGCGTAGCAACATGAGTGGTGGTGGCACTAACCAAGGAGAAATGTACTGGTGTACGGGGAATGTGGCTGGTCCTATCCCCATGAATTTGCAAACTGATGGTGTGTGGAAGAAAATAAAAAAGGGCAGTGGTGAGGATTGGGTTGCTGGAGCAGGGTGGTATGCGGCATGGGATCAAAATCAAATAGAGGGGAAACAACATATTTTATGTTGTTTCGCCTTTACAAGCTGAAGCTCGAGCATTGTGGTTGGTATTACAGGATGTTGTGGAGCTCAGCACCCGGATCGAGGTCACGATCGACAAACTCAATTGAATTGGTGGAAGCATTTCGTGAACCTAGCACAACAAAATTGGAAATAAAGGATCTAATGGAAGATGTTTTTTTTTTGAGGGAATTGAGATTTTTTCTGTATTTCTAAAGTTCCTAGAGTACAAGTCACTAGAGCCCATAATCTGGCGATAAAATCTAGAAAAAGGGACTAGTTGGTTTCGTTTGTTTGTTTTTCCCTCTGCCAAAAAAAATAAAATAAAAAAAATATTGTAGCCTACATAGGACTTGAACCTACATCTTTGTGTGTTTATTGTCACACAACGATCTACCATATTGAGCTAATATGCTATAAAGAAGTAGGTGATTTCTGACTTGTTGTAATATGTTGAGCCAAACATAACAAAGACACACCATAATTCATAGAAAAATCCACTAGCTTAAAGTATAGAGAATGTATAGCAAGCAACAATTAGTGAGCTTTCACTTACTCCAAGTGACCCGATCATGAAGCATATAAAGAAACCCCATTTTAAGAGTTTAACATTAGTGCAATAATAATCAAACGACTAGCGAAATTTGCATTTAATCAAACAAGTAATATGAAAATCTAAGCTTAAATACACTACCAGCAAAACAAGACGGGGAGCATAATTAATGAAATGGTTCAAGTTCGTCAATTGAATCCCCTTTTATTTCATCACCACCAAACGGATATGAACTCAAATCAAATTTGGGCAAACACAAATAAACCCAATAATCACAATCAATACCCAAATAATTCATTAATTGATCACACACCAAACCAACAACAACGGTCAGCCTCCGTCAATTGATAACTGAAGTACATCAATTCACTTTGAATTACACGAAAATAAATATATAAATAAACAAAAATCAAATTACCATGGATTATAAGAAGTACCTGTTATAGAATCAAACGATGCTTATTCGAATTTGAAGGTAGATCTCTGAAATACGGGAATCAGAAAAAAAAAATGGACGACGATTGATGGTGGCCGGCGGTACAGTTTGGGAAGGAGATCGTCATTTTTTTTTGGTAAGAGCAGAGAGAATACATTAGATGGAAGGTTGGTGGGAACTGGGAAGTTTTTATGTTTTATTTTTTATTTTTTTAATAGTGAAGGCCATCAAGCCGTTGATTTCTTTCAAGGGTTGAGATTTACTCAACTCTACCTTGTAGAGTTTCCTAGAAATCCAGAGGATCCGGAGCCAAGGAGAGACATGTGTAAATGCACTCTTTTATTTTATTTTTTAAAAAAGAAAAATTAACACCTCCGTTCTATAAAATCCGTAAAATTAGAGACCCCTTTCCTTTTCACGGTTTCCTGCTGATTATTTCTAGGTACACCGTACACCATCACCCTCTTTCATCGACGAAAGGTAACGAGGGCGGCAGAATTCGACGGAAGCAACCGCGATGAGAGGGGAAAATTATTCATTAATGGTGTATTGATAATATGTAATGGTGGGAATAAGGAAAAAAAATCGATGAAAACTACTTTCAGTGGCTTTGTGTTTTCCGTTGTAGTTTCGTGAAAATTGGTGAAAATTTGTTTAATAAATCAGTTTCACCGAACTAGTTTTTGTTATAAAAAATAGAAAACGGGAAACAACAATAATGCGAATGTGGCCTTAGTTTTCCGTTTTTTTCTTTAAAAAAAATTAAACAAAACTGTTCGGTAAAAGTGTTTAATAAAACAAATTCACCAATGTTTTGACACAACTAAAGCGGAAAAGAGGAAACGAATTTTCTTGGTTTTATGATTTTGGTTTTTTTAGAACATACTCCCCACTGTATATGTATGACAATCAAACTCTCTTTCTCTCTCCTTTCTCAATTCTTCTTTCTTCTAGATCTACTCATTCTCTCCCCTAAAAAAAGCTCAAACATAACCTCTCCAATGGTAGTTGAAGAAAATTCGCAACTTAATCCATCACATTAGCATCCTCCCCAAATTGGATTTGAGTACGTATGAATATGAGTTATTCATATTTCGATAGCTCTTTTGCCTAGACCATTTTTTTATTGGAGAAAATGTATTGTTCATTGGCGGAGCCAAAATAAGTTTATTAAGGGGCCAAACTTAGTACTCCGTATGAATTAATATCTTGTACAAAAAATTGAACTAACTATATATAATGAAAACCAAAAAATAAAAATAATTAGAACTTTTTCTAAAGATTTCAGCTATAGAGGGTCGAACCCGTGCTGAAACTTGAAATAAATATCGAGTACATCACCACACCAACTGCGCTAGCTAGATGACACTTAGTGCTATGTTATGAAACATCTAAATATTTAACAGAAATACAACACCAAGGGGGCCATGGCCCACCTCCGCCCTGACAGGCTAAAGTCGTATCACCTAATCAAATATAACATAAATCCACTAACAAGATAGCAAGGGAAGTAGGGATCGTATCCACAGGGAAACAAGCGTTATTTCTACTATTAATTAACTAGTCTAAACTATTGCAGACAAGAGATTGATTTGGTTTGAATAATAAACTGCAACGATATAAATCAGAAATAAAAGGTCTAGGGTATAGGTTCACCAATGAACAACAATCCAGGATGATAAACAATCAATAATAATCAATGAAATAGTTAATTAGACTAGCATGCTCTCTCGAATCGATACTAATCATAGACTTAGAATTAACGGGCTCTCGCTACGCATTAATCCCAATTCTACCTATTGAAACAAGCCTAAATATCAAATTGCATCTCTCGAGTCTTAAATTGATATTGCTAAACTAATACAATCAAACCTGCGCAAATTTAATTGCAAAGTAAATAGGAGCAATCAATAGGAATTAACAGCTAAACCAACAATCAACAACAATTAATCATCCCTTCATATTCATTTATGGATTCCCAAAACCCTAGAAAATCAACTACTCACACATATCTAGATTAAACCAAATAAACATATTAAATGAAAGCATGATTGAAATTGAATAATAGAATAAGAAATAAAATAATACCTAAACGAAGAACGAAGAATTAGCTGAAATATTGAAGCTTTAATTAAATAAAAGTTAAGTGTTTGACAAAGTTTTTGTGAAAATAATAAAGTTGAAGTTCTAATACTAGGAAAATAATACGGAATCCCCAGAAGAGTCTACTACTAAAAGCTAATTTAATATATATAGCCTGCCCCTTAAACCTACGGAGAGAAACGAACAAAGGAATACGGGTTGGGGCCGAAAACCTGGCACCCCGGTTTGTGAAAACAGGCCGGTTTTCGGTCCTTCCCAGAATAGAAAACCTACAGGTAGCAAAAACCTGGCATCCAGGTTTGTGAAAACCTGCCGGTTTTCAGAACCCGGCCGGTTTTCGGTGCAAAACAACACAAAGTCTCTATCTTCAAAATGTCATAGCTCTTTCGTTATTTATCGGAATTAGAAAAATGACCACTCGTTGGAAAGATCTTGAAATTTAGAATCCAACCCAATTAAAATCACTACATTTGGAATTGTAGAACTTGAGTTATGATCAAACGAGTGGACGATAGTCGCTTTTCTACTTCTTTCACTGTTCGCTTTGCTTGTTAACTCTTCCAACTCAACGTTTGTGCTCTCGAAAGTACATAATCTCTTGTATTGATTCAAATGAGTACAAAATGCACAAAAATATGCTAATTTCTACAACGATGAACCTGAAATTATAACCACACTAAAAGGAGCACATTAGTACTTTAAATCGCTCCAAAGAGCTCATTTGAGATCAAAAAGTACTAAGGAACGAGGGGGTTAAAACACTATAAAATATGAACATATCAAGCCCCCCTTGGTTCCGCACTGATATTGGACTTCAAACCTTCTTCTTCTAAAAGCTACTGCAATATAAGACGTGTGTTTATTAAGGAAAGGTGTTTTGTGACCGTTTCTCTTTCCAAAAAAAAACGTGTGTTAATTTCAAGTTTTCTAAATTTGCTTTACCATTATGTCTATCGCTTACTGCTTTCGAAAAACTCTATGCGTATTTTGAACATCTTCAATAACTCTATGAGAAGTATCATTTAAGGTCAGTAAATTCCCAATGACTCGTGAGGGGACTATTGACATTCCTAGTGATGACCCTTAAGTCAAATGTTATCACTCGGGGGCTCGGGAGACCCTCACCTAAACTTGGTCTCATTCAGATTAAGTTTTGTGTCGCAGTCCATCTACCAGTACTTAGATTATCTCCTTAATCAGACTCAATCAAAGTGGGGGCTAACTATAGAAACCTACATTTGTCCTTATTCCCGAAGCGGTGATTTCAATGATGAAACCAAACACTGGTTGTCTACGCTTTTCTAAGTGTCGACGAACGACCTGCGACTGACTGACGCAATCCCAAAACCCGTATTTCCCTTTTTAACAACTGCTATTTATAGTAATTGCCCTTCTTAGCCGCTACCCAGAATAATAACCGTATAAGATAGATTTTCAAGTGATTGTGTCGCATTACGGTTAATCCTTGAGGAAAGGATAAGAGTCACTCCAATCGGTATCCTTAAAGAGTTGAAAACGTGAATGGGATAGAAATTCGGAATAAAACCAAAAAATCTGGAATCCCGCGGAAAGCAAACACCAGAGCTAGAAAATTTTAGCACGTGGCATGCACACGCCGCAATAATCCAGCGCTCAAACACCAGCGCCATAAAATTTTGGCGCTACAGTTTGATTCTAAGCCAGTTATGACACAGATAGATTTTTGGATGAGTTATCAATGAGTCAGCATCAACAAATCTGGCGCATCACAGCATAACGCTACAATATTCTAGCGCATAAAAGGCCAGTACCACTTTATACTGGCGCTGCCATTTGACTTTCACAAAAACTCGAATTCTTCAAATGTCTATCTTATTTCGACTGGTTACACTATAAATACGACCCTCTAGAATCCGTAAAATGATAACAAACACCACCAATTACCATTCACCATCAAATTTCCACCATACTCCCTAAGCTTGAGTATTAACCGAAACTGCATTTTGTCGCGTTTTCACAACGTTCTGCCGTATTAGCACACTGGCAAGCAGACCCTGTCCGCATAATAGCTCAGTCCAGCCTGAATACTGCTGAAGTCCTAAACAAATCCTAAGCCTAAAATCTGGAAAAATCTCATCAAACAGTCAGTTACCAGAAAGTTCAAAACAGAAAAGGAAGGCTAGTAGAGACAAGTAGTTAGTGTTCCTGAGAACCGCAGCATAGCCTAAGCTATACTGTAACCTGAAATCTATAATTTTATTGCTTTCATCACCACTATAAAATTGTTCATATAAATCTTCTATATTGATCACGACTAATCAGATAATTCTTGGCCAAACCTGTTACTGCTAGGCACCTTCAATTAACTTAAATCATTATTTAGACAATCGTTAGTTAATATATGTGCATTAAAAATAACTCAGATTAGTAATATAGTTTAATGCAGGCATGTCCCTTTCGTCGTAAAATTGAACTAGTAAGGACCGCCGCGTGGGCTAATGTTGGACACTCCCCCCATTAGTAAACTTGCCCCGAACTTTCAATCTCTACTCTGCTGGATGTACGTTGAGCAATCTCCATAACAGGGATCACAAGGGGACCTATGGCTGTTGTGATAAAATATGTTAGTCTTTTGGACATATCACGACAACAAAGTTTTGTCAGTTTTCTTCATTGTAGTTGTAAAACTGAATAACGACTCCTAAAGTCTAGTAAAAAGAGGCTAACGCCCACAGTTAGTTCCGCTTTTACTTAATATTATCGCCAAATCCCGAGGGGGAAGTCGTTCAAGCCATTTTCTTAGGAAAAGTACGCTCGTCCTATTTTTCGACCCCCTCACACCCAAAAATTCATCTTCTGTCATTATTTATTTTTCTTATCTTTACTGGGAGACTATTGGAAGTAAAGCTTGAAAAAAATTCCGCCCGATGGTCATCGGGCGAATGCCGCCCGACCGGGAGCGCGTACAATGTGAAAGTGGGCGAGTAATTCACCCGACCGGGCAATCTTCGTCCAAACGGACGTTCGGCTCATATTCTTTCACTGTTGTGGGTGTCCGATCAGGCGGAGGTCGTCCGATCGGGAAAATTAAAGAAATTTTGTTTGTTGAACGCGCTCCCGATCGATAGGATCATCGATCGGACCATCGGGCATAGACCAAAATACGTCTTTTGTACACTGGATTTGCTTCCTCGTGATTCCTTTTGTAACAACCTTATTATGTACGCGGCAAAGGCTATTAACCTTTCTGATTATGGTGAGTTAAAATGTTTTTAAGTTCCCCTTTACGGGGGTTTTAACTCTTCATTATCAATGGTTAATTGTCATGATTATTATCATTGGATTCCTTTGAATCTCTTGGTTGTTTTGATTCCTCCTTTAATCTTATAAATAAATGTTTCATTTCTTGTTTTGTTTACACAAAATCATTTCCTCTTCCCCTCGTTTGTTTTCTCTCTTTTGGGCATAGGTTCTAGTAACTCCATCTCACATCCAAGAGTGCCATTGTGTGTTGAGAGTTGTGTAAACCTTAGGGAACGAATCGGTGAATACAATTGTGCACTCCGGTTGCACCGAATCTCGTTTTCAAGGTAGTGGTTTGGTTACCCCGACACAACAAGTTCCTCAAGTTCTTCCTTGTTCTTCATATTAGCCTTGAAAACACTTATACATAATAACTCTTGTTGTCACGCTTCTCGATATACGGGACTAAGTTTAGTGTGCTTGGAAAAATTAAATCGGATTTTGTCAAGCCTTTAAAACTTGAATTCAAAAATAAACTATACAGGAGCAAATTTAGCCTCCTACACACACCATACACAAGGCATGTATTGATGCATCCGTGCACAATTCACACATCATAAAATCTAACCAGTAGCCAATGGACAGATGATAGACCCACGTACATTACTACACCAATGTAAACATAACCGAAGTAGGAAAGATAGCTGCAGCGATACCTTGGTTGATCAAAATCTATGCACCAACGTTCTTCTTGCAAGCACCGGAGATGGATGGCTTCTGCTGAACTTTATCATAAGTCTCATTAACATCAATAAACCAATCGAGCATTATCGGAACATTGTCAATCGTTCTGTTAATAAACATTGTATCATCTTCAAAGGTCAGCTACATCATAGCTGAATTTGTTTTCCTCGGCTAAGAAATCAAAGATGTAATGGGGTGACACATCATGAGACATCAATGGTGATTTTTTCATCAATATTAGGTTGTACGTCACCTTGTAGAATTACCGCCAACAGTTCCAACCCTTTTCTTGGGATCACTATTTTGCAACAACCAACCCCCAAACACGACGTATCATCATGCTTGAGCATATCTTTCTTTTTAGTAAATGTTGGTATATACAACCACTTATGTGGCCGACTAGTGTACTAAATGGCATTGCTACCATCATTGCCAAGTCATTTATACAACCCACGCCGATGAACTTGTTTGCAGTGTCTGATAATAAAATGAGAACGAAGAAGAATGGGGGGAAGAAGTATAGGACAAAGAAGAATGGTGGAAGAAGAAGAGGGGGGGTTTATTGGGTAAGAAGAAAAGAAAAAAAAAGAAATAAAATATATAACTAAGGGTCTGTTCGGTATTATATATTTCTTGTTTTTTGTTTTTAAAAAACTGAAAGCTGATTTCAGTTTTTATTTTTTATTTTTATAAAACTGATTTAAAACAACTTTTTGTTTTATTTAGAGGATACTTTGTCATCTTCATTTTCACTTGCTACCTTCATCTTTTTTCTCGCCTAAATTATAGTCATGGCTCCATATCAAATCAAATCTTAATCTAATACCACCATTTTTTCCTCTCATGTTCTTTATCATCCTTACCTATATAAAGTATCACAACTTACCTAGATGAAGTTAAAATGGTAAATTTCACCATCTATATCTTCTTGTCGTTCCAAGCTTCCAACCACCATTATCACTAGCCATCTGTTACAAGGTGGAATCTGGGTGGGTGTTCGCAGGTGTGGGTGGTAGTGACAGCGCTCAAGTGGTGCAGAAGGCGGCGGAGCCGCGGCGGTACTTACGGAGTATGTACTAATAGGGATGCATGTCATCTCTTTTATGGGATTCATCCATTATTGGGGTTGATTTTCTTTACTTTGTTATTAGTTTTCTGGTTTGGTATCTTTGATAGAGTTTTTGGGATTATTACTTCAAAGAGTGGAATTGAATTTTTGGTAATTGACTTATTCACCCAAGATCTATAACAGATAGATGAGTAGTCGGTGTCGCCTCCTCACGAGACGGAGGGATATCTAGGTCATCTGAATTATTGAATTTTGGGTAACTGTGATTTTGGAGGAGAGAGAAATGAGAGGCACAAAGACGATAGAGTGACAGTCAGAGATGATGCGTGTTTTAAAAAAACTATTTTTGTAGAATCACTCTTTGTAGTTTTTGCTCTACCCTTTTTGTTTCATGAAAACCACCCAGTATTTGTTTTATTAAACCATTTAGCTGAATAGGTTTTGATTTTCTTTTTGGGGGAAACAACGAAAAAACAAGAAACAAAAATGGTGCCGAACAACATCTAAGTTATAATAGTCATAATGCCACATCACCAATTTACATGTACTAGCAAGTCGCATTTGAAACGAGCCCTTTTAAAATAGATTAATACAAAAGCTTGTGTAATTCTTAGTTAAATTTAGCATTAGCCCTTCTGAGAAGACCGACCAAATGTTGTATTTTTAAAATCTATTTTTCCAAAAAAAAAAAAAAAGAGAGAGAAAGCGGGTAGAATTTAGTAAAATGGAGGTAATATTACTACAATAACTAGGAATGTCAATATAAGAGGAGAAAAAGTATGTATTTCGAGCCGTATTCCATATTAGATTTATTAATAGTTATTGATGTGCTTGCAACTTGCACATCTTTATGGGCCAATATGAACTCTTTTGTGTAAATATTAGCATACGTAGGTTAGTTGCATATAGGTTGGATTTAGAGTTATTCATACTGTTTTCCTTTCTTGGCTTATGTTCCACGGAGATATCTTCTCTCCCCATTTTCAGGCCAAGCTAAAGCGACGCACAGAGTATTCGCTAATCCAAAAAAGAGAATGACCACATCAATGAGGAACGAGTCCAAGCGTTGCGACATCCTCATCATCCCACCTCTTCACTATCATCAAAGGCTCAGACGAAGAAGGAGAAATATGAGTGGAAAGTTTCCACCAAACCAAGTCTTTGGGGTTGAAGAGTGCATGATGTTTATGCACGGGAGAAGAGTAGAAGAGAAATGAAGCAGCTAGGGACATGATCTTTGCATGGATCGTGCAACCCTTGCATTGCCTTGAAGAAGCTTTGGATACCAGCGATGCACGGACCATGCACATTCGACATGACATGACCCGTTGCACGGACCGTGCAACACCCGTTATGCCACCTTACATGATTATCTTGCACGACCCCGATGCACGGGCCGTGGAACCCTACTGAGCATTGTGCGGCGCATGACGACTACCCCAGTTTTTGGGCACATGTTCCCCCTTGATATATAAATGGAGTGTTCCCTAAATCCCACATGTGTGGAGTATGTAGTAGTTTATTTTCTATGAATTTTGTTTTCTTTTAGGTTGCACACTCTCACCACTTAATTTTTTTCCTAGTTTAACTCTTTAGTTATCTTTAATTTCTTTAATTGTGTTTTGAATTCTGCACTTTAAGAAGTAAGATATCCTCTTTCAATTCAAGTATTTCGTTATTTCTTAGCATAATTTGTAACTGCTTTCATTTATAGCTTTCTTGCAATTTTTTGGGTTTGTAGTGCATGATTTATGGTTGAGTTTCTTTACCCAATTTGGTATTTTCTTGGTGTTCATTCTCAAGTTCATCTTTTAGGTTGAGTTTCTTTAACTAAAATAGGAAGTCATGTTTCATGTATGGTTTGCTTAGATTTTCCAGGTTTAAGTTCTACTATGTGTGAGTAGTTCTCTTAGGTATAGGGGTTGGATGACCCCTAGTAGAATTATGATGTGAAACTTCTTTCTCTCTACTTTTGTATGTAAATTAAATTGGTGTTTACTAGGATATGCAGTTGCATGTTGTGGGATTATGTCCTTGCTTGAGATGGGTGTATGAGTATGCTAGATGAACTAGGTTGGTCTTGTTTGTTTGTTGCTTTGTTCTAAAATTAAAATCATAAAAAAACTGAAGGATAGCTCACTGGAGAAGTAATAACAAAAAGTTATTTTTATGTTATACTAGTTTTGAAGCCTGTGCGATGCACGGGTTTCTTTTATTTGTTCTTTTTTAGTAACGGTTTTGTATTTATGTTATTAGGTTTTGTTACGGTGAATGAATGGTTTTTTTTTTTTGGAAGACAATCAGTAACTATTAACAATAATAATAATTAAGTTCATTTGAAAGATAAAAATGACACACATGCATTAAGTAGATCTAAATTCATTTTAACTTAATTTATTTCATATGTTTGGTTTAGTGGCAATAGATTAAGTTAAAATAAATTTGTTCATAATTGAATGAATGGGTTAAAACCGTTAAATGAAATGGTGCATAATAACTGAGCAAAAGTGAACCTATTACGACAACTAAATAATTGAGCAAAAGTCTAGACTAAACTAAAGTACTTGTAATTTTTTTTAGTGTGATATACCCCCAAATCTCTGATTTTCACGCTTCAATTTGTTTCTCTCTCTTAAAAAAATCTTCAACCAATTCTCTCTCCAAGAAAACTTCAACTGCTTCACTCTCATTTGCAGCGACGATCATCAACGTTAATCTTCATCAAGTTCCATTGATCTTCACCAAATACAGCAAATACCTTCCGAAGTTTTCAGAATATTATTTTATTTAGGTTTATTTCTAAAGGTACAATTTCAATTTTGGGTCTATTTTTCAATTTTGATTTTCTAATCTTATTGTTCTCGAGTAGTATTGTTTGATAATTCTCTATTCAGTAAAAAATATTCTTGAAATAAAATGATTATATGATCCGATTCTAAATTTTATGTTGTATTACTGAAGTTTTAAACTCTGTAATATCATGTTCTAATATTTTCCAATTATAATCACTTGAAGCTATTTGTGGATTTGTGGTTATAATATAGGAAGATCAAACGCGTTTTTAAGCTTAGAAATATTTAGGTGCTTTTTTAGATCTTAGGTGATGCATTGGCGAAATCTATCTATTCGTGCTTGTTTGATTGGCTTGTAGAACAATGAACAAATCTCTAGGTGTAGGCAACTGGAAAATCCATCAGCATTCTAGACATCTATGGCTTCGAATCATTTGAAGTATGTTCTTTTAATTCTTGTGTTTCTTTTATTCTCTCTTCATCTTCTATTTCACTTCTTTAGCTATTTTCAATATTCTTATTGTAGTTTTTTGTTAGAGATAAATAGCTTTGAGTAGTTCTGCATCAATTATGCAAATGAGAGACTGCAGCAGCACTTCAATCGTCATTTATTCAAATTAGAGCAGGAGGTTAGTTTGTTAGGAAAGTTTGAACATTCCAGACTATCATAAAACATCTTTAAAAAATTTCAGATATAAGTTCTACTAAGTTTAATTATGAGCAACATGGCCGATGGGCTAGCTAATTAGACTTAAGGTTTTTTTTCTTTTTACAGGCTAGGCAAGTTTGAAAAAACTTCCTTGTAGACGATGTTCTTTGTGTGGTTTTTGTATTTCTGGTAGGTATCATTGATAAAGAACTTTAGGCCCTCTGGAGAAGTTGTTCTTGATGCTGCCACATAGAGTTGTCCATGGCTGAAAACAGGCTTCGGTAAGTATACTCCCACAAATGAAAGTGATTGTCCTTGGCTCTTGTTTATTGTCATTGCATAGCAAGGCTTCAAAGGGTATTGCCTTCTTTTTAAGATGAAGGGTAGTTTGCTGTCCTTTGATGTCATGACAATTCTGGGTATTAGGACTTTGTTTCCCTGTTTTGAGCCCGTTATGATCCTTCCTTCTATTACAAACTTTCGGAGGTGGGTTATCATAAGCCGAGTCCCATTGCAAAGGCCTTGTGGCGGGTTGATATTTCTAAGAAGCATGACCGGCATTCCTTCTTTCAGCTTTAGCTCATGGTGGGGTAAACCTGGTAACTTTAGGCTGTTCAAATATTCTCTTGGGTATGCATTGAACTGTGTATCACATTCAGCTGAAGATAAGCATATTTCATCGCAGCTTGTGTAGGTCCTTTCCTCTTTGGGTAAGAGACCCATTATGTATTCATTTATGGTGTATGCGGTTTCATTTAAGGGTGTGAGTATAGCCCTTTCCCTTAAGTAGTTGTCGTCACTTTTCCTCTGTTGAAAATCTGGGTAAATTGTCTCCACGATCCCGTCAATTTCTGATATTTCCACTTCTGCTATATATTCACTTGGTATTTCAATCCATGTTCCTTCAGCTTCGTGTTCCTCAGATTGTGTTTCAAGCCTCCCGTCACCCATAGCTAAAATCCCTTCATTGAACCTCTTGTTTTTATGGTAGTTCTCTGCGTTTGTGTTCCCTTCTCGTACCCTCATGCTTTGTTTGAGAATGAACACATTGCATTCATTCCAAATGTAGGATCTGTTGATCGATGCTTGTACAATATCTTGTCTTCCTCCTTTTGGGATGATGGGTAATACCTGCCTAAAGTCTCCTCCAAGTAATACTACCTTCCCACCAAACAACTTAGATGATGATTCGCAGTTCTTGTCTCCCATTATATCCCTTAGAGTGCGATCAAGTGCTTCAAATGCTTCAAATGCAAACCTGTGGTCCATAGGGGCTTCGTCCCATATAATCAGTGATGTATGTCGGATTAGTTCAGCTAGTTGTGATTTGCGGCTGATGTTACACGTGGAATTTTCTAGGATTTCAATTGGTATCTCAAATCTGCTATGTGTTGTTCTTCCTCCGGGCAGCAATAGGGCAGCAATACCTAAGATACAGTAAAATTAAAATATCTTATCATGTGATGCAATCAATTATGCTTTTTGTCAAATATTGGTAAGCAATGTAATTAGATAATAACATAACTCTAAGATAGATAGATGGCTGACCTGATGACGCAACATTTAGAACTATTTTGCGATCAGCACGTAGCTTAGCGGTGATGGTGCAGTACAGGAATGTTTTTCCTGTCCCTCCATGGCCGTACACGAAAAATGTCTCCCCCGTGTCTTTTTCGACAGCTTGCACCACTCTGTTGTAAACATCTAATTGCTCTTTGTTTAGCCTTTTTATTCTATCGGACCAATCTGCTTGTAATTGTCTGGTGTCGTAGAGTCTTTCTTCTGCTATAAGCTTGTTTTCCATGCAATCTACTTCTGTGAGATCAGGTTGTGGCATATCTTTGAAATCAGACAACGACTTTCCAAATTTCATCAGGATTCTGTTGATTTCAATGAGGGTGTATGTCCTGATCTGATCTTCCGAGAGTATAAGATTTGGATGTTTGAATAACCTCCTTTTCTTCCGTTGTATGTCATCTGAAAGATCCTTGAAGATGCTCTCCCATAAGCTTCGCATGTCAGTTACTTTGCAGAATAACAGTAGGGTTACAAAGAGTTCTCTAAGCTGTGATGGCATTGCCCATTGGTTTGCCTCTTTTATAGCATCGTGCCACTCTTTGTCATTGTTAAGTAGGCCCAACACATAGCACGCTTCCTTGTACGTAGGATGCACCTAACCATCCACTGTTCTAATATCTTGGAAGGATCCACTGCCCCTGACAATGTTGAGCATAAGGCGTAGGTAGTACCTTTCTCCTGCTGAAGGGTGCACGTATGCGATTCTGCCGATGCTTTTTCCAAGCTGTCTCTTCTCCCATATCTTTTTCTTTTTTTATTTCCAAATTCATCGACCTGATTAGTTGTTGTCCAAACATATTATGTCGGAAATTCTGCATATGTCAGTGACCTTGCATGTTCGTCTACAACATTTATTTTCATCCATTCAGTGAGCATCGTGTCATTGACATCTTCTCTGTTTATGATAAAGTTCAAATTGTCATTATCTCTTATCACGACTGCTTGTTCTCCTTCTAAGTGAACTGGCAGACGTATGATCGCCGGACTTCTTTCTTGGATTTCAAACTCGAAAATTCTCCATGCGGCCTCGTAAGCTGAGATGTACCTACAGTCGAGGTAAGATTTGACCTCATCCATTTGGTCATCAGTGATAATCATGGTGGTCCTATCTGGTCCCTTACAAATGTATTTAAATAGGTATTTGATTGCACGTGTAGTGTTACACCATTCCACATTAATATGAGCGTCAAACATTATTAGTAGGCCTGGATTGTAGGGAACAACTGATCTGTTGTCCATGATATGGTCTCCTTTTTTAATGAACCTGGTAGTTCGTAGAAATCATGATCACATAATTAGCTAATGTGAAAGGTAGGAATCATTAAATTGCTAATACATTGAGCAAAGTGTGAACTACTCTTCTAAAATATCTAACAGTAGTAAGTGTACTCTATACTATGTACTGCGTAGTAAAATTGGACTATTATTTATTGAAAATAAAATGTAAAAGATGAACTATTATTTACTGAAAATTAAATCTAAAAGATGAATCATCTTCAAGCTTGAATATTTAATGAACTTTTTACACGTTTGATTTTAGTATGTGGTAATGTACAAATCATTTATACTTAAGAATCTGTTACACGTTTTATTTTTATGATTTAAGTATGTAGCAATGTATATATCATTTATTATACTAAATAGATATATTGTATGTAAATATATATATACATGTCATCCTCCCTTCTTCTGTATACAGGGTGACCATTGCTATCGATAGTAGTCTCTGAATTGAATTGTTTGGGGTAGTTTTTGCTGCATTTTTTATCCACCATGCAGGGGAAATTCGGGTTAGCATTACCACAGGGGCCATGAACCATGTAACGTGAAACAACAGCATATAATTCGGGGTTTGTTTCTTTGTCAGGGATCTCTGCTTGAATGATACTGTCTATAAATTGCGGACTGAGCTCTACTCCTTCTTCACTTAGCCATAGAAGTATATGGGCATGAGGTAAACCTCTCTTTTGGAACTCCACAGTGCAAACATCTGCATTATAAATTATTCAAGGTTAAAATAAAAAAATAGTTTCCAATAAACAACTGAAACGGAAGTTTTTAATAATAGGTTAAGATAAATATCGATGAGTTAGTTTTACTTTTACCTGCCACATCAATACCGAAGTAATGGTCTTTTTTAAGACATCTCATGAGTTTTTTTAGCTTCAGTTTGAATACCCTTGCCATGATATCTGGCCGATCTTCTGGCTTTTGACCTTCAATTTCACTTAACATTTACTGAACCTCAGGCCACTTTGGATTTGCAGTGAATGTTATGAATAGATGTGGGCTCCCATACCATCTACAAATTTCCATGGCGTCTTGGTAATTTTGGTACATGTACCTTGGTCCTCTTGTGAATGATGCTGGTAAGACAATTCTTTTTCCAACTGCTGCCCCTGTTGTGTCTCCTTGTACCATTGCATCTCGTAGGTTGTTGTAAAGGTCGCACCTAAGTTGTTGTTGATGGTTTCGAATAAATGACAACCTTTCTTCTTCAATTGCGCGATAGCAGTCAACTATAAATTGGTGGAGTAGTCGAGTTTCCCGTAGGAGAGTCTGTCCTTCTGTTTTTCTGGTTTGCAACCTGTATGCGTAATATTCTCCCATTGTCACACATTCCCTTTTGCCTCTTTTCGATCCTTTATTGTTGTCATATGGTATTCCAAGATGGTAGATATCCTCACCATATGGGAACAACAGAGGGTACTGTAGAGCCATGAAGCTTGGGTGCAATTCGCTGATTCTTTTTAATCCTTCTGATTTGTGCTCAATAATTATATCCCTTCCATAAGTGTTGTGGCCAATATCTCCTACTATAAGAGCGGCTATCTCAGATGATGTGGGGATGTTGTATGTCTTGTTTTTATTGTCCCTTGTACCAAGTAGCCTGATTGACCATTTTGTCAAACATGTCCTTCAATTTGGAGAGTAACTCAGAATTTAACTCCGGGCTTTTGTTATGCTTGCAGACAGCTTCTGTTCTATTGCTTATCTCCGATGCAGTGTCATATATATATAGTTGTGCAAATGCTGGTCTTTTTTCGTCAATCGGGAGAAGAGACCCTATGAGATGATGATTTTGACCACTAACTCTGTAAACATATGGCCCAGAATTTGTGTTTACTGAAGCATCAATTTTGGTGCCCATTGAAGTAAGTGCAAAACATGAGTTGTACATACGGATTAGCTGTCTAAAGTTTGCAGCACTTCTGTCTCCCCTGTCTCCCGAGTAATTCAACAATTTTGCTAATAACTTTGGTGGTTCTTTGAATTTTGGCAGTTTTACTTTCCCGTCTTGACAGCACATGTTGAAAAAGGTCTTTTTTTTCGTGCTCTTTTTCTTGATTCTCTCTTCCCACCACATTATTGCACTGTAGTATGGACATTCCTCTTCAGGTGGGCCTAAACTCAAATATCCTTGATTATGTGTTGTTTCTGCACATAAGTTCAATTCATGCATATAATAGGTAAGTGTTTTGAAAATAGTGATGTAGTATACTTTTAATAGGTTGTTACTTGGTAATGGGTTTTGATTCTTGCTGTTTTAGTTAAGCCAAATTGTAGAAATTTTAATGATTTTTAATGTTATCAACGAAATGAATCAATTATGGATTATTAGATGTGAGATTGCTCAAATCGTGGTTTGGGATGTGGGTTTGATTAATGACTACAGTAAGCATAGAAAGAGATGTTAAGTTTTATAATACCTTGTACTGGTTGTAATTGTCTTTGTTCTCTTTTTTCATTAAGTATCATCCGACTTCTTTTCCTTCTTTCTCTCTGCAAGTCAGCGTTAGTGGGTTCTTGATTCACTGCGTAACAAAGATCAGGTATTCAGTCAAAAAGATTATGCTTCTAATGGGGGCGGGGGGATAATCAGCTGTGGACGGGTCCTTAGGAGAATATTAAATCTCTATGTTCATGCTTCATGTTATGTATTGTTCCGGCTGGTGATACATTTCGTGCTGCTGATCACTTTCATGCTGCTGCAAGTGATCAGCTTGAGATATGGGCTGAACGAACAGGTTGGCGTTAACAGATGACAGTGCAAAATGGCCTTAAGAAGGTTCGTTCTGATTAGTTCTTTCGCAGGCGTTTTAAAGAGGGAAGGAAGTTGGATTTGATATTGGTCTATGTGACACATCTGGACGTAAGCATTCTGCATATCTGCAAACTTCTTCTGTACATTTTTTTTATAATGGTTTTATTATAGGCTTTTTTTTATGGCCTTAGGTCTTCATACTAATTACAGTCTCATGCAGGAATTGATAGGTTGTAAAAAGCTGTGGGTAAAGTAGTTTCTGGTGCTCCTAATGTAAGAAGCTTCTGAACTTTCCATATCAATAGAGTTACTATTAAATTTAATTTATATCACGGTAAGTGCCTAATGCAATAATATGGAATGTGTTGCTACCTTCCATTGCTTCTAATTGCATTTGTATTTCCTCATCGAGTATCATCCGTCTTCTTTTCCTTCTTTCTCTCTGCAGTTCTGTGTTATTGGGTTCTTGATTAACCGCGTAACAAAGATCAGTTATTCAATAAAAAAGATAAAGAGAAATAAAGAGTGTTTAAGGTTTACAATACCTTGCATTGCTTGTAATTGCCTTTGTTGTATTTCCTCATCGAGTATCATCCTTCTTATTTTCCATCTTTCTCTCTGCAATTCGTGTTATTGGGTTCTTGATTAACTGCGTAACACAGATCAGTTATTCAGTCAAAAAGATTAATGAAAAATAAAGAGCGTTTAAGGTTTACAATACCTTGCTTTGCTTGTAATTGCCTCTGTTGTCTTTCCTCATCAAGTATCATTCGTCTTCTTTTCCTTCTTTCTCTCTGCAACTCTGTGTTATTTGGTTCTTGATTCACTACTAACAAAGATTAGTTATTCTGTCAAAAAGATTGAAGAAAAATAAAGTGTTTAGGTTTACGATACCTTGCATTGCTTGTAATGGCCTCTGTTGTCTTTCCACATCGAGTATCATCCGTCTTCTTTTCCTTATTTCTCTCTGCAGTTCTTGATCCATTGTCGCACAAAAGCTTTTGAAATTGAGAGATACAATTACTGTAATTACTCTGACAGAGGATTCTTATAGGATTCAAACTTTAAAATTATATAGGATTCTTATTCCTAAATTATATAGGATTCAAGTAGGATTCTTATTATATAGGATTCTTATTATATAGGATTCAGACTTTAAAATTACAATTCAAGTAGGATTCTTATTCCTAAATTGTATAGGATTTTAATTCCTAAATTATAATTCAAGTAGGACTTTAATTCCTAAATAATAAATCAGTTTTGTAGTTTACCTTTTAGATAATATTGTATTATTTGGATGTGTATGTTTATAGGAATCGGATTGACATCTCCTATGCTTGTACTAAATAGAAATTAAGCGTTTGATTGATTTGAAATGCGAAAAACTCTTGTATCAGAATCCAGACTATAAGTTTCAGACGTTTTGAATTAAATCCCAAACTGAATCACTGTTTTGGTTCGCTGTTTTGGTGATAATCCCGAGGTACCAAAATGTACTTATTTAGTCAATTGCCATATATTTAGAATGATTTTCTTATAAGGATTTTCCCATTCACAGGTGAAAATAAACTCTTCAAAGTCCATGACTGGCCATCTTCTTGGAGCAGCCGGTGCTATTGTCTTTCAATTTACAAATCTCCGGAACATCAAGATTTATATATATCTTGGTTGATGGTGAAATGGTTAGATTAATTTTACTTGTATAAAATAAAATAAAAAATATAAATAGTTCGTAAAACAATTTTTAAGAAATATTGTGTGATACCAATACTTACCTAAAAATTCTTTTACCATGGTAGACGTAACAACTATAGCAAAAGGCTTAGTAGAATCACCAAGTTGAGTTCTTTGTTGGGAATATTCAGCAAAACAGTTGCTCCAAATTTTTAATTGGGCTCGTTGTCCCCTGCAATAATTTAGATAAGAAAACTAAATAAATAATAACATCATAAATAATATATTTAATTAACTCTACAGAAGAAGAAAAAAATATGTACCATTGGTCTTCTATTTCGATAGAATCTCCAACTTCATTCACAACCATACCAACGACATCTAAAAAGAGAAAAAAAAAAAACAAAGGAAAAAAAGACAAAGTATTTAGCAAAATTGTTTCACAATAACTCAAATAAACTTTAGTACGGAATAAATAACAAAATCGTACATACCAGGAAGTGAGTAGTTTTTAACAAACTTATTCAAGTGTTGTAATTGTACACAATCAAATCGATGCATTGGAATCTTATCTATATTCCCAACGGCCCTAACAACGGTATTTTGAAAAAATTGTATCATTATCTTGTTGTCGCCAACAATACGGTAGGTTGGACCGAAAAATATCTGATTGTGTAGATTTTTCCCTCAGTTAATTTTAGACGAAAGTGCTGGAAAAAATTGGATTTAATAGAGGCATGCATATAATCACCCTGCAGTTAAATTATAACAGTTAATTTAAAAAGTGTATTGTAAAATCATAAAGTAAATATTAGAAGAATTATATACCTCTTCGTCGATGAGGACCATGTCCAAACTAATTAAACTATTTTGTTTGCGGAAGTTCACCACATCAATCAAGCGCGAAACACGAACTTTAATTTTCCAATCGTTCCTACTGGAATTTAAATCATGGATCAAAGAAGTAGCCATTGATAACCAAACTTAAAAGTGAAAGATATGATTGTGTATGAGTTATGAATTGAACAATACGACCAATTTATAGGATTTCATCAATTATAAATTTGAATATGATTAGAACTTCCAATTTATATCTTAAAGAATTGTAGTGTATTAGTATACGTTTATCTACGTTTATCTTAAACGTTTAGGTTATATCTAGTGTATTAGGACTTTTTGTTTTTTGGACTCTTCCCATCAAACGTTTATCTACTTTTATCAAATACGTTTAACGTTTTTTTTTTTTAATAAAAACTTAGATATATATCCACGTGCCATCTACTTAATTACATACGTGGTACTTGAATTTTTTAATTTAAAAATAAATTAGAAATCTTCTTTTCATTGGCCGAGAGCATTACTAATCCTACGTGGCGCTCTAATATCTCAGCAAAAGTGCCTCCTTTATATATGTATATGTATATTAGATTTAACAAATTAAATATATTAACCGATGAGGGACAATTTAGGCCGTCATCAAACTCTTAAGATTTGGTTTATAAAGGTGAAGTATTAGAATTTTAACGTATGTTAAACCCTTCAACGACTAGTAATTTTTTGGCTTATACTATCCGTTAACCAACAAAAACAATCCGATCATCATCTTCTTTTAACTTGAATTATTGGTAATTTCAAAAACATACACCTCCCAAAATTGGTAAAATTCTGTATTTCAGTTAATTTCGTCCCTTTTAATTGTCCATATTTGAAATTCCATTTGTTTCTTTCCTATTTCGTGTGTATGGTTTATTGTTGTTCACCTAAGGTCAATGTCTTGTAGCTACTTCACATTGTAAACGTTTCTACCTACTCCGTACATCGCAATAGAAATCAATTTACACATTTTCCTAATAATTATTGATCATATTTTCCTAAAGATTATTGACCATATATATAGTCGGATTTTTACCAATTGTTTGTTGGTTCAGTGGTGATTGGGGCTGAACTTGGTAGGGAGAACTCGTATTCGATCCCCACGATCCCCACAACAACAATTGGCAGGAGACCGAAACCTATCCACCCAAAACTCGCCCCGAATCCGAATTAGCCTTAAAGGTCAACCGGTACTATAATATAGTCGGATTTAAAAATTGAAATTTATTACTCCTGCAGGGAGAAAGAAAGATCGAAGAGAAGATGAGAGTGGCAGGGACCAATATTGTGTTTCTCTCGGCGGGATTTTTATTCTCCCTATACGCTTACCTTCTCCACCAAATCGATGGCGAAGTCAAGCGATCCATCCTCATCAACGCCGGTTTCAGCTTCGTCGCTTTTCTTATCACCTTCGTAATGATTCCCGTCGTTTGTCCTTACCTGATTCATCGTTGGAGATTGTTTGGTTTTGATATTAACAAGTTCGGCACTCCCAGAGGAAATATTAGAATGTCAGTATTTTCTCAAACCCTAGTTTTCCATTCATCTTATTTTCTGTTGGATTAAAACTAATAAAAATAAAGTCTAATACTTTATGTGTTATACTTATTTGCAGACCTGAGGCATTGGGTATAGTCGTCGGAATTGTCTTTTTAGCCGTCGTTTGGTTGTTTCAACATCTTTACATTGCCAATTCCACTGTATGTCATCTTCACTTTGGCTTTCCATTGATTTCTTGGTCTAGTAGCTAAGACTAAGTGCCTATGTACAA